>NC_085053.1:26031737-26702987 GCF_963662255.1 Cinclus cinclus | reverse complement strand
CTATTATTTAAGAAAAACACCTTTTAGTGTTTCCACGTGTCAGCAGAAAGTTGAGGAACAGAACCACCAAAACACCAAACTGCTCACACACATCCACGGATGGGATGAATGGGAATTGTGGTGGATTCGGCTCGCTCCTGAAGTCTTTGAAATTATTCAAAATATACCAAAACTTGAAATAAAGTGTGATTTCTCTTTCCCAGCTGAAAAATGAATAAATTGAAACAAAGCCATCTGTTCATTTGTACAGGAACTGGTGTGCAAGGCTGGGCTTTCCCACCACACTTTGACATCTCCATTTCCAGGTGTGTGGTGTGAGTGCGTGTGAGCTGAGGTCAGCCTGAGATATAAATTAAATAAAGAAGCATTTCATTCTTGCTAGGCTGGTCTTTCCCCTGGAGAAACACCATGAATGGAACAGAAAGAATGGTGCTGTTTCAATAAGGAACTCAGGAAGAAAATAAAATGTTAAAAAGATAATAAAATCTAAAAAAGAAACACTCTTTTTATCCAAAGAAGAAAGGGAGCCAGCTCTCCTGTGAGCACGATCCTTTCAAAGGGATCTGCCTTCTACACCAGTGCGTAATTTGCTTATTTTCAAAGAAATTTTAGTGATGTTGAAGGCAAATTAATAACACTGCTCCAGCCTCCCAGGGCTTGTCTGAACAAGAAAAGTTGTTAATGTTTAATATGAGGTAGAATTTTAATCCATTTCATTAAACTGAGTAGATATTCTTAGTTCATTTTTAATCAGGATTAGCTGTGTTTACCTCAAGTCAAGTAAGCACAAGTGTAATGTCAACTGATACAAGCCTTGCTTAAATTAAAGGAAGAATAACTACCAAGGCTTAGGGGAGGGAGAGAAAAGCCTGTTGGAGTTTTTATTTAAAACAAAAAAATGGGGATTTTTTTTTTTCCTTTACAAGGTATTTCTTTCCATGGGAAAACAATAAAACCCAGAAAAAGCCTATGAAAGTTTTGCTTGCAAATGATGAGATGATTGCAGCTGAAAAAACACTGCTTAATTCAGGAGAGGTAATTCTTTTCAGCAGGGCCAGCCTAAGCATCCCCTTGAATGGATCTGGGAGGAGTCTGGACCTGTTGGACATAGCAGTTCCAACTCACCCATTTAAGAGTCACCAACACTGTCCATCTACAAATTAACGATGCTCCAGCCCTCTCTCAGGAATCATCCAGCAGCTCTTAGATTTAACTTTGTAGCCTATGGCCGAAGTACTGCAAGTTCTTCAGGAAGAAATCCAGGCTCAGTGTGAAGGTGCCAGATTAAATGGGATTTACCACATCCCTTGGCCAGCTGTCCCACCAGCTTGTTGGCCTCACTGTTAAAAATATGTTAATACTTCCCTTGGTTTTCTTTAATAACTGCTTCTGTGCTCCCATGCCCCATATTCCTTTCCCTTTATTTATTAAAAAAAAAAAAGGCACAATTTTTTTTATTATTAAATTGTGCTATTTTCCCAGAGCTGAATCCTACGGTTAACTTTTCATGGGGTTTCCTCACAAATAATACTTCTCGCTTTAAAACTTGCTCAGGTTTTTTGCTTCCCTACAAGAAATTCCCTATAAGAAATGCTGCAAGTTAATACAAAGTCAGTGGGGGAGGGACCAGCTGGGGACCAATTTTCCTTTGTAGGAGCAATTAAGTAGGAACACCTTCTGCTTGTAGGTCAGATTTAATCTGATGCTCTTCTAGAGGAGAGATTCCTTATCAGGTCTTAACCCCTCCACCTTCCAGGCCCTGGGAGAATAAAGGCTTGACAGAATTTGCCTTTTCTGTCTTCTTCAGTAGGGCACCTCATCTGCCAGACCTGGGGATACTTCTGAACTCAGGGTACCCCTGAACAGCAAATAACCTTCCCCATGGGTTTTTTTCTGTAGCTGCAGGAAAACAAACCCTTTTAAAAGTGAACATTAATGACTTCCACTGTGTAAGGTGAGCTTCACCAAGCAGCGTTGAGGGTGGGCAGCGTGGGGTGGGATAAATAACTTTGTACTTGGCATAAATTAGGTATGACACTGTTAGGCAGGTGAACTGGGCCACTATGAGTTAGGGTTGGATGTACTTAGCAAAAATCTTTGAGGTTTGGAGGTGAAGCTGCAGGGTTAAGTCATGGAAGGAAGGCTCTATGTGGGTTGACAGGCACCTTAAAGCTCACACAGCACATCTGTTTCTAACCCTCAGCCTTCCAAAGGAACTACAAAAGAACTGGAAGTTACCTCTGTGCTAAATTCTTGCACTGCAGCTGATGTTTCAGCAGAGACAAATGCAGATGTGACCTTGCAGTGAGCACAGAGCAGCACCCTGGGCTGAGGGTGAATAACTCCACAGGCACCAGTGAATGTGGCCTGAACAAAAGGCTGCAGGACACTTTCCATCCACCCCGTGCTGCCAGGCTGGAGGGGTGAGGGGAGGGATGTTAAACACAGGGTTGCATCTTCACTTCTATTTATCATGGACAAGATATTCAAATAACCGTGTGCCTGCTCCCTGCATGAACTGGCATGAAAATAGGAAGACGATTGCCTGGCTGAGCTCTTGGAGGAAGATTTGAATAAGGAAGACAAGTTTACTGCAGGCACTAAGCCATGCGTGTCTTATCTTGCAATGAAGCTCTGCAGAAGCGGCGGGGTTAGGCACCGAGCAGGTGGATTAACTGTTCAGGGAAAAGACATGGAAAGCAGCTTTCTTGCAGAGCAGGTCTCTATACAAATAAGTCCAAGGCAGCGTGGATTAGTGCTTAAACTAATGAACCAGCAGCCAGACCTCACTGGGAGAAGATATTAGCACATAGCGGGACAGCCTTCGACAGGCTGGCACCTCTGCAAGCAGCCAGAGGCTCTGGGAGGGAGCAGCCTGCCTGTAGCCAACCTCCCCAAAATACACATTGTGCTTTAATGGGAACCTAACACAAACATTGCCAGTGCAGGACCTGTAATGAGCTTCCAGCTTGCCTCAGGATGTTTTCTCCCAATTTGGTTGGATTTATGAGCAGCTATTTTTGCCTAAGTGGAGAAATGGGTTAAAAAATGGCATGGGCAGAACTCCACTTATCCCTGCACCCACAGTGGTAGAGGGGTGACCTTTTTTGGGTGGCTCGTGTCCACTCATCAGCTGTTGTGCCTTTTTTTTTTTTTAGGAGGGGAAATATATACATTTTCACAGCTAAAAGCCAGGCAGTCAAGGGGTTTATTGAACAGAAAACGAGCTTAAGAACAAAGAGAGGCAAAATGAAGGTGCCAAGGTGAACAGGAGTGGGTTGAGGTTTGGGGCATGGAGGTGGGTTTGGATGTAAAGCAGTCATCCTGCTCCACCCATGGAAAATCTTTGGTGGGTGGGTTTGAGCTCTCCAGGAAACAGGGGCAGGTGGCAGGAGTCAGAAGGGAAGTGTATCCTCAAGGGACACCCCTGTGACATTTCCCTCCATCTGCATTATCAGCCAAGGTAGGTAGTAGCCTTGTGAGGGGGAAGCAAATCTGCTGGTATTTCTACTTATCAAAAATGCTTGGGGTTTCTCCTCACCATCCCTCATGTTATTAAGGAGGTTTTGAGTTTGGGCTTTTCCCTTGAGAAATTCCAGTATTTCATTGGGTTCTTTCTTTCTTTCCGGATTGAATCAGAAAATGAAAATATTACCTTTATTTTTAAAATTTTTTTAAATTATCTTTTTCCATGGGATGGGACATTCCAAACAATCCCTGCTAGGAAATGTTAAACATTTTTTGTGCAAATATATTTGCCAATCTAGTGCAGCCCCACATAGCTCCAGACACTTACCACAAAAGAAGTGCCCTTGACTCCAACCTCACTTACAACCTCAAAGCAGTTAAGGAACACATTCTTTTCTTGCCTTCTGTGCTTCAATTCGTGGTACGAGCAGGAAAAGGCGATTAATTATTTTAAAGTGTGGTGAGCTCGTGTTCACCGACAGCAGCTGTGCAAGTGCATTTGCTTACCACCATCCTGTGAGACATTGCCTGGAGTGTCACTCCTGAGCTCAGGAAAGTTTGGTCCTCCTGGCATAGCTTCTGGGAGCCTCAACAGGGATTACCTGTCTCCTTCTCCCCCTGGAGCTGTGCTAGTGGAGCCTCAGTGTTTAGGGGATGCTCAGCAATGGTGAGGCCATCCTCTGCTAAAGCCTCTTTTGGATGGAAATGGGTGTAACAACCCATTTCCTCTCCCTGGAGCAAAGCAGGGAGGCAAAGTGGGAGCAAATATTCCATCAATAATGAAGTGATGGGGTTAAAATGACTCCTCCAGTAACACAAGTCGCCCAGCTCTGGTTTCAAGTTCAGTTTGCTGTGTAGCATCTGTCAAGCACCTAAAGATCTCAGAGTCCTGGTGGTGTTTTGTGAGGTTATTCAGGTGTTCTGCTCTTTCAGATTTTAACAGGAGCTGGCCCTAACTGGGCAAAAGAGGTCTAGACAACTTTTAATGTACAGACCCCAAGTCCTGAGCATGAGCCCTGCACGCTGCACCCATATTCTGCTGCCATAAATACCCTATGATGCTCGATCTGCACAAACCCATCATAATCTGATGAAAGTCAAGCAAAACATCCTTCACCTCCTGCAAATAACTCAGGCTGTAGTCAAAATAAGTGCCAGCAGAAAGAGTGTGTTCTTGCAGCAATGGGATTTCCAGGAATGCTGCTTTCCTTACCCAAAAACCTCCCTTGTCTGAGGGCTCTGGGCGTTTGAGCGAGCTGAAGTGAGAACTCGCTGCCGGGGCCCAGCAGCACATGTTTCACATTAAGGAGCTGTTTGAGGGGCCTATGTGGCTTAGTGGATAAATCATCAGGTTTGTCCCCTTGCAGCTCACGTGTCCAGAATAGCCTGTGGTCCTAAAAGATGAAAAGCCCTCCAGCCTAAGCTCCGTAGGTTTCCATCATGGAGGTTCTGCCCTGGCCAAGTCTGCAGGGTGGGAAACCCCAGCCCCACCTCATGTAGGACCTTGGGAGAAGTTTTTAGGATGTGACAGTGCCAGTCCTGCCACCCTCTGCTGCTCTGTGGGTCCCCTCCTCCATCTACAACCTTGGGAGCAAACGGAAATGTGGGAAAAGCGATGAAAACTCACTGGAACACAAGCTCAAGGATCTAGCACATAAATAGCAAAGGAAGGAGAGATAAATACTATGATAGTCTTTAAATATCTGTGAAGGAAACCAGCCAGGAGCCAGTTTGGCTGCAGGGGGATGGCTGGAAGTTAAGGATGGATGATCCAGATCTCACCCAGTGGCTAAGTGGATTTCTAACCACTGTTTTCACATTTAAAAAAAAAAAAAAAAAAAAAGGTAAAGAAAAAAAAAACAGAAAGTAAAAAAAAAAGCTGAATGATCCGGTTCATTTTCCTGGGTGGGGGAAAGAAATGCTAAAAGCCTTTAATAGCTCCTGCTCAGGCAATCGTGATTATGAGCAGCTGGGAGGAAGCCGGGCCTGAAGTATGAGATGCCAGACTTGAAGATGGTAAACAGGGGCAGGGGAATATTTGTTATGACAGCACACTCAGTACACAGGAAACATCGAGCAATGAGAGGGACGACTCTGCACAGGAGTTCCCAGTCCTATATTTAAGAGCAAATCAAACTAAGGGAGGACCCTGCAAATTACAGACATCTACAAATAACCCCAGACCTTTTGTCTGAGGTGTGGGAAGATCCTGAGGACACTGATAACAGCACTGCATTGCACAACCTTGGGAAAGAGGGGACCTGGTGGTGTGTCCACTCTGCCCAGGATCTTGGCTCTGACTCTGGCTACAGGCTGCAGGGGAAGGTGGAGAAAGCCCAGGAGAGGATAATTATGGAACAACCTGTTGATGGAGGAAGTGGCTTCCCAACCTCCCTTTACTTAGGGCCTGAGTCTTGCTCCAAAGCAGGAAGATTTATAGCCCTCCTCATGGTTGTGTTGTGTTCTCCTTCTGGCCAGATTAGTTTTATAAATGAGAGGTAGGGAAAAAAACCTGCTGAAAAGCAAATCCCCTACAGCCATGCTGTGTCACATCATTCAATAAGGACACTTTTTACTTAAGAGGAGTTTGACCCATAATTACAGCTAAACACCCATTTGGTTTTTGGTCTATGGGGGCTTCTCCTGTAATTTTAACTAGATGCAGCCTTTGAATCCTCACCCTCCATTTTCCAGGGCAGCAAAAAGTGATTATATAATATTAAACAGCAGCTGTTTTTTGAGCTAGAAGGAGCTCTTCACTGCTTTTATCCACATCCTCTCTCTGAAATCAGACACTCTCTGTAAATGTCAAATAGCACTGGGTTCTCATTCCTGAGGTCTGCACACAATTCGTTGTGACAAAACACAGGCTGAAAACTGACCTGACTTGTGTGACACCATGAGTATCGACTGTGAATTTCCAAATCCCAGCATCACTGGGGCACCTGGAACTCAGAGGATTGTGGAGGTGTCAAAGTGTCCTGAGACATGGGATAACAGCAGTGTTTACTGTCCCCCAAGACTGGATTGGGCATAGCAAGAATGCAGTGGCATGTTCAGCCTTGTTGCCTCATCACCATTTCGATCTAAACCAATTATGAATCTATAAATCAGCTCTGAGGTCAGCAGGCAGCTTCTTTGGTGATAATAATAATTACATTCCTTGCATTTACACTGTATTTTTCATTTGTAGATCACAGGAGACTTCATCAAAGCAGGCAGCAGTCATTGCTTCCCTTGATTAGCAGCAGGGAAAATGAGGTGCAGGGAAGGTAAGCACCATGTTTGTCCCAAACTTGGGGTCAGGTGAAGGGGGTGGCAGCAATTAGGAGCTCTGTGGGACCTTATTCAAAGGAGAAGCCATAGCTGCTGACCCGTTCTTTCAAGTGGGTTAGCATGGACTGCTCAAAAATCTAATGGTGAGAAGACAAATGGGAGGTTCTGGATTAACTACTTCAGCTTTGTCCTTTATTTGTTCTTGTTTTCTTCCAAAAGAAACATCTCATGACAAGCAGCTCTTTCTAATTGACCTCCCCTGAAGCTGCTTTGTGGTCCAAAAATGTTTGTATTTGGCCACAAAGACCTTTGATGGAGATGTGGGAACCCCAGACCTGTGTCAGAATTTGTGGCCCAATCTCCCCATCCCTGACAAAACTTCTGGTCATGGTCTCACCAGATTGGTGCAGCTGGGCTATTCACAAAAGTCTGGTTCATTTAGCCAGAATACCTTCATTCCTGCTTTAGCTATTAAAAAAAAAAAAAGTATTTAAAATTATTTGATCCCCAAGTGTTTGGAGTGTGACCAGTTGTGGGACAAGACACGAGCTGTGTTCCTATCTGGAAGCTTTGAAAGGTGTTGGTCTCACATCCACTTCCTGGAGAGCAGGGCTGCATTTTGATGCCTCAGCAAATTTTTCTGCCTGTCCTCATGTGGGAAATTTCCTGTCCATATTTAAGCCTTGCAAAGCCTCTTTCTGCTGTCACTCCCTCTAACAATAGAGTTGCAAAAAAGGGAGTAAAACCCAAAAAGACAAGCCTGTAAAAATGTCCCCTGCATTACACCCTTAAGAAAAACATTAATAGCGCATTATCCAATTGAACATTTTCCTTTCACATCACTGTTAATCAGAACTTCAGTCTCATTTCAAATTTGAGGTCTGGAAAAAATAACAATTTTTTAAAATAAGAAAATGTTGTGTTCTTGGGGGAAATAGAAGCCCACCCAACCACCAAACAAACTCCTCTTGATTTTTTCTGAGCAATTCTTCATTACTTGATCTGGAGTGGTTTATAATGCATAAAGGCATTTGCATTTTGTATACAGCCATCTTTGGGATTTTGCCTGTAGTTGTACAAAGTTCTGACAAAAATATCCTCAGCAAGAGTTATTTCAGTTTTTGATTCACATTTTGGTGTCAGCAAGGGACTGAGATCTCAAAGATGGAAAGAAGTAATTTCTCATAATTTTGCCAGTCTACATGTCATTTAATTGTGTGAATCTGCTCTATGAAAGCTTTATTGCTATTGTTGTCCTGGCCTACTTCACTGGAACAGGGTACTCCCTAAGAAATGAGGACACAAAGAGGGAAGAGACAAGAGAGAGCCTGGCATCCCAACTTCTTTTATGCACAGAGGTGTACTTTGCAACTTTAATTCTTCTAGGTTGGTTTCTATTCCTTCAGTTTTGCATTTGAGGAGAAGCAGGTTCACAACAAAAGCCAAATTAGTCCTTAGAGCTCTGTGCTTTGCATTGGTTTGATTCTTTTTTCCCTCCCAAAAATAAAACCCCAGCTAACCTACTGCAAAGCAAACAGTATCAGACTCACAAACTCCAAACAAAACTCTGACCTGGAGGGGATACCCCCTCGTGTCCTGCAGGAGCAGCAGAGCGTTTTATGGAGAGGTGGAGCAGCGATTTTTGGGGCGCCAGGGCTGTGCTTGCTGGCAGCTCCCAGGACAGATTTGTGTCTCCACCGAATTTTGAGCAACCCTCTCGCCAAGTTTCATGTCCCCAGCGGACCTGAAGCGTGCGTTGTTTTCTGCTTTCCATGGGCAATTTCCCTTTCCAAGGGTAAGGAGAGGAATCAACCCCCATCCTGAGTGGGGGCCCTGGTGGAGGAGGATCTGGCATGGAGGTGCTAATGTGCCAAATAAAACCATAACGGTGGGAAAGCCCCTTGGTCCATGAAACCCATCTAAATACCAGTTCTCCATGACAGCCCATGCTTAGGCTGTATAAACTAGCAAAGAGAAGGATCTTTGCATTGATTTCACTTCCCTGAAGAATGTTCCCCATATTCCACCTCAGGAGCATTAGCAGCTGCCCAGGGAACCAGTGCCAGAACTGCAGGAGAGCACAGAGTCATGCAAAGCAGCCACCAACTCCTCTAGAATCTGATATGGAGGCAGAAGGGAGAAGAGGAGCCAGATTTTCTTGGGAGATAGGACAGGCAGACCATCCCTGGAGGAGGCTGCAAAGAGAAGCCCCCGACAGCCAAGCACCACCAGCCCTCCTCCACTTCCAAGGAGATAAAACCAGCCTGAGGACAGCGTAAGTTTAAGCTGATTTAGACACAGCTGGTGTGCTGGGAGACGAAGGTAATTTATTTCTCTTGGCTGATGACCCGCTCCCTTCGAGGGCTGCGTTTTCCGAGCGCTCTCCGCTTGGCCGCACATTTGTACCTCTGGCAGTTATTGTTATTTTATATTAGGCTAAGAGCTAATGTATTAGGCTAATATATTAAGCTGGTAAACTCTTTAGCCAACCTGTCCTGGTGACACATGAAGGAGATTTTATAGATAGGCTTTTCAAACCCAGCTCACTCCAGGTTTGGCATTTAACCATGGCTTGCAGAATATAATGGCTGAATGCATTTCGCCCATGCCCACAATAACTCTCTTTGATGGCAGAAGAAGTTCCAATAAACATGGTGCTCAAACACGGATGTATTTTGGTAAAAGTTAGTGAAACTGATGCTATGAATAACCTGCAGTGCAGCTTCTATTGCTCTCCCATTAGCCAGGACCAAGATGATTAACATCAGACCGGCCACGATATTTATGTTGCTTGGATCATGGTGTGTCATAAGCAAATATGAAATTGGGTACTCTATCAGAACAGCAGGGACAGGAAGAGCCAAGTAATGAGCTGGTTTTACAGGGAGAAACAAATGGGATTGTAACACAGCCCTGGAAACAAGGCAGGGCTTTCAGGAGGGGTGGGGGAGCAGAACAGTGGTGTGTGAGAGCAGAGTTGAGGATGACTTTGGGGTTAAACCCAGTAATTTATATAAACAGAGGTGTTGGGTGTTCTCTTGCCATGACATAGCATGCATTTGAATAAATGCTGTGAGCAACATATTCCCAGACCTGACCACCTTGGGAGAGCATTTTATTAAGTCAATTATTTTTGTTTATTTCTGCTGAAATAATCCCCTGCCTTTTTTTTTTTTTCTTCTATTCTCCTCTCTCCATCCCTTCTATTTTATCCATAATGGGGTTCCCTCCTGTGGATCTGCCCCTACAAGCAGTGAGTCCCTCCCCCACCTGCGGCCCCTTTCCACCGAGTGTTATTTTGTAAGATCTCTTGTCACCAGGACTCTGTGAAGACTTAGGCATGTAATGGGAAACATGTGTCTTTCCCTGGCGTTTGCAATCTCACCCCGAGGAGCTCCAGCGAGGGCTGAAATGGGAGTGCTCTCTGTGGAGTCAGGGAGCTGATGGAGGGGGGGGAGGTTTGGAGCCAGAGACAGCAACTTGGGTGTTTTTTGTTGTTTGCTCCCAGGAGTGTGGGATTTCACACCAAGATGATAGTGGCAAAGGATGGTTTCTGCTGAGGAGGTGGGGGGATTGTTGGGCAACAGCTCTTGTGACAGGCAGCCCAGACAAAAGGGAGCAAGGGAGACATAAATGGCTTTTTGGAAGATGGCAACAGCAAAATTATGGGAAAACAACCCCCATATTGGAGCCTCAGCCCGCCACAGCTTTGCAGATTTTCCCTGAGCAAGAGAAAAACACAGGAAGGAGCTGAAGAAGATACAGAGAGGTTGGGAAATCATCAGGGTTGTAAAATCATGCTTTCGTGAATCATCCTCATTAAAAAGAAAAGTGGTCATCATGATACTGCATGAATGGTATATCACATATATCATACACATAATATATGGGATAGCTGGCCTCATTCCTCATTGTTATTCCTGCTGGGTGACTTAATCTGTACTCTTCTGGACAAAGATGATCCTGCAGAGAAAATTGTGCATGCACAGGGATGTCAGGCTCAAAGTGGATGAGGTTTACTCCAGTGATTAAACCTACTCATCACCTCAGCCTCCTCCTTCTATTTTTCTGGGGTGCCAGCCAGAAATACAGTCCAGACCAATCAGGACCCAGACCCAATTGTCATATCTAAAATCTGAGTGTGACTTGGCCTCATCTGGGATCAAACACCGGAATAACAAAGCACGCAGGATCTGGCTGGTGTCTGACAGCCAGTGCTTCTGGGTTTCCAACAGCCAAATTCATTCTGAGGAAAAAAAAAATTACCAAAAAAAAAAAAAATCAGGCTAAGCCTGAGGCACGTTGTTGTTTCCTTACGAGTTCACTTGCAAAGGTCACTGCTCCTCTCCCCCCTCAGTCTCTCTCTCTTTCTGTGCAACTCTTTTGTTTTTGCAAGACTTCAGGAATTAAAACCTCATTTCAAGGGTTATGAGTAGACCACAGCAGCGATACATTGCCCTGATTATCAGCAGCAGGCGAGCTTTTCCCCAGCAGCCCTTTAGCCCTGCAAGTTCTCTATGGCTGACACTGATTTTTCCTGCCTGTAAATTTTTCTTTAAAGTTAACAGGGACTCCACTGCACAGACGTACCATGATAAATTACATGGGATTATATTGTTACAGGGAATTGCCATCACTGCAGCAGTAATAGAAAGGAAAGGTTAAAAAAAAAAAAAGATAAGTAGATAAAGAACAGCAAGATGGCTGGGAGTATAGTGACAAGAGAAATGGCCCTGGTGGGGAAGCTGATAGATGTCTTCCTCAGGTGAAAAGATTCATTTATGGACAGAGCACTTTCAGATGGAAGAGCCAAACTATAGGAAAGTCATTGTCTTCATAGAAAAAAGTGGAGATTAAAGGGTTCCTAGGGGCTAATGTTTTCTAGATCTGGAGTTCATATTTTGGTGCAATGATGGGAACACCGTTTTCAGAAATGAGCAGCAATTTTCAGTGGCCTAACATCTGGGCAGATATAGGGAGAAATATTGGAAGATGCTGGATTTCCCAAAAGAAGCTGTTCCCTCCCCTGGGAAATTCAGACTTCCTGCAGCAGGACCCCTGAAAACCGAGGGAGCCCCAGATCATTCAGTGCTTTTGTACTGGGCACATCATTGATTAAAGGCCTGGCAGAAATGTTATCTTCTCTGGCCTCTTGCATAAGACAGGCTAGATAATTAAATTGTACAATCTTTGCATCAAGCCTGTAATTCCCTGATTGCATTGGAGTCTGTCTTGGAGAAAAAGTCCCAGCCTAAATGCCCCCAGAAGCATTTTGCCTCCCTGAGCATTCTCTACACTATAAGGGGTCAGACTTCGACATTTCCACCTCCCATTTGCACTGATTTTATCTGGGTTCAGCTTCCAGCCCTGGCACCATTCCTGAAGGCTCAGAGAAAGGCTGATTTGCCTCCAGAAACCCTTGCCCTGTTGTGAGCACCATCCAGCTGTGATGGACACACCTCTTGCCTTCCTCAGGGCACTCAGTGGGTCTGAGATGCTCACCCCAGCCAGGTTTTCAAACATCTTTTTCCAGGCATGCTTTCCTAAACCCTCAATAATTCACTGATGTTCTCTCCAAAGTCCAGCTGAGCCAGGCACGTTCCCAGCAGCTCCACACAGGAGCAGTGACGCTCGTAACGCCAACCTCTGCCTCTCTTTTATTTCTCTATATCATTATGGTGATGTAATAAATATGCAGAGGAGCTCCAGGCACTGGCTGTCTCCTTTGTTGGAAATGCTGCCCCATGTTCTCCCAACTGGATATTATCCTCTGATTACACACAAGCCAGAGGAAGGGCTCCCGATGTCCATGCAGCTTTTACACTGTGTCCATGTCCTCCCTGTCCTTCCCTTTGCACTTCCCATCCCACATTCACACGCTCCCATTACATGCCAAGCCTATATTTTACTCCCTCTGTTCTTGCTGCAGCCCTTCTTGGTAAGGGAAGTCTTGATTATAAGTTTGGCCAAGTGACTTAAATCATAGAAGAAAAAAAAAAAAAGGGAAGAACATGCAGGAGCGTTGCCTTGAGGTCAAAATCCATCACTATTTAACTTCCATCCCAGGAAACTCCAACCCACCCCCCCAAGACAGCCCAGGGTGAACTGGGTGGAGAGCAAAATCTTCCACATGGGCTGCAAACTTCAGGCACTGGGAAGATTCCTGCCTATTTCCAGCAGTGGGAAAATGTACGAGCAGGGAAGTTGTATTTACATAAGTCAAGGAAAACACTGTTTCCTTCTTCAGCAGGAAACAGAAGTTATTCTCAGAGCTTCAGCAAAAGAACGAGAAATTAAATAATGTGCTGGCAGCCTAAACTTGTTTTATTCCTGTGGTTTTACAATCTCTGAGTAAAAATAAACACATTTTCAATCTCAGGAGAATTATTAGGGTAATAATGGTGGGGGGGGGAGTTATTTACAGGCTCCAATGGAATCGCTTAATGAATCATATGAACTGTAACAGGAGATCCAGGGCAGGAAAATTCACATTTATGCAACTGTCTGGTTTGAGTCTTCTGTACTGGGGGCTCTGATGCAGCAATACAAGATTGGGCAAACCTCTGGGTTCTCCCAACAGAAGTCTTGCTTGGGAGAAGGGTAATGATCAATACTACAGCACCCAATTTCTGTCATTTGGAAACATTAAAACTGTCTTCAAGTTTTAATAGATTTTAATGGTCTTGTATCTCCTTAAGCCTGGGATGGACTCCTGTTGGTGGGTACCAGAGCAAAATACCTCGGTGAGGGGTCCCATCCCAGGCATAATATGATGCTAATTTACATTACCTTGTGATATCCAAAGATTAAATGCAAATGAGGAATTTGAATGCTCACACCTTGTATTTAACATCTCAGCTATTAAAAAATAACCCAGTTTGGCACTGTTTATCCTCAGGACAAGAGACCAGTAGTCCACATGGTCCTTCATCATCTCTTCTGCCTGGCACAGTTGTGTTTGCCCAGGATGTGCCAAGGGCATCCCTATGGGCAGCACCTTCCCATTTAATCCAATGTTTTCCCCATGAAAATTTACGGTATTGCAAAGACAGTTATTTTTTGGGTTGAATTTCTGTCTACCACTGCATATTTTCTGTATGCCCAAAACACTCATTGTGAATGAATGGGAGAGTTAAGTGTTTATCTAATGTGTATGTGTATGTGTATGTATATGTATATGTACTCACAATATATAATATAAAATGTTAAGGCCTACCACAGGCTTAAAGATGAACAGCACCATTAATACACATATTTATACAAAAATAACATATATAGATGTATTTACACTGCATAGTTTAGGCATTTAGACATAAATATATTTATCATAGGCATCGTATAATCTGTCTACAGCCAGCAAGAGCTGCAGGTACAAGGACAACCCAAAGCAATTACAAAAAATAGATACAAGAGGTAGTTACAAGGGAAACTACAAGAGGTACAAGGGTAAGTACCAGAAGTATGTTCATGGCTCCCGGCCCTGGGAGCATGATGGGCACAGGAAAAGGAGTTTTTGGATGCCAGGATGGGAATGATGCAATCACAGAGTCCTGCAGCTCTTTGCAAAGCTCTCACCTCTCTCTGGAAGCCCAGGAGACAAAAGCAGATAGCAGCTAAGTGAGAAAATCTTCAATTGCTCACCCCTTCCAAGCCCGGAGGAGCAGCTCACCCTGCACAAAGCGATTCCTGAGCTTAGGCTGCTGTTCAAAGGCTAGGGGTTAAACTCGGATGCAAGCCTGTAATTTCTATAAACAAGGCTCATGTTTCCCTTCTGGCAAAACATGTATGGAAACCCACGTAGGCATGAAGCCCAAGACATGCACGGGAGGACCACTGAAGCCTCGTTATCTTTGCTTTTGTTCCACTTTCCTGGTGCTTTTTTAATCCCCGCACCAGCAGTGCCTTGGGATCGACTCCCTTTTCCAGGACAAACTTTTCACAGGGCTGAAGGGCTCTTTGTTCTCCTCGACTGCCCCTCGGCACTGTTTGTTGTGCCGTCCCTGGGGTGTGCTTTGCTCTTCCAGAGGGCCAGGAGTGGAGAGGAAGAGGCAGAGGATGTGAACTCCCATGTTGGAAGACAAAGAGAGAGAAAGGAGGACCTGTTTATTCTTCTGCGAAGCGCTCCCTTAGCAGACAGCGAGATTTCCTCGTGTTCCAGAGTAAAACACTAAAAAAGGGGTAAGGGAGAGGGGGATGTGCGTTGTTGGGGTGTTGTGCTGCTGGGTTCCTCCCCATGGGTAAGTTTGCAGCCCCTGCTGGCTCTGCCATCATCTCAGTGCTTGGGTGGACTCTCCAGACTCACCTGTGGGATTTCCAGGTACAAAGCTGGCTGTCTCCAGCAGAGCTGCTCCACGCACCATGGCAGAGAGGGTAAATCCATCCGTGCCGATGGCCTGGGAGGGAGCCACGGCCATTCCCAGGCACGCAGGGCTGGAAGGGACCACCTGCATCACAGGGCTCAGTCACCAGCTCCTCACCAACACCTTCCCCAGGCTGGCCAAGCCCCGGCTCCTTGGTGATTTCCTGGTTAGTCCTGCAGCTGCTACCCCCAGCTTATTAAAAGCTTGGCATAAATACTGGAGTCCTTCAGTTTGCCTCAACTTTGTTATTTTTTTAACTGAAGTCCACAGAGCCTTTTTTTGAGGAGCACCTTGAGTCCACCATCCATGTGCCATCACTTTTTTTTTTTTTTTAAGAAAACAAGAAAAACACAGCTAGGATGCATGCTCACTTGTTGCAGTGTTTTACTGGTTGGTTGTTTTTTGTTTTTTTTTCTTTTTTCCTGCACTCTTGAGAACTAATACCTGGCGAGGATTTTGTGTTTGGTTGTCCACCACAGGGAGGAAAGTCATCAATCATTTCACAGCCCTCCTCTCCACATCTTACGGCCCTGGTGGTCCACAGCTGAAGCCTGAGAACTGTGGGGTTGGTGCTTAGACCAGCCAAGTGCTCTTGTGCTCCTCCCAGCAGGTTGTCATGACTGATTGAATCATTAAAGTGAGTAATTTGTGTAACACAAGAACAGCTGAAACACCTTCTGCATCTTCACAATGGTGTTGCTCCACCATCCCCCTTGCCCAAACTGCACAGCCAAGGTGTGAGTCAGATCTTGGAGGTGATCTGGGCTATAAACAATATTTTAGAGGGAGAAAGAATTAATTTCAGTGGGGGCAGTTTCTCCACAGCCCAAGAAGCTGTTGGGAGAACTGGCAAGCCCTCAGGCCCAGGAAAGGGCAGGAAGGAGTTTCTTATTTTGGTTCTTTTTGTAGACAGGACCACCATGAAACCATAATCAATAAGAGGTATTTCTGGGGAAACAGATACATATATATTTTCAGGACTGAGCTCGAGGTGGTGTCCAGAGTGGCAGCCCTGCACAAATGTCAGTGCAGGGTAACAGTGGTGGGACTTGGGGGTTCTTATGACTCAGTGAAACTGGAGTCCCCTTGCATTTATTGTGGATCAAGGTGAGGACATGGACTATTAGTTCATTACAAATTGGCGCTGTCCCTGCCTGGTGGGAGCCTGCTGGAGAGGCTGTACCCATGGAAGGAGTGCACAGTGGTTATCTCAAGGTCAGGCATGCAGGAAACAACCAGGACAGCGTGAACATTGTGTAGGTGGGAGCTGCTGGTGGGGCTATCAGAGCTTCCCAGGTCAGGCAGGACACACAGGGAGTCACCCCATCCCAGAATAAAGCAGGAAGGAGTGAAGATGGCGCCAAAAAACCTGGAGAGAATGTTCAAAGTCTGGTCAGAGCAACCAGCTCTTCGCAGAGAGAGACACAAGCTGAGCAATGCCCATCTGGAGCCCACCCTGTCTTGCAGAACCTGCCCTGCTGAGGCTGGAATTACAGAATCTTTTGTTGTCTCCTTGGTTGATATTTATTTATTCCTTTGTCTGAGAGCATCGTGGTCCACAAGGAGCTCACAAGCAAATAATAAGAGGAATGGTAATAAACCCACCAGCAGCATCTGGGTCTCCTTGGGGGTGAAAGCAAACCATGAAGTGGCTGCACAGCCATAAAATCAACAGCAGCTCCCAGAAAAAGCCTGAGGACAAGGACTTTGCTGAAGCACCAGTCACCAGGAACGTCTGCAAGGGTTAAGGTAGAAAGCTGACAAAACCCTTAATGTTTTTACAGCACACAGACATGTAACATACAATACAGGACAATTCGTTCTATTGATGTCTAAAAATTCTTAATGGAGAAACAGGCTGTTAAAATACAGGGTACTTTATAGGTTAGCTCTTCTCCATACTTCATCCACAGGTATTTGCCAAGTTAGCAGAGGATCAGACTTCAAGTCACATTTAGGCTTCTCTAGAGCAGTTTTTCCACTAAAATCTTAGCTCAAAGACATACATATTAATGAAAAAAAGAGCCATTCATTCTTGTCACACATTTTGTCCTCAGAACAGTCGCAAATCCTGCATATAATTTTTTTTCTAATCAAAGGGAAATAAAACATCTTTTATATAGTTAGACAATTGTCCACAGTCTTTCCCAAGAATGGAAAAATGCCCTAGAAATGGAAAGCAGGTGGGGTTTCTCAACAGCAAGTTTCTTCTTCTGCACCAGAACAAGAAGGCTGCATCCCTGTTTTTGGTTTAAAAAAATTCCACAATCAACGTGGCTACTAAAAGAGTACTGCGAGTTGGAGATCTCTTGGAAGTGCTTTTTGGTGCCTGTATTAGCTGCATTTGTCTAAGGTTCCCTTAACCAGATGGAGAAAACTTTCCTGCTTTCCTGCTGTACCTCAGCAACCTTGGCATCCCACCTTTCCTTTCCACTGCTCCTAACTTGGGAAGCTCTGCAGATTTCTTTGATGTTGCTGTTGGCTTGGCAGTGTCACAGCTGAAGAAACCTTCAGAGACTGTTGGTGGGGTTGGGGGAGAAGAAGCAGTTTGGTCTTGCTTTAAAGACACCAGGAAAATGCAGAATATAAGGGGGGGTGGGGGGGGGAATGTTCAACAAAATAATCCTCACTGCAGGACTTAGGGTCTGAATCTCACTGATACTTCACTGAGGATTTGCTTCATGACATCTAAAGATCTTCAAGAAATCTGAAGCCTCCTCAGTAGGAAGAGAGATAGCAAAATTGCACCCCTCTGGCAAATCTTTTTTTTCACACCCAAGTGGATCTCAATGAGGCCCAGAGTCACAGCATTATTTCAGACATGGGTTATCAGCAGCACACACAAAAATACAGGGTTAGAGGAGCAACTTCCAGAATAAAAGCTGCTGATAAACCTGGAAATACTCTCAGACCTCCTGCAGCACAGGAACAGCCAGGAATAGTTAAGTGAGTGTAAAGCAAAACCCTTGACCTGAACAACTGTGTATTTCAGAGACATTTAAAACAAAATCTCAGCCTGAACTCAGAGGCATGAGAACAGGATTGAAAACTGAGATTATATTATGAGGCACAAAACAGGTCAGAGTTTAGTTTGGGGTCAAATTTTGGAACCTTCCTGACTTTTCTGGATTTTTTGTTTTTGAGTGCTCTAACTCGGTGGGAAACACTTAGTGAACACCTCCAGCTTGTTTTCCATTCAGCAGCACAGTATCCCTGCCAGACAAACCATTCTGAACCACCCTTGCTTATTGTGCTTACTGTGTCATCTAACGGAGAGATCAAGGCAGATGAAACGGTTCCATTTTGTTGTTTTTCCTCCCACCTTTCTTCTCCACCGCTCGCCACCGGTTCAGTTTCCCCCCCCCCCCTCCTCCCCACCTATCAAAACAAAACATCTGCCACAGTTTTAAGATGCTTTGGGCCTTTCCAGGCTGCTACCAGCAAGGACAGGACTTGGCAGGGAGAGAAGCTGAGCGAGAGCCACAGCAGGTGAAGGGTTTTCACTCCCCCGTTACTTCAGTCAGCTGCCACGACCACGGAGCATCTGCGGGAGGCAGCAGTAATGATTTCCAAACCCAAAAGAGAGCCCTGGCAGGCTGGACTGGGGCTTGGCCCCATCCCTCAGAGCTCTGCAGAGCTCAGCTGGTGACTAGTCGCTGCGTCACTCCTTTCTGATTAAATTCCTGTTAAGTTTAAAATAATAACACGTCCTTAGTGGGATGAGAAACTCTGGAAGAAGAAAGAAACAAGCCTTTGTGGGGTTTTTTTGGCCGGCAGTGAACTAAGGGCCAGCCCTGAAGAATCAGATGGGAAAAATGGCTCTCGGACCGTGCTTTTCCTCTGTAAAGGCACAGGGCTTAACCTTGCATTTTCTACGGCCACAGAATCCAGATCCACTGGTGAACTAAGACCCTTTATATGATTACGACAAGAAAAAAATGCTGGACAAGGCACATAAATTATGATGTGTGAACTATGAGGTACAGAAGCGCCCACGTCTTTCAGCAGACAATTTCTCAGAAGGGTTGATCAGAACAACCTGCACGTTTCTGTCCAAGATATTTGGTCTGACATTCTGTTCTCCCAGCTCCCTGACCCTTTTTTTCATTATCTGCTTGCCATTCTGTGAAGGAGCCAAGCAGATGGAGTAGAGGGGTAACCAGCTATTTTGGCATGCCCCGTCACATTCCCTGAAGGAAAATAGGTCCATGCCACCGCATCCCAGGTCAGGGAGATCCTACTACCTTTCTATCCTTTCTACCTACTACCTACTATCCTTACCGCCAGGATTTGTCCATGTAAAAAGTTATTACAGCAGCAATGTTGATAATTACACTAATAATTAATCCTTTTGGCTCATGCTTCTTCTCCTGTAGTTCTTAACAGTCCTGCTGGAGAGGGACTATTAGTTAATGATAATACCTTACTTGTTTTAGCACTGAAATGGAAGAAACAATCCTAGAAACTTTCATTAGTGGGTCAAAATGAAATTTTTGGCAAGATGTGAGGTAAAACTTTTAACTTCATTTGGGGACCATATAATCTTTTTGGATAACCTTCTTCTTCGGTTCAAGTTAATTTTTGAAACTGAAGCATGATGAAAAGCAGATCTGAAACAGGTGAACACTCAGAAAAAACAACAAAATTAAGCACTGCAGCATTTCCGTGGCCAACCTTTGCATTTAGAAACACTGATAGAAAAGTAGAGATGCTTTCCAGGATGTAGAAGTAGAGATGCTTTCTTTTCACAGGAGCTACTCACCAGCTTTGAATGCATTCACTGTCTTTCTCTTCCCAAAGCCTCATAGGAAGGGACGAATTTACAGCAGAATTTCCCTACGAGCAGATGTGGCTGAGGCACTTTGGGTCAGCCCTGCCTCCCTGTCGTGGACCAACACCACACACAGACACCACCACCACCACCCCCCCCCCCCCCAAATTTTGCATGGTGAGTGCATCATATTCCTAGTGGAAAGTGGAGGAGTTGATGAAATGATGGAGGCCATGTGAATAGTGACTCCATGCTCAACTAATTACACCAGGCTACCTGGTGCTTGGGACCAAGGTGTGTAAGATTGGTAGAGGAGGTGTAAGACACTGGCAAATACTTATTTTTGCTTGTGGTTGCTCATATGACTTCCCTACTCAGAGCTTATTCACATCAAAGTCAGGTTACATGGGAAAAGGTTCTTTAAAAAGAGAAAGAAGAAGCTGTAAATCATCTGGAGATCAGGATGGATTCCTCAGGACCATTCCTCAGGACCATTCCAGGGCAGGAATGCAGCATTTAATGGCCTTGCTCATCCCCTCAGTACTGTATCCCAGAGTTCCTCATGGCATGCAGTGACAGCAACGCCAGCTTGAGGGACAACACAACAAAAGAGGGTCTGTGCTCCAGGCAGCACAGCCAGGTCACACCAAGGCATCACTGCCTCATCCCTGCTGCCCAAAGACACATCCCTGCTCATCTGCTGTTCCCACCACGTGTCTCCTCTGGACACTGATGGCTCCCAGCATGATTTGGCTCAGATTATTGAGGAATTAGAAAGCAAAAGAGACCTCTTCAAAGTCCTGGGGAACTCCACCTGGTGAGCACAAGAGGGGCTGGTAACACCACAGGCAGGGGGAGAAGGAGCAGAACTATTAATCTTCTGTAATCTGGCTGGAATTAAGTGACAGTGATGGAGTGCTTTGTAATGGACTTCCTGAATCCTCATACAAATGGAGGAAGTGACCACCCTTGACCAGGTTTCTGCTCATGTTGCCTGTTTCCCTGCGGGCATGACACATTTTCCCTTTTGCAATCAGCTGCGACCCCACTTGAGCAAGGCCAAGGAGTTAATGCTCAGCCAGCCTGTGGGAATGGCTGCCAGAGGGGCCCTGGGGAGTGCTTTTCAGGGTGCCCTCGAGATGGAAGCCTCAGAAAGGTCTGCTATGTACCAGGAAGGCAGCTCTGGGATAGCCAGCCCCCAGTCCCACTGCCTGAGGAAATCTAGCCAGTCCCAAAACACTGGGGTCTCCTGAGCACACCAAGAAATGCTGTCCCTGTGACATGGAGAATGTCTGGCATTCCTGGTGCCTCTGGTGCCTCCTCAGCAGCAGAGACATGTCCAACAGAGCCAGCAGCACAGGAGCTGCTGGAGCCTTTCAAGCCTTGCAGGGAGAGAGGATGGCTTTATTTTTGGAAAGCATCATTTTGGCTCTATTGTCCCAGCATATCCATGCTGGGGACACCTCCCTGCCTCATGCTGGGCTTGCACAACCCTCCTTGGAGATGACAAGGGACCATGACCTTCCCTTTGAGGAGCAGTGCTGTCCTGCCAGCTGGGAGCTCTGGCAGACAGGCCCTGGCAGGATTGTGAATTCCCTGCCTCCCACCCAACGAGCTGGCCATGAACAGACCCCGAAGGCTCCTGTAGAGGAGTCAGTGTGAAACAAAAAAGAGACCACAGCCCACAGCCCGTGGGAACTCCCAGCCATGCCAAAGGGAAGAGCCAGTGGATGCTGCAGCCACAGAAGGGCACATTTGGAGCCTGTTCTCAGCATCCCAGCCTTGGGCTGGACTCAGTCTGGCAGTCTGTGTGGGCTCTGCCTCCGGCATCAGGGCAGGCAGGAGGAGGGAACTGCAGGAGAAATGGAGCTCAGAGAAATAAATCCCACTTCCAGTCTGGCCCTGGGAGTCTCGCAAGCACAGGGACAAAGAGGGATGCAGAGAGGGAGCAGAAGTGACCTCGCAAGGACAGCAAGCAGCACACTGAGATGTCTCACCAGCCAGCCCAGCCCTCATTAATATCACCTCCGAGAACAACAGCTGGCCCACCATGCCTTGGCTCAGGTGTGGGCTTTGATTTTTACATCTTTTCCCACATCCAACTCCCAGGAATGATGAGCAGGAAGGAGTTTGAGAGAGCAACACACTTTGACACCAGGTCTGGATTTGGCTCCTTGGCCCTGATATGTTCCAAAACAAAAATTATGTTATCAGTGGTATTTTGCCCCTCTCCTGCAGCCCATCACTCAGCACAGAGCCACCTCTGATCTCCACAAATGTGGATTCATTCCTTCTGCAGGGGAGAGTCAGGATCAGGCACTCACTTTGTGCTACCCTATAGTCCTTTGTTCTTCTTCTTCCTTTTTCATCTTCTTTTGGTCTTCTCTCAGCTGGTTAAACCCTCACATACTTGCTGCCTGAATCTGGAAGGTCTAAAGATTTAGTAAAGAGTTCAGGCTACAGTTCAGTGTTTTTTCCTCACTTATTTGTCTAAATAATGCAGGAAAAGCTCCTGCCTTGCAAGCCAGGCTCTACATGAAAGGTGTAGAACAGCAGAGGTGCAAATGGAAACCTTGGTGGCATTAGGTGTTGTTTTTCTAAACATTCCCCATCAGTAAGCACACAGTCTCTCAGCACTGCACGGTCCCACCGAGGTCTTTAAATTGTATTTCTAGGATTTCTCTTAAACAGGGGCCTCAAGCTTTTAAATACAAAGGGAGCTGGGGAACGGTTTCTTTAGTAAGAGATTTGAGGAAATCAGTGCTTTTTGTGTCTCTTTTCTAATTTTTTTTTTTTATGGAGATCAGCTGGGGTTTGTATTTTTTCAGTCATGGGGGTGAAGGAGGTTGAGGGCAAAAGAGAGGTTTGCAGACAGGGTGAGCACAACATATACTGGAGAAAATCCCGGATGCTATAAATGGGAGCCCCCTAACAGTGCAGCTCATCTGAAGCAAAATGAAAATATCAGGCATCCAAGAAACATATGTGCAGATGGCTTGGAGCCCAGTCTCCTTACTAGGGCTCTGCATTAGATAAAATGCACCAGGTCATGTTGCTATAGATATAAGAGATTACTGGGTGCAATGTGCACTTCGCTGTGAAGCTGCAGGTTTTTAAACAATTGCAAATACAGACCTTGTTTATGGATCAAGTAAATGGCTTCAGTCAAGCAGAGCAGCACTTTTTGGAGTTTTTTGTGTTGATTTTTTTTTTTTTTTTTTTGCCAGAGCTGGGGTCAGGAGGCTCCTACTCTGTGAGACTGTGCTGCAGTCTCTGCTCAGGAGGAGCAGCCTCACCACTCACGTGAGAAGCTGCGTCCAAGAGGGCTCTTGACTATGACCTGTATTTTTGAAGGATGATATGAATCAACCCAGAGCCTTGGCAAGACCTCGCTGCTGGGGCTTTTGCTTTCAGCCAATGTCAATTATGTCATTACTGAGCCTGCAGAAGCTATTACTAATGTTACTTTTACAGTTCACTGCCGACCAGAGAAAAGAGTTTTTCACACTGTTGTCGTTTTGTTGGAGCAAGACTATACGAATCACAGATGGCTTCCCTGCCAGATGTAGCCTCGCAGGACGGCAGTTTGGGGTTTACAAGAGGTTTAATGAAATCTTGGCACTTTACCAACTTTTGGCAAATACTCTTGGGCTGTCAACTCACACACAAGCAAATCAAGATCCTAAAAAAACATCTAATGACTTGTTCTCGCCGAACGAGGAGGTGAAAAGTTTTACCTGAGAAACAAAATCCAAATGAGTAAACCAATAGTCTATCACTCTGGGCCTGAGCTCGTGATCACTGAGGTTACTGAAAGCTCTCACTGCACTCTGGATCTGTTCCCAAGCCCTTGCTGCTGCACTTGAGGGGTCCAACATACTTCTGCTGACATGGAACACGGGTGGAAAGCTCTGGGGGAAGTGACATCCAGGTGTGTGACAATCACCTCATTCTTACTTTGATGTCTGCTGCTCCTTTTTATTGAGTTGCGACTTTGCTGCTCTGCCCTGGCTGAGAGTTCCTTTACTGGCCTTTCTGCTTGGTTGGTTTCTTCCTTGATGACATGAGCAGTTCATTAAAGTTGTGCTGAAGGAAATTCGCAGGTGTGCGTCTTCGGATGTAGGACTCGTTCCCTACTAAACATGCTGCACTTGTGCAGAAATAACCAAAATCTACGGGTGCAAGCTGGAAACTGCATTTCTCGAGTTTTCTCAGGCATATTGCTTCCTTTTCTCTATTAATGAAAGTGTGTGCTGAGACTTGCCATAGCATAGTGTCACTTTAGGCACAGCTTTTATTTGTTTATGAGTCTCCACATTTATCCACTCTTGTCATCCTAGACCAAATTTCATCCTGATACCAGTGATGACTCCAAATGGAGTCAGCTGCAGTGATTTGACTGTGTAGCTTCTTCAGTTTTGGTTTGGATGAGAAATTAGTCCTTAAATCCCTGTAGCCACAAAGTGCTGCCTCATGGGTGCATCTTGTGCCCCAGTGGGATGGAACATAAAGGTGCCTGGACGTATAAAAAAATGTATTTGAGCCATTCAAAAAATCATCTCCAGCAAGCAAACCCTGAAGCATTATTCATACCACAGCTCGAGGCAGCCAGCCTGTCTCATCTGTGGGCCTTTAGCAGTCTCCCAGAACCAACTGCCTTTGCTTCAGCCTGTCTGCCTGCCTTTAAATATCTCCATCCTGAGCCTTACTTGAATGTAGATTTTTTATCACCACTGGTGCACAAACCAGATGACTGAATTCTCTGGAGGGAGGAGGAAGTAGTGCTTTACATCCAGGTGGCAAAGGAATTAATAAAAGGGCTGGAGAAACATAATCACAGAGATGTCATCCTTTTTCCACTGGCTGAGGTTTGGATGCAAACCTGATACCTAACCCTCCTTAGAGTTCCTGTGGATTCATCTCCTTCAGAATCTCTCTTAAACAGAGTTATTCTGACTTTTTCTGTGCCAGGTGCTCTGAAAGGTTACAGAAATAAAGTTAATTTACAAGATGCAGATTGTATCAGCATCCCTGAGACAAAGATCACCGAGCACTATGGGTCTCCCTCTTTGTTCTTTGGTGTTGCATATCACAGAACCCTAGAATGGTTTGGGTTGGAAGAGACCTTAAAGACCATCCAGTTCCAACTCCATCCAACCTGGCCTTGAACATTTCCAGTGATGGGGTGTTAGGGAAGCTATAATGGAATGTAAATCTCCTTCTCTCCCCCAAAAAGAAAAACTCTAAGTGTCAGGCTTTATTGAATGAGATTTTTAATAACCTTCAGTTTTATAGAAGGACTTTGGACAGGATCAGAAGAAATAGAGTGGTTTGTGATAACTGGCCTTTAAAAAGTGCCATGTGTCTTTTAATAAAACATTGGTTTGCTGGCCAGGGAAGGATATTGCTAACGAAAGGCTGCAAAACTGCATAATATTCCCTAGTTAATGCAGAAGAAGAGACTCAGTACAGCAGGAGCCATGATAATAATCAATCCTGAAATATGTGCTGCTTGAAGTTATCTTTTCTTGGAAAGCCCTTTCCAAGGAAACCACTGCTCCCCTGATGCACAACACCCCAACCTCTCTGCAAGTGTTCCTCTGTAGGTGGCCCAGGGAATTGCCCTTTACTGAGTTCTGGATGGGGCTGAAGGTTGGAACTCTGAGGCAGTGACCATGAGGCTCAGAGGTATGGGAGAGGATGGTTTAATTCCTTTTTATCCCATAAACTGCTAGTGTGGGCCCTCAGCTAAGGCAGCTGGGGCAGATTTCATCTCACTGTGCTCCACGTACATCTGTACTCAGTGAAAAGAGGAAGAGGGACTATTTACAGGAGCTTGTGATGACAGGATACAGGGGAATGGCTTCAAACTGGAAGAGGGCAGGGTTAGATTAGATATTAGGAAAATTTCTTTATTACGAGAGTGGTGAGGCACTGACACAGGTTGCCCTGGGAAGCTGTGGAGGATGCCCCACCTCTGGAAGTGTTTCCTTCCTTTCCTTCCTTTCCTTCCTTTCCTTCCTTTCCTTCCTTCTTTCCTTCCTTTCCTTCCTTCTTTCCTTCCTTCCTTCCTTCCTTCCTTCCTTCCTTCCTTCCTTCCTTCCTTCCTTCCTTCCTTCCTTCCTTCCTTCCTTCCTTCCTTCCTTCCTTCCTTCCTTCCTTCCTTCCTTCCTTCCTTCCATCCTTCCTTCCTTCCTTCCTTCCTTCCTTCCTTCCTTCCTTCCTTCCTTCCTTCCTTCCTTCCTTCCTTCCTTTCCTTCCTTTCCTTCCTTTCCTTCCTTTCCTTCCTTCCTTTCCTTCCTTCCTTTCCTTCCTTCCTTTCCTTCCTTCCTTTCCTTCCTTCCTTTCCTTCCTTCCTTTCCTTCCTTTCCTTCCTTCCATGAGCCATCAAGGTGATCATGGTTAATCCCAACATCCAAGAGTGCATGATTGCTAATGTTTAACATCCCCCAGTAAAATCACAGCATTATTAATTTTCCTGCCTTATATACCTCTGGAATGGCAAAAGCAAGAGGAGAAACCTGGCCCAGTGATCCATCATCCAAGGCTTTGAAATAGAGCCAATTTCAGTGAAATTTGAGCAAGCCCTCAGAAACACAAGGAGGGCTGGAGCAACAAGTGCATTCAGTGAGCTATGATATCACCCTCTGCTCCTTTCTGGAGGGGAAACTGTTTATCGGATGTGTAGGAGAGAAGAAAGAAGCAGAAAAGCACACATATTTAAATATTAAAAGCTGCCCCAGGAAAGAACTTAAAATATGAGGTCATTTCCTCGATGAGCTTAAAACATTATTTGTCATCCACACTGAAACAGGAGAGAAAGGGAAATAAAAGAAGGACAGGAAAAGCACCCTGGGCATTTGTGGTTTGAAGGGGAGGTGCTGGGTTACACGGAGAGCTGAGACAGCATTGAGGGTGCCCCTTGGATCTGATCCTGGCTGGCTCTGAGCACCATGGTGGCAGAATTCCTGGAGGGGAACAGATGAGCCTTGGCAAAGCCCTGGTAGCACCTGGGACTGGTTTACATTTCCTTACCATCCAGGCATGTGTCAGAGCCTCCAGCCAAACGGCCTCAAAGGAATGAACTTTCCTGTGACTGGTCTGGGCTGTGGCTAGCACATCCCACCAACCCCCTGGAGACTGCCTAAGCAGCTTTAGTGGTGTGGTAAGGGGTATCTTATTGGGTTCTGGGCTGACTTTCATAGATTCCCTTGCTTATCAGAGCAAACTGGGTGTAATAAGGCACCATTATATAAGTGGAAAGTTAAAAAGTGCCATGCAGGGAGACGTTGTGACCCAAGTGCAGGATCCAGCTCTTGCCCTTTTTCAACCTGAAAACAGCCATGCTGTCCATGATTTGTGTTTTCTTCTGCTTGTGGTGAACTCCCTGCAGAAGCTCTAGGCTGCCCCTGTGGTGGCAGAGCAGCAGGATGTGAGCAAAGTAAAAGTACAGACTGGCACAGGCATCTGTGGGATGCTGGGCTCTGGTCCTGTTCTGTTTATTGACATGGATACAGCTGAGATGTCCTGGAGAGGATCATAAAATCAGGAAATCAAAGCATGGTTTGGGTGAGAAGAGAATTGAAGGCTTATCTCATTCCACCCCCTGCCATGGGCCGGGACACCTTCCACTATCCCAGGTTTCTCTATCCCAGGTTTCTCTACCTCCTCTCCAGCCTGGCTTTGGACACTGCCAGGGATCCAGGGGCAGCCACAGCTTCTCTGGGCAACCTGTGCCAGGGCCTCCCCACCCTCACAGGGCAGATGAAGCCATGGAGAAGGCATCTGGAAGGGGCCCTGGAAACTTTCAGCTTCCATTTGATCTGCCCCTGAAGAACACGAGATTTGCTCCACGAGGAGCCTGTGGTCTGCCCAGCAGCACTGAGCTGACCTTTGGAACCAGTGATTTCTCTGGAGCTGAGCAATCCAGCTGCTGTTTGGCCTCTGGATTGTGCAGCTCCAAACAAATCATTGGTTCCCTGTTATCAAGGGCTCTGACTCAGAGCTCAGGGAAACATTGCCACTCCAACCTCTGGGAGCTGGATATTTTTCCCCTGGCAAGTTTGGCTTGAGCCACACCAGTTTTGTGGAAAAATTAGAATGCCTAAGAAAAGAGGACACTGCTAATTTCTGCATATTTCTCTATTATAAAAGCTGCACTTCCAGCATCTTGTGACTGAATTAAATGCAGGGTGCCCATGCTCAAATACAGCAGAGGGGGGCTCAAGTGGCTCTGCAGCTCCTCTGCACCAGGGGAATGTCACACAGCCAGCAGGTCCTTGCTGGCAATAAGGGAATGAACAATTCCTGTTTGTCTGTGTGCAGCAGATGGGAAAGCAGCAGGGAAGAAGTGGCCATCAGCTCCTGGAGCTCCACAGACATGGCTCTGATGCAATAAATGCTGCCAGTTTAATGCTGCACAGCCCCATAGGGATGTGAATGCTCCCTGGGCACTCCCCAAGTTCATTTCAGCTCCTTTCATCTTCTTCTAATGCACATTTTTAAAAATAATATTTTTGAAGGGTTATTAATCCGTTTTTGGGGCAGAAGGACCCTGCAGTGCAACCACCTGCTTTATATGGATCATTCAGCTTCAAACAGCATCAGCATCACACACATAACTTCTGGTACAGCAAGGGTCTCATTTTCATCATATGTGGAAAGGACTGGCTTATTCCTGCTCTACATAATCACCTCTACTGATTTGTTTTTAAATTTAAAAATAACAAAGTGGAATTGCTCAGCAGGATGAACTTCAGCACTAACCACAAACACAGACCTGGCTGAAGGAAGCAGTGAGCTTGGAGACATTACCACATTTCTAGTGTTAAAAGGAAGAAATGGTGAGGAAAATCTGTTCCCTGCTCCCTCCAAGTGTGCTGATCTCTGGTCAGCCTTCCCAGCCTGGTAGTGTGAAAATCAGCAGCGCCCAGCCAGCCATTCAAGCATAAAGAGGGAAGGGTGAAGAGGGGATTTTCAGCAGCACATCATTAGGAATGATGGCATTGCCACAGGGAAAACCTGCTGAGCCATCTTTCCATGCTCAGAGCCAAATGAAGGTTGATTGAAGCAGCTTTGGTGGGGGTGAGAAGCAGATTTTTCATGACTTGTGACAACAGACAAGTGTATGTTTGTGCACCTGAACTCTGGGCTTTCCTTGCACACCGCCCTGCTGCCCCCTCAGTATCCCCAGGAAAGTGTCAGTCACTCAGATTTCGGGGAATCCTGCCTTACATCCCCTGCCACTTCTAAAGGACAAAAGGACTCGGTTCACCTGGCACCTGGCAAGATGCTGTGCTGCAGGAGCATCCACGGGGAAGCAATTCTCCAAAGAAAACCCACTCAGTATCTTCCAGATTTCCATTTGCCTCCCTTTGCCTCCTTTTATTGCAGATACCATGTTACTATTGACATTTTTTCTTCTTTGCTTCTACAGAAGGTCACCAGGCTAAATGAGCTGCCTGTTACTCCAAGAGCCTTTCACTGACAGTAAGTGACAATTCCCTGCAAAATGTCTCAGCCTCCAGCCCTGGAGCTGAGTGGGTTTGTCAGTCCAGAGGAAGCAATTTCAGCTGCCACCTTACATTAAGGCTTGCAGGCCTGGGGGATGGAAGGTGAGAGCTGAGTGACTTTCTGCATCACCCTGAGCAAACAGGACTCCTGAGAGTCCCACATCTGCCTCCAGATTTCCCCTGGGCCTCCTCCTTCTCCCTTCTGCCCCCTTTCTTAGCAGACATTGCACCCTGACACCCCTCAGACGTGTGCTTTTCTTGATCCCAGCACACCTTTAGCAAGGCAATTGTTTTGCAGGCTATTTTTCTCCCCCATTAATGTTTTTTCTGAGACCTGGATGAAAACTCATTTTTCAAAATCAATTTTCAGTTTCGTTCTTGATTCTTTTTGTAAGAAGGACAGGTTCCCTGGCCATCCTTCACTGCAGCCAGCCTGAGGCCACCACAGCTCCTCAGGACACTCTGAGGCCATGCCTGTCCTCCTCTCACTGAGATCCTCCTGAGATCCCCCATGCAACACTGTCCGTGCTTTGGTTTGACTTTTCTGTCAATAACCTCTCTGGAATGGATCTGGGATATGTCAGGAGAAGGATGTTTTCCTCACACACAACTTAATACTCAGTTTGGACCATTTGTGATCCATCCCTGACTGAGATTTTCTGCACTTTGAGAAACCCACACGGCCTTGAGTGGAATTAGATAACCTTTTAATGGTGCTGTGGGCAGCAATGCAAGGGGGTCGGGGTGAAAAACGTCAAAAGTCAATTTAAACAATAAAAACAGCTGCTTTGAACCAAAGCAGGGCTTGTTTATATCATAACACAAGGTTCATCCAGGTTAGGTGTGCTGGAGAATGGAGCACTGCACTCCTCCTCATCTTATCAGCAGACAAGATTTTATTCATTCCTCAGACAAGCCCTTGGACCCAGTCAGAGCTCCCAAGAGGAGAAACTCCCTGGCTATGTCAAATTTCAGAAAAACACAACAACAGCCTTGCTTCGCAGATACTGATATTTCAGAGAGGAAAGTGCATTTTTTCAAGGCAGAAGGCAGCAGCCTGGAGTTCAGTTACATTGTCTGGGTGATTAATGTGTTATTTAGGGAGCAGACAGAAGCAAGGAGCCTGAGAGAGAGACCTCCTCCCCTCTATGCCTGCCTTCAAGTGCTGAAAAAACCCACAGACAAAGAAAAAAGAACTAATGTGGACATTGTTTTCTGACTAAGCAGCATTTGAAGTACATTGTGTGTGTAACAGGAATGACCCAAATCTGTGCCACCTGAAGACAAATTCTCATGTTTAATTTCTCCACAGACACAGCTTATCAGAGCACCCAGGCTAACAAAAAGCAAAATCAACATTGCAAAACCAAAATCCCAAAGGAAAAGAGCTATGTCTTTATCGTTTTAGACATGTGAGAAGCAGGATCCAAACTGGTGTGGGTTTCATAGCAGAGCTACCAAATCTCCTTCCCCATCTCCTCCCCTTTATATGACAGGTGGCTGAAAGGAGAAGGAAATTTATCCCAAATATGAGAACCTTTTAAAGACAGAGGTTCAGTAGAACTTCTCAGCTTTGGAGTGGCAGGGAAGAGACTTTGCTGTCCATCTGGTGGTGGGTGCAGGATGGAGTGTGGCATTTGACATCCGCATCCAGGGATGGATGCAAGGAGTAAGGAGTAAGGATCCCGTTTTCCTCCTGGGTAGCAGGCAGAGCCAATACTCTCTGCACCAACTCAGAACTGTCAGGCTCTGATTCCTAAGCAGGAAGTGGAGACCTCTGGGCATCCCCTGAGAGATTTTTCTCCCTGGAATTCTGTGTCCGTGTCTCAGATCTGCAGCCCTAGCATGTGTGTTTTGCAGGGTATATTTTTCATCACATGGTTTGCCCTCTCTCCTCCCACCCTGCTCTCCTCCCCTCCTGGGGAATACAGCACAGTGCACGCATTCGGCATATGCTGAAATGTATAAATAAACCAACATTCTGCTGGGTCAGCCCTCTGTTGGCAGCCTCCTTGTACTTTGTCACTGCAGGCCACAACTCCACTTACAGTGACCATCTTGTCTTGGCAGGACTCCTTTGCTTATTCATTCCCTCCTCAGCTCTGCTGCTTGGTGCCAAAGCACACCAAGAGCCCCTCAATTGCCCTTGGCTTCCCCTCTGCAAAGGAATGCTGAGTTGTGGGGACAGTCCATGCCATGGAAAAGGAAAACTGATGAAAATGTTGCTTGTCAGTGTCCAAGGAAAGGGAGGAGCTCTGTGCTGCCAGGTCCTACTCAGATATGGTCCATAGGGAGAACTGCAGGAGGAATTTATGGCTCCCACCATTGGCTTCCACGTGGGGTTTCAGATACCCTCACACAGTAATAAGGGTGAACATCCCTTGGCCCTGATGAAGAGAGACATTTTATGGAACACAGAGCCATTAAAGCTGGAAAAGACCCCTAAGATCATCTATTCTATTCATTCCCCTAACACTGCCGTGTCCACCACTAAACCTTGTCCCCATGTGTCACATCCATGCACTTTGAACACTTCCAGGGGTGGCAACTCTCCCACTTCCTTGGACAGCCTGTGTCAATGCCTGACCACCCTTTCAGTGAAGAATTTTTTCTTAATATCCAATCTGATCCTCTCCTGGCACAACTTGAACCACAACTGCTCACAAAATTTCCCAGACCAGTATCATTCCTCTCTTTTTGTCCAGAAATGGAGCCATGTCATCCCTTTTCCTGCGTTTGAAATTAGAATTGCTTTTTTCCCATCTAACTCCTATTTGGGTTTGGTCTTTTCAGTGCTGCATTGTTTCCAAAGTACAAAATGTCTGGATATGGAAAAGAAAGAAATCACAGGTACCTGACTGCCTGTCACACAAGGACAATGGGCTACCCATCACTGGAAGGGTGCTGCTGTGGGCACAGCATCCCTAAACGTGAGGTATGTAAAGAGGGAGGTTGAAATTTGGAAAACAGCTTGTCAATTCCAGATGTACAAACCCAAAGTAGCCTCATTCTTCGAGGACAGTGCTCTCAGAGAATCATCCTGATCCCAAGCTGGACACTGCTCTGGAAAACATAAAAAATTTTGCGTGGCATTTCAGAGCGATGTCCATAACATTTTTGTTTTGTAAACAGGAAGTCACTTTGTCTGGAGAGGATATTCCCCCAACCCCCCCCTTCAATAGCTGCATGCAGCCTTTTTACATAACCCCTTTTTGCAGTATTTTGGGACTGAAAAGCTCATTTCCCTCTCATAAGCACAGAGGAGAATGCAGCTGCCACCCAGACATCCTTTAAATGGGACCACATGTAAGCCACTTAGTCTCCAAAAATGAAAGCAAAACACAGAGCTGTCATCACTGCACGGCACCGTCAATCAGAGCTGCTCATAATGTGCTGTACATCTTACACCACGTTCATTATGAGCCTAGCTTCATGTGGAACAGTGCAGCAGAACATTACAAACCCTAGAAATTCTGCATTAGTAAGTGAGGGATAAGCGGGAACAAAAAAGTTATGATCCAGCCTTTTTTCCTGGCCATGAGCATTGGTGAATACAAATTCCTCTGACATTTTTTCCCCAGCTTCACTCTGACCAGGTTGGGTGCAACCTCCTGAAAAAGGGCATTTTTTTGTTCATGTCTCTCCACTGAACAATCCCAATCCAAGAATTTTGCTTGCAAGTCCAGCCAAATGATCTTTCCAGGGTCAGTCCCCCGTGGTGTGGATAGGAGACACCAGGGTGGGTTTTACCCAGCTGGTTTCATCTTCTCCCTTGTCCTGTTGGTGCCATCACAGGATGCAGAAAAGCCACAATGGGATGTGCTGAGAGGGCAGATGATGACCACAAGGACCAGGAGAACAGAGAATATTTGCAGACAGGCCTGGGGCTTTGGGCTACTGCTGGGATCGCCAGGATTTTCCCGGATCGCCAGGAAAAATTGCCTGGAAAACACATCCTGTGCAAGGAAATGTCTGGGCCAGGTCAAATCCCTGTATCTCAAAACTGCTGGAAGCTGGGAAGGCAAAGTTGCCTATATAGTACATTCAAAAAAAAATCTGGCATCAAGGCTCTTGCCTTGTTTAGAGGCATGAAAGGCTGAGATGGAAAAGGATGTGTGCATCCATGGGTGGACAGACTGCAAAAAGTAAAAGCTATTGATAATTGGACCTTTCCTGTAGCTGCACGCCTCCTGAGACTTCTTGAAGGCCAAATAGAAGAAGTCGTTATTCTTTCATGCTTAGAATCAGTGCTGGGATCCCAGGCTTGGCTTTGAAAAAGAAATATCTAGGGGCAACAGACACAGAGAACAGGAGGAAGAGGACAAGGAGATGGGTCCAGCTGAATATGTGTATGCAGTGGAAAAAAATGTTCAAGGAAGGAGCAAAACCATGGATTAAAAATAGTTCAGTTCATAGCATGGTAGATCCATTAGAAGTATTGTTTTAAAAACACAAGGAAAATACTAAAATATATTTGGTCATTTGTGTAAAGTTCTTCAAGTACCTTAACATCATCTGTAAAGTGCCTGGAAGAGTGAGGAGAGTTCATTGAGAACAAGGGTAGGGAAAGAGCAGCGGAGGCTCTCTGATGGGGACTGGTGGGTGGGTTGGTTTCATCATGGGAAGGCGTTTCCCCTCCTTTCAACATGCCCTGGCTGCAGAAGCACTTACAGTCTTAAACAAACCAGCTGGCACAGGCTTAAAATTGTGTTGTTATTCATATGCATCCAAGTATAAAACAAGGACTGTATGAGCTGAATAAATAAACAGACTCACTGGTCTCTGGTGAGGAGGTCTGTGTCGTTTTATTCACACTTTTTGCCATGTACTCTGGGGTCATTTGCCAGACTGGGAATAAATGGCATCTGGTTCTTTAGCCAAGGTTTGATCTGCTCTCTTGTATAAATACTTTTATTTACTGGCCTCTGAGATGCAAAAAACAGGTGAAATGGAAGGAAAATCTAGCCAGAAAGTGTCTAAAATATATCAGAAACCTTTGGGCCTGATTCTGGCTGATTTTCCTGCCATCATAACAGGGCAGGGAACATGACACCCTTGGTTTTATTCAAATTCAGCAAGAAAGAACTGAGATATTTGTTATAAACTTGCTAAATCTCAATAGAACTAATTTAACTAAATCATCTGTTTCCAAAAACCCAATATATCTACAATCAAACACCAAACATATTTCACTGGGAGTTTGTAACAAAAGTGATTTTAGAGAAGGAAAAATACCATTTGCAGGCAGAAGAAAACCACCCATTTCAAGTCAATTTTTTCAACAGTCCCACAGAATTCACACCAATTCACCCCAGCTTGACTTTGCTGAGGCTGCTCTGTGTCAGTGCCTCTGAGAAAGGCAAGTTGGCCCTAACGAGCTGCCTTCATGGAGATTGCTGGACTCTATTCTTTCAACAAACCCATTTTATTGTTTCATGATGGGGTTTGAAATGAGAGACAATTCAGATCTGGCTGCAGCTGTGCAGACACCAACCCCACCCCCCCCCCCCCCCCCCCTCACTTCCTTCTGCAGAAAACCAGAAGTAGGAAAATGAGTGGTTTTGCTCATTAAATCAAATTCTACAAATATTACTATATTTTGAAAAGGAGAGGAGAGGAGAGGAGAGGAGAGGAGAGGAGAGGAGAGGAGAGGAGAGGAGAGGAGAGGAGAGGAGAGGAGAGGAGAGGAGAGGAGAGGAGAGGAGAGGAGAGGAGAGGAGAGGAGAGGAGAGGAGAGGAGAGGAGAGGAGAGGAGAGGAGAGGAGAGGAGAGGAGAGGAGAGGAGAGGAGAGGAGAGGAGAGAAGAGAAGAGAAGAGAAGAGAAGAGAAGAGAAGAGAAGAGAAGAGAAGAGAAGAGAAGAGAAGAGAAGAGAAGAGAAGAGAAGAGAAGAGAAGAGAAGAGAAGAGAAGAGAAGAGAAGAGAAGAGAAGAGAAGAGAAGAGAAGAGAAGAGAAGAGAAGAGTAAACTGATGTTGCAGGGTGCCAGGGAGCAGCAAAGTTGTTTGGATTGAGATGTGGGGGCCTGAAGACCACGGTCAGAGCTTTCACCATCCTTTGTTCCAAATATTCACTTGCTGCCACCTGAAACCAGAGAGATTCCTTAAAACACAGAGCAAGGAGAAGTAAAGGGGACATCTGTGAATGCTGCTGCTGGTATTGCTGGATGGCCATGGAAGGAGAACTTGTGGGCACACTGATCACCCACATCAAAGCCAGGAAGGCAAAGTTTGGGCTCGGGCTGGTTTTCCGTAGAGTGCAGCAGGCACATTGCTGGTTCCATCCAAAACCTTCCCGTGTCATTAATGCTGGAAACCCCTCATTACACGCTCATTAAACCTCCCTTAAAATGCATTTTCGTGCTGAGGGCTGTGCATGGCACGTGCAGTGGCTCTTGCTGGTGTTTCATGTGTGATTTTTTGGCGTCTTGGCGGGGGAAGGAAAAGAGCAGAACCAGAGGCAGAGCAGCTTTAAGTCCCCTATGCTGAAGGCCAGGTGAAGGTGGGTGTTTGTAGTTCAATTTTGCAGTGATGTCTGAGGGAGCAGGATTAGGCTGGGGCTGAGATGCAGGCCTGGATTCAGAGCAGGGCTCACTGCATTTATTAGGGGGTGGTTCATGGAAAAGCCAATGCCCAGCAGCACAGATTATTTAGTAGTGGAGCAACGTGGGTTCATGACTTCTGCTCTTGGGCTGCTCTCATCCCGTGTTCTGCCCTGGCCTTCCAAAAAAGCTTTTGTCCTGTGTGAGAGCATGGCACGCAAACACATTCCCAATGGGAGCATCGTGGCTGGCTTGACATGGATTTTTCAAGGATGGTGACAGGGGAAGAAAGACTCGTTCACACCACAGATGTATCTTTGAAGACAGAACGTGGGTCATGCCTTGGAATTTAAGGGCTGTCATATGGGAATGGTTTACTGGGCTTTTAGGGTTTCTTTGTTTCATAGTGAGACAGATCCTCACCTGCTACCCTTCCCACAGACCTTATTGTACAAGTTATACCACAGGGAAGCATCTTTTTGTCTTGATCTTGGCTCTTTGCCTGGAATATTCCCCCCACCTGACAGAGTTGCAGGTGTAATCTTTATTCTCATGCATGCTTCCATGAGTACATCAGTCTTTCCCATCATCCTAAAAGCATCTCACCTTGGTGAATCCCAAAACTCAGCTTCAGTCTCCAGGTATTTCCTTGTGCTTTGCCATGCAGAGGAGCCCAGGCAGGGCTGAGGCAGCTGAGGACGCAGCAGTTGTGCACTCGAGTGCCTCAGCAGGGTTTTCCCTCCCATGTCCATGTTTCCAGGACTCAGAATCTCTTTTCTGACATGCCCCAGCAGTATTTATGGTGCCTAAGGCACAGGGAGCATCCAGGAGATGTGCTCACAGCAGGTCTCAATGAGCAGCACATCAATCAGCTGCTGAGATTAATATCCTTCCAGAGATGCACATGGAATTAATTAATTCAATTAAGAATTTTTGTTGTTGCTGTTTCCTGGAAGCAAACATGGCTTTTAGCTCTGGGATATACAGCTATTGCACAAAAGGATAAAAAAACCAAAATCAAGCAGATGATTTGTGTGTGTGTGTGTGTGGTAAAGAGTGAAGCTTTTCAAGTGGATTAGTGTTATTGTTGGGTGGTGGGAAACATGAGACTCATCCAAGTACAGCCTGGAGTTCACTGAGATTTGCAAACCAGGAGAGCCTGGGTTATGGCTGTACATCAAAACCATGGTAAAGGCTTGCTAGGCTCTGGCTGGTGCTCGTGTAGCCAGGAAAGCAGGAGAGTTTGGCTGGGACATGCTCCATTTTGGGTAAAAAACACTTGTGACAGATGCTGAGATACCTCTGCAGCCACTCAGTGCTGTGGACACTGAGGACCCAACTCTGAGGAGCTCCAGTGGCAGGCTGGGTAGTTTTGTTTTGGAAAAGTTAATTCCAAATGGAATATTGTGTAATATTTACTCCTCTGTGTATTTACTCCCACAGTGTAGGTAGTGATTCACAAGAGTAGTATTACATTATTTACTTTTCTCCTCAGTTTTTTCTCTTACCAGATGCTGCTCTGGTGCTGCTTTTGCTGGGTCACAAGGCTGAAATGCCCACTGCCTGCAGGCACATGACCCCTTTCACAAACAGACCTGATTTTATTTTAAAAGCAGGTTTTCAGAAATTATTCTCCTAGCTGTGAGGTTCCCCTCAACCTCAGTGCCCTCGTGGTTGCAGAAGAGCTAAAGAGAATTTTTTTCAGAGCCCCAGATGGTTTGGCAGTGTGGACGAGATGTTTGATCAGGGCTTGGAAGCTCTCAGGGGGCTGAGTGGTTTGTACTGTGATAGCCAAAGATTATTGTCTGTCTGGGCACACGTGGGACTCATTCTGAACCAACGGTGGGAAGCCCTCCTTCATCCTCACACCCATCCAGGGAGGTTGCAACAGCCCCAGTTCCTCAGGGTGAGCCCATGCTTGAAATAAAATCACATTTTTTTCTATCATCAAGACTAATCATTCAGGGAATGATCAGAGGAAGCCAAAGCCTGGAGGTGCTGGGTAAGTTTTGGGAAAATCTCCTCATGTCACTGTCGACACTGAACACTGGAGGTGGTTTGGAAAGCCAGAAGGGGATTGTTTGGGTATTCTCTTTGCTGCTTTATTAATAAAATCCAACAATAACAACAAAGCAAAATAAATCTCCCTCGTGCCGAGAGCAATTTCAAACAACAACACTTAGGTGGTGACAAGGCAAGAGGTGCTGTAAACCTTTCTGTGGACAAAATTAGAGCACAACCTGGGCAAAGTGAGGTTCCATCTGAAATAAAAAGAATGGGATTTTTTTGTGGAAAAGGTAGACCCTGGCACTTCTCTAGGACAACTGGGGAGAGTGGGAAAGAAAATGGGAGTCTGCAGGAACAGAGAATGATGAGAGGTCTAAAAATGTGATATCTGCAGGAATTTGACCAGAACCAAGCTCATGCTATCCTGAGCAGGGAGGCTGGAGAGTGAAGACATGACATTGTAACTCAAATATTTAGATAGAGAGGAAATTCATAAACTGGTTTTGTGTCCACTGAGCAATGAGGAAAGAAACCATAGGCTTAATCATAGGCAGTAAAAGAGACATAGCTTAAAATCTGTAAAAGAGATTTAGGGATGCTCTGGCATGGATTTTTCAGGCAGACTGTGCATTTACCACTGCTGCAAATCCACACAGGGCACTTCCACCTCCCAGGCATGGCTCACAGATCTTTTGGCACCCATGTAAACTCACAAACTCCCTTCCAGCTCCATTTTCTCTGATTTTGAAATAACAGCAAAATTACAGCCTGGAATCATAAGAGCTGGGATTATTTGTTTTAGGATTAACATAATTAGGCTAAGCATGAATCAGATGTTTTAGCAATTTGCAATTAAAGCACAGAGGAGAGGTGCGACTCTGCCTCTGTGTCACTGAAAGACCTACAAGCAGAAAGGAAATGCTGACAGACACCTTCCTCTCACCTCCACACATGCCAGGTAGGGCTACAGGAAGGATTAGGCATCACCTTTTAATCCTGTTGTACAGTGCCAGGCTGAGCCCTGCTTGAATAACCACAGCCTTCCTGCAGTCAGACTTTCAGTATCTTAATTAACATCAATAAATGTTAGCACTTGCTGGATTTGCTGGGAAGATTTGAACTCCAGCTTAACTCAGTGCTGACATATCAACACTTGAACTCAGAGATGAGATCCCTCCTAGAGCTGCCTGTTTTAAGATCACAGGGGATTGTTCTTGGCTGCCTGCACCTCCTGCAGTGTGGAGCCCGTGTGCAGGAGCAGAACGATGCTCAGGGACTGACACCCCATCTTGGTTGGAAACCTTTGATGAGAGTCAACCACATCCCTTGGGACAGCCCCAGTGGATAATTACACTCACAGCTCAAAACGAGGCTATTTTATGGCTGAAAGAGCTTTAACTCTGTCTGCAGGATATACCTGGGGTTCTCTTTGTCTGATAAGTGATTGTATCAGTGAACACATCAGGCAGAAGATGCTTATCCCCCCCCCCCCCCGTGGGTGCACACAGCAAGCCAGGAAATTTCAGAGGGGTATTACAATAATATTCTATACAATAATAATAATATAGAGATTATTCCAGCCTCTTTATGACAGGCAAACCATGAAGGCTTTTCCAGTTTTCCCCAATTTTCCTAGTGGTACCCGTTTGCTCATTACGCCTCACCACTGGCAATGAGTTTGGTTCAGGGAAACTCCATCTTTGCTGTGCATGGTCTTGGCATGAGCAAGGGAATAACATTTGGCTCTGACTGTTGTTGAGGGATTTATTTTATTCTGGTGACTGTCTGAATGCAGTTTTAACTGGCAGTGCACCACCAAGTGCAGGAAGAGGGGCTGCTGCTCCTCAAACACATGCTGTGGTGCTTTTGGTGGGACCTGAATGGAAAACTTCTTAAGCCCAAAAATGACCCTGTTGTTGTTTTGCCCGTGTTTTGTAGTCAGCATCACTGTTCATGTCTATGGCAGTGGACAAACAAAGTTATGCAGCAATATAGACTCAGGAGAGTGGAAGCCAAACAACATGCCATGGGTTTATTTTAGTGGCAGCTGGTTTATCCATCCCTCCAAACTATGTGCACATGAGTCTTTCTTCTCCTGAATCTTGGCATTAAAAGTCCAGAGGGCTCAGTTTTATCCCATCCCTCCCACTTGTAGCACAATTTCCTCTCAGGAGAGGACACTGTGCTGCAGATTCTCCCAGTAGCAGACACCAGAGAAGGTTTTTTTTGAGGACTATGTTTAAATGCACCTGCCTGCAGCTCAACACCATCACTGGTTTACTGAGAATCTCTCTCACACTTTGATCAGCATCTGCTATAAAAAAGATGCAGAGACATGGGCATTTCTGTGACAGATTCTACATTTCATTAAAGAATAAGTGATAGAGAAGGCTTGAAATCAGGCTGAAGTTCCTACAGTTAAAAAAAAAAAAAAGTGGCCCATCTTGGCTCCCACCATCAAATTCCTCTGAAAATCCTGGCTAGAGACAGGGACATCCCAAGGTCCAGGCTGCTGTTTGCAGACCAATTTAGCAGCATGCCTGCTCGACCCCTGGCTACAGTGGTACCATCTGTGGTTTATTACTGGGGATTTTGTACCAGCTGGGCAGCAGGAGCTGGTCTGAAATCCATCGCAGCTCGGGTGCTGATGAGCTATTTAGCTACTGCTTGTATTTGTCTTATAAAAGTAACAATACGATGTTCTGTTGCCATTAAGGTCTGACATTAAATGCATTAATTTCCTAATAGATCTAAAGTAAGAGCTAGGACGGCCTTTTATTTTTAATGAACTGAAGACTGCTGTGATCCCATTCATCCACCCATGAAATCCAGTGACTGACAGGGTCCCATTTCTGGGCAGCGGGGTTAAATGTGCTTCAGACAAAAGCCAGATTTTCCTTTCTTCTGCATGCCATGGGCAGGATCAAAGGAGTGGGGAAATGGACATTAAAGCACTTGTAATCAGGGACACAGACTCCATCCCAGCATGGGCCAGCCCCCTCCCAGGCTTGTGGGAATGCTGCTGTGTGCAATTGCATGGGAAGCCTGGGAGACCTGCGGGGAAAACCAGGCAGGTAAATGAGGCTGGGGGCAAGAGCTGCATGGACCAGGCTCAGATATCATCACCAGCAGCTTCTCCACGTGGGAGTGAATATCCCTTGCAGCTCTGGGGCTTTCTTAAGGAGCATGTAGTAACACTGGGACTCAGCAGATGGTGCTGCTATGGATAACCCTGGAAGGAGGATGGATGGATGGATGGATGGATGGATGGATGGATGGATGGATGGATGGATGGATGGATGGATGGATGGTCAGTCTCAGGGAGAAAAGGAAAGCAGGAATACCAGTTTGATTACATTTTTCTTTAAAAGCTGTGCTAATACACCAGAAAAGCTGTTCTCATTAATCAAACCTCCCTGCAACTGGAACAACACTGTAAGAAATCCACATAAGGTGGGATGGAGAACAGGATGGGTGGCAGGGCCGTTCCCTTTGGCTTGCCAGGCAAACCACAGGACCTTAGAGGTGAGGATGAAGGTCACCCTCAGAGAAGCTGGGGAGTCATCCCCCCTCTTGTCTTTCCCTTTGGCCTTTTAAGACACTCTTTTTCAAGCAACCCTCTCAAATGGTCTTGAAAGGATCAGGGCAGAAAAACTGCTGCTGTCTCCCAAAAGACAGCAAACTGGGAATGGTTTGTTTTCCAAGCATATATGAGTTCATTTTCTCCTAAAAATTTGCATTTATTTTTAACTGGATTAACATCCAGCTAATGTGGATGTCAACCAGTTGGAATGCAATTTTGGGAATTATGGAGGAATTTAGCACTGTTGATAGAAACCATGTGATGGAGTTGGAAAGCATATGATGTTTATCTGCATGGGCTTGGTGTCATTAGCATGCTCCGTGTTTCTCCAAGGTTAACTCTTAGGTGATCCAAATGGGAAGAAATATTTCTACCACAGGCCCCATATGGCTAAAATGAGAGAGTGAATTACTCAGCTTGGGGTTTAAAAGAAATAATAGGGAGTTTATTACCCAGATCTTCCTCCTAACAGGAATAAATAATGGCACTGTATAAATAAAGTGGATCTTTACTTGTTAGGCTGGGTTTTTTTACTTGTTAGGCTGTTTTTTTTTTTTCCATTTGTCAATGACTGAATTATTGCAGTGCATGATGATTTCTAAGCACATATGTATGAGCATAAGCAGGCAGCTCTCCTCATCCTGCATCTATTTCAGGCATGTTCAGAGGAGTTATTATGGCATGTGCTGAAACTGGAGGCTGATAAGTCAGGAGAGGACTTAAACATCTTTAAGTCTGTACCACAAAAGGGGAATCATCTTCCATTTAAAAGGATGAGGCCAGTGGCCCTCTCAGTGCTGAAATCCTGCCCCCAGGAAACACGGACCAGGAAGCATCAAAGCAGACAGGACAATTCGTTCCTTAATCAAAATATTGTGGAACTATGGTTCTGCCAATGGTTTGTTGCTCGGGGTTTGTAGATATGTAGGATGGTTGGGGAGCTTCAAAGAAAGATGTCAACCAAATGTTTTCCTGAGTCACATGCACAGCAGAAGGAAATGTGCTTCCTAAAGGTCCTACCAGCAGATGAATATCTTTCTGCAGTCATTAGAGTTGTAAAGTCATCCCCCACACCCCTCCCTACACACACATGAAAGATGAGGGGATTTGCATCCGAGACAAAACCAGATTTGGGATCTGGACGTTTCCCTTCGAAGAAGCAGCATGTGGATCCTGCAGTGGGTGTGGTAGGGGGAAGCACAGAAAGGACCTGGTTGTGTTGGTGTTTTATGATCTGCTGTTGTGCTGCTGTACCTCAACACCCACTGGCATCTCTGTGCAGGGACTCCACCACAGAGACAGGCCAGCCCTGGGACACAGGGCCACTCCTGGCCACTGCTTTGCTGCCTCTTCCCACACGAGTGGTGGAAAATTGATGGAAGAGGGGTTTGGTTGGAACTGTCTCCAAAACCCTGCATTGACTGTGTAGAAGAACAATTCCTGACCCGACCCTGCTCCACAGAGGGCTCATTACAGCACAGAATTCCCTGTAAATCACACCACAGTGGCCTTTCTTCAGGATGCTCCAGAATACCTGAGTAGAGGATGCTCCCTGCTGACAAAGGTGGGAGGATTTCCATGTTCTGGCATTGCTCCCTCGTCCTCCCTGGGCACAGAATCTCCTACAGGACATGATCCTGGACAGCTGCCTTCTTCACTGCCCCATCATCCATCTACATTCCTCATGAGGAAAAATTCATTTGGGAATGTTGAGGCTGACAGAGGCTTCTCACATCTCGATTTCCACAGAGTTGTGTTCAGCCAGCTGTACTTTCTCACCCCAAAAAATGCCCAGCAAGATGGGAACTCTTTTCATAAGAGGACAGGAACATGAGGGATGAGTTTGAGACCCCCAGCAATGAGCTAAAGCGACAATAAAATGATAGTGGTGGTTTTTGGGCTCATACCTCTCTCATGTAGGGTCTGTAGTATCAATGGCAGCTGGTTTGCTGAATGTGAATTGGAGTAGAGCTCCCAGTTTCTCAGTTCAGAGAAATTTAAATTTTAGTTTCTACTTGATGGTTCCTGGGAATGCAGAAAGCTTATTTATGAATGGCAACATTGGGAAAACAACTTAAATTCATCTTCCTCCTCTTCCTGATAACTCCTTCCCTCCCTGAATTTGTGGGAAGCTGGAGCCATCACGGCATTGTGACAAGGCCAGATCCAAGGTTACTCTCATTTTATTGTTTATGACTAATTTCTTGGAATTGGAGGCCTTTGGAGAAATGTTACTCCTGCAACATAGAGCAGCTGAGCTATGGTGGTGGTGGTGGTGGCACTCTTCAAGATCTCACATGGACTCTTCAGTCTTGTCTTGCAATTAACAGAACCATTCCCTATTAGGTCCCACAAATGGTTAGAGGGCATTAAAAAGTCTCTTATCACCAACTAATTCCATAATTTTTGGGAACAGAACCCCCATGTGTTTTTTCAATAAGCTCTTCTCCTTCTGACAGCGCTACATCTTTCACAAACACAGCAAGAGTAACCTCTGGACTTTGCCTGCAGCAGTGAAGTATGAAATTTTGAATTCCATGGGTCACTGTTTTCGCTGCAGCCAGATGTGGATAAAAGGCAAAGGGTGTTTTATTGTTGTTTTTTCAAGAAACAGAGAAAGGTTTGTACTAAGGTACACCCTCTACCCTGAAAACAAGTGGCTAACATGTGGCTTAAATATCACCAATTAGCATTTAAAAAGATGAAACTTCAAAAAAAATATTTTGAATTTAAATATTCTGTCTGCAGCTAGTAAAGTACATTATGACTTTAAATTGGATGTAGGAAAACATGCAGGAGAGCTTCAGCCTTGATGCCAAGCTGTGCATTAGTTGGTGGTTTCATTGGCATCACAGGTACCAAGGAGTTGTGATGGATATAAAAGGGAGATACTCAATAGCTCAGACCTTCTTTTAGTTCTGAACAGATTGGGTTATCCACTGGAAATAAATTAGCAGATGTATCCAACCCCTGTATGCAGTGATGGAAGGGTCTATGAAAGCCTTCTTTATTGGTATGCATTTTATGCAAATTCTTCTGGCGACTGAGGCGTGTTAAAAAACTGCTTAGTTTAATTTCTCTGAAGCCCCAGTGTGCCACTGATGATTTAAATCCTCTGTTTCCTGCTTGGGGAGCTGAATATTGAGCAACCAGGAATGAATATCTCAATTCTGGAATTTTATGAGGAAAGCTATCTTCGTGGTAAAATTTCAGTGGACCTCTTGGAAATATTTCCAGAGAATATTTGAAGCTATGAAACTCATAAATAACAAACTGAGAAGTTCACTGCTTGTTTGCGGGGGAAAAAATAATTCTATTTCTCTTTATTATTTGATCCAGCCCACCCAGCCTCACAGACATTGGACAATATTTGGGTTCCCAGCCACAGTCTGTGCAGCCCAGCAGAGTGACATGACTTTGGCTTCCCACTGTCTCCTGAAATGATCTGTTATGAAACAAAAATATAAAAATGGTGATCACAATGAAACACAAAGCAGAGATATTTGATCATCCTCCAGCTTTGATTGCTGCTGCTTTTACCCTGGTGCTTGACAGCACACTTGCCAGATGCACAAGTAGCAAGGTTGTGACAACCCTGAGATTTTACTGCTGCACTGCGCTTTTAGGATGATGTTCTCTAAATGTTAACAGCTGTAAGTCAGGGTTTTGGCAAGGGAAAATTCTGTAGAGAGTTTGATTTCTCTTTGTCTTGCTGCCCAAGTTCCTCTTGTCAGAGGGATGGAGCATCTCTTCCATGGAGATGGGCAGAGAGAGTTGGGGTTTTTCAGCCTGGAGAAGTGAAGGCTCCAGGTCGATGTTGTTATAGCCTTTCAGTACTTAAAGGGAACAAATTTTTTAGAGGATAAATTTTTCAGCAGGACCTGTTGTGAACAGTACAAAGAGTGGTGTTTTTAAACTAAAAGAGGGTCGATTGAGACTAGATATAAAGAAGAAAGTTTTTACAATGAGGGTGGTCAAACACTGGCACAGGTTGCCCGGAGAGGTAGTGGCTGGTCCAGCCCTGGAAACATTCAAGGCCAGTTTGGACAGAGCGAGTTTGGACTGAGAAACCTGATCTAGTTAAAGATGTCCCTGTTATGGCAGGAGGGCTTGGACTAGATGACCCTTAAAGATCTCTCCCAAGAAAAATTACTCTGTGATTCTCTGACAATGGGAAGAAAAATATTTAGCTGTCTATTTGGACCAGTTGAGAGCATTCATCTCTTCTCTAAATTACATGATTTCTTTGCTTGTGCCTTTACAAGATTTTCTACCTCTGTGTGTTACACACAGAGCTTCAGCAGCCAGACCACATTTAGCAGGAAATATGTGGCCCCACCTTGGATGAAAATTATATAACCATAGAGTGATTTAGATTGGAAGGGTCTTTAAAGATCACCTAGTACAACTCTGGCTGTGAGCAGGGACACCTTCAACCAGAGCTGACTGATCAGGCCCCATCCAGCCTCGTCTGATCACAAAAATAGCTGGTGAAGGAGCAGATGAAAGCAGAGTAGGAAAAAACGTGGGCTATTCCAGATGGAAGTTTAGAATAAGGGAGGAGGGAAAAGGATTTGGAGACAGGAGCCTTCCCTTTCTGATGGCAGGAGAGGACCACCACAGCCATCTGAGGGGACACAGCTGGCCTCGTGCATGTCCCTGCTGCCTGTGTGGAAGAGGCAGGTGAAGGAGAATCATCTTTCCCTCCGTCCTCCTGAGCTGTGGGGGCAGAATCACCCTTTCAGATTCACCACCTTGTGTGCTGCACAAGGCTGGTCCCGCTCCAAGCAAAGCCCTTGGAGCAGCAACTGTACCACGTAGGGTCACAGAAACTCAGTCTCACCCCCAGCAGTCTGATGTTCTCAATAACTGAAGCCCTTTGAGGAGCAGGTATTTTCATCCCTTTCTAATTTGCAGTTGGGACCTAGGGCAATTTCTTTTTCCCTGGAACTTTGGAGTTACTTCAACATCATAAAGCCACGGAACAACTGCTCGTGTTCTCGCTCCAGCATTTGAAGTCTCCCTATGAAACAGCTGGTCTCTGATGTGCAAGATACCTGCTTCCCACTATTTGGCTTCCAACAGCAAGAAGATGACTTATGGCCATGAACTATCCCTTAATTTAACACATCAAAACTGAGCAAAAACAAACAAAGCAGAGTGAGGAACACATGTAGACCATGAACTCACATTCTGCACCTTGCACTTTTGCCCAGAGCACATGTTTTTGCAGCTTATCTCCCTAGGTATCTGTGATGGTGCCTTCTCCTGTGTTTGTTTTCTTTGTGTGGGGATTCTTGGCAAGAAGCTGTTTCTCTGGGAGAAAAAGCAGTTTTTGCTTCTCTCTGGCCATGGACCAAACCAAGACCTTAACTGGACACTTAACCACGAGCTTGCTGCCAAACCTGTCCTGATACGTGAAGCGGTTTGCACTGATTCCAGAGAGTTTTGAGGAAGGTTATATCCCAATTACTTTGTCCTTTTGAGCTACATTATCCTTCACTTACATCAGTTTCCTGTAATTTCTCTCTCTGTGATCTTGTAAAGGCCTTCTGCAGCCCAAAAATGCCACGTAATGTCACAGCAGCAGCTTAGTTTGAGTCTTGTCTCAGTGTGAAATGGGGCAAAGATCCATCCATGGGTGCAGCCTTTGGCAGCTGGGATTTATCCCACAGTGTGACAGGTAGTGATCATCACCTCTTACTCTTAAGAGATAGTAAAAAGCTCATAGGACACTTCAAACCAAAAATGATCAATTAATTCTTATTTTTATTTCCACCGACTGCTTTTTTCTCTACTGCTTTTAAGTGAAAGGCTTCTGAGGTGTCTCATTCACAGGTAATATCAAGGCATCCCTCTTGGAAAAAAGATTGTGTTACTTGCAAAGACAAAGCTCAGATATGCTTTAGACCAGAGACTCCCACGATGGACTCCAAGGCCTGCAGCTGATTTTTCAGCTGGAAAACAGACCTGGTTTCCAGCTCAAAACAGACCTGAGTTCAAAACAGACCTGAGCTCAAAACAGACCTGAGCTCCAGCTCAGCTTCAAGTTGAGTGAAAGAGCCTATAACACTTCCTGAAAACACTTTTAACTCACTTCTAAATTTGTACTCCTCTTTGTACTGGAGTAAGTGTCATTCAAAGAAAAGACAGGGAAAGAGTCCCAGTTTCTTCTGGTCAGCAGAAAGGCAGAGCTCTTCCTGTCAATGCTGGGTTTGTGTTACAGCTGGGAGATGTTGTCCCTCACCAAACACAAAAATTCAAGTCTTCAGCTGGTCTTTTCTGGGACCCAAAACTTGCTCAGAAACTGCTTCATTATCAGCAGGGATCTGCATGGATTTGTGGATACAAAGCCAAGCATGTACAGTCAAGAAGGTGCCACATCCAGCACATTCCCACTGCTGATGAAGAGGGAAAATACAGCCTTTCCTGTCTTCCTCGTGATGAATACAGAATGAAAGGGTCAAATCCAAAAGCTAATGGCTGGTCAGAGACTCAGCTGGGCAAGGGTTAAGATCAAGTCTTGTGGAGTCAGGAAAGAGAAAGGCCCCAAGTGTCCTCAAAATTTCCATATGACATTTAGGTATCAATAATGGCATTGTTCAGGAGCAAGAGCTCGTTTTCTGAGGAAGGCAGCTTGCTCCTTGCAGGCCACACTCCCTGTGGCTGGGGATGCCAGGCTGCTGCTTGGCAAGGAGCTTGTTAGTTCATTTTAAAAATGCCCAAGTTAAACGAGGTATAAATCAACACTGTTCCACTCACATTAAGACACACCAACTTAATCCTGCCGAGGACACTGACCTGAAAACATTTAACAAAGTCAACATTTCTAGGGAAAACTTTTCCTGTGTGGAATTTCCGAAGGCTTTTGATGTATTTTGTAGTTTATTTTTCATCTAAAAATCAATTTACCATATTAATTTTTTTTAAAGGATTATCTCTTAATCTTTCCCTGTTACAAAATGTATTCATAATCCTCATGGCAGTTACTTAGCAAGTCTTAAACCTGTCATTAAAATACCTCCTCTTGTTACTACAATCAGCAGTCTTAATCCATTCCAAGTCTCTCCTTTTTTCTGTTTTTCTTTTCTCACTTTGTTCCCAAATGGTTTAAACCAAGGTATGACAGGTAGCCAACAATCCCCGCTCTAATTACTTGGAAGAAACAAATAAAGGGAAGGAATACATTTGTGTGGCAAATTCCTGAGAGTTTGGAAACCAGAGGCAGTAGGAATTTGCCCTGGGAAATTTTAAACCCCCTCCAAATCTGTGGGTTTGAACAGTGGTGGATTTAGTCCCTGAAAGGCAAGGATGAGGAGAGATATTGCCAAAAGAGAGGGTGGCTGTGTCCCAGTCCTGGGTGAAAATGAGGAGCCAAGGTCCTGTGCGGGAGGATGTGCAATGTCTGGATGCAGGGAAATACACCTTGAGCTTTGCCTGGAAGTGCTCAGCAGCCTGGTGTGGCTCAGCAGTGCCTGAATCTCTCCCAGCACCGACTGCCCTGGGAAAGCCCAGTCTTGGGAGCTCCAGGAATGGTTGGACACCCGTGAGTAGGAGGGCAAGCAGTGGGAAAAAAAGGAACCACATTGCTGGAGAAGTGGGTGTGAGTATCAGGGAGAGGAAGGCTGGGAGCAGGATGTCTGATTCATGGGAGGAGAAAAAAGCTCCTGAACTGGAGAGGAGAAGAGGAAACACTGCAGCTCTGCACTGCACATCACTGGAAGGGGGAAGGACCGAGGTGTCACTCGGTCAGTGCTCCAGCAGGACGTGACCCTAAGCACAGCTTAAATGCATCAGGCAGCTCCCACCTGTTGGAAACTCAGAGCTTGTTTCATACCCATCCCCATCCCACCATACCTGCACCACTGCAGGGGTGGTGTCCAAAATTGCTCCCAGCCTGTGCTTTCTGTGAAGGTTTTGAGGGGAAAACACAAGCTCACGTTCAGAGTCCCCCAAGACCCCACACTGTCCTGGGAGCTGTCAGGTAAAGACAGCTCTGGTTTGAAATCAGATATTGCCTGCACAAAACTCTTCACAAGATAATTAGATTCAACTGGGAATTTTTAAAAAGGCATTAACTCCATGAACTTTTCAATCTGAAACAATGCCACAATGACCACGTTGGGAATAAAGCATTCTGGCCCTTCTTGGGGATGGTGTGTTGAAGTTGTCTTGTTAGTAAGGAGGCGTTAATGCAATAAAGGAAAGCATTGTGGCCTGGAACAGCTGGGCTTTTCTAACTGCTTGCCTAAATGTGGATGATTAATGACCAAAATGCATCCTTGCTGAATGGCATTGAGGGGCTGGAAGTATTTCATGGCATTTTCCTTTTTCCATTTTTGTAAGAGATTTCTTGCAAACAAAGCTCCATTGATGTGGGTCTATTACAGATATGCAAAGTGAATTCCAAATTATTGCCTATCTGATGGGTGACAATAATGTTACATTGTTGTTGCATGTTTCAGGCTGCAGGATCTGAAGATGCTCAAAAAGCCACTTGCTGCTTTTGGAGACTGGAGCTACTCAAACATTTTAACGAGACTTGTTGTCATTTTTGTTGGAAAACGCTGCTTCACCCAAAGCAGAACATCTTGCAGTGAAATAGTCCCATTAATAACATTTCCATGGGAAAGTGTTCAGATGTTCTGGGGTCAATTTATAAGCAGAGAAGAATCTAAATGAGAACTCTGATCTTCTCAGTCTGAAACCAGATGTTTCAATGGCAACAATGACAACAACAACAACAACAACAAAACATTTTGAGGAAGCATTTGAAAAGTTTGGCTCTTTTTTCCACACCGGAATGAAAACACATTTATAGACCTCAAAGACCTTTGTGGAAGTGCACTGCAGATCTCTGGCTGCCTCAAGCAGAAATTTCTTGGCCCATCAGGAAAGGGGCTGGCACAGAAGTCCTTCATTAGTCCAGCCATGCCATGACCAGCACATGCCACCCTTGGACTTGGGTGGGCATGTCACCCATCTGCTGCTGTCTGTGCTTCTCCCCATCTGCCCTGAGCCTCTGGAAGTGCAGAAGAGCTTCCTTGCTTTTCTTCACCTGCGGAAATGTGCAACGTGGTTCACAAAAAGTAGGAAGGGTTCTTTGGACGTGTGAGCAGCAATCTGGGGGAGAGGCAGCATTATGGTTTCAGGAGATGTGAAACAGTGTCACCAAATAAAAGCACAGAGTAGGTTTATAGCATAGCTATCGGGAGTGCATGTGAAAGACAAAGCTGAAGGCTGGACAGGTCTGCAAGGGATGTCCTAATTTCCCCTCAGTGTTGCTATCCAACATCATCCCACAGCTGCCAGTATGCAGATTTGAGTGTCACCCATCAGTGCTGCACCAGCAGAGGCTTGGGGACTCCTGGCTGGTAGGAGATACTCAGCTAGGATGGGTGGGGGCATCCGTGGGCTCCCTTTAGGGTGGGACAGGCAGTTTTTAGTCTCTTGCTGACACTATGTGCATGATTGAAGGTTGGCAGGGAAGAAAGGACAAGATTTTGACACCAGTTCTGCTGGCTGACCCCTCTATGCCCACAAGAAACATGTGTGAATGACAATTTCCTTCACCTAAAGGCATTGCTGCAGCCAGGCAAGGTATATTGAGCATTTGTCCAAGGCACTTAAAGGCAAATCCTTTTTTTTCCTCATCCAGCATGTTGGCTTTTATCATTCAACAGGCCATGGAATTGTTTTCCCTAACATCCCCTTAAGAAGGATGTATTTTTCAAAATACTGCCATTCCCTTCTCTAAAACAGGTTTTGATGTGGCTACTTCAAATCAAAACCATGAGCTTTCCTCTCCTCACGCCCACCGACTTAAAACCTGCCCCCAATGCCAGTGGTTCAGAACTATCAAAATAAAGCAGTTGCTTTAAGGAGTGTTTGCTTTTCCTCTCAGGCTCCTTCTCCTGACGCTATATTGTTTGTGGAAAAAGAGTTCTCTGGGTGGGTCATTGAGCTGTCGTGGTTAAGAAGCTGTATTTGAAGTCTGGTTCAGTGTAGAAGAAAAACATGTCAAAACAGCCTTGAAAGTACAGCTCCCTTTTTTCCCTCCTCCATGTCAGGATGTTACCTTTTTCCCCTCCGTGTAGCAGCTCTTTCCCATGAAAAACAGCTTCTTGAGGACATTTGCTGGGTGGCTCCAAAATGCACTGAAAAGAACACTCTTTTCATACCAGAAAAACATATTGCTTCTGGAATAAAGCCGTGCCTATACAGCTCTGCATTTTAACTTTACTTGAATGCTCACTCCTGAATATCTTTACATCAGGGAAACATGCTTAATTATTTCTGAGTAATTTTGCCTGCTGGACTGCAATTCCTCAAATAAATGCTATGTGGGATTTTCCTGATGATGTTGTTCTTTTCGTTTGAAAGGATGCCAAGGAGCAGGTCTCCCTCTTCCATCTTCCCCCTCTACCTTTTGACTTTAAAACAGATTCTTGGTGCTCCTTAAATAAACCCCCTTCTGAGATATTTTTCATGGCGTGACATGAATGCCATGAGCCAAAAAATGGCATTAAAGCTTTTTTTCTTCTGTGGCTTTGGAATGACTGTCATCTAATGTGGATGTGTGTTGCCTCAGAGAATGCTCTATTTTCTATTCCTGCATTTGATTCTCTGCAGCTGGGCAGCCACATTTCACAGGTGGCAGGGAAGCTTATTAGATTATTCATAACTGGGTTTATTTCTTTTTTTCCCCCCCATCTTTTTTTCCTCTAAGCAATTAAAAACATGTGTCAAAGGAGGCCTGAGATGATTAGAAGCACTGCTGACATCTCTTTCCCATTTACCTTTTGCTGTTTTCACTTGGGTTACACAGAGACTGGTGCTGGTACCCACAGATGTGGGCCTAAAGGAAAGAGAAGTGAGAGTTTTTCCTGTTAGAAACACTTAAAATAGAAAAGATTTACTGCTGATTTATCAGGGACTCATGTGTGAGAAAACTCTGTTGTTTTCATGGGAATGAGCAGCAATCACAGTCATAATTATTGTAATGATGATGAATGTTTTGAGGCATTTTTTCTGCTGGTGACCACAGAGCAGTGACAGACTCTGAGCAAGCAGCAGTTCATCTGAAGATGAATTCCCACTCCATGGCAGTCTTAAAAGAAGCACATACACCAAGTAGGGGAAAAGTACTGAGAGAGTCACTGACGGGAAGAATTCTCTAAGGCAGCAGAGAAGTTGCCACTACACAAATCCCAAGCCAAAATTCAGTGGGGATGGCAAGGCTTTGCAAGCCTCCATCAGGATGGTCCAGACCATGTGTGAGCCAGACACCAGCTTGGCATCCCCTCCAGAAGAGGACTCTGGTAGCTCTCACGTGGCCTGTTCAGCTCTTGCTTCCCAGAGGAGCCCAGGATGACTTTTCAGAGATGTTGAGCTTCGACTGGCTTGGGCTCAGGCTGTGTTTGTGAATAGCCAGACACCAAAAAGCTGAGCTGATTTTCAGGGAAGAGCTTCAATAAAGGAAATTTATTCAGTGTTGTTTGTATATTGTACCTAGGTTTTAAAGGGCTTTTGGTGTTTTGTTTTTTTTTAAAAAAAAAAGAATAGTAGGATTCAGATTTGGTTGAAACTACTGGATTATTAAAGGATTCATACAGGCAATGGAAGGAGAAGGGGTAAAAAGATCAATATCAGAAGCAGCAGTGTTAGAGATCATAAAATCATGGAATCCTACAGTGGTTTGGGTGGAAAAGGACTTTAAAGCTCATCCAGCTCCACCCCCTGCCATGGGCAGGGACACCTTTTACTATCCCAGGTTGCTCCAAACTCCATCCAACCTGGCCTTGGACACTCCCAGGGATGGGGTGTCCTGCTTGGGGAGGTGGGAGAGGTGCCCAGCATACATGTGGGCTGTGGTGATGGTACAGAAACATCTTACATTCTCAAGTTAAACTACTCACCAGCTATTCACCCTTCTCCAGAGCATCTTCCATCCCTGGAGTGGTTCCCACCAAAACCTGTCAGGCAGAAAGTCTTTGTCTTCCTCTTCCTCAAAATGTGTAAGTGACAATTGCATCTCCACAGTGCAGCCACCAGTTTTTATCATCAGCAAGCAATTCCCTCCTCTTCTCCAACTCTTCTACTGCTAAATAATTCAGATGTTGAAAAGTTTCCTTTTAAAATGCTCCTGCCTTATGTGTACCCCTCATGCATCATGATTTTCTTCAGTATCTCCTCCTCTGCCTTTGGGTCATTTCTTATACACAGGAAACAAGAACAGGATGGCAGAGTTTGCATGAAATATCCATCCTTGTGTGGGAGAAAACGCAGACAGCTGAGTCAGGCCATGTTCACAAACAGTCCAAACACTGCAAAATATCCAGCCCCACCACTCCTCCAAGTTGCTGGTTTTCCCAGTCCAGCCATACACCAGCACTCATTTGTACAATCAACCTCTTTGGAAATTACCCACCTCAAGGGGCTCTTTGGAAATATCAGAGTGAAAACGACTTTTAAAGCAGCTTGGGCAGCAGTGGGTGTCTGAGGCTGAGCCTGGATTTACACCTAACCTCACCCCAACTCGAGCTGGAGTTGTGGAATGTGCTGCCTGCACAGAAAATGCCCCTGGCAGCACGCTGCTGTCATGGTCAGTGGCACATCCACACTGCCATCAGCTCTGCTCCTCGGTGACCTTTTCTTCACAGACAGAAATGAACTTCTTCTCTCCATCCTGACATCTGCCAGCAATCTGAGGCTGCTCCATCCTGCACAGCTTGGTTTTCTAACATTTTGGTGAGGAAAGGTCACGTGGGATGAGCATAATAATATTTTTCGTTAACCTGTGGGTCTCACCTCTGGTTCTAATCACCTCTTGGTCTGGAAACCAACCAATATGTCTATGGTGTCTGATCAGAGGAGAAGCCAGATCCACTTCGCTTTTTTTTTATTTTCCCTCCCCCCAAAGACAATTCAAACTTGTCTGAACTCCTACTTCAAGAGAGAAGTTAGTGGGAAGGCTTCATTCAGTAGCCATGGAAAAACCCAAAGAAAAGAAGCAACCTAACAGCTGACTTACATGGAAATAGCAGAACAAACCTGGTGTCCATCAGGAGAATATGGAGTCATTCTGGGATTTTATTGTGCAAAATACCAGTTCTTCTTATCCCATAGGTCACCCATTTTCCTGTCCAGAGGTCTTGTTCCTCTCAGGCACTTTTCAGCTTTTCCACTCGCAGGTTTTGTCCTCTGAGACATTTCCTGGAGGGCGAGGAGAGCTGCAGTGCTGCTCACATCTCTGCCTCTTGACATCCTGTGCAGCCTGTGGAGGTCACCAGCAATGTGACTCCTGAGAAGTTCCTTTTCCAGTTTAATCAAGGCCAGATTCCCTGGGAGGGCTGGGATCCAGGAGACAACACTTCCCGTGGCATCCGTTCAGGGAGCGCCGCCTGATGCTGCACAGCCCTGGCTGGGATTGCCCCCAGTAATGATGTTCCTCCAATTAACCTCAGTGAGATCAGACCTTGTTCAGCTCGGAGTGATTCTGAAAAATCCCATTTGCCTCATCCTCTTGGTCCACAGGTTCCCCCAGGATGATATCACTTCCTCTGCCTGCACCACAGGTGGAAAGGTCTTGCTGTTTGCTCATGTTCCTGTAGGGTCTCTCAGCAGCACCAGGAGGCACAAATAAAGAACAGTGTGCAGCAGCAGCTGAAGTTTATTGGAGCTAAGATTGGGGGGTTAAAAGCAAGGAGAGACACGTTGGGTTTTTGTGATGGCTGGATTCCATGGTGAAGCAAGAAACCCCCATCCTACCAACAGCTGTGCCAGGGTTTATCTCCTTTCCTCCACTTCTGGTTTATTAATGATGAGCTGAGCTGCCAGCCACGCCTGTGCTTCCCTGCTCAGATTGCTTTCACAAATGGTCTGGCCTCTTCTTTCTCTGGTTATTCTGCAAATATCATTTTGTACCAGGATGTTTTTCCAGTTTGCCCAGCTGCACCAAAGTGACAACTTCTGGAGGAAGAAGTCAGTCCAAGGTGTTGGTGCAGCCTCACTGGAGCTACAGGGAGCTCTCAGACCACAAATTTTCTTAGATCATTCTAAGAAACGTCCTAGGGCTCAGCAAAGGCTCCCTTGATTCAGAGCTGGGAAAAAATGCAACTCTTCAGCCTAAAAAGAGGAGTTTGTGGTAGAAACTGAAGAAAAACAGCTTTTTCTTCTCCCTGCTCCTCCTCCCATCCTCCTCATGGACGCTGCTGCTCACCCAGATTTTCCCATTCTGGTTCTTTGGGATTTACATGCCTTTGAGGTAAAGGCAGAGCAGCTTTGAGAGCTGACTCCTCCTCTCTGCTACCTGCTTTGTGGCTGGCACTACAAACCATTGGAGAGGGATTTTACCCAAACTTTGCAGCTTTTTAACATTGCTCTCTGAGCTGACACCTTTCCTTTGAAACAAGGAACATGACAAGCACTTTATGCCCAATGTCTTGAATCTTAATCCAATTTTTAGTAAATTATTAAAGAATTTTGTGGGCAGGTGCTTCTTTTTTTGTTCCTCCCCTCACCCTCTTCGCTGCTTTGCTTGGACAAATAATTTCTGCAGGGTAGGTAGTGCAGCCAGAGCAAGTGTCTTTTCCCAGTAAAACAATCATAAAAATTATCAGCCTCATATTTATTTTGACACAAAATTAAAACTATGTTCAGACACAGCGGAAAAATATCACACACACAAAAAAAAAAAAAAACTTTACCAAGAACCTGGCTCCAAAGTCATGGGTTCCTTGCTGAGTTACTTTTTGCAGTAAAATTGTGATTTCAGTGGGAATATAAAGCCAAAGCTGGCGTTAAATCTGGAACTGGTTTGCACCCAAGCTTTGCCTGGTGGCCTCATCCATCCTGTTTGATTGATTCCTCCCATGTTGTCTTGGTAGGGCTGAATGCAAAATGGAGCAACAGAGGGGTTTTGTTCTGATACCGTATCAGGTTATTCCAGAGGGAGCCCTACAAGGGCAGAGCAGGGATGTTTGTCCCTGCTAATCCTGGCTCTTTACAGGGTGCAGGCTGGAATATCTCAGGATTTGTGTGTGAGGGTCCCTGCAGTGAGGGTGGCTCTCACACAGCCAGAGGCTCCCATCAGTCAACTCCTGAGACACCGAGATGAGATTGCCCTTTTGAATTGAAACTCAACAATCAGAGGTGCAGCTCAGAGCCTCCCTAGGAGACCTCGGTGGGTTTTGGCCTCTCCTAGGAGGAGTGATGGGATTCTTCCTTGGAAACACGGTAGCTCCAAACAGAGCATGTCCTTAAAAGGACTTTGCAGCAAGAAAATTACCAAGATGTGGTCAAATGTGAGTTGGCATGAAATATGGAGGAGCTCATTGTCCTCTTTTTTCCAGCCCTCTGTTTTTTGTGGGGTTTTTTTGATTTTTTTTTTTTCCATTTGTTCAGTAGGTGATGCCATTACAAGGAAAGATTGGGACTTTCCCTGTCACCAGACACCCAGATCCCTCAGGGCAGATACCTGATCAAGTCTGTACACACTGCCAGCACTCCAAAGGAGCCCACCTGTAGATCTTAAAAAGCCTGAAGTTAAGTCTTTGCTGGCTTCAGATAATCATGTAAAGTTTTATCCACGCCCCAAGGACAGACAATAAAATAAACGCAGAAATCCAGGTAAACTGGAGGTAAAACCACCTCAAACTCATGTTTGGGAAATGTAAATAAAGATGTTATGTTTTTACTGTCATTACAATTCAGTTGAGTCTGTATGCTGTCCCACCTTGCCTGCATGGCATTAAGGACCTTTGTTGGGATTTTTTTAGTACCTTAAAGCAATCTGGTAAGGTAATTTCATTTCTTCCCAGCAACACTTGTGATTAAAATACTCCCTTCCATTGTGGAAAAGACTGTGAAACATGTACTCATCTTCCCCAATAAAAGTCTTTATGGGGTTGAAGGGGGAAAGTAATGTTTTCCAATACTCACCAAAGCTAACATTTCATATGAAATTTTAATTTATCATGTATTTTTAACCCTGGAAATCTGTCTGGGTAGGATGGTGTTTGTATATCATGTCACACACACACACACATATCTCTTGCCAGGGATTATTTTGCACTTGGCAATGTGTTCCATCCCCATAATGACATATTAATGTACTTATTTATGGGATTAATAGGGTGAACCCCTGCCAAGAGCAGAGTGCACTGCTGCTGTTGCTCCACCTGGGATTGCTACAGGAAGAATTCCACAGATTCTGGTTTCCCAGTCCTCCCCACCAAGCACCAGTGCTGGGCTGAGTGGCTGCATTGGGGTCTCCACTGGGTTTTACATCCCCTCTGTTGAGTCCAGCACATTTTTTGGCTCCTTGAGGATTAGGATTTTATGGTTCTCTGTGTGAAAATGATGCATGGCAAACTCAGCCCAGGCAGGTGAACAACTCTGTGGCCTCAAGCTCGAGGTCAGCTCTCCTCTCCTCTCCTCTCCTCTCCTCTCCTCTCCTCTCCTCTCCTCTCCTCTCCTCTCCTCTCCTCTCCTCTCCTCTCCTCTCCTCTCCTCTCCTCTCCTCTCCTCTCCTCTCCTCTCCTCTCCTCTCCTCTCCTCTCCTCTCCTCTCCTCTCCTCTCCTCTCCTCTCCTCTCCTCTCCTCTCCTCTCCTCTCCTCTCCTCTCCTCTCCTCTCCTCTCCTCTCCTCTCCTCTCCTCTCCTCTCCTCTCCTCTCCTCTTCTCCTCCCAGGACTGCTTGCTCACCACTCCATCAGCACAGATTTATTTCCATGTTCGATTTGTAGGAATAAAAGAGCCAGATAAGAAATATGTTTTTAATAGTAATGTCACCAATGAATGCTGAGCATCTCGATATCAGCCATTAAGTAAAAGCAGGAGAGGAATGAGCATCATTTGTCTGTTGCCAGTTTGTCTCAACTGGCTTTCATTTAGAGGAAAAAAAATCCCCAATCATTTCTATCCAGGTAATAGTGAAATATATTCTTTGTCAGCAACAGGTCAAAATGCAGAGATATGTTATTCACAGCAAGCTGACTTCACATTTTCTATCCTAAATGCTGGATTGCTTTCCTCAATTATTCACATATGTTTTCTGGTTTAAGAATAACCCATATGCTATCCCCTAAAGAAAACTACAGACTTCATGATGTTCCCCTAGAATACATAGGTCTGCTCAGCCATTTCTTGTTCCAGTAGCTGAACCAGCCAGTCCCAGAGATGAAATTAAGAGAGCTGCCAGTGTAAAGTTCATCCTGTTAAAATACAAAAATATGCAATTTACCCACCAAATAATTGCAAGTAAGAAAAGTTTGATGATACAGTGACTTAAATAAGAGGCAAAACAAGCCTGATGGTCACTCTGCAATTGCCAACCCATATGTTCTCTGCTCCAGGCCTTCTGTAAAGCAAATTTATTTTCGGAATAAATAGCCCCACATAGATCTGGACAATTTTCTATCAGCCCAGCTGCTGCAGTTTCTTACCCCTGGAATTCTGTGGAGCTGCAGGGGTTCATTCACCTTGGAATTGCAAAGGCAGAGTTAAAACAGCAAGTGTGAGCTGGCCTTGTGCAATACCTGCTTGCACACTGCTGTGGAACAACATGTAAACAACAAACAGAGCCATGGGCAGGCTCTGCAGCTGGTGCTTCATGAGGAAATTATGGTCTGTTGCCCCATGGGCATACTGAGTGTGGAGTCCATCTAGGAAAAAAAGTGGCAAAGAGCATGGGTAGATCTTGATAAGTAATTTGTGCAGACAGGGATGTGCCAGGCAAGAAATGAGAGGTGAAAACAGTCACAGCCAGAAAGTCCCACTCCTGAACTCTGCTCATGTCATCATTAATAGAATCAGAGGATCAGAGAATTATTTGGGTTGGAAGGGACATTAAGGATCATCTAGTTCATCATGCAGGGACACCTTCCACTAGACCTGGCCGCTCAAAGATCCATTTAGCCTGGCCTTGGACACTTCCAGGGATGGAGAAGCCACAGCTTCTCTGTGCCAGGGCATCCCCACCCTCACAGGGAAGAATTTATTCATAACATCCATCTTAAACCTACTTTGTTCCAGTTTAAAGCCATTCTCCCTTAGCCCAGCACTACATTCCAGCCTCATTTTCAGTTCTGTGGCAGCAGGGAGGTGCCAGCTCCGGGAAACATCACCACAGTGGGTGATGTTGTGCTCATCACTGCTCCAAATTGCCTTGTCAGGTGTTGGATGGGGGAACTGGGCTGCTCACCAGTGGGAGTTTCAGTTTCTAGTAGAAAAAACCAAACTGAGAACACAGATGGTGTTGACGTAACCAGAACCCATGTTCTCCCTGGAAAAAAAGTTTGGTGGGAGATTTTTTGACCAGCACCAAAGATACTTTCAACCTAGAGAGCATAGTGATCCCCCCAAAGATGAAAGACTGAGGAGTTTCAGGTTCCCTTCCTGCCATGCATCAGCTCTGGGAGATTCCCCAGCAGTCTGGCATTAAACCATGCCCTGCGAGTCGCGAGCCCCCGCGTTCCTAAAGAGATCACTTTCAAGTGTGCTGCACTAAAACCTCATATGATTTCCATATGTCCTGCTGCCTGAATACTTTGCAACTGGTTCACAATGAAAAAAAAAAAAAAAACAACTTATAAACACATTACCTTGACAGGAGCAATTCTTAGAGTAACAGGAGATCTGATAGCAGAGACTTTGAAAGGCGATCGTTATTATCCAGTAGCGCTTTTCTCTGTAGTCCACAAAATTTATGTCAGTGAGTCACATCCTTTCAAAACAAAGAATGAAAAGTGCCCTGTAGGACAGGTGAGCTCCTCCCCAAACCGTTCCATGTCTATTTAGCTCCAGAGCTGCTCCCAGCACTGCCAGCAAAGCTATTAGCTGAACAAGCCACAGAGCCAGATGCCTTGGCGGGGAGAGAAAATTATCCAAGCTTGCACATATGGGGTTTGCTGCAGCTGTAGCCACAAGTGCTGACTCCTTTGCTGGAGGACACAGAGGGGCCAGATGGAGACAGAAGCAGTTCTGCCACTGCTGCCCCCGAACGTGGCTGGTTTGAGGCAGAAAGTGGTGGAACAGCCCTTGTGCTTCTGACAGCACAAAACCATCCTTAAAAACATGGCTTGGGAGGGGACATGGCTCTTGTGAGCACCAAGTGCTGTGCACAGCATGGAAAAGCCTCAAGGTGTGCCAGCCTGGGCCTCCCCAGCATTCTCTGTGAGGATGGAACCTGGCGTTTTTTTAAGCCTTGGACATCTCAATCCTCTGTGCTGATTTTGGATGATTGGAGCTGTCTGCCTGCTAATATTTTACAGGGTCATTTAACCCCTCCCCAACTCCTTCCCTTCTTTATTTTCTCAAGAAAGAAGCAAATGTTTCTCTCTGCACCTACTTCAAATATAAGAGATGCTCAATCTCTCCAGAGCAAGATTTTTCAAATGCTACTTCTGCAGTGCCCAATCTGAAATTATCCACAAATGGGAGTCCTAGAATTAGGAATAGTTGCAATGACAGGTTGACAGAGTTAGCCTGGAAACCCCATACTCCCACTAGTAGGGTGGGAAATGGATGATCCAAACACTGATGTAGATGGAGGACTTCAAAATTCAAAACAGAAGGGTAATAACAAACCTTTGACCCTAGCCACTGATCCAGAGAATTTATCCTGGTACACCAATGGAAGCAGCTCTCCTACATGGACATCCCATGACCTGCCTTGTGGGGTTCAGTATTGCCCTGAGACAGGCCACAGGAGCTCAGCTGCAGATCTCTTGGACTCCCACACAGACATTTTGGGCTAAATTAGTGAATCCTTCCTGAAGTGCATCCCTACTTTTAACAGGGAGTTGGAAGGATAGCTAATGTTAGTGTTGGAATAATGTGTGTTAACTGCTAAAAGCCCCTGGGAGAAGCTGGTCAGATGAACCTGTTTTCAGTGTGAAGGCTGGTTCAGCTCTTTGTGAATTTGTAGTAAATCAGCACTTCATAATAAGAACAAATGTTTCATTCTCACTTAAAAATTACCACGGTCAGAGCCTTGTAATGTGCAGTTTTCATGCAGGGCTTACATGACAGGAACTTAAATCTGTCCCATTTTCATCTGTAATTTAAAACGTGCTATTTTGATCGATGAATTAGTAAAGGAACCCGGGATAATTTTGAAACTACCAGCTTAGTAAAGTTGCCTGACCTTGCAAATAACCTTTCCAGTTTAAAAGATTTTAATAGCTTAACTATTAGCTAATCTCCTGGGAAACGTTTTTCCTGGGCAAAACTAGTATGGAAATACAACACCAGTAATAAGGTTTCCATCTTTCTTCTATCTTGATCTTTTAAATTAATTGCCATGCAGTAAAAACATAAGATTGGGAGCCAGGGGGTAAAAATCCTTGCAGGGGGAGGGCAGGAGTTAACTGTAGGTTGTTTCTAGGCTTTACCTGCCTTTTTTGCATAGATTCATTAGGTGCTGAAATATATTAGCAATTGTTAAGGCATAACTGCTGCTTGATTGCTTGACACTCTGGGCTGAAAGCTGTGAAATAGATCACTTTGTAATGGAAAAAAGCTGCTCTGGATTATAATGAATAAACATTAAAACCCAGAATGGCTTGCAGGGCACCTCAACAAGCCCCTGAGAGCTTTTGTGTTGCTGTTGTGATGTAGTTGATTCTTGGGGTTTGTAGGTTATTTCTTTGTAAGGAAGGGCAGTGGTTTTTCCGAGGGCAATGAAGGAGTGCAAATATGGGATTTGTTACAGGAAAAAACCAGAGTCGTGTAGAAGTGAAATTCATGGTTCAGGTGGAAAGTGGACTGAAATATTGCATATAACATTCTAGGGTTTGTTTATTTTCCGAAGTTCCTAGTGCCCTTTTATCTAATGGCCCTCTAACACAAGCATTGTGTGGGACAGAGTTCTCCCTGCAGCTTTACCTGTCTGATTAAGGGGTTCTCATTTTATTTCACCTGTGTTTTGCAGTGTGTTTTTAGATGCTGTCTGGGGAAAAGAAAAAAATAAATAAAAGGAAATTCTGTTTTCTAGGCTTGCAGCATGTGGTTTTTTCACTTCTGTAGCTCTGCAGCAGCACAGCTCCAGGTACAGCTGATGGAAGTCCCAGTAAGTATAGGAACAGGGACAGGGACAGGGACAGGGACAGGAACAGGGACAGGGACAGGGACATCACTGTGCCCAGCACCCAGTGGGTGTTTGCTGTGCTTCAGGTGCTGTTTCACCTTCCAAACCCCATTAACTACTACTGTTCCAGCAACAGGAATCCAGGGGCAAGCGACTGAAATGAAAGGTCCTTTCAAACCACAAATATGAATGTTTCCATTTTAAACAGAGGCTTTTTAAAAAAAAAAAAAAAATATTTTATATGTGTTGAAGATCTTATTGAGGTCCACACTTGTCTGCAAACATTCTGCATCTTTAGCTGGGACAAAGATCACCCACCATGCAGGTGAAGGCACAGTTTAGGCAAGGAATAAAGTGGCTCCTGCATGAAGGCAGTGTTTTGGTACAAGGGAATGGATCATGGGGGCTTCCTGCAGGCTGGGTTCATTTTGCAGGTCTTCACTGCAAGCTTTCCTGCTACATGAGTGAAGATAAATCCCCATCTCAGCATGGTGACACCACCATGGTGCTCTGGCACCACCAATTCCAGGCTGTTGATCTCCAAACCTCTCCTCTGCCAAGGGGTGTGAGGGACTGAGTGCAGGATTCTGCCCTAAGGGCTCTGTTTGCAGTGAAAATGAGCTTGGTCCTTTCTCAGTTGTGAGGTGACCTCTGAACCAGAAATGAGACTTCAGCCTGGAAGGCTCTGGGCTCCAGCAGATGACCTGTTATTTTATCTTGAGCAGGAGGAGCAATGGCACATGGCGTTTAGAGCTAATCACTCAGGCTCTTTAAGGAGAGCAGGAATTTCCTTCCCTCCTCCTCCAGCAACCTGGGACTTTATTGTGTGTCTGGATCGTTTCAGGCTGATCCTTCCTGAACATTTTCCATTTATTTCCCCCAGGTTCAAACTTCTGGACCTCTCTGGCGTGTGTGATGGAGGCTCTTTGCTCGAGCCCATTGAACCCAACCCTTCCCTGCTGCAGGTCCCTGTTATCCCCCTCCATGAGCCACCCAATGTGTTTTTCATCTTTCTGGGACATCTCTGCTGTAGTACCCTGTGTCTCTCATACCAAAATTCCTGGGGTTTGGCCTGTTTCACTATCAACATTCATCCTTGATGATGCACAGGTGGCGGTCCAAAGAGGTGAGAAGCAGCAGAACTCCCTGTTTCCTTTCTCTGCTATCGAGTCTATAGGGAAAGCCTGAGGCTACAAACAAAACAGAGAAGGGAAACCCCTTTTTTCTTCATACCCTGAGGCTCCTAAATATTTGCTGTTTGCTCAGTCCAGTTTTTTTTTCTACTGAACAGATGCTCCCTGCAGGTTCTGGAGTGCAGGGTAAAAACACACAGGACTGTGCTAGGAGAAAATGGCAAAAGTCAGAGAGACTGACTTTCAAACCAGGATTAAATTGTGAGGAGTCACTGGTAAAGTGCCCAAACTGCCTCCAAAACTTCCATGGGAACAGTGTGAGCAGGGCAAGCCCCATGGCTGCTCCAGCCTCCCTCCTGCCCCAGTAGGTTGACAGCAGCTGTGGGGTCTCTGCAGGGCTGCTGGTCACCACCTCCATATCAGGGGTCCAGGCTGGGGGGCTAAACCCTAAACTGGTTCTTCCCAGCAGGTGCTGATGGCAGGCTCATCCCAGCCCATGGAGGGCAGACTCACAGGTTCCTGGGCTGGATGAAACCTTGTGAGAGAAGTGCTGGTGCTGCTCTGGCCTTGCTGGCTGAGAGATCAGGTGTGGTTGTTATTCCAAATACATCCAGAGATGCTCACTGTGGCAGGAAACAGCAGAAATGAACCTGCTGTGCCTGTCCAGAGTGTCACAGCTGTGCTTCTCCAGCGTGGTGACTGTCACCTCCTTCTCTAATTGACCACCCTCAGGGTGATCCTACACTTCTGTCCTTGGGTTATCCCCAAACCATTCACATTCCAAGGCATATCCAAACACTGGATGCACACACAGACCTTTCCTGGAGGTCCCTGAGCTAACGTGACTGTACCTGTCCCCAGAGCAAACTGCCCTGTAACCCACAGAAAAGTCATTTAATGGAAATGCTGGAAATGTAAAGCTCCTGTCTGCTTTGGGACATTGCAACTGCAGAACAGAATTCATGGCCTCTCGCAGAGGACTGTGCTCAAAAGTAAATAATATTATTTCAGAAAACAAAATTCATTTTGCAGCCCGAGACCAACTGCAACAGGATACGAAGCAGGGGGAAAAAGAGTAAAAATGCCTTGCCCCTGGGGCTATTTATTATTTATACACCACTGTGCCTAGATAAACTCCTCCTTGAAAGAGCAGGACGAAAATAATTCTGCAATGTGGAAACAAACTACCTATTTAAAGTGATTTTATGCCTGAATGGCCTCATTATAAAAACAGCCTGCATGCAATAACTTTTTACCTTTTTCTACAATATCCAATGAACTGCTTTTTGTCACTCTCACCAGTCTCAGTGCTTTCATGCAACCACCTTGGTGGAAAGCCTCTGTGGTTTCCTTAGAAACGTCTTCCTTCCTGGATGTTGACCCATGGTGGTTGAGGCAGCTAAAACCCTGGAGAGGTCCTGTTCAAACAGGAAAGAGCAGACAGTTTAATGGCCAGCTTTGCAGCTCTGCTCCTCCACAGTTTACAGTAGTTGGGAGCTATAAAAGAAAAACATCACATCGAGGGTTTCTTTATTTTAGGGTCAGCTCTCTTTGGTGCTTTTGACAAAAGCTGAATTTGCAGCTCACAGGTTGTTGTTGGGCAATGGTGGGATGGAGATGGTTCACTTGCAAAGTGCTGGGGCTCAGGAGATGGCTCCTCATGTGCAGATAGGCTTTGTCCTTTGGAAAAAATACACCCTGTGTCCTTCTAGGTGCATTCATAACTCATTGGCACAAGGGGCAGCCTGACAAGCCATAAATAATGCCACCTTTCAAGTGTTTTGCAGTGAATGCTCTGCAATGTCTGAGCAGGAACAAGAGGCCAGAGTCCAGCAGTCCTTGAGAGAAGTGGGAAGAACACTTGTCAGGCTGTGACGTTATTAAGCCAGGCTTATCTCCAGCTCAGCTCGTGGTCAGTCATTCCCAGGGACAGGGATCCACCTCACGTGTTGGTCACTGCCACTGGCATTGCTGGAGACTTCAGGGTGCTCCTCAGGAGCTCTGTGGTGAGCATGGCACTCATCCTATACCTATGCAAAGGAGCAGAAATAGCTGTGAACTCCAGTGCAGTGCTGTGCTGGTGCTGGTGCACCAGGTCAGAGAGGAAAAACCTGGAGAACTGTAATTAACAACGACAAAAATAAATTACGCAAGAGCGTTTCTCTTAAAATTTTTAATAGTAAACGTTAGAGAGAGCAGGTTTTTCAAGCCAAACAGGAAGGAAAACAAATAAACAACTGCAGTCAGTGAATTCACAGGCTTTTAGAACTCAGGTTATCAACCAGGGACCCACAGACAGGAACTGATGAAGCAGAAGTCTTCAGGGAAACAGATGAGGTTTTCAAAGAACACAAACACATAAAACCCTGAGATGTGCATTTATAAATAAGCCCAGGGAAGAGCTGGGCACACAGTTCCCAGGCTGAGGGTTATGAGCTGGAAGAAAAGTCTGAAGATTTGTCCCAAGTCAAATCTGTAAATGGTTGGGGAGGTATTTTGGGCATGTACAAATTAGGAGGAGTCAGACAATGTAGTGAAAGTCACTGCTGCTGGTGTGGGTGTGGCATCAGAAGGGAAGGGCAAGGAAAAGCTGAAGGAAAACTAGAAGAAGCTCCATCCTCTCCAGAGGATAGTGACAGCTGTGGAAAAGCTCTGCACAGGATTGCACACAATCCTCAGGGCTGAAACACTGCCATGGAGTCCCATCAGGATGCACAAGGCTCTTGGGGGATCTCAGGCTCTCTTTAGGATGACCTGCTGTGGGCTGAGCTGATCTCATTCCAAACATCTCTCAGCCTCCAGGCAGTTGACATTTTCAGTGGCAGAGCAATGGATAGGGTTCATGCCTACAGGAAAAGGTTCAGTGGCCCCTTGGTGATGTGTAAATTAGCTAGTGGACAGTTGCCCCAGAGAGAAATGGCAAACAAATATTTATTAGTTGTTTCAAAGAACCACAGCCATAAAACTTTGCCATTTGACTGGAGAAGTGTTTGTGTTTTTACTGAAACCAATGCTAAAGGTGATGGCTTTATTTCTAACTGAGGTAACCTCTGTAACCCTGTGATTTACTGCCTTCAGGTAACAGAAAAAGCAGGCTAGAATGTATTTTAATGTGCATTGCTCTTGCAGTGTGACAGGAAGATGTCAAGAATGAATTTGAGTACCATTTTTACCTTATGAACATGGATAAACACCTGATGGGGCAGCCTGAAGGAGTCTGAGCCAGGCTCTTCTCAGTGACACCCAGTGACAAAGCCAGAGGCAATGAAGAAATACAGAAAATTCCATTTATATTTAAGAAATAAAAGCTTTTTATAAAGTGCGGATGGTTGAACACTGGACCAAGTTGCCCAGAGAAGTCTTGAGAGGACCCTTGTCTGTGTATTTTCCAGACTATCTCACTGATTGTTTAAGCTCAAAATATGTATGTTTAGGCACACACTCACATAGCAGGATATTTAGAAATATTTAACTTCAGTAGAAACCACATGTAAAGTGAGGCACTGTCTAACAGGAGTGGAGTCATCAAAATCTAAGGATAAATATAAATTATTGTATAAGTACATTAAACGTATATATGTGGAGTTATATAAATATATATATATAGGTTAGATATAGATATAGATGATATAAATAGAGATAGAGATAGAGATAGATATAAACAGAGATCTATTTCCTAAATTACAGTAATTTCTAACAAGGTTATTGCTTGACAATGAGCAGTTTGGCATTCCATTCCATTCCATTCCATTCCATTCCATTCCATTCCATTCCATTCCATTCCATTCATTTAAATTCAACGTTAATTTTTTTTCCTTGCATTTTAAAGATGTCACCAAAATGCACTGGCCTTTGGTCAAGGTTAATTTATAGAAAAAAACTCAGTTTTAAACCCACATATATGTTTCTAGGTTGGAACTTAGACAGAAAGGCACCATGAAGGAAAAGGAAATGATGATGGCACCTGGGTGTGTGTCATAGCTGAAATCTCTGAGTTTGCCTCAGTGCATCATCAATAAATGCTTGAAAGGATGAATGGCCTGAGCAAATGCTCAGTGTCAGAGTGTGCATAAATTTGAGCTGGACTGCAAACCTTACGGAGAGGCCAGAAATCCATTCCTGTCACCGTGTGCTGTTTTCTCATTAGCCCCCAGAGACCACCACAACCACCCCTGATCTGAGGGCTGTGGTTTAATTTGGATTTATAGAAGATCATGGCATGTACTCTTTGGTGCAGCCTTTGAAACAACTTGTGTTTCAGTGACCCCAGCATCCTGAGTCAGCTCGGTTAAGGAAATATGCACTGAGAGGTCATAAAAGAGGCCAGGCCCTCTGTAACTCTGTGGAGACTCCCCAGTGCCTGTGAAAAGCCATCCCAGGGCTCTGCCTATCCTACCCCTTCTCTCCCACCCCCAGGGATAGCACAGTCACCCTGCAAATGGGTACTACTCCATAAAATAGATGAGGTCTGAATGTTTGGAGGACTGCAACAAAACTCAGGGAGAATATTCTGATGATCTCCAAACACAAAAGGAAGTTCGATGATAATAATAGTCTGCAACAATTTCCCTGTTTTGCAGGGAAGCTGTTTTTTAGCTGTCTGCAGAGGGAAAAGATGTAGCAACTCATGTGTTTACAGTGGGGAAAATATATTCTTTTCAGTATTTATAAGTGAATTGTGGCTAAAGTATTTCACTTCTCATTCTTGCTAATTCACCTTTCAGGGGACTCTATGACAAACAAAAGCCATCCTCAGAGGAAGTCTTCATTTGCTAGGAAGAGAAGAATTAGCACAAATTAAAATTCTGTCTGCCTAATTCACTTGGAATTCTAATTGAAATGCTTTTGCAATCTTAATTACACCACTTGTTCCCCACTTATTGCGTAAGTTAGAAAGGAAAAGCTGATTTCTTATGACTTTCTTATGGGACACCTAAGCCAGGGTGAGCTGTTCTTGGGAAGCTTTGAGTGTGTGTCATCAGGCAGCTGGTCCCAGCCTCCTGGGGCCATGTATCCACTCTTCCTCCTTAGGACAAGAGAATATTAACTTGGAAAAGCCCTCTGTGCCCCACCAAAAGCCAAATCACCCAGGTGCCCTCAAGGAAGATTTTACAAAATGAGAGACAAAAGAAGGGCAGGAAGAAAAATAACTCTGGGATGAATTTAGATGAGCTATTCTTAATGATGAAAATTCCTTTATTAACCCCTCTCCAGCTTTGCTGCTTCTATGGCAAGAAGGGGAATGTTGTAAAGATAGTGAAAGATGTTCCTGCCTGCGGCAGTGGGATTTGGAGGTAGATGATCTTTAAGAACCCTTCCAACCCAAACTTTTCAACCATTCTGCAAGGAAATACATCAAAGGGGAGAACTCCACAGTTTGTGCTAAAGGCTGTGACACATCAGAAAAGTCCCTGTGGACTCTGCAGGTTTATGCTGCTTTGATATCAAATAACTGCACTGTCACCCACAGAGCACTCTGCTTTCCAGGAGTGCCAAATCCAGAGCTGAGTGACTCAGCCTGAAAGTCGGATCAGCTTTACAGGGTCTCTAATCCCCACAGATTACTCTACTCCATGAAGACTACTGCTCCATTGGTGCAGGAGATAGATTTTATAGCAGCACCAAAATCCCTTCTCATCTGTTATCTTTGCTTGGAGAATTGGACTTTTGACATAAACCTGGAAGGTAGTTCAAAGCCTTGCTGCATAAACACACATCCATTTTTTGTACTTTAGGAATAGGTAATGTAAGAGTTGAAAGGTGAAGGTTATGGCAGTTCGTGTTTATTTCACCAAGAGCCAAGAGATGGGAAACATCTGGCACTTACACACCAAGCAAGTCTTAAAAACAAAGAGATCTAGACTTTAGTCCGGCTGAGCAAGCACTGGGATAAAAGCTAATGACAGGCTGCTTATTTAAAGGGATCATAATACAGAGCAGCCATGTAGGGAACCAGGGAGGATTCGGGAGGGGGAAGATGGGGGGAAAATTCAGCTTTGTGTTCCCAAGTTAAGGGTCAAAGCCTGACTTCAGTTACACTGCAGTGTCAATCCTGACCTGCAGCCTCATACAGCACAGAGGACACTCTGAATTTCACTCCATCCTGGTTTCCAACGTGAACAAACGTGATCCAAAGCAGTGCTCAGAAGCGCTGCTGGTGTGTTTCAAGTGTGACAAGGCAGAAGTGCTCAGGACCAATGGTTTTTGTGAAGGTGAGGGGAGGGCTGAGCACAGCAGTGCTTGCAGTGAGGTGAGCTGGGTTAGTGCAAAATGCTCATCCACAAGTCATGGGAATGATGGAGATGCTCAAGCACATTGCTGCAGCTTCCCTGGAGCTGATCTTCACCTGCTTTGCATCTTCCTGCAGAATTTTGTCCTCAAAAAGGTGTTTGTAGAGTGGGGCTGTATCCTTTAGAAAAGTCCCAGGCTGAACTTGTTGATTTATTGTGGCAGCTCCTCTTCACAGCCCATCACCTCCCATCTCCCGTCTTCCTTGGTCAATCCCCAGAATGAATTGGTCCCTTCAGCAGGATCCGTTTTGCAAGCAGAGATTTACCCAGAAAATGAAGAGTGAAGACTCTTATGCCCCTTTTCCCATTGATATTGTACAGGCCAAGCTCCCAGCTCAGTCAGCATGGGTGGGCTACATGGTGGCATCCTGTGTTCCCAGCCTCCTGACCTTACCTCATGTCACCTAATGCCCTCTACCCACCTAAGATGTTATGTGAGAGCTTCATCTCCCACCACAAAAAAAAAAAAACGGAAAAGAAAAAGAAAAAGAAAAAGAAAAAGAAAAAGAAAAAGAAAAAGAAAAAGAAAAAGAAAAAGAAAAAGAAAAAGAAAAAGAAAAAGAAAAACCCGCCAAAAAAAATCCAAAACCCACACAACAAAAAAACCCAAAAAACCCACAAACAAACAAACAAACAAACAAACAAAAACAAACAAAAAAGAACAAGAAAAATAATGTAAAAGGGAAAAATAGGATTATTTTGTAGGTCTTTAATTGCTGTTTGATGACCTTGGAACTAAGGAGAGCTCCACTTTCCCACTTTTTGCTTTTGGCAAGGTAAATTTTCAATCCCAACCCCTCAGCTACACCAAGGATTAATGTTTAACCTATCTCCAGAGTAATGGGGAAATGTGGACTCCTCCTTCTAAGGTTTTAAAGCTCACAATTGCAACCAGCATTGTCTGCATTGCAGCAGACATGTGTGACAGTCCTCTGTAAATTGGATTTTCAAGAGAAAAGGCCTGTCACAGGCATACAAGTGGCTATCATAAAAACCTCTTGCTCCCAATAAGATGTGATAAGGAAACAATGGTTACTGCCCTGGAAAGAGATTTTTAAGGGCAGCTACGTGACAGGAGCTCAAGTGCTAATTCTTAAGGCTGTGGTTTGCAGCCAGCTGTAAGATTTGTGGTATCACACCACCACTGCCATTTGCCTGATGAGCAACACACTGCTACAGCATAAAAAAAACCTCCAATCAATGGCTCACATTTGTCAAAACAACAACCACCAAAAAAAAAAAAAAAACCCTTTATAACAGCAGGTTTTTGGTGTATCAGTATTTTTTAACTTCATGTTGGACCAGCAATCTCCTGCCTTTCCTCAGCAGGAGTGCAGCTAGCACAGGAGGATAAAGCTGGTATAAATTCCATATCATGTCCCTTGGCTAATTTGACAAAACACAATCATGTGTCCATGCCTGATCCACATTAGATTTATAGTCCTGGGTGAGCTGGCAGTGCACAGGTCTGGTATTAATAATCCTGGAACCACAGCCTAAATCTATTAGCTGGAAGCAGTTATATGATTCTTAATCCTATTTTGTGTCAGAGCAGATGACTGCAACCAAGATGGAGCAGAAATTACATGGTTTTGCATGGCTAAACTTGCCCTGAGCTGAGCTTTCAGGGAGTTCAAACCACTCCAGGTACTGATCTTAAAACTGATGTTTTGGGGGGTGCTTTATAGGAACTGAACCTGGAAATCCACGAGTCCAAAGCGTGAAGCTTTGTCCTGTAAGAAATAAACTTCTTTAATTTAGAAGGTATTTAAATCCCAAGCAAGAAATGTCATCTATGCTTGAGAATCCACTGCTGGAGCAGGATGAAAGCTTAACAGTTTAACATTATTTGGAAGCACAGTAAAGATTTGGAACAGTATTCCTTGAAAACTTAATGAGACTCATACAGACTCCACCAAAAAAACTCAGCTCTCTTGCTTAGAATGATTTTCCCATTCTAAATAACTGAAAATCATAATCATACTGTTTCCTCAGCAATTAGACATTTTTTATACACTACATTTTTTAATAATACTAAAACTCTTTCTTTTATTATTTAAAAAGGCTGTCCCCTGACAAGCACATTATTAAATTACAGTTTATAGCTCTTGCAGTGGGGTAAATTATAGTTGTTTTATTAAAGTATTTTAAAGACTGGAGTTTTACCAACATCTTGCTCCTGTAGTTGGCCAAACCCATGTATGCTGTGAGGTGCAAGTTGCCTCTCAAAGAGTCTTTCTGCACGCCAGGAGGGAATTTAGGTTTGATTTTCTAAATCATGGGATACCACAGGAAGCAAGTCTCATCAGACTCCAAACCTCTGGTGTTTAACCCCCATTATCTGTGTTGGGGTGTTGCATTTTCTCTCTCACAAGCACTGAGAGGTGGTTAGAACCAAAGAGGAGCAGGCTGGGACCTGTTGGCGCCCTTATTACTTTATAAGTTTATTCTTATGGTGTTGCTTTGTTTACTTATTCACAGAGAACCTTGTTCCTCCACAGGTGCTCCTCAAATGGAAGACCTCCCCAACTTTACCCACTTGAAAAGCAGAAATAAGATTAGCAACATTCAGGCTGCATAAATATGCCATGGAAATGCAGACTCGTGCCACTAGTCCAAAGGGCAGGATCCAGGATCCACTTTTCCTGTGGGTTACCCTCCCTGGAATTACTCTGGTCTCTCACCAACAGCATCAATGGAAATTCACATTCCAGGTATTGCATGGATCTCCTGAGCCTTGCTTGGAGCCAACAAGGAGGGTTTTTTTTTCCCTCCCACAGGCCTGTGTCAGTAATTGATCACTTTGTGCTCGTGTTTTCTGATGGCACTGTGGGAGCAGAGCTGCACACAGTGAACCTCCAGGGGCTGATCCCAGGGGAAGGGTCCCTTGTCCCCTCTCCCAGCAGCTCCTGCGCGCGGAGTTTGGCGCTGAAACAGGAAATTAAGGGCTGTAGGAAAGCAACCTTTGGCCTCTAATTCACTTTTTAATAAAATCATTAAAAGAAACCTACTCCCTGCCAGACATTATGGGAAATTGCTTTAATGATACTTTGGAGCAGAACACGTTCTCTCAGCTGCATGCGTGGCTTGCTCCGTAGCTTTGTGTGTTTGCAGCATGAAAATGGTTTCAATTACAAAGCCAGGCTAGAAAATTTTATATGAACCAGGCTGTGATAACAACCAGAGGCCAGGCTCTGTCCATTGCACATCTTACACACAGAAGATTATGAACAATTTTGAACATAGACAACGATGAAGTTCTGCTAGAAAAGATCGATATGTTTGAGCCTAAGATGAACACCAACAAAAGGAGAAAGAAAGCAGAGGGATTTTGTATTGTTCCAGTCTCTCCTGGGAACAAAATGGGTCCCATTACCTGCAAAAATGATGGGCACACAGTTTGTGAGAGCACAAACCCATCTAAAAGCGTCATGATGTAGCTCCTAATCACTCTATTCTGTCATTGATTTTAGAGTTTGCCATTGCATTTTTGCACAGGCTCTTGTGAAGAAATTTTATGGCCTTATTGTCCTAGAGAAGGGACGCACCTTTCTTCAAAATTTTAAATTCATAACTTAGCACTTGGGCAAGTAGAAATCTACCCAGCAAATTTTATTAATTGAACAAATCCTATAGATAGATAGAAGGTTACTGAGGATACATTAAAAATTGCAGGAGACACCTGTGCTAAAAAAAAATTCATTGTTTAGTTACAGCAGTGAAATTTTCAGAGCCTGAATAACTTCTGTCTAATACAAAATTTGCCCTCATGTATTTTGATTCTTTCTGACTTTCCCATTGCATAAAAAAATCTTAATCAACAAACCTGGTAGTCAGTTTTCTACAATCAATAAATTCTACATCCAAGCCACAGTAGCTTTTATGTCTGTACGTTGTAAAAGTAAATTTACATCATATGTCAAACATTACACACAAAGAGAAAAACAAGGCTGATTTCTAGTCCTAAAAGATATATGTGTATCCATAAAATCAGCAAGCTGTGTCCTGAATACAGCTGGATGATCATACTCTGACCAAATGGCTTTTTGTCTCAGCCTGGAGATCTGTCAGGCTCAACTGTTTTCCAGAGCTGCATCTGTTTCAAGGAGCTCTGGGGAAATGCAGGACAAGCCCCTGCTTTACTATCGGTCCTATGGGAATCAAATTTTCCTTCTGCCCGGGCTGTGGAGCAGCCTGGGTTGTGCCAGGTTCCCAGAGGCTCCAGGATGGCAAGAATTGAGCCCAAATTGGAGCTGTGCTTCCACAGCAGAGAGACAGGCAGCCTGGTGGAGTTTGGTCACCAGAAAGAAATTAAAAAGGAGGAAAAGACCCAGCTGTGCTAATTAATCACAGTGTGACTCCAGAGCACCAGCTTTTGTTGGGAAGAGCAGATCTGATCCTGGGAAGGGGGCACTGAGCAGAGAGGAGGGAGCAGGGAAGGCTTTGCAACAGGCATCGATAAGAGCCCAGCATTGCTGGGCACTTTCCAGAGAAGGGAAATCCCAGCCAGAAAAAGTGCAGGGAAAGGACAACCAGAAACACCAGGGAATATACGACCTTCTTACAAAACGAAACTCTAAACCTGTGCTACCTCTAGCCTGCTAAATGACCTCTAAGATGAGCACAATACCTGTCTATAAATATATTGGACGAGAGCAGCAGAGAGGAGGAAAATTCTGCTTTAATTTAAAGACCAAATGTGGCACAAGAAGGATGGAATATAATCTGTGCCCATAATTGCATAAACATTCAGGGAGTTCCACTGACTAAAAAGTGATCAGCCAGATTAAAGTCATGGTTTTACCCCAGTGTGTTGGAGGGAGCAAAATCTTCTTGCAATGACCTCTTTTTTTTTTGCTCCTCCCCAAGATTTAAGGTATATTTTCACTCATCTTTCTAATTCCAGAAGCTGGTACTTTGGTAGCTGGGAGTCACAGCAAAAAGGGAAAAGGTGGAACCAGCAGAGAATATTTGTTCATGGGCTCTTTGTCAGTGGGAACATCCTCAGTGAAAAAGCTCTGCTGCTGAAGAACACGACTTGAGTATTTCCAGAACATTTTCCACTGTTTTCAAGTGACACAACATTACTTTATTTGGGTGAGCTCCTTACTTTGGCTAGTTGTGTCCCTGTTTTTTGGCTGGAAATCTCCATGGATGAGTAGGAAAGGAATGCTACCTACTCCCACAAGTAGTGTTTTGAGCTGTGGCCTCTAACAAACTATACCTTTCTCATGGAAGGAATTTATTAGAAAATCCCTACTGAAAATTAATATGTCTCTGAAATGAGCTCTTTATCTAATAGCTCACCAGCTTCCTGGAAAGTGATGAGGTGGAGGCTGTTGAATTTCAGGGTGGATCTGGTTAATATAAACTGCCACCTGGTGAATGCTAAAGAGTATTTTTGCCTTTTTTTGCCTTCACTGGGCGTGGTCTGGTTTACACTTAGGAGGGGAACAGATCCTCAGATACTCACATTGTACCATTAGGAGTTACAACACAAATGTGAAATGAAATGAAATCATTGCATGACTTTCTTCCAGCTACACTACACAGAGGTTATTTTAACACAGTGGCTCCTTCCAGAGTCCCCAGGCCAGAGCAAGCTGAAATCAGGCATTCACAGTTCCTGCTAATCATCCCAGGTTACTTTTCCATCCCAGACAAGAAGAAGCCACCCTGTTTGATCTGTGCTGCTTGTTGGTAACACAGAAATTACTCTGCTTCCTTACAGAAGGATGCTGAGGGCAATGCACAAAGAGTCCAGACCCTGTGGGGATGAGTTCTCAGCCACGTCCAGAGGAGTCTGGGGATGCCAGGCTGCAGCAGCTCCTTTCAGACAGCTCGTGGCATCACAGACCTGCTCCCAAGGCTGTGGGCACTGCAGGACTCCAACTGGCTTTTATCAGCTTTGGCTCACATCCTTGGCATCTGGCTCATGCCTCTTTATTTATAAGGTTATGCATATCAGGAGCAGCCTCCCAGGGAAAACAGGCCAATTCATCTCCCTGCTCAGAGAAGCTATTTAGAGTGATTGTAATCTGTGATTTCATTGCTAGCCCCTCTTTGCTTTCACAGTTGGGTTCTCCAGGGAGGGAATTTTATTTCTTTGGCACAGCCTAAGCATTGTGCTGAGCAAATCTCTCTGTCTATTTATCTCATGCATACCTATATAATAAGCATGGATGTGATGAATAATAAGTACATAGGTGCTATGGGTCTCCTTTGTATTTCTTTGGCACTATTAATAGCCTTTAAAAGTGGGAATAACTCTCATTTGTGCCAGCTCTAAGCTGTCTTCATACAGCCCAAGCATTGTAAGGGAGTTTTATTTTAAACAGAACATTTCTGAATAATTAATCACTTCGATATAAGACACACATAACAATTCCAAATAACCTCTGCATGTGTTCTTAGTTGAAAGGGGAATATGAAAGATGGGGGAAAATATAGTCAAAACAAGGAGCTGAGATGCAGAATCCAGCCAGGAAATCATGGATGAGGTTTTTCCCCCCTCTTTACTCAAACAATTCAGAACATATTTTCCCTATAAAGTAAATGGGTAGAATGTCCAAGTGTACCTCTGACAGTATCTCAGCTGCGTGTGCAACTATGGGGTGGAAGGATGGGGTCCTGGACAACATCATCCGCTCCAAACCACTGAGCAAGGTCCCAAAAAAGTAAGTGCCAAGCTCTTGGCACTGCAAACACACATGTACAACCTGTCAGGCTGCCCAGAACCATCTGTGTGCATAAGCTGGTGCAGCCAGTCACTTGTTACACTTCCAAAACCCCAAACAATCACAAACCCAGGCACTTTGTAGCTTTAGCACCTGCAGCAGAGCTCACCAGGGTGGGATGGTTAAGGAACTTGTGGGAGGTAGGAAGTTTGGTGGCTGCTCTTTTTTTCAGTGGATGTTTCTCTGCTCTCTGGGATATTTTTTTCAGAACCAGAGTGAACTGGTGTGTGGGGGAGGAAAAAGCCCATGAGGACACATTCTACAGAATAACTCACTGATTTCTACTCACTGTCCTGCTCATGTTGCTGTCCCTCAAAGGCAGTCTTGCCCTGCCTCAATTTTCATTTTCATGTGGAAACAGTGCTTTGGGATGGGCTCTGTATGGCAGTGAAGACATGAACTGACCTTGAGTCTTTACACATGTCAGGAATCCATAGGATGTGTTATTTTTGCTGGCTTCATCTTAAGAAAGAGAGCTAATTTCTGCTTTTTCCAATTATCTCATCTGTTTTCCCTCATGCCCTCTCAAATCCTCTCAATCCCTCTCAATCATATCTTTAGCAAAGAAATGTTGAAAGAGCTTTGTTTTGCTGCCTCATAACATAAAATTACATGTAATATATGCAGGCAAAAAAAACCCCACCAAAACCAAACAAAAAATTGGAGATATTTGGGTGAAGAACATATTTCCCCTCTGACTCATACAACAAGGCTTTGTCAGAGCACTTCCAGCACCAGCATCTACAAATGGCCTCAGCTTCTGAAATCCTGCTGCTGAGTATTTCTACCTGGATACCTTTTGTGGCATGAGATGTAGAACGAAAGTTTGGAGGAAATTTCTCTCTCACTTTAGGCGGGTGATGGTACCATGAGGAGTGGAAGATCTCAGGGATTTGTCACAATACACCTGGCATTGGTCAGAACAACCATTTTCCTGCAACTCAGATCCAGTCTGGGCTCTCACTAAGCTGCACAGAGACATTAATAGCCCGACTATTGCTGAACCTCTCAGAGGAAACACAAGAAAATCCCAAGACAGTGGAGTTTAGACAGCATTCCCTCAGATTTCAGTAGCAATTGTAGGGGTTGATATAGTATTTTTTTCTTAATGGTTTAGGTTGCAAGGGACCTTAAATGTCATTTAGTTCCAACTGTGCTGCCATGGGTAGGGATGCCACCAACTTGCAAAGTTTGTTGATTTTTTTTTTTTTTTTTTTGGTGGTGGGGGTTTTTGTTGTTGTTGCAGTTTTTGTTTTCTTGGTTTTTTTTTCAAAAAAAAGAAATCTTTATGATGACTTCAATGGCAGAGGTAAATTGAGTGTTTGACTTTACAGCTTTGTTTTGGGATCTGCAAGGAATTTTTTCTGTACAAGGAATTGGGTTTTTTACTACAAATCATTGCCAAACCCCATCCAGCTCTTCTGTCACAGGAGTACCACCTTTGAGCCACACTTTGTGCATCCTGAAGGCCCTCAATACCTTAACACCCTGGTCCCTGGTGCTGTGGAACTTGCAAGAAAACCCTTGTTTAATGCCACGGCAGCAGGGCAAATTCATACCACACACAGGATCCCACATGGTCTTTGTGGCAAGGTTGTAAATCAGCCCCACTTACACAAGTGGACAAGTTCAAGTTGGAGTTATCGAGTGTGACAGCTCAAGTGGCATCCTGTACGTCAGACCCAGGGCTGGATGACCCCTCTTTTCCTTTTGCCAAAGAGACAAATGGTGAGAACATGTCAGGCTTTATCTCCAATCCACATTTTTAGCTGGGGACATAGGAAATTTTAAGCTGAAAATAATGTCTTTCTCAGGGCGTGTTGCAACCTTTTCCTGAGGAGGTCTTTATTTTTCAAAGCAGGGCAGTAAACAGAACAACACCCAAATGTTGACAAGACTGAGCTACACAGATGATCTTAAGCATTTTTCATCAAAGAGACACCGAGCTGCTCGTCTCCAGAGGCCTGTTCAGGAATGGTTTCCTTGCAGCAGGACAGCACAGCACGCTTTGACCTGTGCCACCACCCTGCCTGAGATAAGCCCCTGCCAGATCTTTTATCCTTGTCCCACTGACAGAAGGTCCCTGAGGATCCCCTGATGGAATATCAAAGCACTGATGGCATGCTACACTCATCCTCCCACCACGAGCCTTCCCAGCACCACGACTGTGACAACTTATAGAAACCAGCATTTCTGCATCAAAATGTATCTCGGGCTGGGTTAGAGCAGAAATATGTGCTAGAGTGCTGTAAATAGGACACAGCCTGGTGGAAGAGGGAAATCTTCAGTCTTCATTCTCCCTTTGGCCAAGCAAGCTCCCTCACATTAAAAAAAACCCTAAAAATAATGAAAACTCCCAATTCTTTACTTCAGAGCAGTCAGATTATGTAATGTTAGTACACATATCCCAAGCAGAAACACGCTGCCCTTTCCCTTTGCATTAGATAAACAATAGCTTTTCTTTTCCCTTTTTTTCTGATGGAAATCACAACTGTGAAACTGGCTGTTACTCAGAGCCTGAGTTACTAACAGCCTTCACAATCCTGTTCATTAGGAAGCAACCAAACAAACTTGACAGGACCGCCATGTACTCTGTCACTTTTATGGAATTCTGTTTATGTTATTTTTAAAGTAGATTTAGCATTCTCAAGACTGCACCACTTGTTGAAATGAAGGCAACAAAAGCTCTTGTTATTCACAGGAAAGGGACAGAAGAGATCCTTCACACATCCTTGAAAGCGCTCTGTTGCTCCTGTGGCTCTCGAGCCAAAAGTGCAGTCAGGTCTCCCATGCATCCATGTAAGTTCTGCAGAAATCACCAAAAAGCCTGCCCGGAATGTTGGCTGGTCCTAAGAAAGTGTCTGGGAAGGTCAATCCCATTGACTGACTCCACAAAAAATGTTGATAGCCTTGTGGTGATGACTGCCACCACCCCCAACCTGGACTCGACTCATTCAAGCACTTCTTCCTGCAGTGGGAATTTTACCAGTGGCTTTAGTGGTCCAGCCTTTATGGGGGAAAAAAAGACAGCCAGAAGCCTTACAGTCTTACATCTTAAATCCTGTATCAACAGCAAACACAGGGGGTTCTGTTTGGTTTCCTATCTGCAACTGGACCTACCACAGTGGCTCATGACAGCCATGTGCCACATCTCATCTCGGGGTTATCCTCCACAAAGCCCCTGGGATTTCATCCAGAGAAATTCTGTATAGTGTGGTGAGTGGTAGCAGTAGCATTCTGTGAAATGTTTCATTTCACACAATTAACTTCTTAGTGAGTATGTGAGAGAATTCCCATTTGTCTACTGTGCAGTAAAGATAATTTCCCCTGACAATATTGCTGGAAAATCTCCCATTTTTAAAAGAAAAGCTTTCTGATCAACCAGGTCCATGGTGAAGCACCACTAAAGTGTGTCTTGGTTGGGAGAGACTTTGTGCCACGTGCAGATTAAAATGTGATCATTAACCCTACATCCTCCACCAAACACCTCACCAGTCCTGAAAGCAGCATTCCAATTCCAATAAGGAAGGAACATATCAATGCAAAATTTATTGGTCACCAGGCAACATATTGTGGCTGGAATTTTCCAACGAGCTCAGTGTCTTTAGCAGTGGCCAAACCTTTGAAAGATGCTCTTCATAGTCCAAAATAAATGTCTACATTTTCAGAAGACAGGCAGTGATTAGGCACTGTCTGGGAAGAGATTCCATTTTTTTAATCACTTCCAAGTTTTATTTTTGCACATGGATTTTGTCCTTGGGTCTGGCTGCTCTGGAAGAGGCATGTGGTGCTCTGTGTCTCAGAAGGGTCAGCCAAGCTCAGGCGCTGCTGTGAGCTGGATGCACTGATCAGTGGCACTGGAAATCTGGAAATTGTTGCCCCTGGAAGCAGCTTCAGAGAGGTGTGGCCATATCCTCCACATCTGGGCCAGTCCAAGAGTGATGCAGAGCTGCTGTAACCTTAAATCAGGAAGGCTCACCTGCTTTGTGTTCTTGAGCGTAAGAGAAAAGCCCAGCAAATGCTTCCCCCTGAAAAGCACGCACAGATCAGAACATGTTGCTTACTGCAATGCATGAGAAATGAAGAATCAAAGACACTGGAGACTTTTATTGTTCTTTTTAAGCCCTCTCCCAGGAAATACGGTGCCCATATTTTACAAGGCTACAACACAATAATCTGCCGCCACCGCTTTAACGACCAAGCAGTTGCAGAGTTGATCTATAAACTGATGTTGCCATTTAATGTGGTTTCCAGTCAACTGCAAAATTTATAGCTGTAACTAACAACCCCTCCTGCCCCTCTCTCTTTTGTGTTCTCCTCAAAAAAAACAAGCTGCTCCACAGTTCCAAAAGGCAACACGCAGAAAATCAATGTGTAACCTGAAGTAAGCTAATTAAGATCATATTCACATGGATCTGCTGCCTTCTGGTCAATTAAGAAAAGATTAATGTCTAACACTGGGTAGATGAATACCACCAAAAGGCAGGCACAGAAATATTCATATACACTGTTGTTGCACAGCCTGAAAAGTGGCAAAGCTGCTGTGCAGAGCAGAGACCCTCTGTGATGTTTCTTCCATGGTTTTTCCCACTCTTTTCCATGCAAACTTCTCATCCTCACCACTATTTCCATTCTCACATGGTGCCACTGGCACCGCTTCTTTGGCAGCTTCCTGGCATGGGTGTCCCTCCCCTAAACCCTGCTGATAAGAGCAGCTGTAAGGTGAATTCCACCTCTGCTCAGCTGGTCTGGCCCTTCTCCCATCCTCTTTGTAGTGAGTAATGGGATTTAAATGGGCTTCACATCAAGTCCACCACATGGGGAGGACCTGGTCCCAAACAAACGTAATGTTGGAAAATCTTGGGCATTCACAAGCACACAGACTGATTTAAGCTCACTGTTGTGAAGGCTTGGAATAAAAACTGAAGGCCTGATCCCAAAGCCCATTAGCCTTTGGAAAGGCTTCCTATGATGTCAGTGGATTTTGGAATAAGCTTTTGATGCTTTCTGGTAAGGGCTGATGGAAAAAAAAAATCTTAATTGGAGTGGGGGGGAGGGGGGTTGAGAGCTGGTTAGGAAAATGTTTCTAGATGAACACCTCTTGAGGGGGATGCATGTCCTTACCTGAGCTCCACTGATGCTTTCTGCAGAAAACTCACATTGCTGCTGGCTGTTTGTTTATAAGGTGTAATTTCTTCAGTGGGGAGGGATGTATTAACTTCCTGGCCTCATGTAAGATCACATTTAATATTTTAATCTCCTCAGCAACTCCCTGATGGGAAGAAGGATCTTTTATCTGAACAGTGAATCAAAACTTTGGCTTCCACTTCATAGATTGATGAGAGAAGTCAGGTGTCCTGAACCTCATGGTTGCAAGTGTTTTTTAATCATGGATTTGTTTCAAGGTGGTTTTATCTGGAGCCAGGGCATGGGGTCAGGTTGTTTTATGATGGTTTTGTTAAGCTCATGTTGGTGGTGCCCTGTATTTTTATTTAAGGACAGAGCAACACAAAAGCAGAGGGCCAGATTCTGTTGTCATTTTTGCTAGGAAAACCAGGCATAAGCCAACAGGTAAGAAACCTGCTGCTGGGGAACCACAGAGCAGTGCCATGTAATTATGGTCAGGGCCATAAAAAAACTGGTGGAGGTGGGAATGGAAGAGAGCTGCTGTCTTAGGGAAAAAGAAATTAGGAACTCTAATAATAGGGGGGAAAGGAGGGATAAGGAACAGGGATCCAAAGCCCTGGTTAGGGATGTTCAGAAGTGTTAGATTATTATTTTTTTCCCTTTAACTTGATGCCTAAGTTCACCATTTGGGCTGTCTACTTGAATTCTCCCTACTCAATACAGTGAAATTACACCAAGATATTAATTGAACTACAAAATATCCTGAGTTGGAAGGAACTCACAAAGAGGATCACCAACACATTGTTGTGCAAATGTGCAGAGACACAAGGACCTGCTGTTTCCTCACAGGGATAAATGTAGAAACACTGAGAAAATAGCAGACAGTTTTGCAGAGCTGTAGGGTACTGATGGAGCACTGCTACAGTGTGAAACAAACATCACAAAAAAGCAGGAACAACAAAAGAAATTGCAACAGGAATTATCTCTGAGAATTTGCTCTCAATACTTTACAGCAGGGAGAGCTCAGCTCCAGTTTTACAAAACAGCCTGGCAGCTGTGCTATTTATATGCTCACCACCAAGCTTTCATTAATTTTAACACGTGTTAAAGGACACCCTGTATTATTTTGGGAGGCTAAACGTGAGATTTGTTTAATTTCCTTAAATATCAAATATGGTTCAAGTAAAATAAACCGTGGATTGTATTTTTTTTTTTAAGGAAAAAGAAAGTGTCAGTGTAACAGAATTCAGACAGAGCAATGTCTGATCATATTTACAGCATTTATAGGTTTGGAAATCTCCAAAGAAATCTGAGGAAACCTGAAGGCTGCCTGAGTACATTGCGTGAAATTCTTCTTGGTAATGAATAAATACTCCACAGGTCTTTACAAGAACACCTTTTTAACTACATGTAAATATTCCACAATCTTTCAGAAAACCTCCTATTTAAAGGTGATTCTTAAAACAGGGGTTTTTTTTTTAATAGCATTTTTTTAAATGCCATTTGCAGATCCAATAATTTCTCTTGGATTTTCTCCCTTTGCAAAGAACATCAGTGTTTCTAAACAGGCACACAATGACTTTGGAAACAGAGCCCTTGTGTTGTTCAAAATAAGTTCTCAAATAAGAACTAAATGGACCTAAATCAAATTGCAGCTACAAGCAAATTTATTTCTCACCTCATCTTGCTCCTTAAGATTTAATGGAAAACTGGTATAAAGCATGGCAACAGAAAAAAAATATCTGCCACAAAAAATAAATCTGTCAGACTTGGGAAAATCCATTCATCAAAGGAGGGAAAAATACAATGAAATCACGAGAAGTTGATGGAATAAATCTGCAACTGATTTGGTTATAATATTTAATCTCCTTCTGTTACCTTGTAGTGTGAGGTTGTGTTCACCCTGCATACCTTGAACATGACAATGGGTTTTTAGTACCAAATTTATAACTTAATCTGGATATTGCCAGCGTGGTAGGACAAAGCCAGTGTTTTTTGAGTGTTTCTGATTCTGGCCAGAGGGACAGATGCTCAGAGAGGTGAACCAGACAGATTTTGACTGCTAACACATGACTTTGTAGGAGCACCATTGATTTACACCACTGAGGAGCCTGGCTCTAATCTGTACTGGAAAGGGCACCTTCAAAGCAAAACCTGGCCCTGGTTCCAGTTAAACAAAACCCTGTTCTGTCCTGAGAGCCAGGCTCTGGGATCACAGGCTTGCAGCAAACAAGAAAAAGTTGCAGGAGAAATGCCCTTTAGCACAATGAACCCCTTTCCCTCACACCCCACGGCCGCAATGCCGAGCTCGATGACGCCCCAGGCTTCAAAGGCAGCTGAGGGGTGGTCGTGAAGGGGCTGACCTTGCACACAGGGCTGTTTATTGGCACAAAACTGTGCCCTCCTGCAGCCCAGCAGCCAGCTGGGTCAAACAGCTCCTGTTGGAGCCCAGAAACTGTGGGAAGCTGGAGAGCCCATAGAAGGGCTGCAGCACCAGTCCGGAGATTTGACTTTCTTGAGTGACAGCTTGATGAACTCAGGCATGGGGAGTTGGCCCTTTGAAGAAGTAATTATGCTGCTAGTCGAGAAAAAAACAGCTCTGAATTGTGCTGTGCATGTTTACACGGTGCCAAAGGGCCAGGCAGGCCCTCCTCGGGACGGGTGCCACAACAGGGAAGACGCATTTCAGAGGGTTATTTATTCACCGGAGATCCTGAGAGGATGTTTGTTGGATCATGCAGGAGAGTGGAAGCTCCTGAAATCCAGGATGCTGTAAGTTCAAGCAGGAGCAGGCAGCAGATTTATCTCTCTGGGCTGCTGGGAGCTTGTCAAGTGCCATAATTACTATTTGTTCTCATCCCACCCATGACTCCTCTGTGGCAGTGACCTTTGGAACAGAAATTATTTATGTCATGGAAACAACATATGCTGGCGTAGTCATCCTTCCCCACTTTTTAATTCACCAGTTTCTCAATGAGTTTTGCAAAAGCAAAGGGAAAGGGAAGGAAAATGATCAGTGCTGAGAAAGCCAAGGGGTTTGTCTGGGTTCTACTCCCTGATGAGGAGGAATGAGAGTCTCTGTAGAGTCTGCACAGTAGTACCCACTGTGTTGCTGGGGTACCTAGCCTGGCCTGAGATGCTGTTGGCTCCTGCTGCTCCTCAGGGCATCATTCAGCACAAAACTAGTAAAAAAGTGCATATGTGTCTATTTTTAGAACAAAGCATCCATCTCCTGCCTTCCTGTGCCTGCCCTGAGGTGGATGTCTCTCATTCACCAGGCCTTTGCCTGCAGCTCGCTCCTCCATCCCCCTTGTTTTGTCTGCTCCCTGATAAAAGTCTGCATTAGTGCACTGCATTGTTTTAATTCCAGCCACCAGCCAGATAAGGCTATCAGCATATCACAATTTTTGCTGGGGATAATCTGCTGGGGCTTTTGTGAAAGGAATGCTGTGCCAGCCAGGGGGGCAGTGCTGGGTGTACCCAAGAGATGCTCATCAGCCATGGCCTTGCAGCACTACCTGAAGCAAATCTCTGTTTTTCTACTTGACACCATCTGTCTGCATATTTTTGAGAGTAAAAGTGACTTTTGATCCAGATTGACAGACACTAAGCATGGGCTGGACCGTGACTGAATCCCTGCTGGCTACTGTAATCTAAATCACATTGTAATGGACAATATATTGTCTTATATCCAACTTGTAGGCAAATAACTGGGTGTAGATAAGCTGACATTTTGTTTAGTACATACATTCTAATTTCCAATAAAACCTCCAATAAAGAATTACTAATTGAATTTATTGCTTTTCTTCAAAGCAAGGACATAGTGCCACTTTGAAAGGGAATTTGAAGTGTTAAATCCCTTTCTATGATGCTTTAATACATTTTCTGCAAATTTCTTTTTTTTTTTTTAGTTATTTTAATATTATTGTGCCACTCGGTTTAAAGGCAATAAAATATTTTAAAGAGCATTAAAAGTAAACACAAATGCTAGAAAGCCAGTTCTTCTCTCTCCAGCCCACTGAGAGAGGAAGAGACAGAGGATTTTGGCATAACAAAATTCATGGCAGCTGTGTAAATAAAATTAAAAGAGCACACTGTTTTTCTGTTGATGATGATTCTTAACATCTTGCTATCAAGAAGGAGCCCAAGGCAAGCCATGGGAAGGAAGCAGGAACACCGAAGGAGAGCTTGTGAAGGAGGGCAGGCTTTGCATCCTTCCTGAAAATGGGAACTGAAATAAAGGAACAACAGAGGAAGCTTTCCAAGGCAAAGCCTTCATCCAGCAGACTTCACCTGCTGCAGGCATGAACCAGCTGAAGGATGTTATTACAACCAGGATTAATAAGGATGTGCTCCTTGCCAAGCCAGAGTAGGCTTTGGTAGGACTGACCCCCTGGGACAACCTCCCTCCTCCTGACTGGCTTTCATTTGCTTTCTGCAAAGTTTAGCTCTGTGTGAGGTACCTGCTTATGGTTCACTGGAGTTTTAGAAAAGGGGGTTTAAGGAAGATGTAACACTATAAACTATATGGTCCTTCTCAGCCCACCCATGAATATTGCTTGGTATGGGAAGAGGGAAGTATGGTCTAGCTGCAAAACTGAAGCTAAAGAAGGAAGAAAATGGTCAAAGTCTTTCAAAAATCTGAATAATGACTGTTGATGCTAAGAATAGAGAGACAAAATCCCCTGCCAAAATGGGCTTATCTCAGGGAAATTGGATTCTCAATGTCGACGGTCTCTGCAGAAATTTACAACAGTTCTCATAAAAGAAAATAATAGATTTTGAGCCAACATCACTCCTTCCTGTGAAATATTCCTGAAGAAAGTGGTTCTTTTATTTCCCAGCCTAGGCCAGTGGCGGGAGCCCAGCATCTTCCCAGGCTGAATCTGACTGCAAGTGCTGGCAGCTTCTGCCAGCTCCCTGGGTCACAGAGTCATGGAATCACAGAATCCTTTAGGCTGGAAAAGACCTCCAGGATCATCAAGTCCAACCTTTGACTGATCTCCAGCTTTTCAACCACACCAGAGCATTGATTGCCATGTCCACACTTCCACCACCAACCTGGGCAGCCTCTTCCAGTGCCTGACCACCTTTTCAGTGAAGAAATTCTTCCTGATGTTCAACCTGAGCCTCCCCTGGGGCAGCTTGAGGCCATTTCCTTCTGTCCCTTGTTTCCTGGGAACAGAGCCTGTCTCCCACCAAGCAGGGAGCTTTGGAGAGTGAAAAGGTCTCTCCTGAGCCTCCCTTTCGCCAGGCTCAACAACCCCACAGGCACCAGGATGCTGACAGAGCCATGGCCAGATCTCAGCCCTCCTGCTTTTTTAAAAAAATACAAGATATGCCTGGGTTATTCTATTTAGAGTATCTCAAAATCTAAATTTGTAGCTAGTTCTCCAGGGACATCTTCAGGCCCTGGTTTGCCTCTCGGGATGAGAACAAAGCCCGACAGTACAGCTTATGTTTGGCATTCAGCACAACAAAACCTCCCAATCTGCCATGTTGGAGTTTTTGGAGGCATCAAGAACATCATGGAGAGGATGCTTATTTTGCAAGATTCCTTGCAACCTTCCTTGCCTTGAAGAGTGTTTCACCTACAAGGTCCTACAAATGCAGTGCTTCACAGGCAACAGCCACTAGGGTGATGGCAGCAGTGAAAAGAAATTAGCCTGCAGAAGCCAGGGTGTGAAAGGAAGGTAAAATAAATGTGGGAAAAGTCAGGATTGTTAAAGCTTAGTGGGAAAAAATTGTGATTAATTGTGATAAAGTTGGTCCAACTGGTAATGAGCACATCCTTGACCCATGAGTTCCATGAGCACAGCGCTCCTCAAGGTTTTCTGGAAGTGACTTCATTTGATCTGAGACCTTCAAGCAGGATTTGATTGTACTTGTGTATTTCTCCCTGTGTTTTTTCATTCTACATGGAGCTGCAAAGTGCTGACGACTCCCTTTGCTGAGTTTCTCCTGAGAGCCTCCTCTCCATGGTCTCCATTATAAGGATCTGGATTTTGCATTTCCACATTATGCTGACGAATGGAGCCCTGGCTCCTGGAGTCAGAACAATGAGCCTGGGGTGTGAATCACAGCCAAATCCACCAGCACAGCTCGCTGGCCACTGATTTATTTCCCTCAGTGACCTCCACATGCCTGCGGGCCAGGTGTGAGCCCACATCCTGCTGGAACCCTGCTGGAACCCTGCTGGAACCCTGCTGGAACCCTGCTGGAATCCTGCTGGAACCCTCCTGGAACCCTCCTGGAACCCTGCTGGAACCCTGCTGGAATCCTGATGGAATCCTGCTGGAACTCTGATGGAATCCTGCTGGAACCCTGCTGGAACCCTGCTGGAACCCTGCTGGAATACTGCTGGAATCCTGATGGAACCCTGGTGGAACCCTGGTGGAACCCTGGTGGAATTCTGCTGCAATCCTGATGGAACCCTCCTGGAATCCTGATGGAATCCTGCTGGAACTCTGATGGAACCCTGCTGGAACCCTCCTGGAATCCTGATGGAATCCTGCTGGAATCCTGCTGGAACCCTGCTGGAACCCTGCTGGAACCCTGTTGGAACCCTCCTGGAACCCTGATGGAATCCTGATGGAATCTTGCACATTGTTTCAAGCCCTTTACTCACAGTTTACTGGTGATGCTCTCCAGGTCCTCAGTCGGGTTTCCAGGAGGGAGACACTTCAGTTGTGCTGGGCAGGGATTTGGCTGCAGCTTTCCGGAAGGACGGAAATACCGAAAATCCTGACGTCCTCCAAGTTACTCACTCCGGTGTGTCTGCGTGTGGAAAATTATCCGTCGTTTCCTCACAGACACAATTTTCAAAGGAGAGATGGATCACTCTGGAAACAGTGCAGCACCGTGATTCAAGGGTTTATTTATCTCTCAGCCCAGCTCTGCTGCTTAAGTACACAAATTTAGTCCCGTCCCTTCTTCCTCTCCTTTTTTTGTTAAGAAGCAACACAGCTCTGGTCTAATAAGGCTTGTTCATGGAACAAGATCTGCTGACATGAATGAACCTTGGCTACCAAGGGAAATGAGGATTTGCAGTGCTCAGAGTTTCATCCAGAGGGATGCAGTAGTTTGAAAACCTAGAGTCACTCCAAGAGCTAGAGGGATTTAGGGATAGGAATTCATCAAAATGTTTCACTGGTGAGACACAGTCAGAGTGTTGGGAGGTAGAGGTGTTGGAGGGGAGTGTTGCTGTGGGAGAAGCTTTCTAGGGTAAAGAAACAATGAAAATTATTCTCTTCACTCCTATTAGGGGAACAAGTAGAGAAAGGGATATGAATGAATAGGGTTTATTTGTAAGGTTTCAAACCAATCCTGGACTTTATAATCCATCCTGATAATGGGCATCCCTTGACACCCCTATACCCATCCAGCTCAGTGGTTTTAACCTTTTAACTGGGAGCACAAGCACACTTAAATTTCCATATAATTTCAGGATGTTCTGAGCAGTAAAAGCTTTGTCTCATTTTGCTCTTATTTTTTAAAAGAGGAAGAACACTTTACTTTCTGTGTTTTATAAACATCAAAATTACAAGGGGCCTGACCTCATGAAGGCCTTGAGGGCACTTGGCTTTGCTGGAGTTTGGCACCAACATGTACATAGAGCCCAAAGTTTGCTTTGAATAGAAGTTGAAGTGCCTGTAAGTTCTGGCTGCAGAAAAACCATGGATGTAGTCAGACCTCTTGCAGGAGAAGTCAAATTACATCCTTGGGATGGGAACCAGACATTGTAGAGCTGAGAGAGAAATTCATTAGAAATAAAGACAGAAGACCACGAAGTCCAGGACTGTGACTGGAAGAAGTTAAATAACCTCCCAAAGCTTTGACAGGCCAGCAACCTCCTCCACCAAAACATTATAGATGTCCCTTCACAAAATTTTTAAAAAAAGCACATTTGGGGGCTTGAGAGAGGTCTGCCTTCAGGAATCCCTTTGACCATTTGCCCAAAAGTCTCAGTATCAGTTACAGCCTGTGAAACACTCAAAGCTTTCTGGGGGCTTTTGGCCAGCAGATTCCCTCTCTCTGCTTCCAAGGATTATTTTTTCCCCATTAGAATACAAATTTTGGACTATTTCCCTCTCATCATGCACAAGTGTAACAGATGATCTCTCACTGAATTATTTTAGAAATGCATTTATGGAGTCTGTTGTCTGGGGTATAGAAGCTCCATTTTTCCTACAGTATATACTATCAAATGCTATTAACATGGTCCAAAGCATGGAAGACTGACTTTACAAAAGAGGAAAACCTTCCACCAGTCAAGTCAGACACTGTGGAGCATCTGCACTGGGCTTTGTATCTCCCTCAAGGGCGTCTTGCACGTGGAGGACAGAATGATGCTATTGACACCAGCTGAGGGAGCTGCTACCAGAGCTCAGGTGACAACAGCTCACACATTGTGGTGACAGAGATCCCATGCACTGCTGTGATTCTGCCTGCTGGCCTGGTGACATCTTTGGAGAACGGATGGCTTTCTGCAAAATGATGTGATGGAGGAGAAGGGCCCTGGCTCCTTGTGTGCTCACCCTCTGCTCTCTGGATGCTCAGCTTGGCTGTATCCTGGCTCTTTGTTGGGAGCTGACCTGAGCATGGGCTCTCTTCCCCATTTCCTTGGGAAAGAAGGGGCCTGTGGGACATTTCATGAGGTCTCTTGGCACAGACAAGCTTCAGACATGGTAGGGACCTCACCATGCTGAGTCATTGCTGTCGCCTGTGACATCAGTTTTGCTGGAATCAGATACGGGAAAGTCGTTATGAGGATTTATTTATAAAGAAAACAAAAAGAAATCACAACCCCAGTGCTGTACAATGGGTAGCATGGAAAAAACACTGCCCTGAGCCAGCTGAATATTTGATCTGATATTTAGTGTTCTCTTTGTTTTTAAATTGTGCATGTTCAGGCGTCTGGCCGCTGAACATCTTGGGCAATTCAGCCCCCAGCACTGCTCAGGACATTCTTCTGGGTTTACAAGGAATCTTTATTGAAGCAGTACACAATGATAAGCATTAATAGAAAGGGCATTCCTCTCCCATAGCTTTAAAGAGAAGCCATTAATTCCCTTTTCAGAAATGTGTGCAATTTGAATTCCTGGAAGGGTGTGGCTGGAGGGAGAACGGACTGGGAGATGAAAACCTGGGGGAACGGTGTCCAAAATAAAATGTAAGCTGTACATTGCACTATGCAGATTTAGAGAAATATTGTACCTTGGGGAAAAAAAACAGCTGGTCAGCCACTAATAGTGTCCAACTTGATCACCCTGTCCTCAGCTAATGCTCCATGTGCTGCTGTCACGGTCAGCCTGTTCTCTTCCCCACTTCTTGTCCCCCATGGTGTCCCAGCTCTGTGCCTGTGGGTCTCACCCCTGTCTGTCAGCTCCTGCACTCTCCTCTTGGATGGGTTAAGGCTGACCATAACCATGGTGGGCAGAGAACACATGGAGAACAAGGAAATGCTGCCAAACTTGCTGGGGTGGGAATGGGAGAATTGTCCCTCCATCAATTTGCTGCTTTTGGAAGAAAAACCACTTCTGCAGGTCCTGCTATGAGTGCTGGTCATGAAGTGCTGATGTGCCATGCACAGGGTTAATCCCAGGCTGTGGATGCACAGAAGAGTGCTTCAAGACTCCCTGCCACCACCCTGCAACAGCCACTCCATGGGGCAGGAAGGGAAAGAGAGAGGTTGGAGATGTGAGCAATCAGAAAGGCAATTAACCACTGCCCCAGATAAGAGTAAAATATTCCATCTGCCTTTGTTTTAATGGCATTGATCTAAAGCAGAGACGCAACGATTTCCAGTGCAGAAGTTTATGATCTGTGTTTGCTGGTGGGAATGGCTCTCTGTCCTTGAGAGTGGGAGTGCTCCATGTTGGTGCAGTTTATCTTCTGGTGAGTTAAGGACTTCAAGGAGATTGCTTTTAACGAGGGGTTAGCAAACTTCACAGTTGTCTGCAATATTTTATTGGAGGTTAGGGATCCTCTGCTCAAACATCTGTTCAGGAGAATAAACAAACATCCCTGCCACGTCGGTTTTAGCCGAGGCACGGGTTTTGGGAAGGAGGTGATCGATGGGCTTCAATTACAGGCCCAGCCTGGCTCCTGGGGTGTGTCTTATAAAGCAACTGAGAGGATGAGGAGCATGCAGAGCCTCCCTGAGATCAAGTCCTGGCCCCCTCTATTGCATTCATGCTTTAATATTGCATCCCAGAAGGGAGATGTGGTCGGTGGTGGTTGTTTTGCAGAATAAACATTCTGGGTCGGGAGCAATGATTAATACAGCAGAGATCTGGGGAAATGTACCTCTGTAAACAACAATGCTTTATAGCTATGAAAGGAACTGTGTGTACCTCTGCCTGCATGCGAGTGTAGCCTCCTCACAGAAACAAATCAACAGGGAATTCCCTCACTTGGAGGAAAAGATTCAGTAGACTTCATTTGGACAATAAATTTCACATAATCCCTATTTCCCTAGAATGAAGAGACAGAATATGGACTGTGGTAGGAAATTAAATGCAAGAGGAATCAAAGCAGGAGGCAGTGAGATTTCTTATGTGGACTATTTAATGAAATATATTAGGAAACCTTAACTTTGCCATCAGTGACAGAAGAGAGAGTTTAAAACATAGATCCTGCCTGTCACAAATTTCCAATGCGATGTTGTTGTCATGATGTTGGACAAATATATCTATATCTGTCTGTCTGTCTATCTATCTATCTATCTATCTATCTATCTATCTATCTATCTATCTCCACAGAAATACAGACATTCGACCCTGAAAAAATGCATCTCATACAAAAGAAACAGTGAAACACGCAGGGTGCAAAGGCACTGGTGATGTTATCTCTTATGCAAGTGCCAGCCCTGCCAGCAGCTGGGAACATGAACTCCGTGGGAGTTTGAGGTCAACAGAAGAAGCCCATATGAGTAACCTAATAGCACAGTATGGGCAGGAATGATTTTCACTGTACAAAGGACAATTTCATGGTCATCTCCCTTGAAGAGATGGTGGGAGTTGGAAGCTGAACTGCTACTTGTGTGTTTGAAAACCTCTCCTGTAATATTTAGACAAAATGGTGAGAGGCTTTCATAAAATCACCCCAAAACAGGTACCCTTATTTCTCTTTGCGAGGGTGACTTTGCCCTAGAGAAAACCAGGCATGCAAAGTCCTTTTCTATTGTAGGTATTCACTCTTTCAACAGATTTCATAACATGCAGGAATCTTACTTATTTACAGGATCAGAGAATATCCTCTGTTGGAAGGGACCCCCAGGAATCATCAAGTCCAAGTCTGAAAAGAATGGCCCATGTAGGGATCAAACCCACAACCTTAGTGCTCTTATCACCATACTCCTAACCTACTTATTCTAGCTGCATTGTTGTGCAAGGTTTTTCCTTTAAAATGACCGTTTCTTTCAGAGAAAAAATGTGGGGTTTTTTTCCTAAGGAAGAAAGCAAGGCTTGTGATGTGGCATCATTTCCTCCAGGAAATATTGGGGCTGATTCCTTCTTCTGGTTGCCTCTGTTGCCAGGGGTCTCCTGCAGATCCCCACTTCATGAATTTCCACAGTGCTCAAGGACAGGATGGTCTGTAAACCCAGGGAAGGAGAAGGAGGAGAAGGAGGAGGAAAAGGTGATAATCATCCTTGCTGGGTGAATGTCAACCCCATGGTTTTAAATTACTGTCTCAAATATTTATGAAAATTTAACAATTGGCTTAATAACAGGAAGCTGGGAGCTGGCAAATTATTATTCTTATAATCAGAACAGGAGGTTGAGAAAAGGAATTACGTTTTGGCAGTGACAGCTAATTTCCACGTCTCATTAAAGCAATGTGGGCTTAATCATTTATGTTTAGGCTGTTTTTCTTTGAAGGGATAATAGAGTAGATGGCTCCTTTTATTAGACATGAATCTATTTTGTCTGAGCCATTTTTATTGATACAGGAAGATGGGTAAACACACTACCAGACTTGTGTCCCTCTGATATCTGCCTGTTAGTGGAAAAGACATGGAACACGTCACTTCCATGGTGTGAGTCTGGGCTTAGCTCTGAATCAGCACAGGGACTGTCCCAGGAGCAGTTTCATGTCTCTGTATTGTTTGTTTAGGTTTTGTTTTTTTTCTCCCAGAAGAGACTCAATGTTTTGATGTGGGTAGGATGAAAAGGCACCAGAAGGATAAATATGGCTTCATGTTTTCAGTGTCCAGGCAGGTACCTGACCACTGCACCTGGTCCAGTCTCCAGCCCCAACCCCATCTGCGCAGAGCAATGTTTCGTCACTAATAACATAAATAATAATGTCAGTCATAGAATCACAGAATCCTGGAGTGGCTTGGGTTCGAAGGGGCCTTAAAGAACATCTCATTCCATGCCTTGCCATGGGCAGGGACATTTTTCAATATCCCAGGGTGCTCCAAGTGCTGTCCAACCTGGCCTTGGACACTTCCAGGACACAGGGCATCCAAAGCTTCTCTGGGCAACTTGTCCAGGACCTCTCCACCAGACCAAGCTTTTCCTATATCTCAGGCAATTTAAGAGAATTTCAGGTGTACAGAGTCCTTTCTGTTTTCCTTGGTAAAGTCCCTACCTATGAGGGCATAAGAATTGGTCCTGTAGAAAGAAAATGTATAATAAATCAGATTTCTTAGTGACATTTCCCATCAGCAGTCCCCATCAGTGGAACTCTCTTCTTCCTACCTGGTGCAACCCTCCCAGGCAGGGCACTGAGAGATGTGGTGGGCAGCAAAAGCTCTGCACATCTCCCAGGGTGTTTTGCAAAGCCAGCTCAAAGGTCTGCGCAGAGACACAACAGTGATAAAACAAGAAACAAGGGTCACCGACAGTCCGGGCTACCAAAGGTGTGGGTCATAATGAGCCCACAGCAACATTTGCACACTCTTCTGGGGCACAGCCTTTGAAGGGACAAGGCTGTATTTTGACTGAATTCTGGATGAATTTTGACTGAAAGCTTGGTAGTGTGTTTCTCTGTTACAGCCCCAGAATCAATTATTTGGCCAGAAACCTTTTGCTGCAAAACAGCAGGACTTAAGGCAGTGCAAACTGCACAGTAGAAAGTTCAAAAACCAAACAAAACAAAACAAAAAAAAAAAAAAAAACCCAGAAAAATGGGTATGATGTTCATCCAAATGGATGCTTTATCCTTTGAATTATATTTAAAGATAAGTAAAGACCAAACATGTGTCTTCATCACTTCTACAATATGATCTGACGCAAAAAAGTTTGGGTTGAGCAATGTAGGAGCAAGGAGAAAATCCTGGAAAAATCAGATTTTTCCAGTTTTATATATGAGCAAAAGAGGCTAGAACAGAAGGGAGCCTGGTCTCTGAGGTCCAGCACCTTTTGCTAGATGACAGATTGCCTGTCTGTACAATGCCGTAAAATATCCTGTCCACTTTATCTTGGGTGGAGCAATAAAGGAAGGAAAGACACAATAGCTCTCCTCCCCTTATCAAAATAGTCTGTGCCTATCTAAGAATCAAGGATAAATTAATCACAGGGCTCCTCTGGGATTTGGGTTGCTGATAGAAGCCAGTGGGTGACATGGTGGATGTGCATGCTTGAATATCATCCAAACATTTGACACCCTCCAATTTGGACAAGGTGTCTGTGCAGCATGGCTCCAGTGAGATCATGTGTAGCCTCATCAAATATGTAAACACTGCATTCCTATTTTTTTGAAAGGCTCTCCTCCCTCTCATATCCATTTTTTACAGCCCCCACCCCCTCCAGCACTCTTCTCCTGTGGAAGATCCAGCAGCTCCCATCCTCCCAGAGCCCCCCATGCAGGCAGGGATTGTTCAGGGTTATTTGAAGCTGATACCATCTGACCCTAATTCTCTATAAAGCTGTAACTTGTGTTCGGTCAAGGGTTAGACTTGATGATCTTGGAGGTCTTTTCCAATTGTAATGATTCCATGATTCTATGAACTTGCCCATTACCTTCTCCAGGACTCCAGGGAAAGGAGTGGAGGTGACAACTCCTGCATTTAAACACGGACATGCACACAAGGGTGCTCATGTTTAAGGGGGACAGCATCTCCAGAAAGAGAGGGAGGAAAAAAAACCAACAACACATTTTCTTATGATTTATGCAACTGATATGGAATATTTGTTATACATTTCCTTTGGGATGTATTTTGGTTCCAAACCTGTGATACCAGCTGATAATGAGTTGCACATTTATTTTGAAACAGCGCAGACTGATGCTAATTGGAAGCACATTCTCTTTGACTAAGCAGGTACAAGAACTCTGAAATATTCACTGCCATTTCACAGGCTTCTGCAACAGTATTAATCAAAGCACTTTTTCTAAGCTAAGAAAAAGTCAAGGCAAAAATGATCAGATATGATACAGGGTAGAGCAACAATCAACCAGGATCAGACAGGCAGATCTTTCTTTTCTAGGACTGTTATGTTTTCATTAAAAAAGTCAAAAAGCTTTCAACTGAAAATAGTAAATTTTTCATTGCCAGATGAAAATTTCTGTTGATTTCAGGAAATGTCAGGTTCTTTCCTCCACAGAAAGCAAGTCTTATTTTTGGAAACAGAAAACAATTGAAAAGAAGGAAAAAAAGGATGATTTACATTATAAGCCTGGCTGAAAATTTGTGACTATTTCTTATGCATGTTCTTTCTGGGCTCTCTAACAATCATGTTGCATCTACATTAACTTGTGCAGTGGCCCAATGATAATTGAAATGCAGAAATGGAGACACAACCAAGTTTTGGCAGCTGCTGCTACAAATCCAGAGCAGCTGAAAGCCTGAAAACACTGTCTTCATCATCATCATCATCATCATCATCATTTGCATGACATTATCCTGCTCAATCACACAAATGAAGCTAAGACTACAAACTGCAAGACCTGAGGAGCCTACTCTATCTCTTAGGACAGGATTTAAAATTATCTAAAGCAAGTCTGTGGTCACACTCATTACGCAGAAAAATAATTAACATTCATGGCCAGGAAAGTGACACACAAAACCAAGCCTTGGGGTGGCACAGTAAGTGTAGGAAACTGTGACAGCACTGTGCTAAAAGGATACTCAGCCCTTCAAGTTTTAAAGCCTTGAGAATCCAGATTTTTTAAAGAAAGCAGAGGGATCTGCCTTTTATCATTCTGCTATTTAAAAAGACAAATGGACAGAAAATATATACATGAGTGTGGAGGATGTAAGAAGCTTTTCCATGGTGGGATTCAGAAAACTACTAGATAAACATTACTGCAGGCAGCAAGACCTGCACTGAAAATCAGGTTGGTGTGATGGACGAGAGCAAATGTGCAGAATAAGATTTTGCTGGCAGACCTTGTAATCACATTCCTGACACCCCAAGATGTTCATGTCCATTGCCATGATGGACATGATGTCCCTGTCACAGAAATGTGGCTTTTGTGCTGGCATTCCATGCGGGGAACCATCTTCTCATTTCAAAGCTACACCTGGGTTTTTCCTATTGCCACGGTACTTGCAGAGAAAAAAGTTAAAGGATGTTCCCAAACAGATGTATCTTAATTTTTCAGGTATTAGACAACATTTCCTTCTCCAAATATATGAAAAAAATGTGGTGGTTTCTTTTCTTTGCTCTTGCAGGAAAAGAGTCCAGCAAAGTTTCACTCTAGCAGGAAACTTTCCTACCCAAGTCTCAAAAAGGGCTTTTCCCCTCTACTGTGAGGAGAATTTAAAAACCAGTGAAACCTTTAACCACACAGGTTGGAGGAAGAAGCCAACAAAGAGGGATTTAAGGGGGAACCAGGGTAGAATTTGCTGGCACAAACACACCTGCAGGGATATTAAGTAAACAGGGGAAAAATTATGCAGAGGCATAATTAGGTCCTGCATAGATCTATGGCCAGGGATCCACTGACTGTAAAAAACCCAGGTTGCTTGGTACTGCAGGGCTGGCTCCAAGCCTTGGAGAAACACAGAGAGATCTCCAGCAAGGGAAATTTCCACGAAACAGCGTTTTGAGGACATCCTGAGCTGGCTCCACCACATTTTTTTCCAAGAAAAGCAGCCAGCAGCCCAAACCAAGTGCCAAACAGCGTAGACCTCAGAAACGTAAATAACAACAAGCAGCAGAAAGAAGCCTTCGGAAATTTGGGGGAAGCAGGGAGAGGAGAAGCCTGGTGGAAGGCACCACAGTACTTGAGGAAGTCCAGTCTGCTGTTTGTTCCTTGCACCAGAGTAAGTGCAATAAAAACTGCTCCCTAGGAACAAGATATTTGGCTGGCACATCAATGTTCCCGTTTGCCAGAATGGGAGGGTTCATGTGGACTTCATCACCAGGCAGCAGGAACTTTCCATTCGAAAGCAAGCTGGGAGATTGACCATGATGGTGGAAGTTTTTCCCAAAGAAACTAGGCATTGTGCAGTCCCAGTCCCTGGGGTGATGAATGCCAGTCTATGCTTTATCCATGGGATAAAGTGTCTATTTCCAGTCACCAGAGTGAAGACACTCCAAAACCAAGGGACCCCTCGATGTCACACACGTGGCAGTGAGCGCACAACTGGACGTGCAGCTGACATCAAAACAGAGCAGCCTCCAAGAAAAGCAGCACAGGCTCAAGTACTGTGCCTTTAAATAATAACTTCTTCTCTACCAGATGATTTTAATAAGCCCAGGCACATGTGTTGTAACCCCTTGATGCAGTACAATATGAATAACCAAATAAAAGATCTCTCCAGATTTTAGGATTTACTGTTTGCAATGGGAAGAGGCCAACCACATGACATCATTATATTTCAAATGTGAAATACTGCCAAGTTTGGTAATTCTAAACTATAGAAATTGATCCTCTATGTTTTTGCAGAAGAATGATTTTGGATTTGGGGGTGACTTTTTCTCTTGTTATTTATGTAACTATAACGTTCATGTTGAGCAAACTTGAATTTGACTTAAAACTAAAGCCAGAGTACCTTATCTTACAGATTATTTATTTTCAGCTATCTTCTTAGCTGGAAATAATTGAGTTTGACAATTTATGGGTTAAAGAGTCAGTGGATTGTGTTGGATAATTCACAAAGAGCCAATTTCTAGCTCCGGCAAAGGCATACTTGGCTTAGGTGGGAGTCTGCCTGATGAGGATGTCAGGATCTTGGTCCCTGTCTGGAAGATGCTGCTTTGTTTGCCTCTAAGGAACTCAAATCCATACATACATAGCAAAAACACCCTTTTCATCTAAGACATCTGGATGTCTGGGTGGATAAAGCCATGATCATACCATATTAAATTTACATGCCATCTTTCTTCAAGAACTCTGCATCTTCTTTTGTCTCATGGCTGTTTCAAACATCCCCTTGCTTAAGGTCCCCTGAATGCTGTTCAGCCACTGCAGAGCTGCACACACCGAGCCCCCACAAGGTCAAGCCACTTGCCCAAGACTGCAAAGTGATTCACAGGCAGAGCTGAAACAGAAAACCACAAAGCTCTTTTCCCACACCCCTGCACACCACTTCTTTTAGACTGTTTGTTGATGATGTGAATAATAACAGTTGCAAAGTTTTGTAGTGCAGACAACTCCAGTGACAGTTTTTCTTTTTTTTCCCCTTTAAATTAAATACTTAAAATCTTGTCTTTTCCACTGCAGCAAGGGATTCTGAAATTTCGTGTCACAGCAATGCTTGCGGACCAATTCATACCCTGAGGGCCAGGGAAATATTCCGTTTTTACAACACACACAAGTATATTTAATAAAGCAGCCATATATGCATGGAATTATGTTGGGTCTGTTTTCTTCAGAGAGGAAGCTCCAAGTGAAACTCACGTGGTTCACCCATCACAACAAAACAGGTCCTACTTAAATCTCAGTGCTGTGGCTGCTTGGGTGCATTACATGCCATGTCTGACCCTTAAACACCAATCTTCCATCCTGGCTGCCAGTCTGGGAGCTGGCACCAGGAGGTGGGACACACCAGGTCCTGCTCGTCCTGAAGTCCTGCAGACCTCCAGCAGTGCTGCATGGATGGCTTTCTTTGTTGACATCCATTGCCAAGGGGTAACGTGGTGGAAAATGGTTTCCCTGTGGTGGAAAATGGTTTCCTCAGCACTGAGGGTGGGTTGGTCTGAGGTGACCTTCTCTGGCAGGACCCTGAACTCCATGCCATCAATTCAGGGGGATAAGTTCCTGGTGGACGTGGCACTGGGAATAGTGCCTGGAGCATGCCCACGGCCTGGAACCAGAAGCAGCAGCAGCAGAGGACGAGGCCAGAATAAGCACAGGAACTGAGAAGCTCCAAAGGGAAGTTTTTGGGGCCAAAAGCTGGTTGGGATCGGCACTTGGCTCTTGGAAGCAGAGGAGCCTTTCCTGCTCTTTGATTCCCGGTGCGCGGAGGGAAGCGGGAATGCACAGCCTCGCATGGAAGGAACTGCCCACACCACCCCAGCTCTGGTTCCAAGAAGGCATTCCTCTTCCCACCAGCCAAACAGGGAAAGAAAGGAGGACTGCGGAGGGAACACAAGAAGTGCTAAGCCCAGAATTTTGGCGAGCTGCTTCAGCCAAAAAAAAAGAAGACTTAGAAAGCCTCTCTGGTTACAGCAAAAACCACTGCTGGAACCGTGGGCGAGCTCAAACCCAGGAAGGTTTTTTTGCAAGACCAGTTCTGAGGGAGTTTGGGGTGGTGCAGTTCACACACCTCAGGGACCAGTGCCTGGGAAGGAGCTGGGCCAGTTTTAGTCACAGTGGCTTGTGTGGAGACATCCAGGGAATCTTGTGTCGTGCTGCTTTACCCTCTTAGATCCTCTCAACCATAGAATCTGATTTGAGCAGGGCCAGAGATCTTGCAGTTGTCAAAACCATTCTTAAGGGGTGAAGTTCAGGAGTGCTCAGCTCTTGGGCATGGAAAGAAACACAAATATTTGCTGCTTATTATTTTTTTTTAACAAGGGTTTTTTCTTTTTTTTTTTTTTTCCCAGATACATGGACATGTTCTACAGATCTCATAGTGGTTGAGATTTGGGATGGGAAAAACAGAAAAATCTCTGTTCCTGCACTCCTTGTGCACTGTCAGCCTTTCTGCTAGTTGAATTGTTGGTAGATATGGGAATCTGGCAAGTTCACGCACTGCCACATGCTTTAACCAGAGAGTGTGAAAGCAATTTGGTAATTCACAATACTCAGAATCCACCACTGGCTTGGCAGGAAGGTCCCAGCAGGCAAAACAGAGAGGAATACAGAAAATCTGGAATTCACACATCCAAATGAACTGGAACACAACCCCAGAAAGTAGAAACTAAAGAATTAAAACACAACATTTAGTAGAAGTTCTTTTAAAAAAGGCATTAAGAGACATCAGGGACACATTCTGCCCCACAGCTTTAAGTGGATGTGTGGAGGAAGGAGTCCAGGTTTGCTGACATGGAATACCATACTGGGAAAGGCCATCCCACTGGGAAAGATCCTCCCAGTGAGGGGAAGATGAAGGAGCTACAGCAAAACCCTCAGAGAAATCACTGTTCCTTTCCAATAGCAGGGCTTTTATTTGTCCTCCTTCTACGCAGACATGGATCCTGATGCACTCCATGAAAACCAAGATGTTGCCTTCAAGTGCTGCCCAAACCAAAACACAGCAGGAAAGATGAAGGAAGGAAGGAAAGGCAGGACAACCCTGTATCCCAAGCCAAAGTCCTCATTTCTGTCTAAATGTCCTAAATTCTGTCTGTGTCACAAAGGGAGAGTAAATCTTAGGATAAATGAGTCAGGGACCACCGTGGGAGGGTGTTTACAGCCAGGAGGATGCTCCCATTTACCACTGCATTTTTGTTTATGACAACTTTCAGATTAATTTTATTTTGCAAATAATCATGGCTTGTTGCCCAGCTTTTAACTTGGGTTGGGTGGTGTTCTGTGTTTCAGCAGGAGCCTTGTATTTCGTGGTGTCCAACTAAAACATGTAATGTGGTCAGAAATGTGTTTTCCTTGTTTTAAGAGGAGCAGCAGAAGGAAACTTGGAGGAGCTTCTGTTCCCTTTCTTTCCCTGCTCTATTGGATGATTTGAAAAATGAAAGAGAATCAGTTTCTGTGTGAATTTATCCCTTTGGACTATTTTTGAAACACAATATTTAGAGCTGTGCAAAGAATGGATTTTCTTTTTTTTAAATTTGGCTTACAAACCAGACGAATGAAAAAATTTCAGATTGGCTAATCTGCTTTGTATGACTGCAAATTAATGATTTTGTTTCATTTTCACATTTGGATTGTTATTTTCTTAGCCTTTGGAAAAGAGTTGGTAATTTTTGTTCAGGGGGAAAAAAAAAGTCCAAAAAAAACTGGGGAAAAAATCTATTTAAACAAGGCAAATGTAATATATGACAGTTATTCCACTTCCTCCCTGATTTACAGGTGAAACTATCTGGAAGTTGCCTAATTTATCATTTCAAAAGAGTATTTTAGTAAATGTTATTCTCAGACAAAACTCTAGTAAATATCCAATAATGAGAAGATGGATATGGTGTTGTTTTCCAGATAAATGTCCCGTTTTAGGATAAGTAGGATAACAAAACAATTTTTCACTATTACCTTAACTAGTGATGTTAAAATATTGAAACCACACACTCAGGGCTGGGTAGCGAACCGCCAGCAAAATCTCACCAGCTTGAAACAAAAACACAGCCAGAGTGCAAAACCTTTCTGCAATTCAATTTCCTTTTTGGGGCACTGACAAATCAGTCACAGATGCAACCACGTCTCCTCGTCTTTCAGGTGTGGAGCCACGTGTGGCTGCAATGGACATTCACAGCCCACCTTGACTGCAAGGAACTGCAGCACCTGAGGCTCAGCAGGTTCATCTGCTTCTCTTTTTGCTCTTCTTGCTGTTGTCCAAGCTGTGCACTTTGGAAAATAAGGAGAAAATGGTATAGAGCCCCATGGAAATGAAATAACCGTGTGCGCTGAACTCCAGCTTGCCAGAGAAGGATTTCTTGGAGGTCCTTGACCCAAGCCATGCCCCAGGTGCCTCTTACTTTTCCCTCAAGATGTCACAGCCCAGGCTGGAATATTCTATACCCTCCCCATCAAGGTGCTTAGGAGAAAGTATGGGCCCTCTGGACATTTTTAAGCTGTTAGAACAGGATTTGTGGAAGCAGGGCAGGCTTTTATGAAGCTAGCTCCATCACCAGGGAACTGCATTTGAGGAATGAAAACAGCAGAAACACTTCTCCAAATTGTCTCCATTCCAGCACCCAGATCCCTGTCAAAGCACCAATATTGTGGAACATCATCTGCTCGCGTGAGGTTCAAGTTAAATCTTTCCAACACGTTCTTCCTGTCAGCAGTTGCACACAGCCAGAAATGAATATCTAGAGAGTGCACAAGAAGAAGCTAACCACAATTGGTGTTAATTTGGAGGTGTTAGATTTTAGGGTCCATGAGATTAAACTCCCCTAAATGGACCTCAGTTTGTGGCACCAAGTCAAATGCAGCACTTTGTGTGAGGTGTGTGAACTTGAGGAATTTGAACCAAGAGTCACGGAGACACTAAGACACACAAAAACCCCACATAAACGGCTAAAACAATTTTTAAAATCCCTCCTCTTTTTCCACATTATTTCAGTGAGTATTTTAATGGAATTTTGGATTACATTCAGCTAATGCTTGGAAAGGTTTTTGGATGTTTTACCATCTTAACCATATGTCAGTGCTTCAGTCCTTCTCTCTTAGATTCAGATTGTCTACAAACCAGTAAAAAGTCCAGTCAAGTGTGGCCAGAAAGGGACAAACCCAGCAGTATGTGACCAACACAGTCCCTTTTTAGCTACTTTTTTTTTTTAAATTTTAACTTCCTGGTGTGCTAATACAATTATTGTTGGTGGAGTCTTTATTTTAGGGAAATCTTGGAATGGATTGAAAACACAGTCCTCATCTTCTCCCTGAGAAAACATTTATGCTTATTTCATGGTTGGGTAGTTGTTCAAATGCCCATGCAATACTTCCAGGGGGGATGGTGTGTGGGGAAAGCAAGCCCAGCTGCTCGAGGAAATCCTCCCAGTGCAAATTGTTATGGAGTGGGCAGGGTGGGGTGGCAGAAATGCACAGCCCTCACCTCCCCCAGAGGGGCTTTTCAATTTGGAAAAGAAGAAGAGACTCCTTTCAATTTTTTTTTAAATTTTTTTTGTCTTCCTGGAGGAGCCTGGCACAGGTTTCTTTGTCTTTACCTTTCCTTTTCAATTTACAATAAATTAATACAGCTACTACTATTATTGAAATGACGTTTGAGCAGCCCAGGGAGGCTATTTAAGAGGAGCTGGCGACATCCTGAGTCTCACACAACCTTTTACCCTCACATCTGTGTGTTTTCATCAGCCGAACTGGGAGCGAGTGGAAAGACTCACACAATTACAAGCTTTTATGTGTGAAACGACCCACGTTAGTGAGTCCTGTGCCAATTAGCTGAGGCACAGCAGAGTGGTTCCAGCTCATCCACACAGCATGCTGCACTTCATCCTCTCAGCCTTCCCCTCTAATCAGGGCTCCTGATCTGGCCACAGAGTTTGGTCACAAAAACAGAACACGTTGCAATGTGAAAATCTGGTTGCCATCCTCTCACGTGTTTTTGGGGGCACAACATTTCTCTCTTAAGCAAAGGGATGAGGTGAATTTTTTCTAAACACCTTTGTATGTGCAGAAGAGTGATGTCCCAGTGAACCCAGCATCACCGTGATGGGAAGCCTGAGCCCATCTACCTTGGGATTGATGGCAAAGAATTCCAGGGTCAATGCATTGCATCCTAGGTTTAACCAAAACACACCCAGGCTGCTTTGCTACTTCCCACGGAGCAGTTGGCATCTGCTTCTCAAAGGGTCCCACGCAGGTCCCTCTCTCTCAGAAATGTGCAATTAAAAAAATAGTCATCCCCTCACAAAAAGAAAAATAAAAATTGATGGATCTCCTACACTTCCATAGGATCTTTGTCCCTGAATTTCCCCCTCACTGCTACTGTTCATCTGACACTTCCTTGTGCACTTGTGAAGCACCTTAATTGTCACTGCCTGTCCTCAGACACACCATCTCCAAGGATGATACCATCAGGATGCTCACCCTTGGCTGCTGGAAAGAGCTGGAAAGGGTTCAGCTGCTTCCTGCACAGTGACCACTCCATCAGCAGAAAGTGTGATGTGAGACATATTCCAGAGCAACTGCTCTGCCCTGGAGACAGCAGAACATCCTCCAGCCTGCAGAGCTCAACGCAATCCATCTGCTCCCTTTGACATCCCTGGGCTGCCTTTTGCAAGACACATTCCCCGGCATCTCTGTCCTTGCCAAATTCTCTGTGACTCATGTTCTTCCCAGGTACAGCAGAGTTGTGAATTCCCCTCAGACATTACAGTGGTTCTCATGTTTTGATGGTCTCCTGCTTCAGTAGCCTTAGCAGGGTTTGACAAATGGAAGTACTGGTGTGAGGAGGAAAACAGATGTTTTGCTTTGTTTTCCAGCAAACAATGATGTTATTTCTACAGAATGGCCTGACAAAAAAGCAAAATCCTTCCAAATCTCAGAGCACTAACCTGAAGCTTTAGCAGTGTGTGGCTTTCCCTTTAACTCAGTATGAGCCAGAAAAATAAAAATGTAAAGGAAACACAGGTAAAGCTGGCAGATGTGATGAATAAGATCTTTGTCAATGGATCCACTTCCCTGCTCCTTAACAATACACAAGGAAGACTTGCATGTGGTGAGAAGTTCATGGCATCCCTTTTAAATCCATGGGGAGAAACAGGTGAATTTAAGGTGTGGTGCCTACTACAGAGGCAGTGGTTGAGGTCCTTTAGGTTCCTCTTTCCCTTTACTGACTCCAAGGATTGTCAGCTCAGTTTTGACATCAGCACACACACTGGGTCAGGTAAGAACACAGTTTAAGGTTGAGGGGCAGGCTGTGTCCTGGGGAGAGCTTTGTGCCTCATCACTACCCATTTTGCTGGAAGAAAGTGTCCCCCCCTTTTTTAAATCTCAGGAAATGCTACTAGGGCAGAGTGGCATCTCTTCCTGATGGCTGAGGTGATAGCATAAAATATGGCAAAAAGAACAAAGTCTGAGATTTAATACAGATAAAATAGAGCAGTAAGTCTTGCTCCTTTTTGTGTGCAGCTATAACCTGTGTGTGCAATTAAACAGGTGACAGAAGATGTATTGGTCCCTGACTGCAAAAATGATGTAATGCATGAATCTGCAACAAAACTTTAAATTTATGACACCAAAGTAGGATGAAGCCTCTCTTTGTCTCGGGTGTCATTTTACCTGCTGTAAGGAAGGTCCTTTGTTCTACTCCTGCAGTTCTTCAATGTCTTTCACTCCAAACGGGTCTAAACCAGAGAAATTTAAGGTGGAATCACGGCCTTCTAATCCAATTATAAGGTTCTATTTCATTGTTTCTTCACCACCCAGCTGGCGATGATTTCTTGATTCCATCACCTGTGTTTCAACATGGAACAAAGTTAAATCACATTTCCTATCAGAACAGTTTCCTATCAGTTGCTGAAGGTGACTGTGATGAGAGGAGAGAAGGGACTTTTCTGTCTGGGGAAGGTGAAGGGATACCATGGTCCAGCAGCTAAACTGTGATGCCTCCAATAAAATACCTGAGCTCTCCTTGCCCTGTTGACTTTCCTCTGCAAACAGGGAGGGAAAAGGCCTTTCTTTGCAATTTGTCTCATGTTTCTTTTTCATCCAAGGGACGGATATGAAAATACAAGGCTTGCCACCAAGAATGGATGTACATTTAGGCTCTCTCAAATAATCACTCATCTCAGGTTACCCAAAGAATACAGATAGTTGAGCTCTGGTGTTTGAAAAGGGTCGCATTTTCAAACAAAATTGCTTCCAATCCTCCTCTTAACCAGCTGCTGATTTCTGTGCTTACAAACACAGACAAGGTTTCTCAGATAAACCAAGCGACTGAGTTATATTCCCAGGCAGGGAAGATGTTGTTATTGAATTATGTCTAGCCAAACAGCGTCCAGTCTTGCAGTCTCTGGGCTAAATGAACAAGGTTTTCCATGGAAAATGACCTAGGTTCCTTCTCTCCCTGAGCTTACTGTAGAGCTGTCCATTGGAAGACGTACTGCTGGGAAAATACTACAAAAAAGGTTCCCATGAATACTCATTTTAATGCCTTATTGAATGCACTGTAACTGGTCTTATGTTCTTTTAAAGTTTCTCTTTCCAGTACTGAACATATTTACTGACAAGGACAATTATAGAAGCAACAAATTAATGGAAAGATATTTTTATAACACAAGTGTTTTTATTGGAAAATTGGCATTAAGTGGTGTGTTCCTTTGATGATGAAATGAAGTTTCATGATGCTCTCCTGTAAATCTAGTGGCTAGTAAAACCAAAACTAAAACTTCATATGGTATTTCAGTATTGATAAGGAAAATTTCCAGGTGAACAATCATTTGTGAAGAAAATTTTGTACCGATTAAGGAGGGTGATGATGTTATTTGGTTTTTCCAGATCAGGAAAAAAAAAAAAAAACTATTCAGTGGATTAATGATTTGATCGGCGCTGTCTATATCTGATGAAGAGACTTTTGGGGATAGGAGCAGAATGTGTTGTGCCTATCTGGAGCACTACCACAGTAGTTATGGTGAATTCAAAGATGAACTTTCAACATCAGAAAACATAAAGAAATTTCAGCTTTTGCTGTACAAGGACTCCTACGTTAGTCAGAGTGTCTCCACTGATTCAGATGGAAATAGGGCTGTGTATGGTCATTATGACTAATCATGTGAATAGAGGGAAAAAGATCCCAGAAGACTAACCAAAAAACTGCCGTTGGTTCAATCCAATTACCACCATCAGCACAAAGAATAAAAACGAAGATTTACAACCTTGGAAAGGGCAATCCAGACAACTTTGTCAATACGTACACAGTGATGACTTCTCAAAACAAAGCAAAACAAACCCCAAACTGTATAATTAAATTTGAACAGGGCAAAAGTGTTTTAAAATCTGTCCCATCTATGCAGTGTAATTAAAAATCTGGCCAAAAAGCCACATAAACCAGCTTGGTTGTTGCATCAGTAATTACTGAGCTCAGCTGGTTAACCCCTAGTCCTGCAAGAGTAAAAAGAGAGGCAACTACTTGAATTGATAGGAAAATATCTCAAGTAAAGTTTTTCTGATTTAAGTTGTCTTTTGCAGGGCCAGTCAGATTCCTGCATGAAATCAATAATAGGAAATGAGGAAAATAAATAAAAAAAAAAAAAAAGCCAATACTTTTTGCTGTTAAAAATGCCATAGCAACTTAGCTGGGCAGATGGGAATTATCCATAGGAAGAAACATCTGGTCACCAGGGATAAGACAAGAAATGTGGCAATGAGTAACAGGGGTTGGGTGCTCCTGACTTGTTTTCAGATGATGTTGAACTCTGTGGGCAGCACATCAGGCTGATCAGCCACAGAGATGGTCCAGATCTAAATTCCAAACCCCACCTAAAACCCAGCACAGGTCTTGACTGTGCTCAAGAGCTGGTCAGGGAGTGCAGTGGTGGAGAGGAAAGGTAAGGAACTATTCGGAGGGCAACTGGAGATTTCTCCCTTTTCCTCTTTGAAAACTTCTCCTCAGACACAACAGAAGTGGAGAGAGGTTAAGTCTACTAATTTCAGAGGGCATGTGGCCAGAAATTCCAGTGAATGCCTAACATCACCTTGTCAGCTCCACTTCATACTTAGAGTCAACAATTTTTTCATGAAACATGTTGAGATTTTTCAAGTGCTTCATTTTTTTGCTGTAGAGTGGAAAACAATCTTTCTGTGTAGCAGGCTGGTTTCTCAAACACTTAGGCCTGATCTGAAAACATGCCAGCATTTTCTCTCTCAGCAGATAAGGAGATCCTTTTGTTCAGTCTTTATCTTCCATCTTACCCCTGACCTGGTGGCACACGAAGTGGGGTGTAGAAAAATGTGATGCTAGAGGGAAATTAAAACCTATTTTATGTCAACCCAAAGGTTTTATATGCCCACCTTTTATTTTCTGAGACTGACAAGTGTCTTTTCTGCTGTTGTTTGCCCAGAATCTCCCCCTCCCTGCATTCCTGAGTAATACAAACCTCACAAAACTGGTTTTCCAGTCATTTTTTGTGATGCAAAGCTGGGACTGCCAAGTAACTCCTAGCAACTGTACATGAAGCCTTTAACTTTTTACCTCCTCTTGATGTTTTTAAATTGCTTTAGATTGACTTTAAAATATAAGAGCAAAAGGGCACAATCTTGAAGAAGACCTCATGCATGATTACACTGTTTTGTCCAGAGGGAATTGACATAAAAATTCTCTGCATCATTTATGCACTACTTAATTTCCTCAGATTTCCCTGAGATTACCTGAGACTGGAGCCATAGGCCTTTCACTTGCCCCTTTTTACTTCTCCCTCACTAAAGTATTTATTTCTCCAGAGTCTGGGACTTGGTGGCTGTGGCATCTTCAGATGGAGTCAACTTCCCACCAAGAACCCACCAAGGATCATGCTAACATGGATGGCTACATTTCTTTTCAATATTCAGATAAACTCTCATTCAACTTACTTTTTTAGCATTTTTACAATGTAGTTATTTGGAAAACAAAATGTTGTATCTTACCAGCAACATCTGAAAATAGAGATTGAGCCATAAGTGCATTATAGGACTTGATTTCAAAAGAATGTATGCAGCAATTATTCCAGGCTGCATTAAATTACAAAAATTGAGAAAAGCTGTGACCTAGATATTTCTTCTCTTCAAATATTTTTCATTTCAAGACTCTACTTCTTTCTTTTTTTTTTCCCCAGCCTCCATTTTGTAATGAAAGAAGTATTATTTTGTTGGTGAGGTTTTTATCTTTGCAAACCCATTATGCTGTATTAACAGGTTGCAGGGGATAGTTAAACACAACAGAGACATATGTGGTCCCAGCAAAGCAGAGAAACAGATTTTGAAACAAAGATACCCTGTAAACCATTGGGATTTATACAAAACAGACAGGGGAGCTATTTAAGTGAGGAAACCTGATCTGGATCCAGAGCTGGAATTGAAAGGCTGGAAAGCTCAAAGAGCAAAATTTGAGAATGAAATGTTATCTGTGCAGGAGGGGATTAGCTATGAGTTGAATTATATTAAAGCACACTGCATGCTAAGGAAAAGTTCTGATATACATCTTTTTTCAGAGCAAAAGCAGTTACTTCTCAGAGATTCAGAACTCAAAAAGCAGTATCATACACTTCAAATAAAAGAATTGCTCTCTATATTCAGAAGCAAACAGATTTTTGGGTGCAGTTAAGTGCTTTAGAAAGGGAGAAAATATTCAGACAAAATTTAACATTGTTTCACAATAGCATGTAAAACTGAATGAAAAACACCCAACAAAAGGACATTGTAACTGGAATAATTACTCTGGATCCATACTGGCTGGGAAATTATGTGGTGAGTCATATTATTTTTTAATCTGTTCCTAAATAGTATTTAGCAACATAGGCCTAAATTCATCTGTAGATTAATTGCTACAAGATAATGACTGCTGACTTAAAAATTTCAGTAAATTGCAGTTTACTGAATCTTTACTCATGTCTACAACAGAGTCGAGTACTCACTGTCTGTACAAAAACTGCTTTGCCTGAGCTGGTTTATCAGAAATCATTAATAATCCTTTTACAATTTCTCCTGCATCCTGTTGAAACAGTTTTGCCAACGCTTAATTGCTCAATCTCAGTTCAAAAGCAATTTTCTTTGGGATTTTATTGCCTCTTTGATGCATTAATTGGTGAAAACACAACTCCTGGCACCACACCTACCAAGGTCAAGGTCCAGCAGAAATGTTGCTGTGTATTTGGGATGAAGACACTCACATGGGGGCTCTGAGAGGGGCTTCAAGCCTTGCACTCTTCCCAGAGCCAGAAGTGCCCTTGGCTGCTCCCTCTGTGGCTCAGGGATCCCAGGCTGCAGCTCCTGTGCTCCATGGTCACAGCAGGAATGCATGGAGCTTCCTCTGCAGACAACAGGAGGAGGTAGAAGAGCTAATCCCTGGAAACTTAATCCCTAAATTGGCTGCACCAATTTCCTTCCAGCCTACACCTGGCTAAGGAAGCCCTTATCAGTGGCAGCAAGAGAAACTGGTGGCAAAAACCAGATTCCTGCGAGAAATATTTGTGATTTCCACAGAAACCCAGCCATTAAAAACAGTTGTCTTTATTAGAAATCTGGGGTAAGAGGAGAAAGATGCCAAAGGACCAACAACGTTCCAGGAGGAAGAATTTTCCTTGTGCCACCAGGATTTCCCTAAAGCTGAGCTACATGCGACTGTGACCTGCCTGTGGCAAGTGGGAATCTGTGGTGATTCGCACTGGAAGGAAAGAAAAATCATCCTACAGAGCTGATTTCTAGAGACCAGAAGATCCCAGCCCTGTGCCCACAGCTCCCCCAGAGCTCATCAGTTGAAGGTAGGAAGTATTTTCCTACCTTCTGAAAAATGGCTTTACCCACTCAAAATAGATTTTCAGTATAAATATGTCCTACATGAACCGAAAGCACTTAGGCTTGAAAGAGCCATTCACGTCTATTAAGTCAGACAAATGATTGAAATTTAACATTAAAAGTGCAACTCCACACCTTGTTCCATTTATCGACAGGAAATTAGGAACAATTAGATCTCTGTAAAACAAGGCAAAACCATGATTGCTGAAGGTCAGGCTCCAGGAAAACCCTGCAGAAAGCTCCACAGCAGAAATTCTTTACAGGTATGTTCCTTTACACTCATATTGTGCATATGGTTTCAGCGACAATCAGGTAAAATGGACAAAACCAGATTCCCCCACCAGCTGCAATAAATTCAACCCTTTTCCTCCCCCAGCCTCCTGTTATAAACAAGAAGTGTTGCACAAAGCAGACGTTCTTCTGCTGTTTTATGGGTGTTGCTGTGCTCTGGAATGGAAAGAGGACTGGCAAAGATTCCTTGCAAGTACCAAAATGAAAGCAAGAGAATTAATTTTATGCAACTCGCTCTGTGTATTTCTGGAGTTTTAATGTTTTCCCATTGTGAGAGCTCACAATGAAACACCTTGTGTAAATATTGCAAGCTCCTACCTGGAATTCTCACAATGAGCTGCCAGCAGATAAACTTTCACCCGTTAACTTTCTGTAAATGGATAAAGCTGAGAACACACACACACAGAGTAAGATCTCTTCTTTTCTTTCAAATGGACTGAAATTCTGATTCCTAGTAAGTTTTTATATGTTAGGTTAGAAATGAGGAAGCACTTTCCAAAATGTTATGTCCAACAGCCAAATTTTGAATTTGGTATTCTGAGGATTTAAAGTTTTTGGACCCACACACAGACATAAAGTACATTAGATAGATAGATAGATAGATAGATAGATAGATAGATAGATAGATAGATAGATAGATAGACAGATAATTTTTCTTCCAAATTCCAGTTCTGGCTAGCACTAGAGCCAAGCATGCCAAAACACAGCAAATATTCTCCTGATACTCCCAGCTGTGGCCAGAAGAAATTGTCCCTGAAATGGCGTGAGAAAACTTCGAGACAAATGAGCTTTGGCTGGTTCTGCTGCGAATGTTTGGATGCTTACTTAAAGTCAAGCAACCCCAAACTGCAAAGCACTGGATGTTGACTCATCACTAATTCCTAATAGTCACTCTGAGGCCAGGTGGAAGAGCCAAGAAGGGGCTACAGGCTCCCTGCTTGCACAGAGGATTGAAGAGATGGAGGAAATGAAAAGTCTCTGGGGTGTGTAGGCCGTGTTGGCTGGAGAAGTTGTTTTTCCTTGGTGTTGTGCAGGAGTTTTGATGTTTGAACTACACCAGAGTGAAGGCAGACGTCAGGGTGACATCATGTCCTTGCAGACAAGCCAACATCTTTGGCTGTGGCTGGGTCCTTCGTCTCCTACAGGCTAGATAGGACAATCCCACTCACTTTTCTCTGCCACCCCCTCATCCCCAAGATGCTTTTTCTGTTTCATGTTGGGCCATCTCCATGCATCCTTGAGCAAGGCTTAAGTGCTAAAGAAAAATATTGTGTGACTCCCTTGCAAAATCTTGGCTTTGAAGTTGGGGGACAGTGAGACGTGGAAGGAGAAAAAGGAGAACTTGCATTTTGGGAAATCAGGGAACCTTTTTTGTCACTGGTCCCTCAGATGAGTGCAGCTGAGATGAGTATGTGCTTTTACAAGAAATTATTTAAAAGTGTGCCCAGAGGACACAATAGTCAGGCTTTATTGGATATGTAATACACACTGTGACAGTATATGGTGGCCAAAATTACAATTCTGGGACCTTGCAGCCTGCAGCTGTTCAGTAAAACAAAGAAAATTTCACCGAAAGAAAAAAGGAAGGGGGGTTAACTCTCTTTTAAGCCAAATCCAAAACACAGATTATATGACTTCCCTCATTTCAGGGCTTTTCTGTGCCTCTGGGGGCAGCTGGAGGAAACATGAAAGACCATCTGCCCTAGAGCATTTCCTAATGAGGGGAGGGGGGCACAGGCACACCTCATCTCTGCACATCTCATGCCTGGGAGGGGCATTGGCATCACAGCTGATGGTGGCCCTTGCTCTGGTAATGTGATGTCCCCATGAATTCCTCAGAGCAGCTCTCCTGGACCAGCCATGCCATGGCTCAGTCCCAGGGTTTGTTCACATGACATTGGCCAAGGGGCCAGAGGAGAGAAGCATCCAACAGATCAAATATCTGCCCAGCTGGAAGCAAAGGAGATCCTCTTTTGGGAGAGGCTGGAGCTAGTCCTGAAGCAGAGCAGAGCAGGACAGTGCCTTGGGAACAGAGACAGGCAAGGACCCAGACTGTGGGACATCTGTCCCACCACAGGAACCACACATCAGGCTTTCTCTTTCATGGTGCTTATTATGACCCTAACCTGATTAGTGAGAGACAGATTGTTCTGCACTCTAAATCACTTCCCATGCACAACTTCTGTTTGTTAGTTTGTTTGTTATTCTGGTTTAGGGAAACTCTGTTGCTGTGTTCCAGAAATCAGGCTAAAAGTTTGCCTTCCAGAACAGAGGGTGTGCAGGCATTGGCAGGACAACCTCAAGACAAACTGTGATCTGTTCAACCTCTCCTCCAACCAGAACAATCGACACAATTGCAGAGATACAAGAGCTAATTATGTGATCCAGATCTCAGATAAGGCATGCAGAACCTAAGAGGGACAGTGGAGCATAGCAAGGGGCTGCATTTTTGAGAGCTCTGGGCAGGGGCAGCAGATTCTTTGTGATTTACATGATAAGCAGAGTGACCAGAGATTCAAGAGGCCATCCCTCAGCTCTGATGGCAAAAGTGTGGCACAGATCAGATGGAGCTTGTGTTTTATTTCATCACAGCAGTTTTACTGGGAGTGTACTTTCAGATGGCAAGTGTTGTCCAGCTGCTGGGCTTCAGCTACTCCTTACGTCAAGGCCCTTCCTGGAAATGCATATAAATGTGCAGAAGCTTCTGAGCCACTGCCCACACCAGCCCCATCACACACTCCAGAGGATCCATGGAAATGAAGGGGATGGGACTAGTTTGGGAACAGCTGCTGCAGTGCATGGATCCACTGTGTTTATGGGAGGCAGCAGACATGGAATGGGGATTTGTGGTCCTGGTGGGTTGGTCCATTCCTGGAATCACACACCTGTCCACTTCAGGCAGCATCCTGGAAGCATCAGAGATGTGCTCAGCATCTCAGAGATGGGCTCAGCATTCTGTAGTGCAGAAAGACACCTATGCCCAGAAAGACACCTAAGCCCTAAGCAAAGCAAAGGCCTTTCACACCTGTTAACTCAGATCCTGGATGCAGAGTTAGGAAGTCTGAAGTAACACATTAAGTCAAAAACTCCATTAACTCAACCTGAACAAAAACTTCACCACTTAGCACTATCCGAGTTTAACACAAAACCCCTCTGGCTCCCCGGTTTGGGCAATTTTATCAACACTTGATCTCCTCTGACATCAGAGCTGGCTTCTGTCTGTGGATCATTTTGTCTAGACTCAGTGTTTACACGAGGCTTACCCAGATTGGCAGCGTGTGCTTGGCAGCCTCTCCGCGAGCGCGCGCGTTCGCTCCCGGCAGCTTTGTTTGCGCGGCTTCCCACCGAGCCTGGGAGCAGAAACAAACACGGGATTCAGCGTGAGCAGCACTCACTGGGACACTAAATGCATTTTTGTACAGATTGCCCACGAAGCAAATGATATGAGCTGATTTTCAGATGTCTACCAAGGGGCCCTAATCAAACCCAGATCATCAGACAAGAGTGACTGTTGAGGTGAGCTCAGTTTCTGCTGTTTTTCACTATTGGAACAATTACCCAAACCTCAGTCATGTTCAATATGTAAAGTGACAGCAAAACCCAACCTCAAAAAATTTTTAAGATTAAGGCCAGCAAGGGTCAGTGAAGAGCTGCAGAGTCCAGTGGACTTTGAATGAGAGCTGTAATGATGTTGGTAAAAGAGGCATTTCACAGCTCATGATGGTCGGGGGGAATTATTCCATCCAGGAATCAGCTGTTTATGTTCAGCTTCTTAAAATCCTCAGGAAAAATCTTTTTTTTTTTTTTTTTTTTTTTTTTTTAATGAGAGTATACACAGAGTCATGGATCTGAAAGCCAGAAAGAACTTTTACAACTACCTAGCTGCCCTCCTGCAAAAAGCCTGTGATATTTCCAAAGGTAGTGCAGATGTGCATGTCTGAGTCACAGTGTCCTCTAGACAAACATCTGTCCTCTAGACAAACATCTGTCCTCTAGACCAACATCTGCCCTTCACTCAAAGTGCCTGAAGACTTCAGCTGAACTTCTTCCTCCATCATTATGTTTTGTTTGTCCTTGGCAAGAACAACAAAGATTAATCATAACTATAAACCCAATATTTGGTCAACGTGACTGTCCAGGTCTTGAAAGGAGTAAACAGTGTGAACATTCAGGGTAAGAGCAGAACTCAGCCAGGGAGCAGAGGAGTTCATGGGAAACAGCACTGTTTGCTTTCACCCCAAACCTCCCAAACTTTACATTTTGTTTTGTGTAGTTAATATTAATCACTCCAATCAAGTTAATTATCAAGGTTTTGAGTAGCCCTTGCTTCTAAGTGTCCCGTCCTGCTCACATTTCCATGATACACACACTGGCCACAGCTTGACTATTAATTTCTTGGAAAAGAGGCTGCACAGGAGTACTGGGATGGAACTGTGTCCAGCCAGAAAGAAACATCCCGGAGAACACAGGCACTAGTTGCAAAATGTTTCCATTTACTTACTAAAGAGGTTGTTCTCACCGAGGCTGAGCTTTCTAAAATTTGCACCAAATGCTTGAAAAGGTAGGGTTTGCAGCAGATCCCCATTTGAATTGTTCCTGGGCTGCTCTGTAGAGCTTTTGATGATTTTCTCAGACTCATTTGTCCCTCTGGCCATCAGATGTGCATGACCTCTGTGGCTGATGGCAGATCTGCAGTAAGACAGCTGGAATGGCACACTTGAGGTATGCACATACTCATGGCTGCAGAAAAAGCAGCTCCTGAGCCAACCTAACAAGTACAAGAGACAGCTGAGCTGATAGGGAGTCCTGGGTGGATGTCAATTTTCAGCCAATAGTGAAGTGTCAGGACACAATTGTTTGGCAAGTCCTTTGCCCTTTATGTGTCCAAACAGCGCTGATGCCTTTGTACAACAGAGGGCTCTGGATCTCACAGGGTGCATTCCATGCTGCTTTTCATTCACTTAAAAAAAAAAAAAAAAACCAACAACAAAAAAAACAACAAAAAAAACAACCACCTCAAACCCTTCCCAACAACTGCCAAACCTTCCAAAATTAGAAGTGAATCACAGGTCATTTCTATTGCAAAATCTCAGTGATAACTCCTGATAGCTGAAATCTTCCCTTTCACGTTCAGTCACATCTTATGAGCTGTGCTGTGATGTTCCCCTCGTGGAGATGGAGTAAGAAGAGATGAGTCACACCTTTTCCCAGTTGTTGTGCAGACAGCTCTTCCTATGTAACACTGTGATATATATCTGATGATGCTGATAAGAGGTTCAAGCATGTTTTAGCTCCTTGTGTAATTTCCAGCCTGCGTTCTGGAAATAAAACAACCGGAAAATCTCAGCTTGTTCCATCAGTCTTAAAATGAAGCATATTGTGGGCATCAGTGGGAGAAGTGCAGGCCAAGTTTATTAGAAGTATGAACTTAGAAACCTATAAAGGAAACTTAATGTCAAAATTAATGTGCAGACGCTGGAGGAAACCTTGCTGGTGTCAAGATATGCAGAATAATTGAATAAATTTGCTCAGATCCTCACAGAGTCTTACCTCTAATTAGAGTTGCCTGAAGCAGAAACTGTCAGTGCAGGGGTGGAAATATCAGACTGGGGACAGGCTACTGGTCCTCACACTGCTTGGGAGCTCACAGACTGCTTTTCTGTGGCTCTACAGCATTTAATTCACAGGAATTAGCAGCCAAAATAGGGCTGGAAAAGTTTTTCTGCAGTCAGGTTGTAGGCAGGTAGAGTTGAGGAGTGATTTTGCAGTGGAAATCTGACAACTGCTGTACACAGAACCCCCTTCTGCTCAGCTGAGCATGGATTTCAGGGAGCTTAGGAGAAATGAAACATGGATTTAAACTAAAGAGGGTAGATTTAGGTGGGATACTAGGAAAAAACTCCTCCCTATGAGGGTGGTGAGGAATTGGCTCAGGCTGCCCAGAGAAGCTGTGGCTGCCCCATCCCTGGAAGTGTCCAAGGCCAGGTTGGAATGAGATGATCTTCAGGACCCCTTCAAACCCAAACTGTTCTATGTTCTGTGATTCTATGACAGACTAAGCATTATGATTCCAGGAACAGTATTATAAATAGCAGCATGTTATTTATTTCAGGCTAGCTAAGCTTCCCAGAAAGCCTCCAAGGAGCCCTGACAGGGTTTCCTAGCCATGGTGAGCAGTCACCTTGCCTGCACACATTAAGTCATTGCCTGTCATTCCCACCTTACCATTGCAACGTGCTTTTCCAGGAACCTCCCACAGAGAGTTTTCAGGCAGATAAGGATTAGTTTTTCTTGAGCAGGAGCCATGGTGTTCGCACAATAGCAGTCATCACCACCATCTCCTGTGCCAATGAAGGCCACAAGCTAACTGTAGGATGCCTGAGGAGCTGTTTCCTGCTATTCTTTCACTTTCCACCAGCTGTTGTTGTTATTATTTAACTTACTATTAGTTTTAAGTATGATGGAGCATCAAGCAGTTGTTCTTATTATGGAAAAATAATTGGCTGTCTGGCCCACATTTGGATGAAAGCTCGTTTCTCTCTGGGGAGTTTTCAGCATTAGTCCATCTCCAGCAACAAAAGCTGTGATTTTAGCATCCTCCAAAACATGGGATTACAGCTAAAGTGGAAATGGGGTAGTGAAGGAAAGTTCTGAATTGAAGTTCTTCATATGGACAGTTAGCAGGACGGTCACTTCTGTGTACAAAAAAATTCTAGTAAAATAAACACACCCTCCAAACTTCCTGGGCCCTAAATCATCCTGCTAAATTTGATTATCACTTAAGTGATTTAGAAAGCAAGATGTTCTCTGCGTTATGAGAGTTTATTCACAACGTCAGCTAAAACTGATAGACACTGCAGTAATTCAAACCAGAGAGTGGGGGAAAAAGGAGTTATGAAAACTTGGCTTAGGCTGCAGACCAGAGAGAAATTGAAGGAAGAGCAGCATTTTTGAGGGAAGGGTGAATTGAAGGAATGAAGTTTTGAAATTCCTGTCTTTCCTGCCTCCCCAGTAAGCAGGAGAATCTAATGTTCCCCAGCTTTTTGGGGAACAAAGCAGAGCTTGAAGCTTTCAGCTCCTCTGCTCCCACTGCCTGTGGTTCCCTGGCTGCCCAGCTCTTGTGTACACACAAACCAGCCTGTGGCTTGCTCCAAGCTTGAACCTGGTGAAAGAAAGGCTCTCCAGAGCACTGGACCATGCTGGCACTCAACACTGAACCCCCCTGGATGTCAGGAATCACAAAGTTTGAGTGCTGAGCTGAAGAAGAGCCCTGCTCCTGGGAAAGGCAGATTGCTGCTGCTCCACTCCAGCTCTCACAGGCTCTGAGCTAAACCACCTGTGGGTCTCTGAGCTCTGTCCCTTCTGCTGACCCTGTTCCAAGAGATGCACATCCTCTGCCTACTGCAAAGGGCTGGATTACCAATGGCAGTGAGTTTTCCAAGCTGCTGCTGACATCCCAGCTGGGAAGATGACACAACCTGGCAGCAGCCACCACAGCAAAGAGGTGGCAGGAGAAGATGCCACCTCTCCTGCACAGGAACTGCTGAGCCACACAGCTCTGTACCAAATGCCTCAGGGGACTTCCAGAACGTCTCCAATAATTAACAGCATGAAGCTAACCCTATGTCAAACATTTCACGGCAGATATCCAAACTGTAAATGAGTATCTGTTAGAATTTTACTTGGAAAAGAAAAACAATAGAGGAAGATTTATTTTGTATTAATGCTCTTGCATACTTCCTTACCTATCCTGCTATCCAAGAAGTTTTTCAGTTCAGTATCCCATCTGGGCTCAGCACCATCCCTGTTATATCCCGTTTGCCTCTCCTTAGCTTTCAATAAATTATGAAAAAATCAGCAAAAGTGGGAGAGGCTCTCAGCATTTTACGTAGCTGGAATAAAAGTGGGAACGGAGGCAGCTGTGTGATTTCCTTCCATCCTGGTGAAAAAAACAGAGCACGAGAATAGACTTCGAGACATGCCTGCCATGCAGGAGGCAAAGGAATGTTTGTGAAAGCCTGTGCCTTGCTGCCCTAAGATTCCAAACAGCAGCTCCAATCCACAACAACTCAAGCCACAGCATGGAAATAATAAAAAATCTGGACATTAACTAATAAACTTGGGAGAGAAGAGAATTTCAACTGCAATCCCAGGAAGAGTATGGACCAGAGACCCTATATATGGGTTATCTGGAGGTCTTAAACATTCAAGAAGGGAGAATTACACTGACCCAGAACAAGATATGTAGACCCACCATGTCCACCCTCAGAGGTTTAAACACCTCCGATGTAAACTCTCTGAGAGTTTGTGTCTTGGTCAAGAAAAAGGTTCATTCTTTTGTAGCATTTCTTCCAAATTTTCTATCGGAGACAGGGAAACGGGCAACCCGATTAATCTGCCATCAGAAATGTGTTTATTAAGATGCTCTGGAAGAGCCTGGCAGTGAACATGGGTTGGTACACAACTGTCAACCCAGGACATGCCCAGGTGTCAGGGGTTACCCTGCCAGCCCTGGCACCAGCCAAGCCCTGACATCATGTCCTGACTGTTTTCCAGAATGTGAACTGCAGGAAGCAAAGGCTGGCACTGCCAAACTCAGCTTCATGTCTTTTATTGTTAAGGTCTGCCTCCTTTTTCCTGCAGTTCTTAAGTGTGGCCCTTTGAACATAATTGAATGAGACAGAAGCAAAAGTTGAGAGGTTTCTGCTTTGGAAAGAGATGTGACGCTCGTTCATTTTTAACCACAAAACATGGGCCCCTTTTCTTTCTTCTTTTTCCTTTTTCTTGGTGTCAGCTTCACACTTTTTTTTATTTCAAAATACCTAGGGGTTTAACAGAGCCTAAGACCCCAAAATGTCTTCATCAGCATATTGGGATGCCCCTTCTTCAGGGTTTGGATCCACCAAGCATCCTGACAGTTCGGCTGCCACCAGAGCAGTACCAGGCAAGGAGAGCCTCACTTTTATCTGCACCAAACACCTCATTTATTCCACTTTTTACAACCCTTTTCCACCTCCCACACCATGCTGCTTTCCAGAGGATACAGCAGAATTTCCCTGTTTTCTAGAATGCAGATGAAATCTGCAGATTAAACTTTTTGTCACCTGCGTGAGAACTGAGATTTGAAGTGCATTTTGTCAATAATTACCCACTTCGTGCAATTTTCTGATTAGAAGTTTGGGGTGGGCTGTAATTATGGTCTTTTGCCATCCCCTGCACAACCCAGCATGACCCTTGTCCTGAATTTTTCCCTACCCAGTGGTGACCCATGAGTCATGCTGTGCACCCAGAAGAAAACAATCCAATTTTAGCTTCTAGAGAAGGAGAATCCTACATGTCCCATCCATAACTCAGATCTTCATGAGGTATCTTATAGTTATCTACTTCTACCATTGACATTTTTAACTGTGTTTCCAGACCAGATTTGTCTGGATGTTGTATCTTGTTATATCTCCTTTTGATACGCAGAGGAGAATCCCATTTCTAAATCAGTTTTCTTTAAATTTCAAATTAATTGGCCAAATACTGTTTAAAAGTAAGATATAGGAATATTGGGTGGCCTATGATGACAACAGGGGCAAAAAATAGGACATTTCCATATTAGTGCTTTGTCCACAGCACTGTCCATTCCAAAGTCAAATAGTGATGCTGGAGCAGGATAAAAATTCTGCAAATGTGTGAGCCAGCATTCATCTACTCTTCTGATTTAGAGTCACCATTTCCTGAATTCTGAAAGCATCATAAAATAAAACATTTCTTGGATGTTCTCTGACACGAGCAAATCTTTCTCAAAGGCAGTGGGAGACTTTCCACTTCCATTAGTGGGCATTTTGTCAAGTTCTGACTTTTTTTTTTTGTAAGTGAAGCTCCAAATCCTAAAATAATTTGAAGTTTATTGCCTATGGAAGAGAAAAGCAGCCAAAAAACCTCCCAAATAAACGTATGGAAAAAAAAAAAAACCAGCAAAACAAGGTTTCCCCAAACAGTATTTACTGGTAACAATACAGCTTTGTGACTGCTGTCATTTTTTTATGTATTTCCAAGGAAAAACTAAAGGAAATATATGATTTGTCCATATTTCTGCCAAGAAGGCTGTTCCCAGAGTATACATTTAATGACAACATCACAGGAAGACAATTTTTCCCATCTTTTTAAGCTCCCTGTCCACTGCAAAAAGAACATCAGCAGGAAGAAATCCCACACAGAAGGGGCGGGGGTAAGGACACGTCTGATGGAAGTGAAACAATTCTTTGGAGCTGAGCTGGTTTGAAAGGGCTCTGGTGAGCAGCTCGTCATCTACTGGAGATTTCCCAAATCCAAGGTCTCATTGGAGCTCATCAAAATAGGCTGTCCATGGATCCATCTGACAGGACAGTGCCAAATATCTGCCCCAGAGGAATTTCTCAGACTTGCTGAGATCATGAATTTTTTCTTTTTTTCTTTTTTCTTTTTTTTTTTTTTTAATTTTTTTCAGGGGGTTGTTTGCTTTTTGCTTTTGCTTTTTGTTTTTCTTTTTTTTCTGGGTGGAGGGCAAGTGTTTTGTTTATTCCTCCCAAGTTGGAAATGGAGAATTTTATTTCTTTAGAAGGAGAATTTGCAGAAGGACAGGTTACCTGGGCCTTTGGCCATCAAGCAAAGCCAGGCTCAAGCTGCTCCACAGCACTCAGTGGAAAGTGGCAGTGATTCCTGGCTGGTGGGAGATGAAAGGTGATTTCAAGTGAGGCAAGGACCACCCCTCATGCAGCATTTCCAGCTAAACTGAAGTAGAAGTGTCTGCTATAAACTATGTAATAGATGTAAACCTCCCTAGTACTAAAAACCAGGCTCAAAAAAAGTACTGGTGGAAGAAGAAACACCAACAAATCAAAAGTGGCAGAGGATAAAAGGTGGATTTTGGAGAGGCCTGAACAAGAGGGCTGCTATGGAAGGGCAGACAGAGCACAGCCATCCATGAGCTCACAGGAACTTTCTGCCCAGCAAGGGAGGACTTAAAGAGCCAAATAAGTCCATGCAATTCACACAGAGCCTTCAGGGATGGAAGAAATATTACCTGAAGAGACAAATTCCCCAATCAAGACCACAAAATCCCTCAAAATTATCGCATGAGTTGGTTCAGACTCTCTGGCAGGACTTCTGCAGAGTAGCAGGAGCCTCGGTGTGGGGATCTGATAAATCACAAGCCACTGCTGTGCTGCTGGTGCTTAGAAAAGAGATCCATCAGGGACTGGTCAGAATCTGTCCAGGACAGATGAGACATGACTGTCTGACTGAGACTGGACCTTGGCAATGACCTCTGCAGGGTGTTGGAGAGAGGGAAGCTGCCAGGAATTGTGCTCTTGATGGAAATTTCCTGGGGGGAAATTGGAGAAATCACTCTGCTGACCTGGTGGAGCCCAGTTGTTCCTGCATGGGCTTCCTCAGGAGTTGCTATTTCTGCCCTGCTTTTGGTTAAGGACTGCAAAAGTGCTTCCAAACTCATGGCAAAGAGCCTTAAACTGAGTGATCACCACTGACTCACTCTAACTAACACCGTGGCTTCCAACATCAAAAAGGATGTAGAGCTGGAGGAGTCAGAATTTTCAGGGCTCAGTGACAGCTGTGATCAAGGGCATTGGAATTTCTATTAGGAAACACAAAAAAAATGCTGTCAAATCTACCACCCTGATGAGAAACGTCTCCTCCCTGCCCCACGAGGATATCTTAATGTGGCAAAATCTAGGGAGTCTTATCAAGTGGGCAGACAGGGGGGAAAAAGTAACAGAGGAGCATCTTGGAGGCTGGGGAAAGAAAAGGTGAAATAAGAACTGTCAAAATTAACCCAAATGGAAGTTTCGATGCGGAAAACAGTCTCAGGTGTTTTCCAGCCACAAACATGGAGAGGGGAAAAGTGTTGTGCTGCAGTGAAAATGGAGCAGAAATCAGAGAACTGAGGGTTGCTCCAAGCCTGTCACCCCTCCCCAGAACTCAGCAAAGGGCTCCTGCAGAGCCTGGGGTGGAAAATGAGGAGAGGGTGTGGAAAGGATGGAGCTGAGAGGGAGTCACAGCCACAGCATCACATGGAGAAGTCTAGAGGGAGGGGGAAATCTCCCTTCTGGGGTTTGAAAAGCATTTGAGAAACTGCATATCAGGAGGGTGGATTTGTAATCCCTGAAGGTGCAATAACTGCACTTAGGGAATGGAGCAAGGAGAAAAGGACAGGTAAGGCACTGTCAGGTCACTGAATCTGAATTGACAGCAAGGCAAGCTTTCAAAAGCACTTTTTCAAGAAATATTAAGACATTGTGAATAAGGCTTTGCTTCCATTCCTGTTTCTTCCAAGAAATGTGTCCCAGCTTTTTTCTGGCAGGACATGAGTCATTCTGACCACCCTCAGTGAAATCCTGTCCTGTCTGGATAGAAAGAAGAAATCCCCTGGCACACAGAGGTTTCCTTCCTGGGCATCCTCTGGGTAACACACTTTGAGCCTGAGCTGCCATTCGTTTTTGCAAATGACTAATAATGACTTGCAAAATTCCCTACTATGTTTTTCATCACAGCTGCTCTGGGAATATGTTTTTGGCACTCAAAGCTCTGCTACCATCATGACAAAACCAATTATGCTAGTTTAAAAAAAAAAAAAAAAACAGGCCAAAAATATATAGGGTAATTGTGGGGTAAAGGCAGGGGAATTATTGAGATGAGTTGTCTACAAAATAGCTTAAGAGAGTTGATTTCTTATTATGACATCATGAGTTCAGCTGGCTCAATTATGATGAGTGATAATCATGACAAAAAGTGCTCTAGCTATGGCCTTGGGAGATGAAGATTGAGGGGAGGAATTATCAGGGGGTTGGGGGGGGGCAGGGAAGAAATAAAATTAAGTCATCTTCAGTATATATTAAGGCAATAGAAACTGGTTTAAATTACAGTGTGTGAGTGGAGTAGCATGAAATGTAACTCTACAAAAGCAGGACAAGGATTATCTTACAGTGTGCATCTATATAAAGTCAGGCACTCTGGGGCAGGATTAGGGTTTAAAGGGGTCCTGGCAGTGCAAAGAACCCAGAAAAAGTAAATCTGCCTGGTCCCAAGGCAAAGGGACATTTCAGACTGGAACTGCATCCTCAAGTCTTATCCTCATCACATAGCACTTTTCAGAGATCCACCTAACATCACTATAAAACTGAAGGATTTTTATGCCTTCTTAAGTGCTTGGAATTGCTCAGGAATCTGTCCTTTTTCTCCTGAATTTCCTTATTGTAAAGCTATACCTGGACTTTAGGCGACCTCCTGACACTGTCCTTAGGATTCTGCAGAACTCTAATATCCTCCCTACCTCCCTTTTACTTGGATAACCAAGCCGGCATCTCCCAGTTCCTTCACATCCCTTGGCCCTTCCTTTCCCTGGGGCTCTGCGGGTTGCTGAGCGTAATCCAGGTGGGAAACCTGACCCTTGGCGGCTCCCTCTGCCCTGGAATTAAGGGGCAGCTGGGTGCTGAGAAACCACCTCTGAGAAAAGGGCTAAAAAACAAACAAAACGCCGCGAGAGCCAAGGAAAACTGGAAGTAACGAGATGATTTGTGTAAACTTTAAATTGAGCAAGTTTCATGGAGGAGGCTCGAGTTACATTTTGCGGGCAGGGAGAGGCAAACTCCAGCACAGCAGTGGCAGCTTCAAGGCAGCACGGACACGGTTCTGTCCTCTGTGCCACCCTCCACACCATGGAAAAACCAGGCAAATGCATCCATTCCGGTTTGCTCTATGCTAAAATGAAGGGGGGAAAACGCCAGAACATCTGAGTTTTGCCTGTCAATCCTGGGTTCTTGGAAACAGCGGAGTGTTTGTGATGGGCACGGCAGCTCAAGCGGGCAAGGAGCAGCCTGCCCGCTCTGGGCAAAGCCTCCAGTATGGGAGTTCCAATTTTACCTGGGGATTGCACAAGAAAGGAAAACACATTTCTGGGCCTTGCAGGACATTTTTTTGCCTGAGCATAGGTGGAGGGCTAAGGCACAGCTCCCCTGCAGACCACCCACCACCTCCTCACAGCCAACGCTTGCTCTCCTGCTGGTGTCTTTGGGACACCCTGGCGTGGACAGGGACCAAGAGCAGTTTGGAAACTAGGAAAAAATTAACAGCTGCAGATATAGAAAACAAGAGATAGAGATTTCTGTGATAGAGCTGTCACTCCAAAGAGCAAGACATAGCTATAAAGTCAAAATGAAAATCCTGTCTGGCCCGGGAGCATGGAAAACGCACTGGGGGCAACAGTTCTGCAATGTGGCAAGATGCTCATCACTTCTGGGGTTTTTTGCCCCTTTTATTTTTCCTGAAATTGAAGATGACACTTAGAAAGCAGGCTGCTGGAGTGAGAGAGAAAACAGGGACACTTCACTTCTTGGGCTGACAGTTCATAAGCAGGACACGGTGTGATGACACTGGGGGCAATTTTAAAGGATCTTCTGGTCTGTTCTTCTCTGTCTACTTTTAAGGAAGATTCAGATGAGACAGTGGTGAGAGTAAAGGGGATAGACCCTCTCCCACCCAACATCTCCTTGATACCAACACTAACAGAGTCAGGGCTCAGCTCAGGAACAGAGTCTGTGCCACACTTGGCATCGTTGGAAACCCCTCCGGTCTCCACACTCAGCAGCACCTCAGAAATGCCTTTCCTAGGAGTTGAAAACCAAACCCAAATGCTTCTGCCTGTCCAAATCCAGAGGAGATGACAGCCAAGAGGTTCGGGAAGGAAAGTCAGGAAAAGTTCACAAGAAACACTTGTGGGTGGTAGAGTGATGTAACCCTCTAGGTAGCTCCCAGCATTTTGAGGTCAGCCATCCATTAATTTTCCATTAAAAACCTGGCAATCCACACGTGAGCATTGCAACATCCGATTTCTGTGTGCTAGAGAGGGTGTGCACCCACGGGCTGCCCCTGCACCCTGCTCCCAGGGGTGCACAGGAGCTGCTCAGGACGCCCAGAGCCGGCAGCCACTTGTTCCTGGGAGAAATGAGTCAACCCTCAGACCAGAGACACATTCCAGTGTCCAGGAAAACAGCTGAAACCTTGAGTGGTCTTGCAACATCCGGCCACTCAACAGAGTGAAGCTCACGTGAGCTGCTCTTCAGCTCATTTCACAGTGCCCAGGAGCAGCCAGGACCAGAATTTGCTCCTCCATGGTTCGTGGGTGCTGAGTGACCACCAGTGACCTCTCCCAGTCCACCTGCTCAGTGTGGGCACTGGGCTGTGTGCTGGGCACCCCTAAAATGCAGAAAAAGCCCTCTCTGGCTGCTGTGTGGGCAAAGAGAGGCAGTGCAATCTTCCCTTTGCAACGATGCAAAACTGCTGCCCTGGGAGGTGGAACCACCTCCTCATCCTCCATCCCATGTACACCAAAACAGCAGCAACAGGAGATTTGCATTTCAGACACTTCTACAGCTACATCAGATTTCGCTGGGTTTTTTCCTTTCTCTTGCAAGCCTGAAAAATGTTTATGGTCTGAGGAAAATACAAAAAAAAAAAATCCAGTAAAAACTAACAATACTGAATATAACTTTTCTATGCCAAGGAGGGTTTTTTAAAAAAAAAATTGAGGCAAAACTTTTGTACTTACAGTGGTACAATTATATTGTAGAAAAAGTGTTGAAAAATCAAACATTTCTGAGGTAAAAGCAGCTCAGCCTTAGCAGGTGTTTTATGATGTTAACAGAGCCAAATGAGGAACACACCTCTCCATTACAGATGCAATTATCTGTTTGAACTGAAAACACAGACTTCAGAGAAAAAAACAGCTAAATGCTTGACTTCCAAAATATTTAACTTATTTTGAGCATTTGACCAGTAGGAGGGAGCAAAGCAGGGACAAAACCACTCGTGTGGTGCTTCCAAATGTACATATACTATTCACACTTTTCATAGCTGAGTGGTTAACAACAAAGACAATCACATTCTTGCTACAGCTGATTAAACAGTTGATCCCACGGACCCCAGGCTTCTCAGACACGGTTGTTTGCTGTAAGCAGAGCCAGCAAAACAAAAACAAGGCTAAAGCAGAGATGTTCATCTGCTGTGGCTCGGGTTCAGGACAGCAACCCCAGCCAGAGTCCTGCATAAATATGAAACACGTCCTGTTTATACTAAAATTAATGCAATTTAGCCAGAACTTTCCAGGGTCGGGAATGTGGAGGTGTGGTTATATTTTGTAGCTGAGCTAGGATCTGAGTTGTGCCTCTCCTGTTATCATCAAAGAGCTGAAGTTGCCAAGTCCTTTGCACAGGACTCCTGGATCCCTGCTTTGTTTATGGGTTGATGTCCCAGTGTTCAATCCATGTTTTCTTGGCTGTACATAGAGTGTCCCACCAGCCCAGCTGGGCAACTTTAGATGATGTCTTAAGCACGCAAACAGCTCTGCATTTGGAAAAGCTTTGATTCCCGTGGAGCCTGTGAATAAATACATCACCCAAGAGTCCATTCCCCACCTACAGCTGCTCCCATGGGGCTTCCCCAATTATGTTACATGGAACATCTGACTTGTGGAGAAGTATGTCCCGTTGAACTTAAATGATCTGTCCTTTCAGCAGGCATACACTCATTCCTAGTTACATACCACAAATTCCTCTCAAAATTATTTTACGTCCAGCTTTGTTTTGCATTTTTGGAAGCACTGACTGTTGTCTTCTTAATGTGCCTTTGTGAGAAACAATTGCATTTGTATTCGCAATCTTTTTTTTCTAAGATATTACTAAATCTCCAGTCCTCTCCCTGTGGAATGGCAAGTTGGATAAACAAGAAAGCTGGCTTCTCACCACTTTTCTGCAAAAGAGGAAAAAAATGTACTTTACTATGTGGCATAAGAGACAGTATTTCCACATAGCAGCAGCCCTCTCTGTGGAAAAAAAATAAAAAATCCTGCAAGTCTTTCACATTTTAGCCCATGCAGAGTATTTGCTCCAAAGCAAAAATGCTCAGAATGTTCTAGAACTGAGTCCACTTTTGATATTCAATATTTATTAATTACTCTTGCCCCTGCATCATTTTATTACAGCAAATCTGAGACCTGAATCTAGCTGACGTTTTTTGTATCTCTCCAGTGGTGTAAGGACTATAAAAAAAAACCTGCTTTTCCATATGGATAAAGGAGCTGCAGTAAATTGAAAAGTTTACAAAATGAAAAAAAACCCAAAAAAGCAGGAGAAGCAGTGAGGGAGAGCTGTGGCCACCACAGAGCTGGAAACTTGGAGCACAAGACCTGAAACAACTTCCCCTTGCAGGAAGCATGTAGAATTTGGAGAAGACCACCACAAGCTCATATCCCTAATATATCTCTAATATATCCCTAATATATTAACATATCTCACATTATATATATATATATCTATATATTCCTAATATATCTCATGTTTTATATACATATATATAATATTTTTATATATAGATATATGTCTATATATACATACATGGAAATATATATATGTAGAAATATAAATAAATATATAGAAATATATATATATAAATATATAGAAATATACATATATTTGAGAGCAATATTTTAACCTTGGAAGAAATGCCATGTTTCATTTATCGGTGTGTTTGCTGATGGAATTTTAGCAAGGGTGAAGGGGTTTGTTCTTGACCCTGTACTCACTAAGCCGGGATCAAGTTGGTCCTTCCAAGGCTTGGCCTTGACCCTGAGAGAGGAGACTGTTCTACAAGTCAAGTCACCCACCACCCAGGGCCATGATCTGTAGGGTTTGGTATCCTGGGGTTTGTGATTACTGGAGTTTTTCCATAGTTAAATGCCTCTGAAGCTGCAACTCCATTTTATATTTAGTAAATGGAAACCAACTGGAAATATTGCCGTTGACTCCCAAGGGCCATGCCTCAAAACGTAATGTATTAATGGAATAAACCACCCTGTTAAATCACCAGAAGTCATGGACAGACTCATTCCTCACCCCTAAGCCCCTGTCCAGATGGCACAACTTCTCTGAAAGGGAGGAGCAGGAGGAGTTAATCCGGGACTAAAGTCTGAGCTGCTGAAATGCAAATTTTACACTCCCTCCAAACAAACACCTCTGGATGTGGGAAAAGGGAAAATCAGAGCATGGTCCCCAGGGTTAGACCAGCATGATCCTGTGACAGCCCCATAGCAGCCAAATCCTTCCCTACCTATCCCAGAGGGTTCTGGCAACATAGATATTAAGGAATGTGCAGGCAAGAAAAGGCTGCCACAGCTCATTAGAGGGCAAGGCTGAGAAAAAAAAAATAGAAATCAGAGCATCATTTAGTTTGGAAAAGACCTTTGAGATCATCAAGTCCAACTGTTAGCCCAGCACTGCCAAGTCCACCACTAACCTGTGTCCCCCAGTGCCACATCCACACGTCTTTAAAATGAGCTTACTCTGGAAAAGTTGGATTTTGCTGCCTGGGATACATCTCCATACACTCAGCCCAGCTTGGAGCTAGAGAGCCCTGCAGCTCTTGGAACCTTCTGCTGCAACTTTCCATCCAAAAGCTCCACGTGGACTCACTTGTAAATGGCAAAAGATTAGAGAACTTCCCGTCATCATCACTTATTCACCAAAAGTTTGGAAAAATCTTACTTTGCACAGAAAAAAAAAAAAAAAAAAGGAAAGGGGCCGGATCTTGAGGGAGGGGGGAAATAAAATGTTTATGGTGTGTATTACCTAAAAAAATAATTCATATGATGAATCTTTATCTTAAAAGCCCTGGACTAAAAACAAATAAATGAATCATTGAAATTATTGTGGAAACAGGCATGTTTCATGTTATTTATGTGTTTAATGTTCCTTTTAGGGTTAGGTTTTTTCCTTCCTATAAAGAAAGGCAGTTTTCTTAGCATTGCTGTGAATACCAATGTCGAATTCTATTTTAACGGTGTTCAGTGATGCATGAACATCCCAAAGGCAGAATTGTAAAAACACTAAAGCCATTTGTTAAAGAGCAACTAGACAAATTGAGCAGTTCTCTTTTCCTGCAAGCTTTAGAAAGACAGGTCAAAAGATGGTTCCACATGGAGAGTGCCTGAGGAATATTTTCATTGACTTTCCCTGAACTTTGGATGAAACCCACAAAAGTATTTTTCTGTTGGCAATTGGTCTTTGTGAACAAAATTATTAATAAGATTATAAGAAACCAAAGCACTCATTAAATGGCCAGGGGTTTTCCAACCAGACAATGTGGTACATTCTCCAGAGACCTTGAAGTTGCCACTTGAGGTGGGGGATGCCTTTTGCACCAAGAGAGCAGCAGTGATGGGACTCCGGGAGCCCCTAAACAAAGGCAGAAGATATCCTCCTTTTTTTTTTTTTTTTTTCCTCAAGTCCAGCCATGACTTTTGAGAACATCAGGTTTCCTTTCACCAGGACAGCAACCTCATCTTGGTTGGTTCCTCCAAGGTTACCTGATCTAATTGTTCCAAGGATATCCCTCTTCCCTCTCCTGATGAGATACTTCTGGCCTCATCCTCGTGTGTTAGCTAACAAAACGGGAATTTTCTTCCTTGATTCATGTCTTCTCACCTCTTTTCTTTTTTTATTTCTTTTCCTTTTCACTCCATGTGACATACCAAAAGTACAATACCATTTATATCCAGCCCAGCAAGGGACTCACACATAGGCCTAATTTTAAGCACACAGTTAGCATATATGATTTAAAGGGAGCATTTCATGAGTTTAAAATTACATGTATTTTAGAGCAGTGCTGGCTCAAAAATATTCTTTTATTTTTGTTGTAGCTTCAAATTCTTCATAATTGCATTGCCCCTCCTGCTCTCTTTAGATATTTCCATCTTTCCTCTGTGTCAGGACAAACCTTTCTTTTCACAGTTTGCCCACCAGTTTATGATAACACAATCTACATGGCGTTTCCCTTCGCAGCAGAGCTTGGACTGCAATTATTTAATGATGTGATTATTAATTGATTACGGGTTCTGGTTGTGTGCTCTTGGTGTGCCATGGAATATGAACCCACCAGAGCTGAAGAAGTACATCCTTTCCTAGGATGAGGAGTCCAAATTTCTAAGGACTGAAGAACCTCATTGGGAAATGACACTCATTGGCCTTTGCTGCCATGATTCACCTGTGATGTTCCTCCAAGGAATAGCTGCAGGGATCTAGCAGGGTTTCCACTCAGCCAGTCACCAAAGACTACATCTTACCCACAGAGTTATTAGAACTCTTAATTATTTCACTAATTCTTTTTGGTTATGCTTCCTTTTTTATTTTGCATTTTATTTTTAGGGAACAGCAGGTTTTCAAAAATACATATAATTAAAAAAATAAAAAGAAGGAAAAATCAGTGGTAAAAGTGTTTAAGAAGGTGGAGGTGATGTCTTTACTCATGATTTTCCATGTAACAGGAAGACGTGTGGTTCTAAAGAAAATCAAAATACAGATTAAAAAAAAAAGCTTCAAGAAAATTGTAAAAAGAAAATAAATGAAATAAAATAAAAATCCCAGTCTCTCCAATGAGGTATATAAGGGAAATGAATGCCATCTGCACTGCAGCAGGTATTGGCCTGCTTGGATTTTCCACAAGAGGAAAAGAAATTCACTTTTCTTCCCTCCAGTGTCCCCACTTTTCATCCATCTTAATTTGGTCACATTATTTTGTCAGCTATCTGCCTGGCTCCAAGTCAAATGATATCCTTCTGCAGGATACAACAGCTCCAAGCCAGGGAATACAGAGTGTGGGTCTGAGCACTCCTGGCACCTGGGATGGATAAACCTGAGTTTAAGCCTCGCTCAGTTCAGGTTCACAGGTTCCCCCCCCCCCCCCATTAAAAAGTTGCTGGAATGCTTTGAGTAGCTGAAATTAGCCTTGGAAACACTCTGCTGCCGTGCCCAAAAAAACCCACGGAACCTTGATTCCCACTGAAATATTGAAGCATTTTGTTATTTTCTCATGCTGCTGCTGCCTTTCGAAGAGCAGGTGGCCTTAGCACAGATTAGTCAAACAAACACAGGGAAAGGAAGAGTTATTCTGGCAGAGGGGGGGAATGAGAGCCAATATTTCTTCTTCCTGAGGTCCAAAGTGTGTTCCTGGGAATCCACAGGCAAAGTGTGTACAGGAATTTGTCACTTTTGTGTGTGATATGGTGACAGGGATTTACCAGATCGAAGGGAAAGTAAAAACAAAACCCCATCCAGAGGCAAAGCCGGGCTAATAGACCAGAACAAATTTTGAGTTTGCCTCAGGAATATTCTTGTGGAGACAAGCAAAAAAAAAAAGAAAATGAGCATAAACAAAATATAATAAAATAATACATTAAAAAAATAAAATAAAATAAAATAAAATAAAATAATACATATAATACATATAATATAATATAATATAATATAATATAATATAATATAATATAATATAATATAATATAATATAACATAACAAAATAAAATAAAATAAAATAAAATCATGGGCATCTGGCAAGCGACAGCAACTGAAGATAAAAAGTCACTGTCAGGTAGGAGGGAGATGCCAAATAGTCACTTTTTGATGAGACTACATGGAAGAATTAGCTGTCTGGGAGGGTGAGGGGAGAATTAGTGCCCAAAACTTTTAGATCCACTGCCTAAAGCATGAGTTAGCAAGTGCTAAGGATTTGAATTTCTTTTAAAGGAGCAAAGGATTTAATGCAGTTTCTTGGGTCTTTTGGGGGGGAAGGGGAGAGTGGAAATGGAAAGGAAACAGGAGAAAAGGGGAGAAATAGGTAGTAAAAACATAATGAGAAATATCACAGTAGCGAGGGGAGAAGGCAGCTGAGAAAGTCAAGGATAACTGAAGAAGCACATGAAGCATGACCTTGGAATGAGACTGATGAAGTGAGGTTTTTGGGTTGAGTGCTGGCTGGAAAAGGGGAGTTGGACCACTGCCCAAGGAAACTGCCTCCTGCTATTTAATTTCTAATGAGTTCAGGGAGCAAGGATTTTGCCCAGGCTTTGAAATAAACAGGATTGTGTTGAAGAAATACTTGAGACCATCATTAATATCTACTTCTTGTGAAAATAAAAGCCTTGAGACCCCACATCTTGGCTAATCATTTGGGTCAGAAAGGTTACATCAGATTAATTTCAGCACCATACATTACTTTGTAGGGCCAGATAATTCTACTTGTTCCCTTCCTGCCTGTATTGTAGGTCTTCCGAAGAGAAGGGTAATTTTTAATAAATTATTATATTAATACTGTAGGATTTCAGTATTGTAGTTTCTTATTTTGCTTCCTTCCTGTGCCAATTTTTCCATCCCTATAATCATCCTTCCTGTTTATGCTGTTCCATATGCACAGTGGCTACTAAAAGTCAGCTGTTAGAACTGTTTACTGTAAATATTTACACTGTGGCCATTAGTGAAATCTGTATCTCTGAATGGATGATGGATGGCAGAGGGGTCTAATCTGAGAGACACTGTGGGATAAACAGGGGAAAGTCATGTGTGTAGTCTGGGAATGATGCTTCCCACTCCCTGGAAAGCCGAAAGAAAAGTCATGTGCTTGGAACATTTGCTCTGAAAAATGCCAAGAAGCACAAGGTTATTTGCTGATGTCTGTGATCCAGTTTGGATCCCCTTTTTCTCCAGGGCATCCTGGGGGCTGGGCTGCCAGTGGGCATCCAGCAGCTCCTGGATGAGCCATGGAATCCATCACTTTCTGGAAAGGATGGGTCCTAAGTGTCCCTGCTCTTCACATTGCTTGTGTCCTTTCAGAAGCAACTGCTGTGGCAAAGCAGATTTTCTCTTGAGAAAGACACACTGAAGAAATAACACAACTAAATGCCCAACAAGCAGTGAATTATTTGGGAGGAGAAGAAATAAAATTATCTGGGAAGAGCAGAAATAAGCAGGTGTTTGATGTCAGTTAAATATTTGCTGGAGTAACAGTTTGATATTTGTTAATAAGAGTTTTTCCACACAGTGCAGACACATCAAGCTTCAAAGAGGAGTCACCTACACAGCTCTTCCAGCCAAGCCTGACATCCTAATGGCACAAAAGGAGAGAGTTGGAAAGGTGACATTCCCTGGAAACCTCCAACAAACAAGTCAACATACCTCAGCACAGAGACCAGCCTCATCCCATGCCTCTAATCAGAGTTGTGGGAATTATTTGTAAATCAGGATAGCACGTAATCCTAAAGCACGTGCTTGAGTTCCTTGTTTAAGCCCCAGCTTGTGTTTAAATGCTGTTTTGCAGGGCTGGGCTCTCCTGATGACCCAGCTGATGCACGTCACAGAGCGTGTCCTGCGGGGAAATAACTTGGCAGTTTACTCTGGATTTAAGATAGGACTTGTGAGCACATGGAAAACACTGCTTGACTTATGCCTGCACGACGTGAGGGTTTGGGAAATGTTCCACGTGTTACTAAACCCATTCGAGATTCCGAACTCTGCCTCCTTTGTTTTCGTTTTAGTTCCTAGAAAAATGGAAAATCCACAGGGAGGTGACAAGCTAATAATGCTGATGAGTACCTATTCTTGGGGATTCATCCTAGAGAACATAATTTTCCCTGATCAACAGCAGGCTGGAGAGTAAAGACAAGTATGGGGCTCCTCTGAGAGCTGAGAAGCAGAGGAGACTGGAGAAAAGGAAAAAGAAAGAAAGGAAAAAAAGAGAGAGGAAAAGACATTCCTTGAAGGGAGGAGGAGCCATATTTTGGTATTGTTCACATCCTGACCCATACCTGGTGTACAGCAACGTTCCCCTTCCACATACACACCAGCACACCTGCAACTACAGCTACAAAATTTTCAGTAGGTGAAAACGCTCTTCTCTGCCAACTGCATAACCATAAACCTGTGTATTCCTCCATCCATAAACCTCCATTTTCCTCATTGCTGCCCAGGTGCCCCTCTGATCAAAGGGAAAGCAGCTCCTTTTTTCAATGCTGCCTTTCATTTGGCAGAAGCACCTTCCTTCCCACACCAGAATTAGTCTCTGCACGGGTATTTTTCCATTTGTAGCTCAACCTTCTTTGTGGGAAAGTTTCTTTTGCTCAGGGTCCAATTAGCCACTGCTGCAAATGGTCTCTTAATGGCAGCCAGGGTGGGATTAGTCATTCCCAGGTGGGAAGGTTTGCTCCATGTGGCACCTGCCAAGCTCCACACAGCCTTCTGTTGCACTTTGCAGCAGATGGATGGAGTTGATGGTACCATCTTTGATTTCCCTCTGTAAGATATTTTATTTCTGCTGGCACTCCCAGAGCTCAGGCTTGGATGTGTTTATGACACAGATTGATGTTAATGTGAGTTTTCCATCCTCTACCACTGCATTCTCACCTCTCCTTCCCCCACATAATTCCACTCTGATCTGCTACTTGTATTTCTCTTTTCCCCACCTTTTGGCTTTATGGCACACACAGAGCAACAGGCAGAAGGATCAGAGTGTAAAACTGTCTTCTGTTTGGTAAAGAGCGCAAAAATGGTCTCAAAACACCACGGGCATACGAGGACTTGACTGCCCTCCCCATCCGCTGCTGAAGCATCCCAGCAGGGAAGGGGGAGCTCCCTTTTCCCTCTGCCCTGAAACAATGAATTAAACTAAAAAACCATTAAGTTCATCTGAGCAGACCCAAAGCCAGTGTCAGGAAGTGTTTTCATGCCTGGCAGATCGCCCTGACCCTGGCTTGCACCAGGGGCTCAGACACAGGTATGAAGGCAGAGCTGCGTGGGCTCCCGGCGTTTCTCCAAAGCCACTCTGCTCATCCTGGAATGTGATGGGGAATCCAAGGACAGCTCCCCGCAGCCTCTCAACTCCCTGAGTCTCAGTCCCCCACCTCAAACAAAAGCATGAGTGGCTTACAATAAGTTCCATTGAAGAGATAACCACCTCCACTCCCTGTTATTGACTTTAGAGAGGCATTTCCTCTATCAAGAATGAGCCCCACAACAAGGTATTTGTACCTGGCTGCAAGACAAACTTGCTTTTTACCAGTGTGCCTGCTGCACATACCGCACCGAGGTGTTGGGAGGATTAATTACTTAGCTCACGCAGAGGACTTTGAAGATAAAATGTGCCAAGTAATTACTATGTGTTTTACTGATTTGGGCATGCACTGACTTTTTTTTTTTTTTTTGTAATGGTTTGTTGATTTTGTTGACTGGTAGTCCAGGAGAAAGCCGCATTTCTTGCAAGGTTTCTATTTTTAATATTATTTTTAACAGGATTTTTAATTGCAATATTTACTTTAGTCATCTATTAAATAGCTAATTACTTGTGATCTTGTTTAGATTTGTGTTTAGTACAGACAACAATTACATCTTTTCTCCCACAGCTCACAGTTACTGCATTAAATGCCAGCCTTGCTCTATTTCTTCCCCCCTGTAAACAGGACTTTCTGACTATAATAACTTATTTTGTGCTTCTCTTCCATAAGGTGAAATAAATCTCAGTAAAGGCTCTCTGCTTTACCCACAACAAAGGCACTATGGCCAAAAACTGTTGCATAAACATGGGAGATTGATCCTTTGTGTCATTAAAAGGTGCAAATGGGACATCAGCGTAAACGGGAGAGACAACGGGGTATGGAAAGAAAATGTATGGAGACTTCAGTGTTGGGCTTATTGTGAAAAGCCCCCGGTGATGCCGTCTTGGGAGGTCATGAGGTTTTCCTTTCAGGAGAATGGGCAGGGAGACTGGTGGCTCTCACCCACCAGAGCCTTGTGGAAAGCACTGATAGGAGCAGCAGCAGGAAGGTGATGCAGAGGGTGACCCAAACTAGGGTGACCCAAGCCAGGGTGACCAAAAATCTCTCTGAGAGCCTGCCTGGAGGTGAGGAGCCCAACCAACAGCCCCTGCACCTTGAGTTTAAACTACCATTACCACTTCCACAAACTCCCAATTAAAGAAGGCCTCGTTTAGATAGAGTTTGGCAGACTGCATTCGGCAGATTATTTCTATTCTGCTTCCTCACCACTTCAGGCCAGCACTAAGATCTTCTGCAGCACTCAGGAATTTGTGAAAAGGTCAAGCCTCATCAGAAACAGCCACCAACAACAACCAGACAGGAAAGGTCTCCTTTCTTGTATGCTTTAACCTCCTTTTGCTGCTGCAGGAGGATTTCTAAGCTCAGCTTCTTAGATCAGATTACATTTTTTTTTTTGCCTGTCCTTAGTCACAGCCCCTGACAGGACACCCAGCACTGCAGGCTGGACTGATTACCTTCCCAGGAGCAGAAGGTGAACATCAGATCTTTTTTTGACAAGATGACCCGTCTTGTGTATGGGGAGCCTCTGCCCAGCTCTTCTCTCCAGTCTGAGCAGGCAAAGCCTCTGTCTGCCCCAGGAGAAGCTTTTTCCAGCACATCTCCTTCGAGTTATAATCCAAAATAGTGTTAGCAGATGGAAACTCTGGGTTTGCCTCCCTGTGATGCCATCCAGAGGCCAGACAGATCCAAGGGCGGGGATCCTGCCACAGGCACAAAGGGGGCTGGTGCCTTACAGCCCCTCCACTGGGATCTGAGAGGCTCATTCAGCCCTGCCTCTGCATTTACTTTTCACAGGTTTTATGGCGGAGCCAGGAATTCACAGCAGGTGGAGGATACTTGCAGGAATAAGCCAGGATCCAGGGAAAAAACCCTCCAACCCTGCCGATCCTGCTGTCTCCAACTGAGGTCAAGGCAATCCAGCTAATTACTGGATACATTAAAAGTCTTTACAAGAACAGGAGCCCCTCCAGGAATCCTGCAGTCAGGTTTAGCAGTGCCACGCATCCCAAAGCTTTCAGGGCAGGCAAGCTTCAGGGATATCATGTTTTTCCAGGCACAATACTGAAAGTAATAGGAAAACAACTGTCTCATTGTTTAGAGCATCCCTAAATATTGCCAGTAAAGATCTGGTCAACTTTCCACAGTCTGCGGCTTTTGAGATTTTTCCACCGGGGTGATTTATTTCATCAAAACAGCTCTTGGGCCACCAGCTGTTAAAGCACTTGTGGAAAGAGCCAACTCCATTCTCATTCCTCACTGCAGGTTTCCCTTAATAGAATCAAACAGGATAATAAGTGCTAATGCTGTAATACAGTTCTCTGTACTTTGACCTAAATTCTCCTCCAGCTCCCGAGGGGGTGGACACAGGGGGAATGCTGCAGTATTTCCTCCAGTGCATGGACAGGCAGGATTACCCCATACAGACAATCTTCATCCCTGTGTTTTGGGAACACTTTGAGGTCTAGGCTCTGTTGCATCAGATACTGTGCAAAATCCTATCCAGTATCTCTGGTCCCAAACTGTTTGAGGTCTGTCAATATCCAAACAGTGCTTGGTCCCAGAGCCAGTTCTCCAGAATGACCTTTCCCTGCTGCGTACAGCCAGATCAGACAGTCACGGCTGTTTTTTGGTGTTTTTTTAATAAAAAGATAAGATACGGCTCAGTTTTCTATGTTTGGTAACTGCACTGCCATCTTGAGAACACAATAAGAAAGCAAATATCACTGTGATTAATTAATATCACCGAGTGGAAGGCTTTAATTTTGTTGGGTTTCTTCCCCTGAGAGACTATCTAGAAAAATCAGACTGGTGTAAACATCACAAGTGTATTTTGGTCAGGTTCGTTTGGCAGGTCGGGTTCCAGTGAAATTGTTCATTTACCTGCTCTCATTGCTACGTAAACCAAGTCGTAGTTTTAAACAAATGAGCCACGTGTGCTTCTCTAGGACATGCACAGAGCTATGACTAAAGCAATCACCCAAGCTGTGTGGAGCAGAGCAAGGCGTCCCAGGAATCTGGGATGGAATGATGTGACTGGTTCCTCCTGGTCCTAATCCCAGCAAAAGCACATGCTGCTGCCCAAGAAATTCGACCTAAATTACTTCTCAAGTAGAAATGGGCATCCTTAGACTTCAGGGTTAAGGTTTCTGGGTTAAGGCTCCAGGTTGTGGAGCAGGATGAGTTTACAACCATTGTAAGGTATTCCCACACTTCCTGCTCCCAGGTCAGGGGCAGCAGGAGTGGCAGCGCTGACCTCCCGCATGGCTCAGCCTGCACTTCCAGAGGAGTTCTGGCAGCCAGGGGGAGGAAGGAAGGAATGCAGACTCTTCCAGTCACCAAGTTAATGGGTTTCAATGCATAATTAGTGTCATTCTTGAAAACCCACGTCTTGTCACCACTCTAAATGTGTTTAGCTTCTGTTTCCTCATTATTTTAGGATCTCGTTTTTTCCGCTAGATTAATGAGATTCTTTTGTTTCCCCCCAAAAAAGCCCCTCTCCCATGTGGGTGTTCATAGATGATTAAGAGATGATTTGAAACCTCTTGGCCTGCTCTTTGCATTAAACATTTGCCTGAGGAAGGACAAATATCCACTATGCAGTTTGGAAGTTTGACAAAATCTGGCATATTTAGCAGAGACTAACAAATCCCTGATTTGTATCTCGTCCTGGGTACCACAATTCTTTGGGACTACTTAGGCATAGTGATCATGAAATGAATTAAAGACGAATTATCCTATATTGCCATAGAAATTTGGGGGGATTTCAGGCTGCCCTGAAAAGCCCAGAGCCAAACACCCCAAGGAGTGGGGGAGATTGAAGAAGCTTAGGAGATTGGTCAGGGAGAGCAGGGCTGCTCCCTAATGGAAAAGCCAGGAAAACCAAGCAGCAGCCCAGGAACAGGGCAAAAGGCAGGCAGTCCAACAGCTCAGGCTGGGTTGAGCTAAGCTGGGGACCTCTGGCTATCACTACTAGGGAAAAACAGGTGCCTTGAGATGTGAAGTCAACTTTGAGTAAGTTGGTGGAGAGGAAATACCTCTTCTATTCATTTTCTCTGTCCCTGTCAGTGTAAACCCATTTCAAGTGAGGAAGAAAACATGACTTGACATCTCTCACTCTAATCAAAGCATGTTTTTTTTGTTTGTTTGTTTTTAACACCACTAGCATGTCAGGGCACATGTCCTCCTGCAGCCACCATAGTTTCCAAACTCCCTCTGCCTGCAGCCACTTCCAATACAGCCAGAATGTTCAGCAGCACACAAGCTTTCAGGCAGGCCACAGTTGGACAAGCTGAGGGAAAGGGTTCAACACAAATACAGAGATCTAGAGTTACACACTACACGTTTCTTATCCTATTTTATTTTTGATTTGATTTTTATTTGCAAGTCAGCACAGATGCAATGTTCTACGGAGGGACGCACTCTTTTTCCCCTGCCTTGAGACAGACAGAAAGACTTAGGAAATGCCACAGAAATAAACTCCACACAGAAAATGCAAGAATCGAGCAGTTCAGCTTTCAAGAGTCAGATAATGGCAAACAGAAGGTTGAACTTTTCCCCTCGTGTGCATATGCATCATGATTCATTGCATACTCCTCTTATGCTATTCCTCAGCTATTGCAGCATGCCATAATTTGTCTCCAGAGGCAAACAGTAGTTTGCAGAGCTGCATACTTGTCTCTGCGTGGCGGGGCAAGGCTGAGTTCACAGCACATGCCCAAGGCACTGCACACCACCTCAAGCGTGCTGGCGTCAGGGAGAAGCACAAGAGCAGGGCTGCTCACTAAAGGAAAAACCAGGAAAACCAAGCAGCTGCACAGGAGAAGGGCAGAGAGCAGGCAAGCCTGTGATGCAGCTCAGGATGGGCTGAGCTCAAGTGGGGACCAACAAAAGTCTGAGGTGAGGCAAGCCAGGGAATGGGTCAGGTTGGAAGGGAACACACCGGGGTCATCTGCTCTGACCTCCCTGCTCAGGCAGGGTCAACCCAGAGCACACAGCACAGGATTGTGCCCCAGTAGTTCTGGAATATCTCCTGTGAGGGGGACTCCACACCCTCTCTGGGCAATCTCTTCCAGTGCTCAGTCACTGACCAACAAAGTTCTTACTCATGTTCCTGTGCATCAATTTCTGCCTGTTGCCTCTTGTCCTATTGCTCAGCACCACAAGGCAGAGCCTGGTCCATCCTCCTGGCACCCTCCTTTCAGATACTGATAGATAACGATAAGATCAAGGTCTGTTAGTGCCCTCAGGTCCCCCAGCTGGGTCATGGATGTCCCTGAGGCTCAGCTGTCATGAAAAGAATTCCCTGAGGTAAAAGTAAGGTTGCATTACAACCTGGCTGAATTACCCTGAATCAAGTGGCCTGCCCATGGCTAAGCCAAAAGCTGCCCCACACACCCAACCATGCAGGATTTGGCCCTGTGAGGCGAGAAGTAGTGGCAGGTTTGAGTCACTTCTGGCAGCAACACGAGTGGAGCTCCTCATCCCCAAAGCACAGCTCCAAAAAAGCTCTGCTAGAAAAGGAGCCTGAAATCATGGCTTTGTGTCCATGTATTCACATCACCGCTTCTTCCCAGCCAGTTTGGACCAGTGGAGTCTGGCAGGCTGGTGGTGCAAATGCCTCTGAAAAACATCCCTGAGCTGCCTTCTGAAAGGAGTCCAAATGCAGAGCTGGTGCTGCTGAAGTCAGCATAATCCTGAGCTCAGGCAAGAGCGCTGCCCAGGGAGCCTGACTGTGCACTGGACACGCTGAGTAATCAGCTATTCCCATGCAGATGAGCCCTGGGAGATGAGCAGCAACCAGCACTGGGACCCAGAGTTCTGGGAAGCACAGGTCTCTGCTTTCCTAAATATCTCACCGCGGGAGCGATGCCGCTCGAACCTTGCGAGTCATAAAAAGTAATGGGAAACAGATGCTGCTGTACCTTAGATTAGAATCTGTGTTTAGATTTCCAAGATAATTTTTATCTCTGATACTTTGGCTAATGTAAGGCTGATATGATAAATGGATTTTCTGCAGAGTCTGAGAAGAGCACGCCTGCTTCAGAACACAACTTGATACGGAGTTGTCTCCGGCGGGGAGACAGAGAAAAGAAACAGAGCTGGCCTGGACCACAGTCGGGATGGAGGATGTGCTACATGCAGGAGGTCAAACAATCCTGGATTGGTGCTGGAGAGGGAGGATTCACATCTCCCCTCCTACCTTCCCTGAGCAGGGTGGGAAGGACCATTCTTGGCTCCTTGGAAGGCAGAGGAGCCTCCCCTCCATCCCTCCTAGCAGCAGTGCAGCATCCCCAGCCTGTGTCTCAGAATCTTCAAATCCTAAATGGGGTGAGCTCAAACCCAGTACACTGGCTTAAATCACCCACTAATGGAGAGAAGAGGGTACCACAATTCCAACAATCCCTATTTCCACTGGCCCATAGTACCAGCATGGGGTATAAACCTCCCTGTGTATCCTCATCCTCCTAAACTCAACCTAATCTTGTTTTCTGAAACCTATTTTTTCCATAAGTCATCTTCCAATATCCCCTGTCCCCATCACCTCTCCTGAGGGAAGGCACAGTTTATTGTCATGCTGTGGCTTCTTTTTCACTGTCCCCCTGAAGCAATGGCCACAAACAGTCCATACAGCCTTGCCTTGGTCTGCAGCCAATGGGGCCAATAGCAAATGCACATGGCAATAGAAAAAAAATATATGGGGGAAAAGAGTAAAAGAGATTTTATATTTTTGAGATTATTTTTTTCATTATTATTTTCCAGCCTGAAAATTCTTGGCAGAGTAAAACTCATCAGTTCCTTCTAGCATTGTAGGCAGAGATTATGTAATATTTACAGTGATATTAATGCAATCAATCAGCGTCAGCAAGTGGAGATGTGGGAGCCAGCTATACACACGAGAGAAAAGTGGGGAAAAGGGAAGCACAAAGGGGTCCCTGTGATGGCCAGGGAAAGATGCCAAATAATTTCACTGCTTTCCAAACTAATATGTTACAAAATAACACAATCAGCTTTGGCCCAGTTCATTAAAAATAATTGACTTGACTGCTCAGTGACTTCCCAGCAGACTGGAGATGCCCATGAGCACCCAGGCGTTCCCATAAACACCTTTCCTCCTCCCATTTGAAGGGAAAGACTTTGCCCAGCCCTGCTCCAGCTCAGTTGCAAAAGATGTCAAAGGAGCCCTTGTTGGACTGTGGGCTAGTGGGAATGGTGAAAGAGACATGGATCAAAAGTCCTCACTGAACAGAAGGGCTTTGCCACCAACACTTCCAACAAAATGCCAGTGCCTGAAAGAAGCTGTTCTTCCCAAGGTGTGGGCCTTGCAGTATCAGGTAAGAGACTTTGCAACCCTGAAAGTCCCACAGGCAGCAGTTTCTGCTGCTTTGTTTTATTTTCCTTTTCTTCTTCAGGTGGAAATACTAAGAAGGAATTGTTGCCAGAATTTGATTTCTGCATCGCCACTGGAGAAATGTTTTGGCAGCGGGGAAGAGGCATTGCTTTGCTGTACAAGGGTGGCAAGTAGGACCTGCAGATGATTTGAGAAAGGCTTCAGACCCAACCCAGCCAGCTCCCAGGTAGGCTGCAAAGGGCTCAGCAGCTGGCTTCCAAGGAGCTGGGAATGTGCTGAAGAACAGCAGCTGGGAATGCCTTCTGGTCCCTGTCTCCCAGGGGGGAAACACTGCAGCATTTCTGAACCATATCTTGGAATAAGCATTTCCTAAATAGTTGCTACTGATGTTTGGATCCCAGCCTACGGTTTGGCAGAGGCCAGTCTTGGGATTCAGGTCTTAATGTGGAGTGTCTCAAGTTCTGATGATGCTGGAATGAGAGATCCCTGCTGCTGTGGCTGGTGGGCCACTCTCACTGGGGGGAATGGGCAAATCAGTTTAGAAGAAAGTCAAGTCACATCCTTATAAACTTATTAATCCTTCCTTCAAAAGAGGCAGGAAGGGATGAATTATCTTGTTTTCCTAATTTTAAAATGTTATGTAACTGTTGAGATACTGGGTCAGATGGTTCTCACATCCCAGTAGAAGAACTGATCTCTGACTCCTGCTGGACCATGGAAGAGTTTCATAACCAAATATTACTAATCCAAGAAATTCAGGTCTGCCCTGGAGAGGTCACTGCCTGTTGATGTGTTTGCTGAACTGAATAATTGCAGTTTACAGAATTTACCCTGGCCTGCTACCTAAAGGACAAAACCTGCTTTTCTTTAGAAATGTGTCACTTGAGAAACAGAGACAAGGACCCTAATAAAATTAAGAAAAACTGACGGGATGGAAAGGCCTGGAACCTCACAGCATTTTCTTCAGAGGATTTTTTCGACCAAGAATTCAGTTTAACTTCTGGAGTAAGAAATTCCAGTTATGCTTCATTGGGAGAGAGGACAGTCTTCATATTTTAAAACCCATCAAGTGCAGTAAAAGAACAGAAGAGACACCATTTTCCCCATTTTAGGTTACCCCAAACCCAGAGGAATGCTCAGGCCAAAGTCAAAAGAGATGTATTCAGGGCAGGTTTTTTTTCCCTGTTGACCTGCCAGGAGCCACCTGAGGAAATTCCAGAAAAAAATTTGCTGACACCCACCTTGGTTGAAAGGGAAGGGGCAGCAGAATGGCAGAGCACTGCTGAGCTCCTGACCCCAGTGCAGATGGAGATGGTGACTCCTGGAATGTTGGTTTTGAGAAGAGCAGTTGGCCTGGCTGTGATTGAGAAATGCCTGTTCTCCACAGGAGGATCAGCACGTGGATATTTCAAGAGCAGCCCTCTTCTCCAGTTTGTTTGGCAGTAAGAGCCACTTGTCTCTGAACAGGCACTCAGCATGTGATCATTTTGGGCTCCTTCCCACTTAGGAGCATGACTCTTGGGGAAAGCTTGACATCAGATTATGCCCTTCTCAGAGAGTACAAAATTCTGTTTCAGGCCAAGTTTTGTGCATTTCTGACTCTTGAGCCATGCTCTCACTTCTTCTCTGTCCCAATGAGTCTATTTTGGGCTGAATTCCTAGTGACATGAACAAAAATTCCTAGAAAAAGCCCCTTGTGCGCAGATGGAAGAGCAAACTCTGTTAACCACAACCACAAACCACTTCCATAAACTCCAACCTTTTGCTCCAGCTTTAGGTTTCCTTGAAAAGATTTGGAAGCTTTCTGGGCAAAGTTTAGCCCACTTGGGGGAAAAGAACCCCTTTTTTATTGCTGCAGAAACCTGCTCCTCGCACCATGGAGGTGCTCATCAGATGCCCTAGAAACCTTTGTCACTGGGAGTATAGGAAAAATAACATTTGCCCCAGAAAACTTTAATCACGTAAGCAACTAAATTAGGTGGATGATCTGCCTTCCATCTCTTTATAATCTCTGCAGAGATATTTATCTAAGTGAGTATAGAGCAGGAATTAACCTCCTGTGCAGGGAAGAGCCTTAAGGAGTAACCTTCGTCTCTTCCCTGTGTAGAGGAGCTGTAGAGCAGTTCAGCCATGCAGGTAAACTCACTTAGAGACTTAAAGACTTAGACAGCTTAAGTAGACACCTGGAGGTGTCACCACCTTCTGGAGATGAATACTTTTCTGGTACTCTATCCTCTATGCCTCCATGGAGTGGAAAATTCTTCATTTGTGCTTCAAAATCTGGACAACACCCTTCCCAACACTAAACTGACCAAGAATTAATAGTAGGTAGTAGAGTGACATGAAATGTTTGTTCCAGCAGAGCAGCAGTTGCTTTCTCTGGTCTGTGGTGTTATTCACAGCTTTCTCTCTATGTCACACTGAGGCAAAAATTACGCAATGCCCCGACTGTACATTTATCCACACTTCTGGTGCTTTAGCAATCTGGCTTCTCAGCTAGAGGCTGGTGCCAAAGCATATTAAGAAATGAGCCTGTGTTTTGAGCATATGCTATCAGCAAAGTCTCATTTTTTTTGTTGCCACTTAGTATTTCTTAACAAGAGGAGAATGCACATGGGGCTGTCTCGAAGCAGGAAGGATGCAAGGCAAAGCCCTGGATGGCTTTACAACTTCAGGCCACTTTCTGCCACTGGTCTGCAGTGCAGAGGTGTCCAATTCTGACCCACACCAGTTAGGACTAATGGAAAGAATCATCAGCCACAAAAACACTGTAAGATGCTGCCAAATTGCCCACCATTTGTTGCAGGCAAATATGGAAGAAAAAGGAGCTGCACATGACTTCAGGATGAAAGATGGATTGGAGAGAGCTGTTCACCCCAGTCCTGGAGAGCCATGGGTTTGGCCAGCAGTCCCTGGCTAAATGATGAATTCATCCTGTTTGTTATAGACACAGAGCAGCCCTTGGCCGCTGCTCTTGTCTGTATTTCTATTTATGCTGATAATACACATTTTTAAAGGCAATCTTAATTGCCACACTAGATTTATTAGAAGGGATATTATCCATCCTTCCCTTCCACCCCCTGCCCCCTCCAGCTCAATTCATCATCTTTATGAGAGGGCAAGTTGAGGACCACACCTCCTCTGCTTCCCAGGGACAGCACCGTGGACATCAGCTTCACCATCACCCAAAAATCAAACAGGATGAGTTCCTAGAAAGCTGGGGAATGACTGAATGCAAGCACAGGGAGGCCAATTGCATTATTTTCACCCTGAGCAGCTCAAGGTGCAATTCTGCAGCAGGGTAATGAGAACAAAGGGCTTTTGGGGTAGAATCCAAATCCTCCTGCCAAACCCTGCCCAACCAGGATGCTGAAATGGCTGAGCCTGCAGCTCAGAGCTATATAAAGCTGCAGGGATAGGAGCCCTTGGCTGGTGCCAGGCTCCAAGCTAAAGTGAGTTCTACAGGAGGGAGGTTGCAGGCCTCTGACAGGATGTAAACTGTGTTTCTGGGCGCAGCAGAAAGTGTGTGGCTGCTGTCTGTGCAGATCCTGGCAATCTGCATCCTTCCATGTAAGCATTGGTGGTGCCAAGCAATTATGATGTTTATAGAAACTGATGGCCTACATCTGTTTAAAATACTTCCCAGTGTTTAGACTGACAGGATAGAAAACATTCTGCAAGGAGTAAGCAGAAATTGGATGGTTATATATATTTTTTATATATATATATATTTTATATATTTTTTTTATGGTTGTGGGGTTTTTTTTTTTGACTTAGAAGAATTCACACTAAATTGATTAACTACTCAAATTCATTAGCACTGTAAGCACTGTAAGGTGAGCACAAGCCATAAACCTGCCTTCCTGCAGGCTAGAGAATTAACAAAATGTAAGAAAATTCTTCCAGAGGGTAAAGCCATTTTGGAACTAGACTGAAGCAAGAATGTGGTCTTATATCCCAGCATCTTTACAGCCTTCCTGCTTGATCTTAGGCAAGACAAAGTTTTCTCTCCATTGAGAAATCAGCCAGGATGGCTGATCCCAGTTACTCCAGCAGAGACAACAACCATTCTTACTCCAGCATAGCTATTTACAGATGGAGCAAAGAGCAAGCTGAGGTCCCAGCATCACCTGCTTGCAGAGGGCAACTAGATCTGTTGCACTGCACAGAGAAGCCTGACCTTGGACTTATCTCACCTGCCAGTGGTGGCTCCTTATCTCCACCCCAACACTTCCCTTCATTGCTTCGAGTCCTTCCAGGCTTTGACTCCTCCCAGGAGGTTCTGCAGGGTCAGTGCTCCTTCTTCACACCAGCACCCTGATGGTACCATGGGGAACCTTCTTTGATTCAGGCAGCTTTGGCCATGAGTGGAATATCCAGATGGTTTAGGGATGAAAGAAGCTGAGATTTCATAGATTGTGACCACGGCAGCAAAGAGAGCAGAGCTGTACAGCGCTGCAGTCCCAAAGCCCTCAGTGACACAAGGGCTCTTCAGAGACCTCAACAAGCCACTGCAAACTAGAGCCACATCCAGAAACCCAAGGATTGCTTCAGAAATGGCCAAACCACAGGACCCCCATGGCCAAGCCCAAGAGCTTTGGCAAAGAACCTTCCCTCAGCTGCAGCTGCTTTCTAAGCAGAAAATTCGACACAGTAATACCCAATTTTTCATGCACATACCCAGGGGCTTGTTTGTACAGCCACCCTTATCTTCCTCTTCCTTGAGCATGGGTGTGCTTTGCCATCTGACTACTGAGAGAAGCCTTCCCTTATTAGCATCTTGGAATCTTGCTATAAATCTCCCTGTAGGGCTCACTCTTGGGAGACAATGTCACAGAACAAAGAGCCCCATTCACCAGTCGAGCCTTTGGAGTTCATTTTCAATTTTTTAATGTCAGTCCTAGAGGCAGGGTGCAAGTTTTATGTGCAAAGCACACAGAGACCCCAAAAGGGACACCCTGTTCTGAAATTAGTTATAACCAAGTCCCTTAGGGCATGGCTGTTGCTCAGCAAGTGGGAAGGTCTCTCCTCGTGGTTATACTGAAAAGAAATGTATGACAGAAAAAAATCCATCTCTGGAGCTCTCCCTTAGTTCACTGCCAGGATTATTATGGTATCTAGCTTAATAAAAGATAGTTTCCATTCTCCTTTTCCTCCCACCCAATCTCTTGTATTTTCAAGGCCACTTATGTCACACATGCACACATGCAAAACTCCAGCATGGAAGGCAGCCACATCAAGCACAGCATCACAAAAAAGCAGCCACCATTTCTTCTGAGCCCTCCTTCCTTGTGCACTGAAAATTAGTACACAAATGATGCAAATCAGAAGCACGTGCAGAGGGGAAGCTGCTCTCCCTGGCACTGGCTAGGGAGGGAGTGCATCTCCCATCAGGGAATTCTCTGGGGCACTGGGATGGGCTCAGGACTGTGCTTTGCACTGATGCTTCATCCTGCACACCCCAAGGACCCACAGGGCTTGTCTATGCTCCCCCTGGAGCATCCTGTCCCCCCACAATGACATCTCCGTGTTTCTCCAGCCCTGCTGCCTCTCCCCCAGTCCCTGAGCAGAGCTGTGTAAAACACGCAGACGTTTTCATCACTAAACTTATGGCTGCCCTGAGGGCATGTGCATAAGTTTACCCAGTGCTCTTTAAATCAGTCCCAGAACAACCTTTTCCAGCCACTGCCAAACAAAAGCTGTTCTAGCAGAAGTCTATTTTCCTTTTCTCTGTAAGAAACCCCTTTTTTTTTCTTTTTTTTTTTTTTCAGGCTAGCTCAGCTGTTACACTTGGGCACTGGCTGCTGGAAACACACAAAAATACCTGCAACTTCACTGAAATTAATGGAAAAAAACCTGCCAGTAAATTCAAAGGGAGTGGAACAAAAATTTACAGTATTTTTTTTTTTGTTCCAGGAAGGTTTAAAAAAAAAAGGAAAAAAAAAAAAAGGAAGGGAAAGATCTCTTGAAACCCAGCTTTAGTCCACATTGAAGCAAATTTTGATGGCTCTCATGTTCCCTGAGGAGGACATGTACATGCTACAGAAGTGAGCTGCTGCTCCACCAGTGTAAGAGCTGTAAGGATGCAATCTCCTCGAGGCTAAGGCTCCCAAATTGCTCCTCCCATGTCCATAGTGACCTGTTATTCCAGCACTGCTGCTGCAGAGGTGTAAGCATGGTGCTGGTCACAGGCAAAGCCTGGTTTTGATGCTAGGGCAAGCTCAGGGCGGGTGGGCACAACATCCACCACGCAAACTCTCAAGGGGTGGGGTGCTTTCAGATTTTTATTCTCCTACCAAAATAGGTCAGGCTCTGACGTCTCTGAGTGGGCTTTACAGGGTGAGGCTGCGCTCTGTTTCCATCTGGTGTGATGCTGGCCAGGGAATGCAGTGTCCCACACCCAGTTTGCATCCTTTATCACCAGCCCAGAGGACAGCCCAGGCTCCCAGGGATTGATGTCTGGTGTTTCCCAGAACCCAAACCTCCTGTTTGAGACCTGCTTGCTCCATCCTCCCCCTCTGATCCTCTCACCCACAACTGCAGCTTCACACCAGGCAAGTGACTCAGAAATGCCAATGCCACATGAGAAAGGGTGTCCCTGACAGGGAAATGAGTGCCATGAGGGGACAAACAGTTTATGGCTGTTTTATGATGCTCACATCAGCCAGGGGTTGTTCTTTGCACGGGGGTGGATAGGTGAATTTTAGATACAGCCAACCTAACAACTCTGCTGACACCTCCCTGTGTGGCTACACAACCACTCCCAGATATCTGACATGACCCCACACGTTGGACCCTCCAAAATTTCCCTTGGTATCACCTGGGACTGAGTAAATCTAAGGCTCATGAGCTTGCCCACTGTGACTGTGCACCATTGCATGGGACAGTCCTGGGGACACCTCTGGCCAGTGCTGAAGGACCTCAGCAGCTGCAAAGGCCACCTCCATCTGAAGGGACACAGCCCTGCCCTCTGTGTGAGGTCTCACACCAGGGTCAGGGCTCCGAGATGGGGTGTCCCCACACCACAGCCACTCCTTGGATCTGCTGCACGTTGATATTTCTGTACAAACAGACTTGGAAGGCGCTCACATCAGCGTTCAGCTGGAGGAAATCCCAGCCACGAGCCCACCGGGATCAGGGGAATCAAAGTGTTGCTAATAAAGAGCCTTTTCTCGCCTTCCCAAATCCGCACTCCAAACAGTAGGATGCAAGAGGGAGGATTTCTCATAAGCTGAACAACTCCAACAGGAAATGGCACATTTAGCACTTCTTTCATGATTTTATTTCCACCACATTTCCTCTATGCCCACTCCCAAGCTCTGCCCATGACAGCACACTATCTCTGGGAGCAGATCCCTTCATTTTTAAGAGCAGCCCCGTGCCCTCCTGCCAGAACAGCCAGTTTGGTCCCTGGCCACCACCGTATCTCTCCAATTTAGCCCTGCAAATCACAGTGGCACCAGATTAAGCCTTTAGCCGTGTTATTACATGAGGTTTACTCATCACAAATGTTGACAGTAAGGATCAGCTTTAAGTAACAAACCAGAAAACCAATTCCCTTCCATACATTCAACAAAATCCTGTTGCTTCCTTCAGGAGAAAACATGCTGCACTGCCTTACTGTACAGTCACAGGAGGAAATCACTCTGGAAAGTCGATATTAATGGGCTCAGACTGCAGCAGAGGGCATGTTCATTTTGCAATTGAGTTACTTTCCCTGATACTCTCTTGATTCTATTTTCCTGGCAAATTGTGATTGCTAATAAATTGCAATAACTTTGAGTTTACATTATGACTCGCAGAAGATTATTCTGGGCAGTAATGACATTCCCAAAGCGGAGGGTCTCTCCAGTGAAATATCTGGCATATGGAAACAATTCAGTTTTTACAGATTCAGATGAAACCTACGTATTACTGATGAAGAAACCATGTTTTGATAAGATAATAGGCAGCGGTGTGAGCCGACAGGGAAGAAAATATGTAGTTTCTAATGCCTACAATGAAGTCAGGCTTCTCCCAAAGCTTATTGAAGCCAGTGGACTGAGTCCTCCAGGCTTCACTGGGGTTGAAGATCAAGTGCTCACCCTCCTCACAACAGGAACATGTTCTGGGTCAGCTCGTCCCATTCCAGAACACTTTATCCTACAATAATATTCCAGCCTCCCACTTATTAGATGCTCAAATCTGTTTATTTCCTCTAGTGTCCAAGTCTCTCTCAGTGTCTCCTTTTGAAACCCGCAGGGCAGCCGAAGCGGGAATTTTAATTTTATTGCACTATTTGTCAAACATTTTCTCCTTTATTTTTTTAAAACACTGTTTACACAGAGCAACCTTCCTCCCTGATCCCCTCTGGTTTGTCTTTTGCTTCTCAGGCATTTCCTAGCTGCTGTGCTTGGGCTCCACCTTGTCATGTAAATCCAATTTAATTTGCACAGTTCTGTTTGACTCGGGCTGTTTTCTAATAAATTCAAGCTCCGTGAAAAATTCCAACCAGGTGATACACTCAAAGGCAGCAGCTCCTAACCCAGCATGTGGGAAGGATCTTCAAATCACACTCTAAGAGGAGGCAGGTGGCTTTTGGGACTGATTGCCTTTTTGCTTCTGATATTAACTTTTAATTTCCAACCTTGCTAAACCTTGTTTTCCTATATGATCCATTTCTGCCTCAAAATCTGTTCTGTCCTGGGGTTATTGACACAGTTGGAAAACACACTATATTTACTCTTAGAGAAAACAGTTTCGCTTTCATGCATTAATTTAGAATCAGGACTGGGTCCATGCTCATAGTGCAATCTCTAATTCTGCTCTTCTTCATCGTCTATCTAAGGAGTTGTCTTCAGAAATCTTTAGTGCAGAGATGAAAACATGCAGGAAACAAGAATGAAAAAGAAGCTTTATTTTATGGATTTACAGTTTTAATACTTCTGCTTATCAGTGAGTGAAATTTGGGGAAGACTCTACAGACAAAAGAGCAAAATATGTTCTTTGCAAAAGGGGGATAGTGAAGTCTATAAGCCCCAGTACAACACTCTGAGAGACCAAAGCAGGGTCAGAACTGGGTGGTAAGAGAAATAATTGAACTCTGTGCCCTGCCCAACCAAATGTGGGCCAGGAAATCAGATCCAGGAAATCAGAGCCCAGAAATCCCTTTTGCCATAAGCAGGGGCAGGGAGGCTTCTGAGTAGTTCCTACAAACAGAAAAAAGCCCTTTGCATCGTGTCCCATATCTCAGTGGAGTCTGGTGCCTCCCCTCTAATCTGTTTTTGTCTGTAGGCTCAACTCCAGCACAGGTTGGGTGATGCACGTGGATTTGTCTGCCAAGCAACCACTGCACCCCCTCGCCTCTGAGATGGGCTTGATCCCCTGTGAAGCACCTCCAAAAATAGCAGCGTTACATACCTCAGGTACAAGAGGCCAGCTGGAAGTTTAGCTAGCATTTATCTACTCTCCTGAGCAAAGGAAACTCCCCAAAATTCCCAAGAAATCCACAGAATGAAGAATCTCAGCTTTTGTTCCACTTGGTCAATAGAACCAAGAGCTCTAACAGCTCTAACAGCTTTGTAAATAAATACAGGGCACCACGACAGTTCAGGTGATTTATTGGCACTTAACATTATGGGGGTGACAGAAAACACTGCAATACTCAAGTGCTATGGCCATTATAAACATTTTTTTTAAAGGGGTTTATTACAGAGCTGTAAAAGTCAGCTCGAGGCTAGAAGTTGGCATGAGAGTTCTCTCTACCTTTGAAGTGTTTATTGACAGTAGAAATTTGGAAGGGGAAAAAAATCAATTTGGAAACTATGGTTTCATCAGGCTTTGAATAGCAAGTGTAAAAGGGAAAGGAGATAAGAAAGTGGGGGAAGAGGAGAAGGAGCAGTGCTGTGAGGATGGATCATGTCCAGCAAATCTTCTGCCAGGGAGATTTTTGGGTTCACCTTTTTCCATCCATAAGTGACTCACAAAGCAGTGGTTTCTACAAAGTTTCTCCCATATTTCAAAATATTTGCCCAGCCATTTCCATGCAGTTATTGGTGCGTAATTTACAGCCTTTCACAGCAGGCAGTGCAAGTGGCCCTGGGGTAACAGATGCCTTGGAGAGCTCCTGAGAGCTGCTGCTCTCTGGCTCCCTGCTTTCACCAGAGCAGAGGAGGAGGAATTTGTATCCAAGAGGATCAGCCCTGCCAGGTTACACATTGGCAAGAGCAAGGGGTAAATCCCACCTGGCCCCATTCTCCAGCCAGTGCTGGAGCTTCTGAAGTCTGGTCCAGGCAGAGGGGCTGGTTTTCCATTCCTGCAAGCCCGTGCCAAATGCAGGTACCTCTCAGATTTCAAACCCAGAAGGGACCACTGTGAGCTTCTTATACAAGAAAGGCAGTCCCATTTTTTGGTTAAATGTCACCTCAGCACTGCTCATGATCACCAGTCACCTACACAGCACCACTGTACCACAAACTGGGCACACTGGGGCATCCCTGGGAAGCTCTGTGCTCAGGGGTACCTTTAAAGCTGATTTTAGGAAAAGGGTGCTCAGAAAACACTTGAGAATAGGTTCACCACCCAGGAGGGACATTAAGGGAACATTAACTCCTCCACTGGCTCCATCCAGGGGTGCACTCTGAGCTTGGTGCAGCTCACCACCCCATTTTTATGCCTTGTGTGTGGCCAATTGCGCTTGTGCATCACCAAGCTTGGATGAGAGAGATGAAAATTAATCCCTGAATTGTTTGGCTCCTTCAGGAGAAACCCCACAGTGAGACCTACTTGGATGGGAGAAATGAGCTGGAAAATCAGCTTGGAACATGTCAAAGCAAGCCAGTAAGGTTTGGTGAAGATGAACCACACCTTGAGCAGGCAGAGCTGGAGAGGAGACACTGGTTAACACCCACCAGCAGCCTGGCCTGACTCCCTGGGAAGATGATGCTATTTTTGTCTGCCCTTTTCAGAGCCACATTCACCACTGAAACCCAGCCACATGCTGAATTATGGGCTGGATGGATGATTCCAGTGTGGAGCAGATGTTTATCTCATTTACTTCCTTTTTTTTTTTTTAACATTTCACGTGTAGGAAAACGATAAAAGCAAGAAGATTAAAACATGGATGCCCAAAGTCTAATTAACATCCCCTGGTAAGATGGGTGTGTTTTACCTTTAAAGCAAAGTGATTCCAGCTTCCTTTGCAATACGTATTAATCCCAGGGGAAGCAATCAGAAACAACATCATGATGTTGTTAAGAATCATTTATTACTGCTATTATTATGGTGAGCTTGGGTGAATCAACTCAATAAGAATGACACAAGCTCAGTGAATAACTTAAATTCTATTTTGAGGTCTTGAATAAGACTTCGATGAGACTGAGTGTAAAAAACCTACACATGGTTGAGATGCAATTATGGAATTTTGACAAGGGCATTTGACCAACCCCAAAAAATCCATGCATCAAACTGTCATCATCACCAAATGTGCATGCCTCAGATTTTCCAGTTCAGCAAGGTTATAGAACGTTACAGCTTTTTATGTATTTGAAAGTGAGAGTTAAAATATAATTATAATATAAAAACATTATAAAATAAAAAGCTTACTTTTTATAAGCTCGCCACACTGGAAAATTTGAGGCACAATAATCTTCTCTATAGCAGTCTCAATATTATGGTTCCAAGTTCCTCACACCTTGTAACATAATTAGGAGTCCTCCTGAACGCTTTGTCACACTTTTTTTGGGGGGGAATATCGCCAGGAATGGTTGGTTCAGGCTCCACTCCCTCCAACCATCCTGACACTTGCTGGATTGGAAAGATTGCTCCAAGAGCAAGTAGAAGTGAGCCCTATAAACTCTATTTGGCTCTATAAACTGACGGCACACAGGGAAAGAGAGTGGTCAGAAACATTTTCTTCCCAGATGCAAATGTGCAAGCAGGTGCCAAAGGGTTCTCACTACATGACTATTTAGCCTGGTGGCAAAATTGTGAAGGAAGATAAAACAATAGGTGAGGAGTTTCTTTTTAAGCAGAGCCTAAATAATTTCTTTATCAGAGGGAACAGTATTAATATATAAATATTCTTTAACAAAATGTTAGCCCTGAGGTCATGCATCTGAACTGTTTTGTTTTTCTTGTGTCCTGTCAGTGCTTTCAGGCGTCCATACCCTGCAGCTGTGGCTCCTGTGTGAGCTTGGTCCATGTGGCAAAGGAATATTAGCACCTCATGGCCACTGGCTGGAAATTGGTTCCTGCTTGGCTCAAAGGCTCGTGCATCTTGGAGCAGCTGGGCTGGAGAGGTTTGTGAAGTAAATCAAAACAAGCCACAGGAAATTCTAGGCATGGCAAAGGTTCCTTGGCTGAATGATTGATTCACAGTTTGCAAGAAGTGTTGTGCTGGTTTTGGCTGGGGTAGAGTTAATTTTATTCATGGTAGCTGGCACGGGGCTGTGTTTTTGATTTGTGCTGAAAACAGAAGACAGAATATTTGGAGTGATTGTTGTTTGTCATCCCAAGTCACTATTACACGTAGTAATAGAACCCCCTTTTTCCTGGGGGTTCCTGGACACTTTCCTACCCATGGGAACGAATTCCTTCGTTTGGTTTGCTTGTACACATGACTTTTGCTTTGCCTATTAAACCACCTTTATTTCAGCCCCTGAGTTCTCACCTTTCTGTTTCTCTTCCCCATATCACTGTGGGGAGTGGGCCAGGAGCTGTGTGGGGTTTTGTTGCCAGCTGGGGTTAAACCATAGGGGTCTTGCTTGTCAGAAATCTCTCCAGTTATGAGCCTAGATCTTTACAAAAGGAGCACAGAGGATGTTTGGAGTATGGATTAGACTATTCCGCACCATAAGGACACCACATCCTCCCTATTTATTTCTCCTACTCTTTCTGGCTCTGTGGATGGGATTATGCAAGCAGATCACAGTTACCCCTCAGGACTCATGCCCTACACTTGTGATGAAATCACATCTTGAATTCTCAGGGGACTATGAACCTGGGAACCAAGAGATGGAGTGGAGAAAGGAACAGAAAGGTTATGCTATCCTATCCAAATAAGGAAGAGATAAAATGGGTCTGACTGTGAGGGCTGGCAGTATGTCCCAGCCCTGCTCCCCAGATAAAAATCCTGTTTATATGCTGACTCCATGCCACTCCTCCACAGTTTGGGGTTTTTTGTAAAGAGATTCAGAAATGGTAACAGAAGAGCTACAAGAGACCCCATTATGTCCCGATTTAACTTCTGTATTATGTGATGTACATTGCCTGTTTCCCTTTTGATTCAGGCCCAGCTGATCCTGGGACAGGAGAGACTTCAAGGGTAAGGACCATCCCTGTTACATCTCTTGGGACTTCTCACTGGGGGTGGACACAGCACGGCAAAACTGGGTGTACTATGACAACTTAGGATGGATAAAAATAATCTGCAGCATGTCCAGAACTGACTCTTAGGTGTTAGGGAGGGCCATAAGGAATGATACTCAGATTCTGGAAGCCTGAGTGGAACATTCCAGTTCTTCCCAAAATATACAGTGGAAGTATTTGGGCTCAGAGAGAACAGCTACAGCCAGGGCAGCAAGAGAAACAGTCCTGGCAGTGCAGGAGGAGATGAGAGCTGACTCAGAAGGAGAATTGTCTTTCATGCTGCCCATCCCAACATCCTTACCTGGCCTCTGGGGCTGCACCTCACCTGTGCTCTGAAAGCCAAATCCCTGGGGATTCCAGCCTAGAACGTGGGGCAGCTGGCACCAGACACTGACTGGGGGCCAGAGGTGAGCTGATCCCTGATTGTTATTGCAGAGGTGTGGTGAGCTTGGCAGCTGCTCTTTCATCTGCCTGATGGGCTGGATGGGGGAAAGCAGGGAGGTGAGTCCAGCCAGGACACTCTCTGCAGCTGCCCTGGTAATGATTGTTGCCTTCTGAACAAATAAAGTTTCCAGTGGGACAGTCTTGCCTGGTTCTTTGTCCCATTGCAGAACAGGTCACCGGTTATTGATGGAGTGTTTCTCACAAGGACATTACAACACCAAAAAATCACAGGACAGAGCAGTTTGTTGTTTTGTTTGTTTATTATGTTCTCCCCAAACAGGAATATGGTATTTCTTTTTTTTTTTTTTTTTCCAAAATTTGGACCAAAGACTGTGAACTGCTTCCAGGCTGGCCTGCAGCTGACCATGCACCCCTGCATGGTCTCTATGCAGTTCAGATGTCACCATAAAACAATTAGCCACAAAAAACCAAGTTATTAGCAACTAATAATCAGTTAAACTAATATATTACATCCCATCAAAGTGCCACCAGCTCCCTGGGCACCAAGACCAAGCACTTTCTCAGATATGAACACATGTAAAACCAGTAGCATGAGACTACAGAAGTTATTACTTCAATCTTTGGGAATTTAATCCAGGCAGCAGGCAGAAGACAGCCTGGTCTTTTCTTTCTGGTGTTTGCCATATCTAAATATGGGTTAGAAAGAATTTCAGGTAACTTATTACAAAAGGGGCACATCCCACACATTTCATCAACTCAAGGAATCGGCCAGAGCTGATTTTAGGGCCTTGAATGCTAATTCTCTTCCCATGGCAACCAGTCATAAAATGGAAAACAGAGTCAAACATCCAGGGAGGGCACCAGAGTCAAGCTGTGTGGGCATCACCATGGGCTTACTCCAAAGGGATGTGGTGGTAATGCTATCTATGAAATTGATTTCTCCCCACCCTTACTATTGCATTTTACTATTTTTGATCATCAGGCAGGAAAGCATAAATAAAATCCTCTTAATGTCACAGCCATTTTTCAAGCAGGAAGTGACACAGGTTGACACCCAGCCATTAATTTGACATGAGGCAGTAAAATCATTTGACTTTGCTGGCAGATTTTCATAGGAATTAACCAACTTGAAGATTTATGGTCAACATATTGCTTTCACTGTAAAGGCTGGTATGAACAAAATCCCAAAATGGACCATTATCACTGCTTATTGTAAAAAGGATTTTTTGACTATGGAAACTATGGAGTAACTTAGGAAATCTCTGCTTTCTATAAACATTTCTATAAACATTTAAATTGTGCTCTAATTTAAAAAAAAAAATCACAAAAGGGTATTTTAGGAGAAATCGTTATTGTAAAGAGACAGAGAAATAGATGGGATCTACTGGCATGTGAATTTTGCTTTCCCCCAAAAAATGAGCACATGTGTTACAGCCAAGGGGATAGTGGCCATAGCTCATGTCTTCAAGGATTTGGTTTTTTTCACTTATCTGATGAAACCTTAGGAGGTCAGGGAGGCATTTGGGCCTGATGAACACCTTCAGCCAGGCCAGGAAGAAGGAAGGACTGAAAAAGCTGCAGTCCACTTGTCATGCCATGATCCCACAGCATTCAGCACAGCCAAGGCCAAGGGAAGGACTCTTGTGCACCCAGACTCTGGATTTTATCCTCCTGGTCCCATTCTGCAGAGCACACACCCCCTCCCTTCAGTCAAACCAACCCTTGACAGGCCCAAGGACTCTCCCCAAGCAAAAGTGTGCAGTGTTGGAATGCAGTGTTAGTGCCAGGCAGCAATCCAGCACCTTTTCCTTTGCAGCAGGCTCCAGCCTGGATGGCAGCAGAGCAGGGCTGTGCTGTCCTCCTCCCTGGCTCTGAAGAAGTTTTCCCTCCAGCTGGGGGGAGGATGGAGGGCAGGAGGAAGCACGTGGAGATGCTCACCAGGCTGGTCAGGAGTGATGTGTTGTGCCACCCTCCTGAGCCAACCTGTGCTTCCCTGTGCCAGCTCTCCCCAGAGTGTCACTCTGTCCTCACCCCCCCACCCTGCTCCTTCACGCTCAGCCACAGTCTCGCTCACTCAGCCCTAATGTTTCTTTTCCTGCAGGGAGATCTTTCCAGCACCTCCAGACAGGAATGAAACCTGGATGCTTACACAGCGTGACCACGAGGTGACCGAAGCACTAATGATCAGCAGATGAAGGATGATGTTGGACTCCCTGGGAAGGGATGGCCTGCCAGAAAAGGAGGGCAGGTCCCACAACAGCCATCCTTGTTCCTTGGGCTGTCACCTTCAGTGCATAGAGCACCACAACCACCACGTCCAAATCTGATTTCTGCAGCTCCTGCGCTAACAAGGTGAGAGCTGATATCCATTATTTTGGGCATAGCCAAGCATTAAAACACTCTGGTGACTACTGGCTCACATCCCATCACCTTGGAGCAGGGCAGAGTCAGTCCAGAGTCAGGCAGAGCCTAAAGCCTGAAGTTGCTGCTCTGGTGTCTGCACTGCCTCTGTGATGCCTCACGGCCGAAATTCCTGCACGAACTGACCCACAGCAAGAGGGCCTCTGAACCAAGGAGATTTATAAGATCAACAGCAGGAGATTTTGGGGGAGCAGATGCAGAGAGAGAGGGTCAAACAAGGTCACATTGGAAATGTATGGCAGGAGCAAAAGCTTAGCCCAGTTGAACTGAATTCTTGTTCAATGGCAAAACCATGAGACCATTCTTCCTGCTAAGTTTTTCCATGCCCTAACAAGCCTGGTGAGGAACTTAATGACATCTGCGTTTTCTTGCTTGAGTGAGGACCTCATGATTTGGCTGGATGCCATGAAAAAAAAAAGATGTCCAAAAGTTATGAAAATAAAGGTATTTATCTTCATTGTTGGAGGGAAAAAAAAAGGCTGAGCCTTTTATTTCTCTCTCTTGGAGGATTAAGCTCACAGATTTACAAAGAACTGGTTGATTACCAAAATAAATACATCGCCATGCCAATTTATAGGACACAAATGTAAGAAACCCATCCAACCAAATCAGGCAAAGTGTAATTCATGTGAGAGCCCTCAGCATGTCCAAAGGGCACAGTGCATGTGGAACAAAGTACATAGGAAAAACATGCTAGAAACCTCTATCTGCAGGAACAATTCCCAGTGCAGCATATACTGGAGCTATAAAATAAATGGCTTGGCTCTCCACTGGAAGCAAAGCCCAACTGCTCTCAATGAAAAGGAGGATCATGTATCTTTATAATGAGAATTCAGTCATTTTTAAATGTTGGCTTTGCTCATATCACCACCAAATCTGTCTGCGGAGCTGACAGGCTGCAGACTTCATTTGGGTTTCTAACTGTGATTATACATGGCAGTGATGGATACCACAAGGTTTTCCAGGGCTTAGGGTTTGGGGCTGGCTTTTGTTTTTCAGTTGTTTGGGGCTTGGGATTGAGAGAGCTGGTGGGGGTATTTTTAGTGTCACTGCCCAATGAGGCTTAAAGGGCTCTTTCCTTATTTTTGTAGCTCTGATAATGCACAGAGATGAAAGCAGCCCCTGAACAAGTTCTTCTTTATATTGGCAAAGCTGCCCCTTCTGTGATGAAACCCAAGAGCAGTTTCTGCTTTCAGTGCTCAGTGAGATGGAGCAGAACATGTTTACTGAGCCTGAACATGCCATTGCCCTCAGAGGTGTAAGCATCACCCTTTGCAGCAAAGGTGATCCTCAGAGCACTAAAACATCTGCTTGCTTAGTGGAAAAACAACCCCACAATCATGTTAACATTCATGAGCGTGGCATATTCAGGAGTTAAGGGAACTTCCTTTCCTCTCTGATGTTTCTTACAAGGCAGAATCACTTTCTGTAGCTGACAGCACACACAGGAGTGATGCATTTCACAGCCAGAGCAACTCCTTTCACAGTCCAACCTGAAGAAACCTGAAGTTGTCCATTAGAAATGAAGCAGACTTCACACAGGACTTAAAGCACTGTTTGGAAGCTCTTTTTTTCCCAGTCCAACCTCAGACTGCAAGGCTAGGGACAAGCAAAGTACTTGTGTTACAGTGGATGCAAAGCACTTATAGCAGCCCAGAGCTGTCCAAGACTTGACAACAAGCTGGCACAGGGAGGGTATCTGCATTTTTAAAACTCTTTCTCCCAGTCTTTGCTCCTAGTATCAAGACTAAAGAGAAGAAATTTGTCTGGTTACTTCTGGGGAAAAAAAGTCAACACTATGATCCATAGGGATTGCAGCCTGGACTAAAATGGGAAAGCCAAGAGGAATAATTTTGTCTTCTACAAGGTGCTTCTCCACATAACCTGGGGAAAACATCCCTGAGCTTGTGACGTGAGGCATTTGGAAGCAGCACATTGTGTATTTAGCCTGACTGGGGGCACTGTTAAGCAGACCGGAGCTTTGGTTCACATGAGAAAAGTGCCTGACCTGACACTGGAGCAGTGGAGACACTGAACTGACAACATGCATGGAGTTCACAGCATGTTCTTTGCAAGTGGACGTGAAGCAGCTCATAAAAGTGGTTCAGATCAGTTGCCAAGATCAAATGTTCTCAGTTGAGCTGATCTGGCACTCCGCAGGGCTAGGTCTCATCAAAGAGGATCTCTCTGTAACCTCAGGGCATCGTATGGTCAAAGGCATTCCAGCTCTGCACAGGAGCTGGGAAACACCTTGGCTTCCAGCCTACTGTGGCCTTCAGAGCAGCAGTGCATGGCCAGGCCGTGTAAAAGCAGCTCAGGAACACCTAGACCACACCACAGTCCTTGTGGAACCATACAATCAGGACTGCAAAAGATCTCCAAGACCATCGTGTCCAACTGTGAACCCTGATGCTGTTTGTTCTTCATGCAAGCATAGAAGTCTGGTTGCAGAGCTTCTGGGACTCCCATCCCTGCAGTGAAAATCATCCTGCCACAACACCAGTGGAAAATTTAAAGGTGATAATCACAACTCCACGCTTGAAATCAAACAAAAGCACAGCTAGCTCAGCAGCACATGGCTGTGCTGCATCCTGTACCCCAGTGAAGTGCTGCTGTGCCACTGACCAGCTGCAAATTCAATAAAGGTCACAGCAAAGCCAAGCAGAGCTCCAGCTCCCCCCAGCAGCATGCCAACTGCTTCATCCCAGCACTTCTCACCAAGCTTTAGCCATCAGTCCACAGATCTCGAGGCCAAAATAAGAGGAGCCTTCCCAGTTGCAGCTTTTGGAGGAGGCCAAACTCTCTATGCATTGTGGCTTGTGAAATATATGAACTCCCAGGTTTCACATGAGCCTTGCTCTTCTGTACAATACCACGTGGCTTTTGGATTTGCCTGCCCTGTCCACCTCTGCCATGTGTTTCCAATAATTGCTCGCATGTGGAGGGGTTTCTTTTGTTTGCCCTGAGAAGCAACAAGTTGTTGTTCCCCTTCCTAGATGAGGCTGAAGTCGTACACATCATTTTTACTGGTGTGTTTTATTGCCCCTGCTTCTTTACAGCACACGCCACAGGTCTCCCCAGCCTTCCCTTTCAGGCCACTGTTTACCCTTGCCCCTGTTAAGTCTCCTCATCCCCCATCCTCTCTGTCAAAACAGGGGCCCCTAATTAAGAGAATGCCTTATAAATCTCTCTGCATCCAAATAAGATCCAGAGCCTGGCTGGGGAGACAGCCCTGGAGACAGAGGGTAGGTCTGGCATTCCTCATGTTGCACACAAGGCTCCCTTTAGCATCTCTGCTTGGCATGTGAGCTTTGGTCCCAGCACTGACAGCCAGTGCCAGGACCCAGCTCTGTGCCTACCATTCAGAGCAAGCAGATACCAGAGGAGCAGGCTGGACACCACCCACTTGGACCCACAAACCCTTGGTTATGCAGAGCAAAGACAAAAACTGGGATGCTGACCCTGCAGGAGAGGCAGTCACATCACCTAAGGATTTGCAGGACCCCATGGTGTGCATTGGTAGGAGTGGGGTAGAAATTTCTCCCCCAAAAATCTGGAGGTTCCTGCTCTCACAGAGATGTGGCCAGCAGACCCCTGTGTCAGGAGGTGAGCTGCATCCAGAGCAGCTGAATACAAATTCGTATTTATATGAATTCATTGTTATTCCTCTGTTAGGGAGCAGTTTACCCTCAACATCCCCCCAGAAAACCCCAAAAACCAGGATGAAGGCTCCTGCTACCAAGCCCTGCCTGGATGTGAGTTTGTGCCCTGTTTAACACTGACTGGTGCCAGGCAAGTCCCAGCTCAGCGCATCCAGCACCCAAGCCCCCATGGAAGCCCCAAGGTTAGGGCCCCTGAGTGGCTCTCTGCTCTCTCCATCAATCCTGCTTGTACAGGGAACACAGGTCTCAACCCAGGCAAGATGACCCTGCTGAGACATCACCGTTGCATCACCCAAATTATGTGTGTTTGAAGCAGACAGTGCAAGTAGCACCCTCAAAACTCACAGTAACACCAGGAACTTTGCTGAAAACCTGCTCCTTGTGGGATAGTGGGGTTGGAGGCCTGTTAGGCAAAAAAACCCACAAAGAATAAGAGCAGCCTGAGACAGAGAAAACCCACCCCACTGTGTCACCACGTTACTTTGTCCACACTTGCTCACAGTCCTGACTTTTGATCAATACTGTGCCTGCCTAAGGACTTAAGCTCAGCCTGCAGTGGTGTCTCTGCATCACACTCACACACAATAATTTCCTCAGTGTGCACATCTCTGGAAACACAGCTGGTGCCAGAATTCCTCAATACCAAATCCCTGCTTGGGCTGGTGCCCAGTGCTCTGAAAAGGCCGTCAACATCTGGAAACAGTGACACTGCACATCTGCATCAGAATTGCAGGATGGAGAGAGAACTATCTACAGGATCAGTTCTGTTGATAATTAAATCCCAAATAGGAGGGCACTAGATGTACTCACCTTCCCTGACACCATAATTCTTGGACTGTCTTGTTCACAGTGCTGCTGCTGCTGCTGCTGCTGCTGCTGGAAACAGGAGGAGAAGTAGATGGACTTTTTCCTTGCACTTGTAACAGAAGTCCAGCTGGGGTGGCTGAGCAGGTAGGATAAATCTAAAGAAAACATCTCTAATTAGCAAGGGAGTGATTTTGACTCTTATTCACATGGAGAATAACAAAGCAGATTGTTGCACTTGTCAGTGTGACTCGGGGGATTAGATTAATGCTTTAAACAGAACCAGGACCTCTAGGACCAAATCAAGATCATACAAAGCTTCTTCACGCTTCCCACAAACCTGTGGAACACATTTCCCCCTCAGACTTCACAAGGCTTTTAGTAGCCTGCTAAAAGTTGGAAGCAAGATACCTTCCTGCTTCCAACACATTGGTTTTCTGCATGCCTCATGTGGAAGAGCACAGAATACCTTGTGGTTCTGCTGGAAACATCCCCTATTTAGAATTCTGGCATCATTTATAACTCAACATACAAGATACCTTTCTCCAAGCCATGTGACAACATATCTAATGTTTATTTGTTGGGGGTTTTTTTCTTCTTTAAGTCATTTAGGTTTTTGCTAGTAATAAATTCCAGATTTCCTGGCAGTGGGGTCAGATTTAGCAGAATGGAAGAGAGGGTGTGTGAGCCCTCCCTGTGATTCCTATCAGTGAGGCTGACCAGGCTCTGAAGTGCCTGGGATGGGTGACAGGAGTTTTAACAAGTCACCCAAAAGTCAGAGAAACCAGGAGAATTTACAAAAGGATTACTTCAGCTGCTGCATTTGCGTTCTGACACCTCCTGCTTGGCCCGGGGACTATGAAATTTCAAAGAGGCATTACTTAGTTTATGTATATTTTTCTATTATTTTTACATTTTTTGTAATGCAAAATCCCCCATTTGATAGCCAAGATCAGGACCTGGAGCACCCCAGCTACCCTGGCAGCCCGAGGAAATGTTTTCCCATGGTGATTCTGAACAGGGAAGACATCCAGACCAAAAACCCACTGCTGCCACAGGCTATGAAGTAGCAGGAGCCACCTGTACACCCTGCAGGAGCCACACAACACAGACAGACTTCGATTTGCACAAAGAAAAACATTTGCAACCGTGATTAAACTCGAGGTAATGAGGCTTCCTGATGCTTATCTCTGATCTGAGAATTAGGTTCATTCCACTTGTGTTCTAAAGCATGGAAGATAAATGCTGCTTTACATTCCCAGTGACCCCAATCCAAAGCTTTTCCAAAATCAGAAGCTCTCAGGGCAGCAGTGCAGTAGCTTTTAGGAATATGTTTTGGAGAGGGCGGGGCAGATTTTTTTTGCTTTTGCTTTTTTTGCTGGTGAATAAACCCATTCTGTGGACACCCAGCCTTGAAATGATGAGAGATCTGGGTTCAAAAAAGGTTTTTGTTTCGCTGTAAATCCTATTTATGGCTTAGAGTGCAGCTGATACGCCGTTAGCTTTTATTTCATTGATAATTCTGTGATTGTAGTTGAAACCTTGCAACTTAATGAGCTGATGTTATTACTCATACTGTGTGGCCATCTGGAACCAGTTTGGCCAGAGAGCCCAAAGCACCACCAGCCACCTGTAATGCATTAAGCCTCAGCCCAGTACCAGCTCCATGGATTGGAAAAGCCAGGCCTGCATAAATACTAACCTGTGAGAATGTAATTGGAGAAGTGATATTTAAGAACTTAGAGTTTGCCAGAAAGGCTCATTCTCAGGGGAATGCAGGCAGAGGCTTAAAGTTTAAAGCCAAGTGGTTTTTAGTTTCAACATTGTGAATCAAGAAAAGTCATTGCATATGGATGTTGCTGGAGTGTCCAAACCACCGGGTCTGTCCAAAGAGACCAGGTTGTGCCAGGGCTTTCCAAAACCAAGGTTTCCTCCTCACACCTGTGCCTCACATTGCACATGGTGCTCGTTTACCAAGGCACCATCTCCAGACATCCCTCCAAAGGCTCTGAAGAAAGGAGTCAATGTTCTAGAATGCCTGGTATAAAACACAGGAGATAACACCCAACAATTTAGAAACGCACAAAAATAGCATCTATATCCCAGCACAATGTTCTGCTGAGTATTAGGAGTAGACACGAGCAGCCTCTGGGTCAGAAAACAGGAGGAGCAACAGCCTTACCTGGAATTCTGTGCTGTGTCCCAGGCAGACCCAGCCTTGGAGGCCTCCTGGAAGAGCCCCTGGGCTGGAGTTACTGGTGATCAGAAAAGGTGACTGTGCTGGCAGAGACATAACTTAGCTTGGTTAATTATCACAACTCCTGAGCACGGTTCTTCAGCATGGCTGCTCTCTGCTCCTTCCTGATTGGCACCACCTGGGGGGTTGAGTCACTACTCAGATTTCAGAGATTTGGGTGAAATACAATTCAAATTAAATTCCTTTTTTCCCCTTTTTGATTTTTCCAAATATTTTTTGGCATTTCAATGGTAACATACATATTGGGAATTGCTTTCCAGACTTTCCTGACACAAACACTGATGGCTGTGACTCAGACAGGCTGTGACATTAACTAAAAGCAGTTTTTCTGGTTGTTGTCCAATGGCTCAAGGACAATGGTTTCTCCTGCTGAGGCTTGATGGAGTTTGGCTTGACAATCCTTATGGGTCCCTAACTTGAAATATTCTATGATTCTAAAGCCCCTGGTTCAGTTAAAGACACACAAAACTCAGAAGCTTCCAGGTAGGAATGCTAATCCAAAGAAATAGAGATGTTCAGCCCATGCAAGGGTTTCCATTTCTTTTGTTTGTCCTGCACAAGGCAACTTTGCAGAGCAGATAATCTGGATGTCCAGTAAATACAATCCTATATGAAGACCTGACTGGATACTTGAGTATTTTGTCTTAGAACTGAGACACTTTAATGTTTTGCAAGTCCCATGTAAATATACAAACATTGCATTTGTGTGAAAAATCACATTTTATTCAGCATCATGTGTATTTCACACACTCAGGATACATCACAATGGCTCAGCATGGCCAGCACCATCCAAAGTTCAACCATCACATCCATATGCCTTGCCTGGATCTAGTTTGTGTTTTATTTATTTATATTTTTAACTCACTTTGGTGACAGGAATGAATCCGTTTTAGATGAAGGCTGCAAGTACCTTTTCACTTTACCTCTGCCTAATCCTGAAGTGCTTTGAAATTCACAGAGTCATAAAAGAGAAAAAAAGAAAGGGGCCAAGGAGCATTTTTTCTGCTCTGGTTTTGATATAAGTGATGCAGTGCAATATAAAAGAGCGTGTGCAGAAAACCCACGGTAATGGTGCAAAGGTGAAGAGGTTTCATTCTAAACCCCAAAGTGTGGGGGGTGTATTGGCCAAGAGCTGGGGGCAGGTCATGCATTCCTCACACACAGGGGCTTTCCAATCCCATCCCTGCTGGGAAAACACCCTGATCTTTTCCTGCCCATCCTTTTCCATCCCCATGGCCACGTGGGAGCTGCAGTGGAGGTGGCACATGCCAGGGGCCACCTCCTTGGAGAAGACACTGTCTCCTGGCCATGTTGACAAAAGCCCCTGAGACCCACAGCAGAACAAGGAGAACAAAAACAAATCCCAAAAGAAGAGATGAATTTCCATGTGGATGTGCAGAAAATGGATCCGGTGACTTTTCTTCATTTATTTTCTTTATTATGTGTCAGGATGTATTATGATAGAAATCTTTTTGGCTTGCAGTTCTTTCTTCATGTTTTCATTTCTTCAAGATCCTTCAGACTCTTTTTCTTTTTTTTTCAAATTTCAGCAGATTTTTCAATATTTTGCGGTGGGGTTTTGAGTAATTCCATGTATAAAACTGTTCAAGGAATTTTTCTTAGTAATAGTTTTTCATGGGTTGACTTCCTGCAAACATACTTGAGTGGGAGTTCCATCAAAAATACTGGTGTCTCTTAAGTTGGGTGAAGATTAGGATAAAAACCCACAAAAATTTTTGAAGCTTTCACAAAGGCATTTAGAAAAGTTACTGAAAATTCCCCGTATTTTCTGGGAAATTATTATTAAAAAAAAAAAAAAAAAAAAAAAACAGCAATGTTCTTCTTTTTCCCTGAAATGTATTTGTGACTTGGACTGTGATAAAAATTCCTCTTGCCAAATTTTTTTAGTCTGAGCATCCATAACTCTGCTTATATGGAGGCAACAGGAAGAAATCCCATAAAACCTGATCTTGTAGAAGGTGCTGCCTGGAGCAGGCAGGTTGGAATGAGGTGATATTTAAGGTCCCTTCCAACACAAACTATTCTGTGATTCCATGATCATCCCCTATATTTTCTTCTTGTTGTAAACATGGGGATTCTACCCTAAATTTGCACCTCCAGATAAATCCTGCTTCTTCCCTACTTTTTATTTCAAGTTCCTTATCCCAGGTGTGCATCTCACACATCTATTTGCCATTTTCCTGACCTCATCACCATCTTCCCAACCCCCTCTCTTGCTATTCCACCTCCATTTCTTTGATATATAAGATCTCTGAGGCTAGGATGGAAAGATTTTTTTTTTTAATTCCAAATTTCTTTCACACTTAATCAGCCTCAGTAAAAAAAAAATGAAAAGAGAAAAAAATGAGGAGAAAAAGAAGAGAAGAAAGAAAAAGAAAAATAAAAATCTAAAATAAAATAAAATATGAAATAAAATAAAATATAAAATAAAAAATAAAATAAAATAAAATAAAATAAAATAAAATAAAATAAAATAAAATAAAATAAAATATCAGATTTCTTGGGAAGCTCAGCTTGGAAAACATCAGTCCCAACACCCTGAAATCCTCCCTTTTGCTGATAAATATGAGAGTGGACTGTGGATTTGCTCTAGGAATAGCAAAATTGCTTTGCTGCTCTGCAGTTTTTCCATTCCCAGCTCAGATTTCCCGGAGTTCAGAAGTGTGGGCACGCAGGAGCTGCTCACAGGCAGCTCAGCATTTGGCTGCCAGGATAAAATTCAACTTATACTCAATGCCTACGAGGAAAGGAAAATAAGGAAACCCATTTAGATTAACCGGCTCACCCCGGGTCCCACAAGTTTTCATCCACAGCTTTTCCTGCCAGCCTTGCCCCATCACCAACTGAATGGTTCAAAGCTTTGTTCCTCCAGAAACTTTTCCCTTCCCATAAAATTCAGGTTTATTGCAATTCATCCCCATGGCACCGTGCCAGCCAGGACTGGACCTCTGCGTGCACCACAGCGAGAAACTTGCTCAAAACAAGGGGGGAAATGCTCCTTCATGGGCTGCACTCTTTTAGGTGGAGGTGCAAGGGCTGTGTCTGTCCTGGGTGCCTGCTCAGGGTCATCTTCAAACCTCAGCAGCCTCTGGGCCATCTGACTTAGCTCAAATCTGTCTTGTGGTCTCCCCCAGCTGTCCCAAATGCAAGAACCTCCCCCACTATGTACACAAGTGTCTTTTCCAGTGGCAAAACCAGATTTCTGGGTTTGGGTCTCTAAAGAGAAACCAAATATGGCTCAGTTTTTCCCAGCAGATGCCTTCTCCTGTTGTATGACTTGCACGTTGCTCCCATCCCTCATGTGCTGCATGAAAACCTAGAAAACAAAACCATCATGATTTATAAATAAAGTTGGGGAAAAAAACAAACAACAAACCAAAGCAGAGAGCTTGATCCCATCCTCGGTTTGGTTGATCATTTTGTCACCTTGCATCTTCAGGTTTCTCTGACCACAGGAGGGGGTTTGGAGCAAGATGATCTTTTAGGTCCCTTCTGACTGAAACCATTCTAGGATTTTATGATTTAGACTCTAAATCACTCTATGTGTAAATCACCCCCCAAACAAAGTTTCCTGTGCAGCCCAGCACCAGAAACTGGGGAGCAGGGCACGGATTCCCACCCTCCTTCCATCACCACATAAACCACTTGATAAAAGTGATAAAAAGCAATGCAAAATTACATCCCTGCTGTGAGAAAAACCAAGCACCAGTGCTGCATTTATCCCATTCCTGCTCTGGACTTACTGTTGCCACACATCGTTGTGCATAACACTAAGGGAAAAACAGAACAGAAGAACAGAACAGCACAACACTGAGGGGCAAAAAGCAGCATTCCACATTTACAAACACATGTTTCTCTGTAAATATTTGGAGAACATGTGAATCCTCAGGAGAAGGGGGCAAAGCAGTGAGAGGCTCAGCAATGGCTCTCACTGTCTCCCAAACCCCAGACACGAGCAGTTGTGGTCTTTATCCATGTCTTTCCTGCAAGGAGGGTTTCTTCTGTCTTTATTCTTGGGGTGTAGGGATGTTGGACTTTGCTTGACACTTTATGGGACTTTTAAACAGCAGGTGTGCAAGATGCAACCTCGGGTCAGTCAGTGGGGATGAGAGGCTCCATCCAGTCAAACAAAACAAAACCAAACCTCTCCTTTTCATGGCTTGCAGCTGGTGGTGAAGGGTCTGGGGTGCTGGGGCCCTCCCGGACCCCAGGACTGCCCTATGGGATGGGAGGGGAGTGGCTCTGCCTGCCTCTGTCCCCATGGAAGAGCTCATCAAGTGGAAGGAAGTTATAATAAAATTTAGTGCAGTCCCACAAAGCAGCGCTTTGTGAATTATGAATCTCCTGTGCAGCCCGAGTGATTGATGTGCTCTTTAGAAGACCTGAGCTCCGTGCCAGGGCTGGTGTCTGTTGGGGGTGCTCCCTCCCCAAACACCCACAGTCCCCTCAGACCCTCCCTTTCACCTTCAAAGCCACTGCAGTTATCAAGGACACCGCCAAAGCAGCAGCTTCCAGAGGGATCCAGCAGCAGCAGCTTTTCCCATCACCGAGATCAAACACTCCCTCCTGCCTGCAAATAAAAACCTGGCTGGAAAAACAAAGTGGTCATCCCCTGCCTCGAGTCCTGAGGGATATCCAGAGCAGTGATGCTGCTGCCAGCACAGGTCCCATCCTTGAGCCACCCCAGCATGGGACAATCCCACTGGGATGTTCATTCTGAAGGGGTAGAATGGTTAATGGAAGATGTGTATCCTGTCAGAAAAAGAGCAACATTTACATGATTTATGTTTTGGGGGGAAAAAAAGGTTTTGTTTTAGCTTGTGGCTTTGGTGAGGCTGGGGCGAGTTCAGTTTGGGCAGCAGCAGGTGCTGGGGTGGCACATGGCAGAGCAGGGCAGGATGGCACTGAAGGGACCAGAAAAGGGTCTGCTGCTAGCTGGGACTGAGACCCAGTGACCACATTGCCCAGTTCTCTTCCTAGACATTCCTCCAGCAAAGCTTTTCCCATCCACACTCCTTCACCCTGCATTTCAGGGGCTCTGACTGCTGCTCTGTGCTCCTGCAGGATGAGATCTTGCTCTGTTGTCCATCTTTGGATGCCCAAAAAAGGACTCACGGAGTCAACTCTGCCCTCTCTGGGCTGGTTGTGGCTCACTCTTTCTCAAAAAAACCTGCAGAATTTAGGTTTCTTTTCTTTTTCCCCCACTTGTCTTCTCCCTTTGGTAACTTCAGACCAGCAGCAAGACCAAATTTCATACATTCAGTCTCTACTAAAACATTATTTTGCCCAGGAAAGCACTCAAATCTCTCTCTGTATCTTGAATTTTCCCCCCTGTGATGGGGAAGCTTATGTATCCTTGAAAAATCCACGCCCCTATCTGTGAGAGAGCCTAGAGGAAGCAGTTCAGAGGACTGGGCTGCAGCATGGCTCATCTCAATTGCAGAAAAAGCATTGTTTTTCTTGCCCTAATCTGTTCTGTGTATTGCATTTCCTATTTGTTTCATAAATGAGCAAATTTACTGCAGTCATTAGAGTTTTACTTCAAAATTAAAGGCAGGCTAATACAAAATTGTGCACATATTAACTTTGACTTTGTTTTTGTTAAGTCAGATGTTTCTTAATCAGAACCATATTTTATGTAAAGTCTGGTAATTTTAGGCACCTTAAAAAAAAAAAAAAGGAGTTAACCTTCCATTAAATATCAACCCCTCTTCATTGTAAACAACTCAGCTCTAGATCAATGATGTGACATTTGCTTTCCCAAATGCAAGTGTTTGTTTCTGCCTTTTTATAAATGATAATGTCTTTGTGGCCTTTCCATTTTAGTTGAAGCTGAGAGATGGAGTACAAAGACACAGCCCAGACTGCTCTGGCTGCTGTGCTGGCTCTTCTGGAGAGGTTCAGAGTCCCATGCTAAGGGTGGCTCTGAGGTTCAAGTAGAGCCCCATGGTTTAGAGTGCTTGAAATCCAGAAAATTCCTCAGCAGTTAATTTGGAACCCCAGCACTGATATTTTGGCCTCTGCAGCGTTCCAGCTGGGGATGCAGAAATGCTGCCATGTGCAAGCTTCAGCCAAGCCCCAGGCAAGCTTGGGACTCAGGACTATGCATTCTGTGGGGCATCAGCCTGGGTGATGGAATACATGATTTCCAAGAAGCACCCTGGCTTGCAGGTGTGCTACGCCTTTTTAGGGGCTGCTCTCTGTATGCAGCCAAGGTCTCCCTTCCTTCCCAAGTTCCACCCTTCAATCCCCTGAGGAGGACTTAAGCAGTGTTAAATACCTGTGTTCATCTGAAACAATTCCTTATTTGCCCTGGATTTGCAGCTCACCATCAGCCTCACCCTTACAAGGTCCCCATTTGCTTCTGCATCTTTTGGGGCCCAATTGCCTTTCCAAAGCAGGACCCCACACACAGACAAGGGCAAATCCCCCCAGAGCTCATGGCAGGACTTGTCCTTAAGCCTGGAAACACCAAGAAAACCCTTTGCCCAAAGCTGTGGCCTCGGTGGCATGAGTGCTGTTTCACTCTCCTCCTCTGGAAACACCGAGGTTCCCCAGGCAGGACAATTACCCCTCCTGTTCAGTATCAGGTCTGGGCACACACATTTCTTCTTAGGAGCAAGTGCTGTGTTTGCTGGGGCTGCTTTTGCCCTGGTCAGGTCACAGGAAAGGGGAGACAAATGCTCAAGGTGAAATGTATCCTCACATGGGTCAGGTCCAGGAGAAATAGGGTCAACAGTAGGAAGATGCCAGCATTAAGTGAAAGGCTGCCTTCCCATTTCCCCCCAGAGCAAAAGGTTTCAGTTGCATGCACTTCATGATTCTCAAATTTAGGGTTTGAACCTGGGCTGTTGATGCCAATCCCTCTTTTCCCATTTTCCCCATGCTGGAGCTCTGAGCTGCTGCCTGACACAGGTATTCAAACAGCCAGAAAAAGCATTTAGCAGCCTAGGGGACTTTATCCAGCCATTGCATCCCAGTCTCTGCTTCAGCCACAGGCTCCCACACTGGCCACAGGGCTAAAAATATATCAGTGGTGTTTAAATCAGAAAGCAAGGTGTGCTTTTTCTCTCACCCTGCAGGTTCAAGTAGTCACAGCAAAAATAACATATCTGTTTTGATTTTTTCCTCATCTGATTTTAATCCTCACGTGGATAGTTATGGAATTGTGGTAGCACATTTATTGACTCAAAGTATTCTCTCACAAGCTGCAGTCCACTGAAACCCACAATTTTACTCAAGAAACAATCCCTCTCCAAACAGCAGCCCCAGTTTCATGCTCATAAATAATAACAGTAGAGAAAGAAGAAAAGTCCAAATAAGATGGAGAGAGGGTTCAATAACAACCACAGCTCACTTTTCAAAACAGCCTGACAAAAATGCTGTTTGTACCACAGTTCTCAGCTGGACAATATGAGGAATGTCAGGAATCTGATTTCTAGAGACCGGTCTTTGGGGAGAAGGAAGTTTTTAGGACATACTTGATGATGTGATCCTGAAAACAGTTCTATAAATCACAGCCGACTCAGTCCAGCAAACAGCTTCTCTGGAGCTCCAGAGCCATGGCAAGGCTTGTACACTTATCTGTTGCTTTGGATTTGTGTCTCTTACATGAAAGTTTATTCCAAAAACCCAAGTGCTTTATGAGTATCTTAACTCTTCCAACCAACAGGAGGAAGGCGTTTGTGCTGAGCTTGGGTTCATTTGGCTGGTGCACCAGAAATGAGAGAAAAACAACATTTTTGTGGTAGCAACTCTAACTTATTTACACCAACATGAAAAAAATATTTACTTCCAGCACAAATGACCTGCTTCTGGTGATACAAGTGATTTGTGACTTGCCAGTGTCCTCGGCAGCAGCTGTTTGTTCCTGTGCTGAATTGGCATTTCTAAGACACTTTGTGGGTTTGAAAGCCATTTCTGAAGGTGAGGAAAGTGGGAGGTTTGTCCCTGACCTGCACCCTCCTGAAGGAATTAAGAGCACTTATCTGCTAAGCTGACATGACCCAGCAAGGATTTCTCCCCCAACTTTCCTTCTTACTTTCATCTCCCCACTTGATTTTCCTCCTCAGCACACAAAATCACTGCTTTTCCTCCCTGACTCATCACCACAATCCCACGGGGCAGCAGGGAGCAGGGTCCCCCCTTCACCAGCATTGCTGACAACCAGGGGAGTGCAGAAACTTCAGGAATTCCGCCCAATTTCCCACATGGCACCTCCTAACTGGCAGCACCGAGAGGCAGAGGTGCAAAGGCATCTCCTACCCATGTGAGCTCCCCCAGCCCAGGCATCAGCCGTGACAGCAAGCCATGAAAAGAGACATCCAGAGTGAATCCAAGACCTGCTGGATGTGAGCAAAATATGAGCCTCTGTTCATTGTGTGCCTGTGACACAGAGCAGAGATGTGACACAGAGCAGAGATGTGCCACAGGAACTTCCTGAGGATGGATGGAATAATTGACGTGCTGGCTGTCCCCTGGGCATGCCAGTGTGAGAAGAGGTGACCCTGGGAGCTCCATCTCCTTCCTGGAGGAGGGCATGTGCTGGCCACGAAGCCAAGGGTTCTGCAGGCTGGACTGTTGGCCTTCCCCCTTCTCCCAAGTAGGGAAAATGAAAGAGCACAAATAGAATCAAGTGAATGAGGCTGTGTGTTGGGAGATGTCCCCCTGGTGTGTGGCTTATGCAGGAGGGGCATTACACCATAACTCTGACACTTTCCCCGCTCCAGATCCTGCCCCACACCATCTGCACCAAAGCAGGGAACTACTTCCCGTGGCAGACCCCCATTCCCAGGGGAATGGACACCCCAGGAAAAGTCAGCAGGTTCTCCAGACACATCTCACGTCCACAGATGCCACAGAGCTCTGTGTGAACACCCTCCTCACCCTCCTTAGTGGTACCCAAGATCATCGTCCATCATCCTCTCCTCACCAAAACTCCAGGACATCACGGTGTCTTCACAGGTGCTGCCCCATAACTTCAGTCATATCCTGCTGGCCCCAGTGCCAGTGGTTGAATTCCCCCTAATCCAGTGGTGCCCTGAGTGATTAACCACCCCTACACTGCCCTGCAGAGGACCAGCTGGATGGGTGACTTTCAGCAGCTTTGCTCCTGACACGCCTGGGCTTCGCTTGGTGAGATCGAAGGGTGAAGCTAGAAACATAACTCACTAGAGAGCACATTTTTGCATTTCAAAGAAAAAACAATTCTACTTGCTAATAAATGATTTGTTTGTTTACCCTTTCCTCTCAGAGAATGGTTTCATGGCTGTAAGTCCAGATAACATATGCTTGTCTTTAACCCGCGCGTGACTTGGGGGTCACCCATTTGCAGAGGTGTAGTATTTCTTACCCTGGTAGGCAGCAAGAAAAGGCTGGACTCTTGCCAGATGGGAGGCTTGCTGGAGACACCCAAGTGGCAGTCTGGCTGGTGGCCATGCAGAGCAGGGAGGTCAGGGGCCATCCATCAGGTTGGGTCCTTTCTGGGTGAGCAAGCTCGAGTAAATAAGTAGTTAAGCTGCCTGCTCCATCCCTGGAATTGGAAAAGCCATTGGGAGTGGTGCTTTCAGTGCAGCACAAACAGTCAGCCCAGTTTGTTTTGTTTGCTAATGTAGCCCAACAAGAGGCTGGTGAGTAAATGCAGTCAGCTGGAGAACACACAGTTCCTGGACAGGTTTTGAGATGTGCCCAATAGTGACCCCATTTCCCTGGACTGCCACCAGGGCTGGGGTTTTGGTTTGTTTTCTTCCTCTCTGCTTTGTTTCTAACGCAGAGCAGACCTCGTTTATTGTAACAGGAAAACCGAGGGATCTATTAAAGTCATGATTATGCAGCTGCCAAGTATTCGGGGTGTTTGAGTTGGGATTTTTTTCAACAAGAAAAATCCCCCAGCTCCCCTTCACAGGTAAACCTATTAAACACTTTTCAAAGGTCAGTTTTTCCTCCTATCCCCCTTGTGCCAGAAACAGTTGCTTCATATTTTGGTGATTTTGAGGTGAAAACAGTAACACCTCAGCAATTCAGGACTGAAGCACCCCTATTCAGGCTCGCAATGGAAAACAAAATTTCCCAGTGAGGCATTTCAGTTTCTCCAGGAGCTCCAGCCACCACCCAAGGAAAAGGCTGCAGTGCTCTGGATGCCCTCTGATTAATCCTTCTTGCACCCCTGGTGTACAGAGGGTATTAACCTCAATTTACAGATCAGGAAAATGAGAGCGGAGGGAGATGAGTGACAGCTGTAATGAACACACTGCTTCACTCAGCCAAGGATTACAACCCATGGTCCCCCAGCTCCCAATTCCCTAATTAGCAAATAGCATAGCTCCTCCAATGGACCAGAAATGAGCCTTTTTGGAATAAAACAAAATATTTCCCTTCAGATGCCTGGGTTCCTGCAAAATACCCTGCTGCTGACGGTGATTACAAGCCCTGTTTCTGCCACTGCCACCTCTCCTGGTTTTGTTAGTGACAAATTCATCTTCAGGGAGGAAATATCTGCTGTCACACCACGTCATAGGAGGAAGCATTACAGAAATGAAGCTATTCAACACTCTTAGGGGATTTGGCTGTGCCAGGGGCTGTTCCTCCCAGGCTGATTACAGCTCCCATGCTGGTTTTTTTGCTGAGTGTTTAGGTCTTGGTGCCAATGGAAACCCATCTTCATCAACCTTTTTTTTTTTTCTGGCATGAGGGCATAAATTTGATTAAAAATTAATCCAAGTCATCTCAGTAGCATTCAAGAGTTTTGTATAACTCTGACAAGTGCAAAGCAACACTTCTCAGTGGATGGGATAGTTTTGTGCACGTGCTGCATGCAAACAGTGTGTCTTGGTTCAGGCACCAGACCCAGCCAGGAAAACCCAGTGATCCCAGCATTGCCCATGACAGCTGATTCCACTGTTATATCTCTTCTAGTAGCCCAGAAGAACAGCTCACAGTGCCACAGAGAAGTCTGAGTATGTATGGCTGCATCTTACCCATGTCCATTAAATATTTCTTATCTATGCACTTTTAAACCTCAGACTTCCATAAATGTTTTGGGTTTAGCAGAGTGGTTGACACGTTTTTCAAAAGAAAGTAGTTTGGTTGTTATTTTACTGTTTTGGTGGGTCTTTTCCCAGAAAAGGAAAGTTATTCCAGAAAAATCTATTAGTTTCATAAAACTTACATGAAAAAGAAGCCCCCTTCACAAAATGCATTCTGATTTTCCTGCGACGGAAGGGTTGACATAACACTGGCTGGCACATTTCATCCTTCTTTCTCATTTGCAATACAATGATGTAATCTTAGAGAAGGAAAAAACCACTTTTATTGGTGGAAAAAAAAAAAAAATCAGTTTATTTTTGGGTTTGAGATTTTCTTCCCCTCTGGAAAAATGTTTTCTTTCCTGTAATTTCAGAACATGTTTTCTCTAATTTCAGATTTTTTCCATAAATAACAAGTCTGATTCCTGCCCTGCTCTATTGCATCCTTTATGCAGGATCCTCCCAGGAATGGCATGCCTCAAGGATTAAAGAGATGTAATGTTTGGAGAGAGATAAAGATTAAGTTCATTTGGTTCCTAGACCTCATGCCGGCTCCGAGCACAAGACTGAATTTCACTTTGTATGAGTTATCACAACTGAAACTGCTCTTCGGTGGAAACCACTCTGCAACCATCCATTTGCAGTTGTAAAAGTCAATATATTTAAGCCTGCGGTGCATAACAATGACCCCTATGGATCCTCCAACGTTTTTCTTGGATCTGTGTAAGCCTGTTTTTAATATATTACTCATCTAAATTGTTCCTGGGACTTGATTATTTGCTGGAGTTAAATATCCAATCTTTAAAGATTTTTTAAGCATGTGCACACTGAATTCCCCACTGCAATAAGCTTCATTTAGCTCAACTAAAACTGCCTTGCCATAAAAAAAAATGCTTTTAAATATCCCAAACTAACTGCTCTCTTGGTCGGTGGGAGCTCCCCAGGCAGGATTCCTTAGTGATGATAATCTCTGGTTTTGGCTGGCTCTGTTTGGTCCCTGGAAGAATAAAAATCCAGTTTTCACTGAGCTGCACAACGAGATGGCACAACCACCCCCTGTCCCCTGCAGCATCCTTCCCATAGCACACGGATACTGGATGTTCCCCCAGAATAATAATAAATAAATAAATAAATTAAAAAAAAAAATGTGGCAAGCCAAACGATCTACAAAACAGCATTGATTTATGCTGTGTGTCTGAAAAGAGGATGAAACCAGCCCGGTTTGTCGGAGCCAGGGCTCTCTGCATTCCCCCGGCCCTGGAGAGTGCTCCTCTCGATTCAAAAGCAAATCACTGCACACCCAGCCCAGCTCGGGACCCTCCTTTGTCACCACAGCCCCCCAGTCCCAGAGCCCATCAAAGCCTACTCAGTCTTCGCCTGCTTTGCTTCCCAGGCCCCAGCTCCTTTTCATCGGGCTGCTGCAAATTAGGGAGCAGCCTATTGAAGGAGATGAAGCTGGAGCAGAAAAGAACCGGGCCAAAAAAATTAAATCAAAATTGGAGTTCAGCGGGCGACTGTTCTCCCTCTGTTTCTTCCGCAAAGAAGGAGAAGTGGGTCATCCTGAAAATCACTGTACAAAGCCTGGCATTTCCCCCTCTCTGCTCCTATATGGGAAGGCAATTGGGCAATCATGCGAAAAACTGCATAAAGTTCAGCAAAATGTGGGGGGTTTTTCTTCCCCTCCTTCTGCTTCTCTGAATAATCTCCCCTTTTGCACCACAGCAATGAATACTAACAAGGTGATTTCAGCGTGTTTTCTGCTGGTGTTCAGAGCAAGTGCCAAACATTTATTTTCAAAACTTGAAGTTTTGCAAATTGTTCACCTTTGTGGGTTTGAAGTCTGGGGGTGGGGGGAACACCGTGATTTATGCGCCTTTGATTGATTTTTGTGGAAATGCAGAATGTCTTTATCTCAACCATACAGTCAGATTTCTGTGGTTTTGACCACAGAGTCTCCCTACAGTTTCAACAGCTTGATATCCAGAATTAATAAACCTGATATGTACATGCTTTCACAACCCCCTTGTCTTATTCCCCCAGGGAAAAATATCATCTGCCCTATTGTTGACTGCTTGGATTTACCCCCACAATATCTCTCCCATCAACATGTGATTAATCACCCTAATCCAGCAGGCACCTCTCAGGAACTCAAGACCTTTTACAAGCCCTAATTAAGCCTTGCAACATCCCCGTAAAATAGGTTGAAGCCAGGGTTAAATGATTTGCCTGAGGTGACAGAGTAAATCAGCAGCAGGGATGGAAATGAGATGGAAAGCTGCTGCTCCTGAAGCACGTGCATGGCTCCCAGGACCGATGCAAGATACCAAAATCTTTATATTTCTCTTTGAAGATAAGATGCTATAGCCACAAAAGCCATGGCAGCCGTTCTGTGAGGCTTCCCTAGCTCTCAGGGATCTACCTCCATCCCTTCAGCCTGAGCATGACCTGTGAGTCCAACCCCTCTGTTTGCCCATGGTCCATGTCTGGGCTTCCCCCTCCTACTCCTCGTGACTGCTGCGAGCTGACAGCTGAGCCCTGAGAGCTGACACCCTTCCCCATTTGACACCCAAACTGCAGTCAGAGCCTTGTCACTTGGCACATCATCGATTCTAGGGCTCCAACTGGGAGTCAGAGGCAGGTGTGAGGATGCTGGGGTCTGGGCTTCTCTCCCCCTTCCTTTGGGAGGGCAAAATCGCATCAACGAAAGGGAATCCAGTGACACGGTCTGGCAGGTAAAAGCAGCAAACTGAAAGGAAAATCCATAATTTTTTTCATGGCCTGGGAGGTCCTGTTACCTTGCCAGGGGTCTTTTGTGGGATCACTTCCTTTCTAGACTCAGAATTAGTCTCATGCAGGTGGTGGGAAGGGCTGTCCATGTGCTCTCTTCTTCCTCTCCACAGAATTATGAAATACAGTGTGGGTTTCTGAGGCTGATTTTCTTTCCTCCCAAGAAAAATCTTTCCTTTGTTTTTTCTTAATTTGCCCCAGATTTTCACATCATAGTCCAACGCTAAACAAACAAACCAACGAGATGAGCTCAGTTGGTTAGAGCATGGTGCTGATGGTGCTAACAACTCCAAGGGTATGGGTTTGATCCCACTTTGGGCCATTTACTGAAGAGTTGGACTCAATGATTCTTGTGGATTCAATGATTCCCTTCCAAATCAGAATATTCTGTGGTCCTGTGAACTCAAAATCAATGTTCCCTCAGCTGGTTTAGTGGTTTCCTCAATGACCCAGCAGCAAAAACAGACTGGCAGAGTCTGGAGATCTCCCAGTGGTACCCACTAAAGGGGGCTCATTTGGGAGGTTTAAATGCCCACACTCCAGGAAAGCATCCTTTTCCCTGAGTAAACAGATTTCCCTTATCCTTCTCCCTGCTGCTCATGTACATCCTCCAATGTATTCCTAAAGGTCATCCAAGGAGATGTCATTCCTAGAAAGTTCTTCCTCCCCAAGGGCTTTACATCTCCTCTCACAACCTTTACACAGCTTGGCATAATATTGAATAAATAAAACATGACCAGCTTAGGAGGAAATGATGGCCTGAAGCCCTTGGCATGCCAGGTTGGCCAGGGACAGTGGGAAGGAGAGACAGGATCATTCCTGTGTGGCATTACTGAAAACTTCAATGAGAGCAAGGAATGCCAGCACATCCTCACTTCTGATGGCATCTGTATCAGCTGTTTTCTTGGGAGTCTGCTCAGATCTTTGGAATTCTATTTTCTCAGGGGCCAGCTCAGATCTTTGGCATATACTTAGGCTGGAGGGGACATGCCAGAGACATCTTGCTGAAGAGTTTAATTATTCATACATAAAATATTGCCCACTGCTGTGACCCCCCCGGGCACAAAGCACCTTTCCAGCCTGGCCCACCCCTGTCCCTGGAGACAGAGCAGCATGAAGGGGACAGAAGGCTGGTGGAACTGGTGGCCCCACATGGCATCCCTGGGGACAGCCTCGCGTGCCTGCCCATGTCCCTGCTCCCAGGAACAGCTTGTGTGCAGGTGTGCTCTGCTCCCAGCACAGCACCAACATCTGGGTGAGTGGCACACCGCAGCACTCAGGCATCCCTGCCTCGACAAATCTCCTGGGAGCTGCATCAAAAATCCCCCTCTGCTCTGCAGTTGTGGCAGCCACCCCGTCACACACAGGCTGTGCACCACCAGCACGTGAATTCCAGAGGCTCACACCATCCCTGTCCGATGCTCCGGGTCTGGAAGCAGTTAATGCACAAGGTGCCAGGAAATTGGGCTAAAAATATGCTGCATGTTTGCTCCGTAGAGCATGCCATGCTTTCCACACAGCTTTTTCAGTGGGATTCTTCAAATCAGCCCTTACAGAACTTTCTTCCCCCCTGCATCTATTTCAACATCCCAAACAGAGCCACAGGCAAGGGGTGGGCTCTCCCCTATCCTCCTGCAGGGCCAGTGTTCCCAGCTCTCTCATTCCTTCTGGTGGGTTTTGCAACATTTGGCTATTTTGAAAGCAAGCTAAATTTCCAGACACAGGTTTACAGCAAAAGGCTTGAAAGCACAGATCCTAAACCCCAGAAGGCCAATAGACACAACTCTAATTGCAATGTTATTTTAATTCCAACTATTTTAATTAAGCACTTGGACTGGCAATAGGATTGTGCTTTTCCCCCCTGCCTTTTAGAAACATTTCCATAAATATGAATAGTCTCAACAGCTGGGCAGGAAAATCAGAAATCAGAAGTGTGCAGAAAATGCTAATTAAAGTGGAACCAAATTGCGGAAAGCTCAGCATTTTCCATGCCATGCTTTCCTGTCTGGCTTGGCTGTTCTAAATTCACCTCTCCGTGCTGCAGCAGGAGCTGGGATGGCAGCATCCTAGGGCTGAGACTTTGGGAAGAGAGAGACTACTCCCTTTTCTTCTGTTTTCAAATTGATAGGTCAGAGAGTGCCTCCTGCATGGATCTGATGGCTGGGGTACAGCCATTTCCCTAAGCCAGCCTTGGAAGTGTTGTTGTTATCAAGGGAGCAAAATAGCACTTGCTTCACAAAAAGCAGCCAGGAAACAGTTAATCCCAATTAGCTCAAACCAGCAGATATAATTCTTTATATTTTGGCAGTTCTCATTTTGAAGGAAAAAATATGTTTGTGTTCTTGGAGTCTGCCTGAACAATAAAATCAGATGCCAATTTTCTGGTCTAAATTAGGTAAAAGACCAGACTTTTTATCATATGTGTGTGTCTGCGTGTGCTGTTGGGTTACGTGTTTATTTTACTCCTCTGTGTATTTACCACAGAAATCACGGCCTGCCCTGCACATGGCTCAGCCTGGCAGAGGAGCACGACAGCCTGGTTCATTCACTGAGCCTGGAAATTCAACCTGGCACCAGGAAAACCCGAGGCACTATCAATTGCAGAAGGAGATATTGCCAAAAGATAAACATAATAAAGTCAGTCATTGTCAGCATATCAAGCTGAAGCCTTTCCAGGGTGGATGAATAAGGGGTTTAAACTTTTGCACTGGTTGAAGTGTTTTCATGTCCCATTTCAGGGGGAGCTGAAAGACATCCAAACCCTGGGCTTCAAAGAGGCTAAAAATCAAAAGGATTAATGAGTGGTAAAATACCCTGGGAAAAGAAGTGAAGCTGGCACATCTTCCATGGGACATTGTCCTTTGTGAGCACACAGCCAAGGTGCAGGCAGCACTGCCCCCATCAAAGGGGAGGCAAAGGCAGAGGCAAGGAAAACAAGCACTTTTCCAGCTCCATTCCACACACTGCTCCCATCTGCTGGGATTAGCCATGGGAGCCTGAGCAGGGGAGGACAATGCCATGTCACCACCTCTCTGTGGAGCAGGTCTTGGGCCCTGTGGACATCGGCTGGCATGAGATGGGAGGGGCACAACCCAACCTGTGTGACCCACAAGAAACCTCAAACACCCATATTATTCCTTCCACATGCAAATGAGCTCCCCATATCTTGTTTTCATCATCCCCCTCTTCAGATGTCAATAATTTCCCAGGACAGGCAGGAGGATGCCAGACTCACAGTCAGCACAGAGACCGGCACGCAAAAGAGCAGCCATCCGTCCCTCCCTGCAGCAGAGCAGAGCAGGAGATCCAGCACAACCCAGCCAAAATGGGCCTGATCTATCAGCCAAACCAGCCAGCAGCAGCTCTGCTCACAGCACGATGCTCCCCATCCAGAGCTCCTCCAAGCCCTCTCCTCCGGCCATCCACAGATCTTGCTGGCATCTGTTCCCTGCTCACTGAGCTAGGAGAGCACCTTGGGCACTGAATTACTGGCACCCCCTTTAACTCCTCTTCCAAGTGTTTTCACAACACTAGAGGGAGACAGGATTCAAATCAGGCTTTGCAATCACAAATCCATATTTACCCATGACAGAAACCATCCCAAAAGCCTTGCAGAGACCAGCACACCCAGGAGAACATAGGTACCACCTCTGAGCACAGGCCATGTGCAGAGCAGACTCTTTGCAAAAGGGGATTTGGTATTGTTTTGGGGATTTCACTCAAGAAATGCGCATAAAACAGACAAAAATTCAGCACAGGCTTAAATTTAAGCACATACTTAAGAGCTTGCTGGCACAAGGGCTCAAGCAAAGATTAAGAGCCACACACCACATTACTTTTAATTGAGCTACTGTCTTCCCATATGGTTTTCCTTGGGGAGACCAGTGGCTGGCTTATGAGTTCAAGTAACAACATCAGTTAAAAGAGCATTTGAACAATTGTGGTTGGCAGCTCCCTGAATAATATGAATGTTATGGAGTGTCGGAAAATGTCGTATCATCAATTTTCTGGTTTCCTGCACTCATTGCTTTTGATCTCCACTAAAAGATTTATTGAATGGCTTTCGTTTTTACATTAACCTTTTCCAAATCACACCGATTGTGAGCTAGGGAGTTTTTTTAATATTTTTTTTAACATACAAATCTTTTTAAAGCTGAGGTTTTCCATTCCTCCCAGTTTTTATTGTTTGAAGCAAAGGGCTGTTTTGGCAGGTTTATGAGATGGAGTCTGTTTTGCTGACAGACATGCCTGATAGATTGCTTGTCCGTGTTTTATTTGTGGAGCCATTGCTGCATTATCTGCATTTGAAAAACAATTCCATTTGATTAAAATTTAAATCAAATATATGGTAATATCAGCCTTACTTACCACCAGATCTTACATCTCTCCTGTGGATCCTCTTGCAGTCAGTGTGAGTGAAGTGTAATGCTGAAGAAAGTTATTCCTTCCCTTCCAGTAATGGCCACATTCTGTCATTATTGCTCACAAATTGGAAATAATTCCTCCCCATGAACCATGTGATGTCTTGAAAGGTGAATAAAGACACTTCTTGTGCTGCCTGGCTTACCTAGACATGCCATTGATAAGTGTGAAATTAAAACATTCCTCAAAAAATAAAGTTATAGCAGCCAGGACATTTGGCTTGGATGATTTCCTGCAGCAGTGAATTTAGAGTGACCACAATATGCACAATTAATGATGGATTGAATGGATTGGACATGAAGGACTAAAAACATTACTACCTTTAATTTGTCCCATGTATTTAATCATTTGTAGCTTTTAAGATCTGCCTTGGTATCACATCCCAGGAATTTGTTGTTGTTTAACAAGACCATTTTCATTAATCTGTACCACACCAGAAGCTCAAGGTGACTTAGAGGAATAAAACTGAGAACTTTTAGTGCCAAAACTTCTATGCAAGAGAGCAAGTCAATGAATCAGTGTATCACAGAGCATCCTGAGTTGGAAGGGACCCTCCAAGGATCATGGAATCCTTCTCTGTGCCTGGGAATGTTGTCCACTACTCCTCCTTCACATTTAAATGTTACCTGTTACCATTCTGGGAGGTCTTACAAGTCCATTTTATTTATTCTCTGTTAAAAGAAGAGCAAAATTGATTTTTCATTTAAATTGTATAAAACGGAGGTGCCTCCTGCAACACATCAAGACCTTCCATGGAAGTTGTGGAAAAAGAAAAAGCAGAAAAAACAAATACAAAATCAAAATCAATTTAAAAAAAAAAAAAAAAAGAAGCCCATTTTCTTCCATTGTTCTTTGCTTTTAGACAGCCCAAACATATTAATTTTGATTTGCCAAGTTTGGTTGTTTTTTCTTTTTTTTTTTTTTTGATGAGCCAAGTTCATCCCCTCAAAGTCCATCTATGACAGCACCAATGATCTTGGCTTTGCTGATGCTTCTTGAAACAGCCTCCAGCCCCAAAGAACCCTGCACACACCAGCATCACTTTCTGACTGGGAATCACAGGGGTGGGGTGGGCAGGGAAGTCTGGACTGAACAAGAATGGATGATGGTTCAGTTTTTTATAAACACAGCTAAACAAGGCAGAGTGCTCCTCCCCTCCCTCTCAGCTTTCTTGTTTTTCCCTCTCCTGTCTCAGCTGAATTTTCCTACCAGTTTCCTGAAGACAGTTCCCAATTTCACACCCTAAACATCCTGCACTTTTATTTGGCCAACACTTCCTACACTTCAAGCTCTTCTGCCTGGCTCCTCCAGAGCTGCTTCTCTGCTTCCCCTATCTTTGGTATCTTAGCAATAGATGAAAAAACACCTTTCCTGTGCTGGGTATTGGAATGCTCCAGGCATCTTTATTCTTTCCCCACTAAGTGGTGAGTGCAGGTCACTCCACACCAGGGTTACCCAACAGCTGCTTTACAAGAGGTAAACAGTGTTGGAAGGACTTATTACTCCCAAATCTAGGCTGGGAAGGGCATCATGCTCAGAGGGAGCTGATGTGGTTCTGGGGGTTGCTCGTGTGCTGTGAGCCCCACATCAGTGGGTCACATGAGGAATGGGACTGTCCCCTGGTAGGAGATCACAGCCACCGTGGTCTCCAAAAGGAGCACTCCCTCCCAGCCACATCCACTGCCCTTTGATCACCTCGGCTGAGAATTCCCAGAGAATTCCCAGAGCTCAAGCCATGGCCAGATGGAGGTGAGGGATGTTTGTGTTGACCACAAAAGCAGAAGAGTTTCCTGGAGAGCCAGCGCTGATGGACACAGGGATGAGCTTCTTTGGGAGATGCTGCTGCCAGACAGGTAAGGGGCAACCTTCACGCTGCTTCCTCCCCTGGGGAGTTTTAGCCACTGGTGGAGAGTACCCATGCCCTATCATATCACTGCCCTTTTCCAGCTTTTTATTTTGGCACTCAGTAACACAGGAGTTCCCCAGAGCTCCAACTGGGTACAACGCTTTGTGGAGACGTGAGGGAGCAAAAAAGAGAAAGGGCACACCCTCTACTGCAGAGAATCACAGAATCACTTAGGCTGGAAAAGACCACTGAGTTGAGCCATTAACCCAGCACCAAACTATATCCCCAGGTGCCACATCTTCATTTCTTTTAAATCCCTCCAGGGATGGAGACTCCACCATTGCCCTGCACAGCAGTGATTGACAACCTGTTTGGTGGAGAAACTTTTCCTGATATCCTCTCCTTTTGGTCAGCTGGGGTCAGCTGTCCTGGCTGTGTCTCCTCCCAGATTCTTGTGCCTCTCAGCCCCCTCACTCATGAACTCTCAGGACCCATTATTTTGGTCTGCTGGGCACAGACTGGGGCTGGCAGAGCAGAGTTCACCTGTGCTGGGAGTCAGCCCAGCACCAGGGCTATGGTGGGACATTAAGGGCTAGTATGTGACTCAGCATTCGGGTGCTCTGGTGGCCTGGCAGGAGGACCTGCAGCAGGCAGAAAGGGCCTGATTTTTGGAAACAGCATCAGGTGGAAGGCAGGCACACTCCAAACTGTTCAGCTCTGATTTAAGGAGAGGCTGTGTAACCTCAGCTTCTGCAAAAGTCTTTTTAGAGGCATTTGGCACTTCAAGCAGCAGCTTTGGGAAGGTCTTCTGACACATGAGAAAGCAAAAGATTTTGCCAGGAAAACTAGGTTGAGGAGCAGCAAGGCTTATTTATGGAGACCTTGCAAATGGGCTGTCTTTATTCCCCACAATATCAGAGCCACTGATGGACAAATGCCCTGTTTCTGATGTAAAAGTATGAAAGCAAGGGTTGCTTTGAGAACTTCATATTTTGTTTCAGCCACATTTTGTTAGTATCAGATGCAGCCAGGGATATAATACCTTACCTCAGAGCAGCCAAACATAACAGGCAAGGCTTTGCTAGAAAGCATGGCCATGAAAGATGAGTGAGTGATGAGGAGGATACCACATCCTGCATTTAACCAGCAGCAGACAGGCACAAAATCTCTGTCCTCTCACCTGTCTCTCCCCTCAGGAAGAGGTATTTTTGCTACCCTGGTATTCATAAGTAATTCTCATGTTTAGATGCCATTTGAGTGCATGTAGCATTGTGTCTTTTAAGAAATTTTGAGCAGAGGCCAAGATCATCCTTTGCTTGTTTGCCATTTCTGTATTTGTATTCAAGTAGGCAGCTTTTCTGACTGTTCGCATAGCATAAGACAGAAAAACTGGCAAGGAAAGCTTGATGGCTTTAGGTGCAGCACTATTGCATTTATTATTGCAAACAAAGCACATTGCTGAGAAGAGTTTAGAGACAGAAAGGCACAGGATGCAGAAAAAAGTACTGACAATTTTTGTACTTTATCCTATTGCTTTTTTCTTAAAGGTAAAGCAGGGTGCTCTCTTCAGGCAGGATCTCATTCCACCTTGCACCACGAAAAATAAATTGGTGAACAGAAAAAAAAAAGCAAAGGGGCTGGTTCTGTAATTCTAACATTTCTGCAGCATTAAAGCAAGATAAAGAATACCTAATTTGTCCTTGTTTAATATTTAAGAGATAACAGTTACGGAGACATTTAGGAGCCAGGACAGCTGCCTGCCCATTGACCCATCATGGAATTTACATGTACTCACGTAAAAGCTCACTTCCTGAGCTTCAAATGTGATGTATTAAAGAGAAGTCATCACCTTCATCTATCTATGGCTCCTCCAAGCAAAGGAGCACTGACTCCATCCCAACCAGGGTCACCATGTCCCTCATGGCAGGGAAAAAAAGCAAGACAACGCGTGCCATTTATCAGCAAGCCCAGCCAGAAACACAGAAACTGTCAGAAACACAGAAACTGTCAGAAACACAGAAACTGTCAGAAACACAGCCCAACCCAGCTGGACCAGGAGCTCCAGGTGAACAAGAGCACACACTGGGTGAGCCTTTATCAGCTCACATCGATTCTGACAATTTTGTGCCTCTATCACATGAGCAAAGAGCTTCAAGGAGGGACTTGCAGAGGGACATCAAGGAACTTGTGCTCACTGAGCTGCCAAAAGGAGCTTGGAGGTCACCTGGAGACCCACAGCCTGACAGAGGAGAGGCTGCTCTCAGACTCCCAGAACCACACCAGAGATGACAGCCATGTGAAGCTCAGCCTCAAAGAGCCTCACAAGAAAAAAACAAGTCTAAATTCTTTTTTCCTCCAATAAATCTTTCCTTGAGGTTAGAATCACTGGAGAGTTTAGTTATTTTTTCCGATACGCAAAACGCAACTGCCCAGCCCAATGGCTGTAGTATTTACAAGAGCAAAACAAATGAGGGACAAAATTAAAGCTGAGCAGCCCCAGGAATGCTTGGGCTGCAGGAATCCTTGGGAACAACATGCTGCCACACATGGCACACCAGAAGAATCCTGCTCATGAAAAAACAAGGAAAACCATCCATGACAAAATACCGAAGGCTCCACCATTTCAGCAGCGGTGCTGTGTTCAGTACACACCATGCTTCAAGGGCTGGTTAAAAACAAGTTATTGACACCCCAGAAGAGGCAAGCACGACTTTTCCAAGAAAACAGAAAGATTTGAACTAAAAAACTAAAAGACTATGGAAAGAGTCAACAAGTCATGGATTAAAAAAAAACAAAACCAGTCTGTATTTTCCAGCTTATCCTTTTGGGCCAAAGCTTTACAGGTGCTGCATGAACCAACTAAATTTATGCCTTGAAAATGCTCAGAGGTTGCATTTTATTTCCTCCAGGGATGGAAGATGCATCTTCAGATGATGCTGTCCATCAGAGCAGTAATGGGTGGTAGATGTCACTCCTTCATGGGCCCTGGGCCCCCACCCCAGCTCTGCAGATCAAGGGGGACCACGCTATAATCACAAGGCTGCAACAACAAGTCTCTGGCTGCAAAGACACCTTTCTTCTCCTCATGCCACCTTCACTGACCTTTTCCAGACCATTGTTGGCCCTCTTCACCTCTCAGTGGCCCCCAAAACATGGAGACTGAGGGGGTCCTTAACACCAGTGGGGTGAAGATCCTCTGGCATCCTTTGTCACAGCAGATTTTGTTCCTCAGTGCAGGCAGCTCATCCCTGCCTGATCCATCATTACCTTCATGTCCTCCCAAAACTTCCAAGCCCACTGTGATGAGCATACTTGTCTTAGTCCAGCTTTTTGACTCCCAGCAGCTTTGCTGTATTATTTAAATAACAACCTTTTTTGTCATCCAGGCCCTAAACACCTCTCTGGAGCACTTGTGAAAGGACTGAACACCCAAGGGCTTCTTCAAGGGAAGAAGAACTCACCGTTCTCACAGGAGCTGGGCTGAGGAGGCTGATAATCATCTTGTGATCACAAATTACTTTTCATAAGGTCCATTTATGAGGTAACAGTTGGCATGCAGAAAGCATTTCAGTTCGCCAGCAGCTCGCTGAAAACGAACCATCATGAACCCTAAAAAGAAACCCTGAATCAAAGGCTGCATTCTTCTCTCCCACAGTGACCCCTTTGTTTGGATCTGCCCAAAAGTTTCATTACGAAAGTCTGATACAGGAGCCTTATTAAATTGTGATTAAATGACGTGTCCGTGTAGAAGCCTGCTCTCTCTGCTGTTGATGTGGGCTGGTTTTCTTAGACTTTTAAAACATACAAGCTTATGAAATAGCTGTAATATCTTTTCTCGTGATTTCCAGGGAAAGGAGGGTCTTTGCTCTTGCTTTAGCCATACCTGGCCTGGCTCCAAAGGATAACATTTTCATTAAAAGTGCATTAGGTGCACAGTTCACCACACAGCTGTCCTAAGTGTTGACCTGGCTCAGAAGCCTTAATGGGCTCTGATGAACTTTGCTTCTGTAAAAACAGAATCACCTATCACTGTGTTGACTTTGACCTGTTTTTACTATCATTTGGATCCAGTTTGTTCATACTGCTTCCACCTAACTCTGTCTATGGGTATTTAAAAGAAGAAGCAGAAGCTGAATCATGGCTCAGGCCAGATAATGGCCGATTCCTGGAGCAGCAGGGCTGACACTGGGACATCTTAGAAAGGGTTAAACAGGAGAAATTCAAACCCAAAACCTTCCCATCATTTCTGATCAAGTGTGAGCTCTGAGCCACCAGCGAACTTGCAGTAGTGACGCATCTTTCCCTTCAGATGACTCACTGTAAATAGTGCCTGGTGATTTACGCACAGAAAAATCCATTTAACACGGAAATGCACAAATTCATACGTTTTAAGGCCAGAGGAGCCGTCACAAATGTTCAGTCTGGCTCTCTGGAGAGTGCAGCCTCACCCAGTAACTCCTGCCCAAAATGCACGGCTTCCGTTGGAGTGAAAGCATCCACAGGGGAATGCTTGAAATACTTTCTCCTAATATTTGTCAGGAGGGATGTTGTAAAAACAGAATCAAATAATCATAGAATGGTTTGGGTTGGAAGGGACCTAAAAGATCATCCTGTTCCACCCTCTCCCATGGGCTGGGACACCTACTGTCCCAGGTTGCTCCAAGCCCTGTTCAACCCAGCCTTGAACACTTCCAGGGATGGGGAAATACAAAACTTCTCTGGGCATCCTGGGCCAGGGCATCCCCATCCTCACAGGGAAGAATTTCTTCACAATATCCCATATAATTTGGAGCCATTTCTCCCTATCCTGTCACTACAAGTCCTTGTAAGAGCCACTGTCTGCTCATTCAGTAGACAGCAGACCAAGCTGCTCAGAGAGGTGGCAGAAACTTTGATGGGAATGTGGGTGATTTCTGGGAGATGCTGGCTGAATCAGCAGGAATCCTCCACGGGACACAAGCTGGTTGCCTCACAAACCCAGGACCAAAGGGTTGGATCACAGAGGCACCGCCTCAATTGTCCAGCAAAGGCCCTTTAAATCATGCCTTACAAAGTATAAATGTGTGTAAATATTTGTGCAAGATAAGATCGGGCGAGTGGCAGAGCAATACTTCAAAGAGCCGAGCCAAGGGCAAACAACAATTTATATGTACTGCTCCAGAAAAATAAAATTAGGATATGCAGCAGTGTGTTTATGTTAGGGTAACGTTTGCTCTGTCTAAGTTTTCTGTCAGTGGATGTCCCACACATGGAACAAGCAGTGGAAATACAGAGGGCAGGGCATGAGAAGAGATTTATCTGAAGAGCAGTCCTGGATCTCCTGAGGGACTCCTAATCAACCAGCCACAGGACATCAAAAGGCTTTCAGGAAAAGTTGGTGGATCTGTCAGATTGACATACACAGGCACAGGCAGCTGGTTGCTAAGTTGTATTTTATTCAGAGCAAACACTCGGCGAGCATGAGATAATCTGAGATAATCAATCTTTCTTTATTCAGAAGAAAAAAACGTGCTATCTAAAGTAGCTGCAGTGCTCTCTGACATGGATATATTTGAGATTTTCTCCTTTTAAATTAATGTTTTTCATTAATACTTAAAGCCCAGAGTCACAACCCTGAGGCACCACCAAAAACCATGCTGAACTGGAGGTTCAGAGGTGCTGTCCCACCCTGCCCCCCTCAGCAGGCAAATGCTGCTACTGCTGCCCCGGGATGCTGTGACACCAAAGCAGGATCTAGTCACAAAGACAGAAGAAAATCTACATAGTTTATTGGTGGGAAGAAGACACTACCAGTCTCTCAAATGGTTTAGCCCAGAGAAGGAATAGCAACTCCCAGCTTTTCATAAAACTCACTGGGAGTGACTACACTACACTATCAGGTAAGAGTGAAAATCATGTTCACCATTTTAATCAAGACTTTGTGCACCTCAGCTGTGTTTTGTTTCACAAACCAGATTCTCTGCATCCCTTAATTACTCTAACACTTTTAACTACCGCAGTCAGCAGAGCTTCTTCTGCCACAGCCACCTTCATCTATCTTCCCCCAGGGAGCCAAGCCCCCTGAGCCATCACCTGGTGTTCAAGCCATGCACAGACAGCAGGAGCTGGTGAGTAATCACAGTGCAACGATTTGAGATTTCTACTGTAGTCATCAGGAGTGAAAACATCAGGCTTCATGAGCTGGGCAAGGAATGAGAGAGTTGAAAGAGCCACTATGCTCCAACCACCCAACAGCTGCCTCCTTCCCTCCCTCCCTCCCTGCAGAGCCTCCCTTCTTTTTCCAGATGCTTTGCATTTCCCCCTTTCTTCTGCCAGGTGTTTTTAGCACATCACTACTAAAAATTTCAGTGTGTCCTAGGATTCCAGCCTGCTTTTAACTAAACTGCCACAGACCTGTCTCCATGGAAGGCATTTCTTGCCAGAAATATTATCTAATTTGTAAGCATTTTATGATTTTCTAGGAGTCATAAAATACTGTATTAGGAAACAAATGGGCAACGGAAAAGATCCCTTCTGGTAGCCAAAGTGACCATATAATTGATTTTTATGAACAGCATCTGAAGAAATGAGTCACAACCCATATGGCTGTTTTGGAATCTAGATATACATCGTGTTTTAAGCCTCTCAGAAGATTTATCCAAGTTTTTCGCATATAATCAGTGGTCATTAGACGAGGACATGAATCATTACAGCTCCTCAGGCTGAGCACATGTTTGAAGGGTGAAGGCTTCACACATTCTCGCTCTATAAATACCCATCCAAGGTTGTCCAGAGCATGAGCAGCTCAGATGGCAGAAAGTAAAAAAGGTATCACAGAACAAACTGCAGACTCATTACAGACCTGAGGCCTCTTCCCTCTGATGGGTGTAAATGTTATTAGCTTAGGACATGGTTCAAACTCCAGTTGAAGTCAGATGGAAAAACTTTACCTCTAAGTCGGGCTGTGTATCCTCTTTCTCCATGGCTTTAACCATTTTCTCATAGCTTGGCCCCAGCCAGTGATGAGGTTGGGTTATGAGTTTGCTCACTCAGCTGTGATGCTTCACAAATAACACCCACACAGTTCACATGTGCACATTTCCCATGCACATCTGGGCTGTCCAGAGGTGCAGAAACATCCCTTCTGTGGGCCCACATTTGCACAACCACACACACTTCACACACAGCACACCAGCCTCACTCCTGAGTGCCTTGCGCAGCTCCTCCATCTCAGCCCACATTCCCTTCTTCAGTGCCAGAAGAGTCACATTGACCCAGAGTTGACACAGGAATGCATGCTGCATCTTCTGAAAGATGCTGAGAACCCTGTTTGCAATGGCTCCAGACTTTTACCTTCCATCTGACCCAGCAACAGTGTGAGAATTTTATTTACAATGACAGTAGATGCAACAGGTACAACTAGGCAACTCTGCAAGCATGATTGTTAAATTAAATCATTTCACATTCCAGCCCCAGGTGCTGGTTCACAATATCCTTCCTCATGACATGCAGCACTGGAAATTTATGTAGCACACATTATGCCAGTTTTCAAGGACTCCCAGAAACAAATGTGTCTCCCAGTACAAAACAGTCCTCTTGTTCCCATGGAAATCTCATCCAAATAAATATTTTGCAAGTTCATTTGCTGCAGAAGAAATAAGTCAGGGCTTATGCACGATGTTTCAGGCACAGCATCTCCAATGCGTTTGTTTCATCCATCAGGCTTCCATGCAGCCATCACAGCTGCCCAGGAACACCCGAGGTGTTTGGCCTAAATTGAACATCTTTACTTTTGACAGACTTTTAGATCCAGGAGGGGATGTTGTGGTCCCACCCATCTCCCTATGAAACCCAAACCAAACAGTCTCAGCTGATAATTTCTGCATCAAACCGTGTGGTTTTCACCTCAGCCAGCACCAGACACATTCCTGATGTGCTGCAGCTACTCCATTATGTACCTTGCAGTTCCTGTATTCCTCCAGGTACAGCCAAGGGGAGAAAGGACCTCCAGCCCCTCCTGTTGCCTTTTTGTCCTGATACATGAGGAAACCAACTGAGTGCCAGCAGAAATTTCAAAAGCTGTCCGGTCTTGGAGGCGAGTAAAGCCTCTGCATTCCTTGGGAACTGACGATGGGGTGGTGCAGGATAGACCAGGGTTCATAATCTGTTACACAGGTTTCACTCCACAACACCAGCACACATTCAAATCCTGCTCTAAAGGGAAGCTGGAGGATTAACATTGGCTCCCAGACCACTCCTGCTGTAACAAAACCCCTGCCTGCAGCTCGACAGAGGCACTAACGTGGTCTTTGATGATGACTGCCAGGGGAAGGCTCCAAGACAGACGAAAATTTTGAGGTTAGAATTTGAAAGGCAGTCAATCTTATCCTCATATTCATGTTACAGCACATGATAAACTATTCCAGAGGGAATTCTTACCAGGATGCTAAAAGAAATTTTATGAAGAACTAGAGTCATTCATCCAAAATGAGGATGAAAGAGTGATGTGTTACCTAGGAGGAAACAAAGAAAGGTAATATTTTGCCCTCAATTTTATTGTGATTCTAAGGCAGCTCTGTCAGATAAAATTTGGAAAGACATCTGAAGATAAAAAACCCTGTACAAAAAAAACAGATCCAGAGGATCATAATTTAAGGAAATATTATGCCAGTTGTAGCAAAGTAGTTTTCATATTTAAGTTATTTCATATTATTATGAAAGATACCAAGACTAGCATTCTTCCACCAGGAGATTTCCCAGATTTCCCACCCACATAGAGTCTGAAATCTCTCTGTAAGGAGTTGTTCCCTACTCCATAGATCAAAGCAACCGTCCCCATGCTGGCAGCCCAGCTAGAAATAGGGCTGACATGCACTTTTGCATCTTTAGTCTTGACTTTAGTAGATATGCAAGTCTTTCTGAGCCCATGGAGGATGATTTTACTCCCTGAATGCTAGGGGCATCTATCTGGTTGGTTGCCCAGTTATCAGAGACGATTAAATCATCTCTCCAACACGGGTCAGTGCTGATGTGGGGCTGGGGGAATCTGTCCCCTCTGGTGAAACAGGAATCACTGTGGTGCCAAGGACCCATGAGAACACAGCCAAACCCGGGCTCATGGCCTTGGAAAGGCTTCCATGCCAAGAATAGCAGTAAATAACCTGCTCTCCAGCAAGAAGCATGAGCATTTCCAAGCTTAGCTGGGGCCTCTTCCCTCTCTTTCTTCTTCTTTATTTTTTTTTTTTTTCCTGGGAAAAGTCAAAACACTCTGGGATGCCTTGAAAATACAGAACAGCAAGTGCTGCTGAAGGGGATATTTGCAAGGAGCCCTGCCATGACCTCAGCTTTTAAATCATTTCAATCAGAACGACTCAGAAGTCATGCCAATGCCAAATTATCCCCATGCAACACAAGAAAGGAAGCTAATCCCCACTCCTTGATGATAATTGGCACAATGAGAAACACCTTTCTGATACCATTTAGCTCAGAGCCAAAACCCAGGCTGTCTCAGGAGAAAACCTCCTCCAAGGAACAGATGATGACAAAGTCTTGAGTGGTGCCTTGCCCCACACCAGAGGTGTCCAACAAAACAAAACACCTGGCCTTCCTGGCTCATCTCTGCAGCTGGCCACCAGCCATGGCTCACCTCCCCGTGGTTTTGGATACAGGGTGGAATTCTGTCTCCTTTCCAGTGGCCAGACATGCTTGATTTTCCAGCTATTCCATGGAAGAAATAATCCCCCAGGTGATTATGTGCTACAAGGGTCTGCGCAGTGACTCAGCCCTTGTGGTTTTTAGTGGAGCCGACTTCACAGGAAGATTTTTAGAAGGGGGAAAAAACAATTCTTAGCTAATGTGACAGGGAGTAGATGTGGTGGTGAAACTCCAGGCAGATGCAAGTTTTACTCCCAGGTGAATTTCCATGCACCTACCCTAATCCCCAGGCCTGACTCTTTTTGAGGGAAAACAAATAACATTTTCCATATAATTCAGAGGGGTGAACTGAAGTTTTGTCACTGGCACCCACAAGATGACAGGTGAAGGTTTCAACCAGAGTGCTGCCAAGTAATACTGGAGAGAGAACATAAAACAAAACAGAACCACCCCAGCCTCAAAATCTCATTGCTGCTGTTTCTCAAAGGGTTTGAGTCTGGGAATCCAGAGCTCCTTCAGCACCAGCCCTTTCCAGCCGTGCCCCTAGGTACGGGGCAGGGAATGATGCATTTCCACGCAGGTGACTTGATCACCTCTAACCTAGTAAACTGGTCAAGAGCAGCAGGACCAGGGGCTAAAAAAGGTCCTGGCAAGATCTGGGAATTCTTTTTTCATGTGCTGATTCAAGCCCCCCCCCCCCCCCCCCCCGCACTTTGCCTGCCCCCAAAGGCAGAGAAAGGGATGCATCTTTAGCCCTGTTTTCCCAACATAAGCAACGAGCAGGAAACACTTGCACAGAAATTTAGAAAACAATATACCCTCCCAAACTTAACTGGTTTCTGTTCAGAACCAGTTCTCCTCTGGGAGAGATGAGAAAGAGCAAATCACTTGTGACAGATGACATGGTTGATAGGGAATGCACTAATGGGAAGCATACACATCCCAGGAGGAAGAAAACAGTATAAAACCTTATAAAAACATAACTGTGTGTCTCATTGGGCTGCTCACTGTGGTTCCTTTTACAAAAGATATAGTAATTTAAAGGCTAATCTTGATTTCTTCCATGAGCCCAGTATTACACCAGCGATGTGAATTGGCTTTAAAGGTACAGTAAGTCAATGTACACCCACATGTAGATGGGACCCAGATTTATAAAGCCTGGAGAAGAGAAGACTCCAGGGAAACCTTAGAACCTATTCCAATGCCTAAAGTGGCTCCAGGAGAGCTGGAGAAGGACTTGGACAAGGGCAGGGAGTTACAGGACAAGAGGGAATGGCTTCACACTGACACAGGGCAGGGTTGGGTGGATACTGGGGAAAAATTCTGCCCTGTGAGGGCGGCAAGGCCCTGGCTCAGGTTGCCCAGAGCAGCTGTGGCTGCCCCATCCTGGAAGTGTCCAACGCCAGGTTGGGAGGGCATGGAGCAACCTGGGATAGTGGGAGGTGTCCCTGCCCTTGGCAGGGGGTAGAACTGGGTGAGTTTTAAGGTTCCTTCTCACCCAAACCATTCTGTGATTTATTGTTTGCATCTTGTGACACAAAAACCCCCAGTACCTGCTCCCAGGATGTGCGGACATCCCAGCAGGCTGTGAGATACAAAATTCTATCAAGGAATATTGCATGGAGAAAATTGCATTCCAGTCCTTAGTTGTTTAAAGGGCTGATTTAATTTCAAGATGCAGCCCTCTGCTTTCTAACAGCACATGCTGCTTTTATGAGATGGTCCAGAGGAAAACATGCAGAACACTTATCAGATGAAACCACAGGTAGCACACAGGGAAGCAGATTAAGGGAATAACATGTTTTCCACAGGCAGCCGTGCTCCATGCACACATGGAAAGCCCAGGGGACAATTAACCCTGAGTGCAGCTGTTGGGTTTAGTACCACAGAGCCACAGAAAGATTTATCTCTAACTCTCAAACAGGCAGGAATTTGGTAGGGATTCAAGGAAAACAGTAGTGGATCCCCTTTCATTTAGCATCCTGAGGAAGTCTGGGCAGAGGACAAGTTTTAGCATGAAACAACCACAGGTAGGAGCTGCTAATTTCTTGAATGAAGCTCAGACCATGGGAGGTCAGTAGCAAACCTTGCCTGTCACCCCCTCCATAACATGTGCAAACCAGCTCAGAGTGCTCAGCAATCCTGGGACACCAGAACCAAAGGATTTTGTGTCATTGGAGTCAGGAGGTGATGGAACCACCTTCCACTCTGGGAATTGGAGTTAAGAGGACATAAACAGCTTTTAGGATGGATCTTGACCAATTTATGAAAAAATCTGAGATATGGACTTCTCCAGCAGCACAGGACACTGACCCACCACATCTCTCAATCCAAACATCCAAACATTTGTGCTACTCACAGCAAAACATTTTCAGGTCAGATATTTGCTGGACCAGCTGCAAACTGTCTTCCTAAACAGTTTTCTACCATCCCAGCTATAACATGTTGCTCATTTTCATTACATCCCGGTTTTCCATCTCTGGGTGTGCCTTACCATGGTGAAATCTGACTCTGCCACTTAATTAATACCATAGCTGCAGACTGAAACTGCCTGCCCTGTGCCGAGCACCATCCCCACACTCCAAGGTATTTGTTGCAGCGACAAGGGAATACAAAGCTTTACGCGCAGGAGATGGAAAAGGTTAAAGTCAATATTTTGGCTGATGGAAATATTTATGGAAAGAACCCGTGAATTAGTGAGCTGTATTCATTCCACTGACATTTCCTAACTGCGTTAACCTTTTATATTTCTTGTGGTTGGCTCCTGTTTAATATGTTCTAATTATATGAGAACCAGGAAGCAAATGAACGGCTGAGATTAAAGTTAAACAGCCGTAAATACTGCAGGACAGATTCTCAGCACTGAGCCTGTAGATTTAAGCCTCTGAGTTCAATGCTGAGCAGATGAGACACATAAGGCCATCAGACACATATGCACAGCTCAGAATTTCTTGCCCACTCACTCATTTGAGGGCAGAACTTGTTCCTTTGATGGCACCGTGCTGATGTTTCATTGCGCATGGAGTGAAGCACATCAGTTCATTCAAAGAGGGTTCACAAAGGACAAATAACTTCTGCAAAAATCACCATTTCCTATGGCCTTCCCACCAAGAGAAAGGCAGGAAAGGAAAAAAGGGATTCAAAATGATTCAGTAATGATGGACAGATGGTCTGAGAGGCTTCAGCCAAACCTCAGCACTGATCAGGTAAAACTGGACGCTCTGAGTGCAGTGACAGCAATTCCACCTCACACATGAGCAGGCAGTCCCTCAGCAGAGATTCACCAGCACAGCAATATCTGTGGCAAAACACACAGGATCAGAATAACTTTCTCCCAGCAGAACCTGACGTCACAGGCAAACGCAGACAGTTACAAAACTCAGCTCCACACAGGGAAGATGTTAACAATCTGTCCCAATGCACAGAAATGCCAGATGGCCACTCTGCTGCTCACCACCTCAGAAGGGCAGGGAGGAGGTTCCTGTGTGCAAGTTGTCCCTTTTAACAGAATACAGCTGAAGCTGGTGACCAAGGGAGCATCAGCAATTTGCTGACATGGCCACAGACTCACACAGTTAAAGCTGGCCAGAGATGCTGACCTGTGGAGCAATTGCACCTCTGCTGGAGAATTATTTCAGAGGGAAACATTTGACCATCACCTCTGCTTTGGGGGTTAAGAACAGCATCACCAGCTCCACCAGCACTCACACATGGCCAGGGTGCTCCCAGTCTGCAGTGCTGACCCCACTGCCATTCCCACCTGCATGTCAGCTTCCTTTGACCACCATGGGATAGAACAGCTCTGATGGGATTCAGTGTTCTACTTTTCAGCCTCCTGCCTCCTCACAGGCAAAGCAAAAAGGAAAAAGGCATCATCTTTCATCTCTTTGGCCTGTGTAATGTCCTCCCAGTTCCTTGCTCCCCTCTCTATCCGCAGTCCATAGGATTGCACAATATTCCTATTTGTTGTCTTGTATCACAGCTTCCGATGTGATGCAGCATCAAAGGGACTCATGCACGTGGTTACAATTAAATCCATGCTTAAACACTTTGCTGAACCCAGGCATTCATTGATCTGCAGTTGTTCCTGAGGTAGGGACCATCTTTCCCCATAAAATGCCTCACACAGACAATTTGACCCCAGTTGGCCTTATCTACCCCACTAAAATAAAAATAAATAACTGGGAGTAATAATAATAAACGGTGTCTCCCTGGCAAAAATTTATTTCTTTTGTCTTTCCAAGAACAGTACACAACCTTCAAGGAAGGATGTTGCTGTCTCCTACCATCAACAATGCCAAAAATAAACAGAAATTAAGTTAAAGATACACGTTTCAAGACGTACAAATTCAACCACAGCAAATATTTTGTGTGGATGTGGTATAGTTTAGACTCCAATGTGTTTCCTTATGGTCTATCTACTTCCTCTAAAAATATCAACTATAATCCCTTCACCTAAGCCTAAGACAGAATAGCAATTCAACAAACATCTCAATTCCACTGTTGCTTAGGGTGCAAAAGGAATCCTAGTAGGTCTGTAAGGGATTTTTGAGAGCAAATCTCTTGGCTGATCTGTTAAAAATCCCAGTGTTTGTCTTGCACAGCACTAGCAGAATCTATTCACAGCCCAGACAGTCTCTGCTTTATTTTCAATAACTCTGATTCCCTCCACATGCACTTAAAAAAAAATTTAAACAAAGAATTTTTAAAAGTTATTTGATACAGTGATCCTCAGTATCTTTTGTATATCTGGGAAAGCCTCTGCCTCTCGTCATAGTTTGCCTGTTTGTAATGCTGGTGTCATTAGAGACTTGAAAGGCTCAGTGCTTTAACACACATTGGGATAAATAGTGTTACATTAGCACAGGTGCAAATAGCTTTCTAATTATTATTAATTTAATAATACAGTGCTGTTGGCACACGCTAATTAGATCCATGTTGTCCTCTACACGGGGAACAACACCAGAAATTTCCACAGCTGTCAGCTGCTGTCTTCTCCCAATTTCTATGGAAAGCAAACAAACCATGAGGGCAATTCATAATTATTACAAACACTCCCTAACCTAAACCACGTTGACATTTCTAAATCAGAGCTGCTTGCTTGCTCTTGTCTGTAGTGTCAGAAAGGGATAAGAGCCAGCAGAAGAAGGACAACCAGCTATCAGATAATTTGAGGGCCAAGCAATTAGTTTGGTTTTAACAAGCTCTTTTAGCCTGCAGGAAGCGTTTCCCCCATTTGTTCCGACTAACCCATCCCACTTTCCCTCCATCATGAGCATCTTAACATAAGGCATTTGACTTTCAGTATTTTCTGGACTTTTCCTGATAGGTTAGTGCTGCCCAGTTTGGAAAAGGCTTTGCTGTTGCTGTCCATTGGGATTACTTCCCTCCAGATAGAAAAAAGGAAGGAGATCTGCAGTTTCCCCTGCCTGCTGCTGAGTCCCTCTGGGTTTTTCTCATAAATTCATTCCAAGAACAAGGCTTAAGCTCTTAAGTGATATTCAAAGCCCTCAGCATGAGGTTCATGGCTTTCAACGTCTGCTGAGAATATAGTTATAACTGACAAGTTCTGAGGCAGGTATTTGGATGCTTTTCCACAAATACATCCCTATAAAACAGATCTCAACTCTGACATTGACCAAGACTTAATTTAAAGTGGTTTAGTAGAAGCAGCTGACAGATGAAAACAAAAAAAAAAAAAAAAAGTCTACATGCAGAGAAAAGCCTACAGGGCTGAATCTGCAGCTAAATTCCTCTCTGGCAGAACCAGGACCCTCTGACTCTCCTTTGAACTGTGTATCACTCACTGATTTCGACTTTTTAAACTTAAATTACCAGTTCTACCACAAAAGAGAGGAAATCCCTGTTTGCTATTTCTCCCCTATCATGGGTTCATTTAGATTTCATTACAATAATTTGGTTTTTGATTTGAGGCAGTTCCTGAATGAATTCTCTGTCTTCTGTGAAAGCCCCCAAGCGCAGCCAGGGCTGACAAGCTTAGGTTGGGGGGATCAAGAGGCTTTCCCAGGGGACTCACATCTCCCTGCATGTGGCGTCCTTGATGGATAAACCTGGCTTGTGCAGGGGGATGCAGAGAGAGGAGGTTGCCAGGGCCAACCTGTGTCAGTCTCAAAACTGGGGTGACCCCATTTGTCACCCCCATCAAAGGGCACTACAGAGGATTCCTCAAATTCAGCAGCATGAGAGGGAGGGAACCAGAGCAACGTGTCTCAAGAGAAATCAAGTCCAAGAAAGGGCTGATGTTTACTCACAAGTTCCCAACCCTCCCTTCTGCAGAGAGAAAAAATGACCTGCAAAAGAAACTCAAGCTCACCAAGAACATTTTTTGGCTAAAGTACAATTCTAAACCCCAGGTAGTGCACCCTGATACAACAAGATATTAATAATTTTCAAAACATTGTTGAATTTGGGTGACAGCAAGGCTCACAGAATGGTTTGGGTTGTACAGGACCTTAAAAATCATCTCATTCCACACACCTGCCATGAGTAGAAATACCTTCCACTAGATCAAGTCACTCAGAGCTCCATTCAGCATTTTTAGATGCAGTAAATCATTCCAAAGTCAGACACGCTTTGTACCAAGGCGCTCTGAGAAATGCTGAAAAGCATCAGAGACTTTTTGCAAGAGGAGTAATGGAGCCTCCCAGCCTTGAAGAGATGATGGTTCAATCAGCAGGGAATGCCAGCCTGGAAGTCATTGATGCAAACATTCACTGGACCCAGGGCAAAAATTTATGGGCATTTTCCAATTAGCACAATACCCTTACATCTCCTGCACACCACCAAGCGTGCACGCTGAAAAGCAAAATCAACTGCCTCGTTCAGAAACTTCCCTTTCTTTTATACTGCACTGGGAAGTTTGAAACACCATGTTCAAGATCTCCTATGAGTGCGAGGTGTGCTGAGAAAGACTCTTTTTTCTCCACAGGCTGATTCCTACTTTGAACCGAAAAGTAACACACAAAGTAACCTAGGAAATTGGATATGAACACTGCTCACATGTTTACTGGGTCTCCACATGAGCACACAAGCTTGACTTTCCAGCCAAGACCAGGTGGCAAAGTCCTGCTATTAAAACACTCACAGGAAGCTGTGGGGTCCTTCAACATCCCTACCCTCAAATAAAAGCTCCTCTTCCACTGACATGAAGCTGAGGGTTCTTGCTTGTCTTTCCCAAACCACAGAACTGGCCTGGATGTTAATTGGAAAAGGAAAATGTACCCAAATGTGACGACAGTCTATTAAAAAATATAATAACCTAATGTAATAAACTCTTTCTGAGTACAAGAACCGCATGGTATAAACACTGTGGGCGCTCATAAACCTTCAGTTGGTTTTAACAGCTTTTCTTCCAGCCTAGGGGAAACCCCTCAGCAAAGGGGTTTTTTAGTTCATTGTGATCACAGTGAAACATCTTTCTTTAACATTTCTGAAAAATAAACCAAAAAAAAAAGTATCTTATAACATTCCTTCAAAATCTCTCCCTACCCAATGCGATGTGGGGCCTTTGGGAGCCCAAAAATCTTCCCCTCCAGCCTTTGGATGAGCCAGGGCTCATCTCCTGCAATGTGCCAGATGCTGTCCTGCATCCTGGGAAATCAGGTGAGAAGCAGCTGAAGCCACAACTGCTGCAGCTCCCACAAGCCTGGAGGCAGCAGGCAGTGCCTCCAGAGTGAGTCTGGGGAGAAGATGGTGATATTCCTGAACAAAATTTGTATCAGAACTCTGTGTCATGCCTCAGCGTTGATTTTTCTTTACCTGCCAGAGGGTGGAGTCAAAAATTTACACCACAAAGGAATGCTGCTTTTTAACCCTGGTTTAGAAATTGGCATCAAACAAATGAAGTTCAGCCATGGTTTGTTGTTCAGCCATGGACTGAAGGATTTAGATCTTCTGTTTTATATGGGAATATTTATAACTGGAACATAACTGGGAGAGAAGACACCCTTCATTTCAGTGTTTAACCTGCTCATAGTGGGCCAAACAATCCTTCTTAAATCAAAATATGGCAGGAGTAAAAGGGAGACAAATGATGCTGAGCATCCTGTCAAGGGCAGATCATTTTGGGGTAGGAAAATTAATCAGCCCCCATCTAAATGGCTTCTGTCTTAAAGGGCTTCCTTCTCCTCCTGGCATATTCTCAGTGGGTCAGAAATGCCAGTGCAATATTATCATTCTGTCTTTGCATTTGAAATGCCAGCTACAGTGTTGATGAAACAGACCTTTATTGAACTTCAAAGGCCCCTAATTATATATCCTCTCTTTGAGCTTTGATATTTTAATATTCAGCTGGTGAAATTATTATCTATTCCAGCCACAAAGCATTTATTTATTTTAGCTAGCTTTATCTCTGTTATTTCTGTGGTGGCAAGAGGCTGAGGAAGAAGCCCCCCTGCTTATTGGCAGCAGGAGAAAGTGGGAATTGAATGTACCAGGACTTTTATCTCCAGCAGCTGAAGAACGAAGTGTTTGAACTCCTCCTCGAGCCCTCAGAAACCTCTCCCCACAGCCAGTTCCTCTCATTTATGCTTTTCAAGAGCCAGCCAAATTTCTTTATGTAGGTTTCCCTGTGCCATGAAGGAGCACAGGAGTCAAGGAGACACCAGTCAGCAGTAATGATGGCATGAATTTTTCATCTGAAAAAGGCACTCTGTTTTTCCAGGAGCTGAAAAAAAAATTTTTTGCTTGTGTTTCCTCAGCTCCAGCCTCACCAAGGTGGAAGAACGTGCAGCAGGGGCAAAAATATTTTATGTATACATCCAGCTCAAATATAAATACACACAGGTAGAGCACAGCTCCCTTGCTGGCTGACAAAACAAGGTGGTGTTTCATGGCTCTGCATCCCTCCCTCACCAGAGAAAGCCCCTGTGAATATTCTGTGCCCTTCTTCTCGGGTGTGTCAGCAACAGGACTGAGCTGCAAAATTCAGAGCAAAACCTGGATTTTCCAAACTCAGCTCTCAGACCTGGCTCAAACCTCCAACAAAACTAAGTGAAAAGTGCATTTAGATCACCAAGAGATTTCAAACTTTGGTAACCCCCCCTGACATTTTCAGAGATCTCTGCACCTCACTGGGACAGGGCTGTAGCCAGAAGGTGCTGGATATCACACTGGAATTATGCTGTCGAGACGTTACAGAGCCATTCCTAAACTAAATCCCCTCAGATACGCCTGGATCTCTCTCCTGGTGAAAAAGGATGATGGTTGATCCTGTGCAGGCATTTCTCAGGAGTCCTCACAAGCGTTCCCTCTCTCCACTGGGTCATTTCCAAACAATTCTGAAATCAAACCTGTGTTAGATGAGCCCAACATCAGCATATGGCTTTCATCAGGTAATTCCCATGCTCTTCAGGAGCATGACTTAATTGCCCTTCACAGCAGCCCCTGATGGGATTCAGCAGCTTTTGCTCTGCCTTGATGAGCTGGAAACTGAGAAAAAAGTTCTCTGTCATCTTTCCAAACTTGCAGTGTGAAACAGCAGAAGTGATAGAAATGCCATTGAGGCCTGAGCTCCTTAACTCACACTTCCTGGGACAGGCTTCCCAAAATCCAGCTCCATAAAGGAAGTATTTCCCCACAAAGGAGACAGGAAAAGTTAGCCAACTAAAGTAGGACATCAACGTCAAAATGTTCCATGAAATTGCAATCCTTCCTTAAAAAAAAAAAAATATGGATGTTTACCATGGGTTTTCCCAGCATTTAAGCTGAAGAAGTTCTTGCTGCAACATATGGGGTGGATGTCCAGGCCAGAAACTCTTTTCCTTCATCCCTGGGAGTTCAACCTGATGATAAGGGGGTGGTATTGAGGAAGAGGTTGGAAGACTCTGGAAGAGGGACAGGTATCCTACATCCAGCCTCACACTGGCTATGTTTGCTACCTCTGGACATCTCCTGTGGGGACTCAAACCTGCACCAGAGCTTGCCAGGGAGCACTGGTGAAAGTGGGCAGTCCCCTTCCTACACAGGGAACCTTCCAGAAGCAGAGGCAAATGGCCAGAAGCTGCTCCCTGAGCAGCAGGCAGGGCTCATGGTGCACAGCCTAGTGACAGGAGACATCCAAGTCCAGACTATTTGATGTCCCAAACCTCATCCTTACACTTCCAAACCCCCCCCCCCCCGCCCAAGTGTCCCATTTTTCTTTGACCATCATTTACCCATCATTTCCCAGCCACTGGGGAGTATATTCCTGGTCACCTGCAGGAGCCTGATGTCTCTTTCCAAGATTAAGTTGTTTATTTTCTTACATGGGCCTTTGGGAAAGCTATGATTCTGTTTATGTCACAGTCAGTCTTACCATATTCCAGAAACTTTAATGCCTGGGAAAAAAAAGGCATCATCTAAGAGAATGGGGACATTACTGAATCTGAGAGGTGACCAGGAGGCAAAGCTTCTCTCCACTGAACAATGGCTTGGCTTGGCTCTCCAGCTCACAGTGATGCTCAGCACAGGAAAGGCAAAAAGTCCTCTTAAAGCCAAATTAAGTAATTACGTATTTACCAGGAATTTGGGAAGAAGGAACAGGCAGAACCTCACAAGGCACATTCTTTTTTGCCAATGAAAGAACTCGGTTTCTAGGAGCATTACAAAATCTTGGGGGGTTTATTCACAAATTTTCATACAAAAATGACTTTGTATTCGGAAATGTTAACGCCTGAATTTCAGCCCCTGAAAAGATGCAAAGGAAATGGAAATCTAAACGAGTAGCATATGCCATCCCCTTGGCTCCACCAAGGAAAATATTTGGCTTCCACTTACAGCTACCCCAATCTAAAAGAAGTTTGGGTTGCAGGAATGTAAGTCAAAGTGAATGTTAAATTTATGTTAGACATTTGTTAATTAGCCTGCAAATGAATCACCCCCGTGGACTGGCATGGTCCACGCAATTTTAAAGCAAACACTGTTGTGTCAAGTTTAACTGTTGCCCTGGACTTGACTAAGCAGAAACATTCTAAAATGGAATTATTAATAAGATTTTCTTTTATTATTTGAAACATCATGATCAAAACACCATGGTGGATACTTACAGGCAGGGAAAAGAAGGGAGACTCATTAGGTGTTTATTAAATCCATTTCCACATATACCCCCAGCCTGAGTGTGCTCTCCCTTCCCCTGCAAGCAAAAACCCTCTTTTACCTGGCATTTATCCCTGAGGGTACCTCTGGTTATTGCAGCCTGGTCAGCATGATTTGTTGGCTCAATCAATATTCAGGTTAAACACTAATTCCTTTTAGCAGGCAGGAACTCTGTCACCCTTCTCGGCGTGTCATGCGAGCACATTAAGGGAGCAAAATATTTTCCTGGAATGTTTAAGAAACACTTCTGTGCCTCAGTGGGGACTGGAATAATGCTTAGAGCTGCTGGGTTGGTAGCATACACAAATCTTGGCCACTCAGTCTTCCTCTTCCTCCTGAAGTTGCTGACACCTTAGAAAGGTCTTTGGTAGGTGTAGGACTAAGGAACCACTGCGGCCTCAGCTCCTGATCCCACACAGCTTCTGTGCTGGGCTTTCCCCCCAGTGAACAGCCCAACAACCCAAATAAAGCTATTGTGAATAAATAAATTGTCAATAAATTCTATTGACACTGGGACCCTGGTAAACTTTCCTGTACACCAACATCTGAGACTCAAGTGCCCCAAGACCTTCAGAAAAGGATATCACTTTTTTCTTTTTTTTTTTTTTTCTTCACTTCCTTTGAGCTTAGGCCAAAAGCCAAAGTCATAAATGGAAACAGTTATTCTGGGCTCAATATCACCTTTTGTGCAATGACAAAAATAATGTGTTGTTGAACTGTTTGGCACAGCTGCCCCAACATGTGACAAGAAGCTAATTGCTTCTGAAGCCAAATCCACTCGAGAAAACAAGAATCCAACTCACAGCAACTCATATTTTGCCAGTTTTTCTGCTCCAAATGCATATTCTCTTCCGTTTTTCCGCTCTCTCGTGACATCCTTTCCTTCTTTTTTTAAGTACTCGTGCACAGTTTGCAGCTGAACTTGCAGACAGTCTCTGCTGCCCCTCTCTCAGCCTTGCTCAACCCGTGATAACCAAATCCATCCTGCAGAGCTGAGCTCTTTTTCCACCATCACACAGTACATTAATTCACTCAACACATTTGTTTGCAGCTGTCTTCCATCACCAACCCCACACCCAGCTGGCTCCTCATAGCAGAGGGAGAACTTAATTTTCCACTAATGAAGGTATAAAGCAGGTAATTTTTTCTGTCGTTTGGTTCCCCAAACCCCCCCCCCCCCCCCCCCCCCCCCAGAAAAGTTTGCTTTGTTTTATTGGGGAAAAAGAAGTGCAATAAAATGTTTGAGCTGCTGGTTTTGGTCATAAGGCGGGTGAGCAAGTCTGAACCTCTTCAGGGAAGGAGCAGATTTCAGACTTTTAAGCAAGTTTAGCCAAATCAAACAGTGTCTTCATAACACGAGCTGGTCATTCCTGCAGATGTGTGGTTCTTCTAATGAACGCACAGCTATGGATTTATTAGGAATTATTATGTGGCTTCTTCTATTGCTTCCCCCAAACCATTCCCTTGTTTGCTTTCACATAAATGCTAAAGAAAAACAACAACATCAACAACCACAAAACAAACCCAAACAAAACCCCAAAAAATGAACAACCAACAAAATCTTGGACTCAGAGGTTTGCAAAAATATTTGCTTTAAGTAATTTCTCCAAATCTGACACTCCAAATACAGCGTGGGGTTTTCTGTCCCATGAAATTTGCTTTGCACCTGATATTTGGGAGGCATTTTCCCTTTTTCTCCCTCACTCTTCATCTCTTAGTTCTAATGTCAAACACAGGCAGTAGCTTTGAAGATTTTTCCAAATGAAAATGCCAGAAGAGTCCTGGTTTTCCAGCCAGCCTGCCAACTCCAGCAATCATTAATTTTATGTGCTAATTTTAAAGTTGATTAGTTTTGTGTCTTTGACTTCAAAGGCAAATCCAGTGTAAAACCTGAAATCTACTTAAAGACGTAGATATAATTTTGTAAAAATGTCTATCTCGTGAAAAATTCCATTATTTTTATTTCAAGGAACACAAGTTTCCTTTCTATAGCCTTCATGCATGTTACTGAAGATCCCCATATCAAATATTTGGCTTATTCCAAAGAAGTCTTAAAAAAATTTGGAAGGGTTAAATAAATCAGACTGAAAAATGTTTTCATTTGTTCCACTGGTGGCACTGTGGATGTTGTTAGTGAAGTGTGCATGTAACATATGTGCAGAGCAATTATGTTTTGCAGTTACAAAACACTATTCATTAGATTAAATAAAATGACAGATTTTGGTCTGGTTCTACCCTCAGATTTTACACAGTCACTTGACTGGAGTACAATTTTGACTATTTTCCCAGCTCATCAGCACATTAAAACCAGCTGTGGCTTTCGATAAATTGTTTCAGCAGAACCCACTGAAAATATCCGTATTTTCCTTCCTCCCAGCCCAACAAATGAAACGCAGGGGTCATTATGGTAATTTTCATTATGATTTGGTAGGGATGGCCTTCATTGAAATCTTTAGTTCCATAAACAACATGTTTCTTCTGTCATATTAGATTTCTTTATTTCAATTGTAAAGTCACAAAACCATGTGCTTCCTATTTTAGCTCTTGGACCCCCTGCTAAATTTATACACATGAAGGAGTGGTAGCACAGGGAGAGCAGCAGCCAGGAGTGTCCAGGGCCTTATTCTTGCTTATGAAAAGGTGTTTATTCATTCTGCAAACAACAAAGAGAGGAAAGAAAATAAAATAATGGGGGAAACAAACAAACAAACAAATAAACAAACAAACAAACAAACAAAAAAAAAAATAAACCCTGAGGTTAAGATGAAGAAGAAAACCAAGGCAGAACTGAACAAACTGGAAGCAAATCGAGGAGGGTGCAAAGGCAGAGCTCCAGAGTGACAGAGGTTTGTAAATGTGTAACAACTGCCTGAGCCGCCAGCTCGAACGCGGCTCCAAAGCAAAACCAGCTGCCAGCGCCTGGTTCACAGCAGAAGCTCTGGGACACGTCACTAAAAAAGTTCTCCAGCACTGCAAACAATTACCCTGGGCTCTTATTTGTTCCATTTTATCAGAGGCTCTGGGCTGAAGGAGACAAAAGAGAGGAAAGGAGAAATTTGAAGGGAAATGATAACAAAATAGTTAAGAAAGGCTTCGCTTGGGTTTGGTTTGGCTCACTGGGTTTGTACAAGCAGAGGTGCCCATATCCCACTCCCACATCTCTCTTCTAGGGAAAATTCAAACCTCTTCTAAATCTGCAGTAGCATTAAGGCTGTATTTTAACAGAGCCCTTAAGCAAGTGCCTAATTTTAAGAATCTGATATATTCTATTTACTGGAAGCTGAGTGTGCCAGTGGGTGATGCAGAATGTAGATAAACACTGATCTGACTTTACTCAATAACTCAAACAATTTGGTGCCCATAATATAAAGAAGTCATTGTACCAGTTTGTTGTTTCTGCCACATGTTTCAGCATCTTGGACACAACCAAGCAGTTAAAGTACTGCTGGGATAGGCCTTTCCCATTAGGGGAACACTGGAAAAACATATTGACAAACAATTGTCTTGAACAAAGCCCAAGCATCCCCTCTGACAATGTGCATTACATTTGTAAGAAAAATTTTGGCTGGAAAATGGACATTTTGGCTGGAAAATGGACATTTTGGCCAGGAATTAGGTATATATGTGGAAGATAAGTTCCTCTGGAAACCCAAGGAGCTGGGTTTGCACTGAGGAGCTCTCACCATTGGCACGCCCTCGTCCTGATTCTATATAATTCCACACAAACACTTTAATTCTCCCATCACAGACTGGAAGTCGTATAATGAGGGAGACATTTGTATGTGCCCCACCATGAAGTGTCAATTGTGATAATGAATTTCATGTTTGTCACAGGAAGAGTTTATGGGACCAACTCTGAGTTAGGGAAATATCTCAAAATGTCAAATTTCTCGGGGGGCAAAGAAGTTTGTGAAAATCAAAACCAGGAATGAACCAGAGCAGTGGAAATTCCGACTGAAACTGTTAGACTGGTTCCCTGCCTTTTGTTGACAGTCAGATTTTGGAAAAGAACAATTAGTGTAATAGGTTCTGGGAGCTACCGAGCCAGAAACTGGGAAAAAATGGAAACCAAGAGAAACAGCTGAAATATCTTCTCATTCTCATTTAGAATGTGGTTGGAGCATCTGAATGGTTGTTTTTTCTGGTCCACTTGTGTAATACTGAAAACTGGAGAGGGGAGGAATTGTCCCAAGTTGACCTTATGGAACAAAGGGGGGAAACCGTGGGACAAAGAGAAATAGAGACAGGAAAAAAAAAGATTTTCTTTGGAAAACTGAGAAGCACGCAGCTTTTTCTGTTGAGATGAATAAATGGCTTTGCTCAGCCCAAAATTAGATTATATATTTTCTTTACAGACTGTTTTTAGAGGGGAGGCAGGAAAGATACTCTTGGTTGTATTAGGAAAATTGAAGAATATTCCAGGAAAAAAAAATGCAAAACTAAACAAAAAGTTTGGATTGAAAAGCAGATTTTTCAGAGGATTTTTTAAAGAGATGTTTCAAATAAAAAAGAAGAGAAAGCCCTTTTTAGGAAGGGAAGAAAGGAGAAAGCACCATATCATGTTGGGTAGGATCTCAGCCCCAGCACATCATGGCAGAGCCTCTTTGCCCAGATCTTTCCTGGATCCAGGATCAGCCCCTGGGCTGAGACCCACTTTCACCTGCAAATGTGGGATCCAAGGTCTGTGCCAGCAGGAGCACAATGCCACCAGCCCAAGGCAGAATAAACTAGACATCCATGGGGAGCTGCAGGTGGTGAGAAATGTAGGATTTGCAGGGTGGGGATAAGACCTGAGTGAGATCAGCCACTGGATTCCTCCAAAGAACCAGGAGAGGAAAGGCAGACACAAAGCCATCACAGGAAGCCAGGTGCTGGTGCCATAGATCCAAGCAATGAAAACATCCACCTCTGAAAGCAAGGTGATTTGTTATCTGCTGAGTTGATGGATGCTTGCATTCCTATTTTGGGCACCCTGGAACAATTAAACTATAAAATCCTTCTACACCATCCTGGCTCCGAGAGTATTGCTCAAATACGGTTTCGGATTGGGGTAGAACAGAATTGTCCTATTGAGGGGTCGGGTACCCAAGAGAAATTGGAGTTTAATACAGACTAATCTAGTTGTAATCAATGTCCTTGAGCATAGAATCCAGTCAAGAAGAACTCAGAGTCTGAGTCCTTGATGCTCTCATCTCTTGGGAGCTCAGTTTAGCACAATCCCAAATGTCCCTGTAGCCCCATGGAAAGACTGGGAGGATAGCAAAGGGTTTACCATCCCCACAACATTTCACCCCTTCTACAGCACCATCCAAGATGATACCCACGTGCCCTGGACCCACACACGTGTACTTTGTTGTAAGGCTGACTCCCCTGTGACTTGAAGGACTTTCATACACAGAACCCATAGGAGCTGGTAGCTTGGTGTCAGGCAGGAAAAGAGTATACGAGCTTAATTCCAAAGAAAAATGGTGCCTAAATTTCCATTTAAAAACTGAACTTGCTTGAACAAGTTCCAAAAATTCCACTGGTGCAAAACTGAACAAGCAGAAGGAGTAGTCCATAGCACTGATTTGGGCAGTGCTGGAAAAACCTTACGGGAGAGGGCAGAGTTCTCCCCTCTGCAAAAAAACCCAGCTGGCTTCAAGGGCACTAAAATTATCTTTTGTGGCACGAGGAGAGGAATCCAGATCTAATCCTTTGCTCCTGACTAAAAGGCATTACATTATAACATGTTTTCAAACAGTGGTTCCCATGAGCTGCTAAAATTGTCCTGGATAACAGCCCTAGTGAGGGTCCACAGGTGACACCAGGGATACAGCAGTGGGGCCACCCCTCCCTGCAGCTGCTGCTGTCCCTGATCCCAGCCTGGGGACACCTGTAACTTCAGCCCTCATTGCCTCAAAGCAGGACTTTTCACAGTGGAGAGGAGCCAAGCCAGGACCTTCCCAGCGTCAACAAATGGAGAATTCAGCCCCTCTCTGGTTCTCACGGTGGGGTCAGGCACAGCTGTGCTCAGCCTGGGTCTTGGGCCAAGGACTTTAAAGCTGTTTGGATACTTGTTGGCCTTCCTGCATCTTTGAAAACGTTGTCAAAGCGTTCTGTAAAACAGCTGAAAAGATTTATTAAATTGAGCAGAAAGCTCCAGAATTTCAAATAGGGCTATTTCATGTGTATTAAATGGTTCTGTCACTGATTTTCCCTGCACTCAATCCCAGCTGATGGCACCAAGGTCTAACATGAGGACATGCATTTATTGTCTGCACTGAAATTTCCCATCAAATCATCCATTGCTGGTACAGTTGTACATTTATTTCTCCTTACATCCCTAAGACACAAACCCCAGCCAAACACCCTGATTGCCCTGCTGAGGTCAACACTTAATAATTGTGACATCACCATCTGGTGAAGCCCAAAAAGAGGCAAAATCACTCACTCAGGAATGATTTTCTTCTTTCATGTGCAGGAGGGAGAGGCACAGACCTGAGAAATCACAGGTGCCTTCCAAAACCAAGGAGTGATGGTGGGGGAGGCAGGGAAGGGGTTCATGGGTTTAGGAGTAAGGGCTGAGGGTTGTTCCCACTCCCTGCTTCAACGCCCTGCCAGGTACAGCTGGTGCCATGCCTGGGAACTTCCCCCTCTGAGCAGCTTCTTACCCCTTGTCCCCAGCTGTGCAGAGGGCCAGATATGGACCCCCAGCTGCTGCACAACTGGATGTGCCAAAAGAGGAAATGCCCCAAATACTTGGCTACACACTGCCCATTATATTCGCCCCACCCCAGTGCTGTGGGATCCTTCCTTTGGCAGGGAGCTGTGCTGAGGCTCTGTGAGCCACCAGCCTTCTCCAGCCATGTGCACAGGAGACACATCCTTGCTCTGGCTCTTAGAAGACCAAAAACCAATGAGGCCAAAGACTGAAGGTACAAAATACATACACAGAGCTCCCCCTGCCCCAACAGGAATTGAAGGCAAGTTCCTACAACGGCAAAAGAAGGGAATCTAAATTGCACGGATAGCTTGAGAGCCAGGGTTATAAAACAAAATTAAGCATTAAATATTCTTAACAAAGGCAATCTGGGCTCACTGTATTCTGTTTTTGTTATGTTTTCCCCCTGTTTTATGCTGCTTTAACCTTCGGTTGTTGCTGTTGGAATCCTCTTCGCGCTGTTCCACTTGTCATTCTTCTTATTTTTATTAGAGACACTTTGGCAGAAGACTTATCAAAATGCGCTGAGCTTGTCAACAAACGTCATTAGCAACGAGCTGAGACAGACAGTGTAAGCAGGGAAAGGGCATGGGAAAATATGCAATATAAAATAATTTTATATCTCAAAGAAATGCAGCAGAATAATAATGGCAAAAGCCTCGCTGTAAATTATTTGTGCTCTTATAGGAGTAAATTCCCACTGTTAAGTGATTTCCAGCCAGGCTTCAAGGGTTCCGATGCTGTTCTGGAAGAAAATGGTGTAGCTTCCTCGAAATGAAGGGTCTGGCCACTCTTTGTGCAATGCAATCAGGTTGAGACATTCTACACCCCACACTGGATAACTTTAAAATTTCAAATAACAGATCAAGGACCAGGTCTCCTCCTCTGGAAACCAAAATCAGTCCACTGGCAAAAGTGCAGCTGTACCAACCTATGCCAGAATCATGCTTTCTTCTGGGCTAATATTACACCCTGCTACATCCAAGACACCCACACATCCAGCACCGTGCTGGGGTTCAATCTCAGCATGCCAAGCTGTTCATTCCATGGCTAAAAGTCTGCCCTGCTCTCAATCCCCTGCTTTGAAGTTCCTTCAAAGACATTTGCTTACTTAAGCACATGCAGGAGAAGGTGAAGTCTGACCCCACCATCCACGGGTGGTGTCCACTTTCATAAGGGTATGAGAAGAAAAAATAAATCACTGCAAAATGAACGTAAATGAAGCCGTACGTTGTGCTTGCCCGAATTAGGCTGGGGTTATGCTGCAGGTTGCACCAGGCTCTACAAGAAGGGCTGGAATTCAGTAGGCTTAGCTTAGTCAAAATAAATCATAAGGTCAATGGTAAGGTGAAAGCTGAAAGGCATCCCACCCACCCACCACAGCACATCAGCAGCAAGCAGGAAAGTGCACTCCTGGTATCCCAAAGCACAGGGAAGACACATGAGCCCGAGAGGTTCAGTCCTGATTAGTGCTGATTGCAGCGCTTTGGAGGGCAGCTTCTCATAAGTGAAGAGGTCAGGCTGCTCCTGAGCAAGGCTGATGGTCAGGAGGATTTCTTTAATCTCATGGGCTCCACAGGACACCGGTGTGGATGGAAGAGTGCTCCCGAGGCTGGCTGAGCATGGGTGGGCACAGGGACACAGGGGAAGCCCCAAATGGCCACAAGGCTGGTCCAACACTGGCCCTGCAGGCAGGAGGAGGGGAGCACGCTGTGGCTCATAACACATCATAAACACTGCTGGGAGGGAGGGGGCAGGGGGACAGAGAGAAGGAGGGCAAGCTTGGAAGAAAAATCTGATTCAAATTTAAAACCTTTTAATTGATCACACCACTAATCTCTTCAATGTGCCACCAAGTGTGATGGGCTCTGGCACGCATCCTAAACCACACACAGGAACTCAAACATCTCAGATTTGGGACTGAGGACTGTGCCCTCCACAGGGCAGGGAACATCCATGTGCACAGCACTGGAGTGTATGTATGGAACAAGGACACAAAATGATTTTGCAAGCCTGACTCAGTCTTTCTGGAAGCTAATGGGATTTCATCGTGTTGATCTGAGGCTGTGTGTCTTTCATGGCCTGTTTTGCCTCAGGGAGTAGTTTTATGGCCAAAATAATATGTGCCATATGGGAAAACCCCTCAGAAATTAATAGGAGTGCAACCAGTAGAATTGGAGAGAAATGAAATAATCTATGGAAATGGCTGTGTAATCTTCAAAATTTGGTAGAGAATGATCTCTTCTTGCAAAGACTTTTTAAGACATTCTATAGAATTGCAATGATGTAATTCAGTTTTAAATCCTATTCAAAAACCTCCAAAGCCTAAGAATGGTTATTGTTCTCTTATTAAATTCTGTAAGACTTTTCCATAAGGAACGAGCTGGTATTCTCAAAACATCTCCACTATGCCAATTTGAAGGAATATAAAACCACTGGGTTTAATTATATCAGGCACATAAACATCTTCCAAACCATTACATGTGTCTGTAGACATGAAAACACTCATCCATTCCAATTAGGAGCCATTGGAATCAATAGAGTTGAACCCATTCTGATGAGACCAGCTACTGAAACAGCTCTGGGTGACTGACATGGCTTTTAAAGGCCACAGGAGGGAATGGGCTGGAAAGCTCTTATGAAATGCTTTTGGAGGTGGAAAAATACCAATGCATTTAGATGGAAATTGTTTGGAGGAACATGATGGGTTTGCTCCCACTTCTTTTTTGCAAAGAGGAAGTTTTGGTCGTGCACAGAAATGGAGTATGTGCTCACCCCAGTCCAGCGCATCCTGCAGCCTGGGGTGGGGAGGACAGCTGGGATGTGAAAGGCAGAGCCTTTAGAGCTGGGAATGGAGCCTAGAGAGCTGGCAGCCTGAGCATTTCCCCCACCAGGGGACTGTAAGATATTTGTTCTCCTCCTTTCTCTCTCCCACTCATTCATTTCGAGTGAGACCTATTGGTTCATAGGGAGATGGAGAGGGAAAAGCAGCCCCGAGATCACAACGTGCCCTTGTGAGATGGAAAAACTGGGCTTCACCCAGCTCTGCTCCAAAAAAAAAAAATGAAGGGAAGAGGTGAGAGTGGCTGCCTGAAGTCTGCCCACAGGTCAGGAGGGGGCTGGTGGAGCATGCCTGGGATTCTTCCACCAAGATGCCAAACGGGGCCCTGGCCATCACAGCCGGCGGGAAGTTGCTAAATGTTGTGAAACACAGAAGGAAAAAAAAAAAAAAGTTATATTAAAGTAATAAATGAAAGCAAAAGTGCTCTCTGTCAGGGGTCTGGGAGCAAGGGAAATCTCAGTGTGTGGTAGGCCGGTGCAAAATGCATCTTGGCATCATTTTCTGCACTGGAGGAAAAAAGGACATAAATAGATGCAAAAAAATCTTATGGCTGGCTGGTGGAGTGTGCATGTACTTGTCATTAGGGAGCTCCAATCCTTGATTTAGTGAAGTACTTCAGTGGATGTTTAATTTTCAGCATGCTAGTGATGAACTGGGTCATAGAGCACTAATGAAAATGATGGGTGTTGATCTAAAAATTACAAAAAAATAAACAAGAAAAAAAGCTATGTATTTCTTTTTAATATTTCTTGGGAATGTTATTGCTTGAAAACAAAAAACCCTTAAATATGTTTTACATAAACTTTCAAATTTAGGTTTCTTACTGAACTCAACTCCTCTTCCCAAAGGAGCCTAGAAAAAAGTCCAGCGAATTAGAGAATTTTCTTGGAAAATACATGGATTTGCCATTTCTTTAAACACAAATATATGGCTGTGGATCTCCTGACTGGGATGAGGGTCATACCAACACAGGGTAGAAACAACCACACCAAAACTGGAAAAAGCTCAACACAAGCCTTTCACATCTGCCCCTGACACATGGTGAATTTGCCTCAATTTGGCTTTTATTATTCAGTTCAAACGATGGTCCCTGAGGTGGACCAAATTTCAAATAAGCGCTGGCTCTGCTTCAAGGGAGCATGAGCCACTTTATAGCTTCAGGTGCAAAGACTCCATGATTTTCTTTTTCACATAAATTTGACAAAGTCAGAACGTGGCAATTTTAGTCACACTGCAGGAATCTTCCCAAATCCCTGCCTGCTCCAAGGCCACCTGTCAGAGAATCTCGCCCTGAGTCTTTAGGCTGCTGTGATTTACATTCTATTATTTTATTGGACATCAGCAAAGAACACAGTTTAAAAAGGAAAAATAGATCATCAAGGCAAAACTTTTCCTTTAGTAATCATGTTCAGCTGTCTTTTCAACAAAAGCAGTACAGGGTGAGGCAGCAATTTTGCTTTATCAGCTTAAATCTTAATTTAAAATGTATAATAAATGCTTCTTGTTTGGGAACAGAGAGGGCAGAAGAAAGCCAGAAGCTGTTTTTCTTTATCTGATAACCATCAGGAGTGAAAAATCCCAGTTTATACTCTGGATTTCATCACTTGTGTGTAAAACCAACCTCCCATCACCGAGTCTGGCATGTTGGGTGCTGCCAGAGAAAATCTCTACAGGAAATAAATGTTCATCTGGAGAGTTCTCAGTCTCTCTGGTGACCCTCTCATGGGACAGGAGATACTGTTATGGGTAAGGCAAGCAGGCACTGTGAAACCTTGGAAATCAGGCTGCTCTGTTTTTTGGGAGGATGCCCAATGATTCTTTTCTCCCAAACTTAGACTGGGCCATGTTCAGGGCTGAACAGGCCACCTCAGTGGTCTGCAAGTCCATCAGCCTTGAGGCAGGGCGTGGGAGCAGCCAAAGGTGTTTGTCAGCCTGGGGAGTCTGGTGTAAGTGCAAATGGATTTTGGCCTCTCCCTGCCAGGAACCACCTCCCAGCTGCCTGGGATCCCTCCTGCTGGCACAGCCTGCCACAGGTGGCACCATCTGTGCCACCAAGTCCAACCCAAACAGCTCATCCCCAGCTGCAGGGAAGGGCTGGGAATGTGACAGTGACTCCCAGGCGGGGCAGAGGGTGGCTCACACACTGGCTCCCTTGTGGAGGAGGAACTGTCAATAATTAGCACCTGTAGGCAACTCCCAGCCCTGGCAATAAACACAAATATGTCTCCTGGCATGGCCTTCCAGGAAAACATCAGCTGAAAAAGGCCCCTGTGCCAGAGACATTCCATGGTGTGTGTGCCACCGCCAGCTGCTCACCGAGGGGACGGGAGCTACAGACCCAGCAATCTCTTGGAAAGAGAATCTTTTCCCCTCTGCTGCTTTCACATCTCTGACAGCATGTATGGACTTCAGAGAAACTCTCAGCTTCACTTTTTTGTTTATGACTGAAGGAAAGGTGTGACTCCAATTGGATTCGTGTTATTATTTTATGCACTCTAGGTTTGATTTGTGCTGTTACTCCAATAAAGGGGCTCACTGGAGGTCCACAAGTGTCATGTACAGCTTTCTACCTCCCTTTCACCCCTCCTGCCACCACCCACCCTGCCGCAACACAGAAGTTCTGGCATGAGGAGCAACAGACGTCCAACAGGCAAAAAAAAAGTCCAAGACATTGAAAGAAACCTCTCACAAGTGGTATAGAATCTTCCCTGATGCCCAGAAAGACTCTGTGGGATTTAGGAAAGACCTTGGCCAGAAGAAGTTGATAGTCCAGGCCTGAAGGACAAGTCATCCCTTTGGTGGTGGCAGTGTGGGGAAAACCCATCCAGAGGGACATTTAACAGGGTGTGGCCACCAGCAGGCTCCAGGAGGCCACTCCAGGCAAAGGGACAAGATGCCCATGACTTTCTGCCACTGTCACTCCAAAAAATGGAGTTCTGAACGTGGGAAGATCCCCATCCTCACTCCCTCCACCAAGGGGCTGGTGCTGCCACCAGCACAGCTGCAGGCACACAAGACCCAAAGACAATAAACAAAAGGACTTCGCTCTCAGAGCCAGGGCTGGGCATGGGGTTATGTGATTTCTGGAAGCCTTGCAAGAAGCTGTGTGTGACAGATGGAATTAAAAATCCCTTCACGTGTCACTGCCGCCCTGGTGCTCCAAGGCAGCCCTTGCTAAGCTCTTTGCTAGGTGGATACCTGCTGTGCAGGAGATCTAATCAGAGCTGAGCATCTCCAAAGGAAACAGCACTGAAGACTTCCATTGTTTAAACTTTTTTTGCTCTGGGCTCACAAAATCCTGGTGCTTGCTCTCTCGAGTATGAAAAGGAAATATAAAGCAGGCTGGACTCAGCTGCGGCTTAGCAGGCAGCGTGAGCTGCTCATCAGTGATGGGCTTGCATATAAACCACTTGGCAGAGCTTCCAGGACAAGTCAATTCCTGGAAGGAAAAGCAGCTCATAGGTATGAAACACACTTTGCTTGTACCAATAAGCACTAAGGCCAAGTGTCTGCCTGTCAGATAAGCCAGAAAGTGCTGACTATTGAAAAGCCTTCTGCTCCTGAGCAGTCACACCTGAACCCTTGCTTTGCTCAAATTCATCTCTTTGATCAAAACACGATCCAGGGCTCAGCAGCTGAGATGTCCCATGGCACAGTGTCCATTAGTCACAGTTTAGCTGAAATTCCTGCTTCCTTCCCTGATGTGCCAATTTGCACCCCAGTCCTACCTGCAACTGGCCTGGGAAAGCGACTGACTCCTGCTATGTGTTTTCCCAAATAAAAAGAGCATTTGTATTCTTTCACTGGGTGTGACTCTTGGTTTAGATTAAGGGGGAAAAGCAAACTTTTCCTAACAGGGGCAAAGAGCGTGTCACCTCCATAACATGCTACATAAACAGAATTTTCCTTCTGGCAAGCAAGACCACCTGAAATACAGAGGAGCAGCACTGAGAGAACACACTTAAGAGGTGATGGAGCTACTGAGGACTGCCCAGTAGGCAATGCCTGGACTCCAGTGGCTCCCTCACCTGCTCTAACCACCAGAAAAGTCCATGTGGACAGGCACAGACTGACACAAGCTGAGATCATGCATCTGCTCTAATTCCTGGATGTTCAGATGATGTTACCCAGCACTGCTTCTTTGATGTAATACAGGCAAAAAAATCAGTAGTATCAGATTAATTCTTCCCACTGTGATGTTTTTTTCCTCTCATTGTCCTTATCGCCCAGGATGGAGTTAGTTCAATTTATGTTCTTATGTTCAACAGCTTTATCAAGTGTTGAGCTGTTGATTAAAATATCCTGCAGAATAAATATGTTGCATAAAAAAAAAACACTGTAGGAAAACTCATGTTGTCCTGCATCAGGGAAAACAACAGGAGTGACTGTTTCAGGAGGCTGAGTTTATTTAAACTATTTGGTAATTTGGAATCAGATAAATTTGGCTGAGTGTGGAACTAGCCTGAGGATTTGATGTGGCAAAATTCATAAATAAAGAATGGCGATCTTAATGGTTTAAAAAACCCTATCTCTCACTTCTTTTGATTAATGCTGTGCCATTGCTACAGTCCAGATAATAACCACATCAAAGGAATCCTTTATTCCTGTACAGATAGACATGACCCATGAAGGTTCTGAGGAAATATGTCCAGGTCATGGTCAGTTTTCTCCCACACTTCCAGCACAAGCATTTTCCCCCTGCCAAGGAAGGATTGCTTTCCCAGGAAAGGGGTGACTGCCCCAGTGACTGTCATGGCTCTGCAGCTGTTTCATGCCACAGTCCATGGTTTATCCAAAATGATGCAAAGGCACCAAAAAAAAAAAAACCAACCATCCCTGCTGTTTGCAGAGAACTCAATGCTAATTTGTGATTCCACCTGGGCTAAAGACTTAAATTTCATTTTGTGCTTTATAAACTTCAGAGTTTTAGAAATAACATATAGTATTACTGGCTCAGAATGAATTTCCATCTAAAGGAAAAGTTCTGAAAGGGATATATTAAATCCAAGGAAATTCAGCTTCAAAAGCTCCATGCACTTCTGAACATAATATCCCAGAGTCATGCTCCAAAGTTAAAATTTGATAAAAACTGGAAATTACTTGGCATCTCAGCATATTTGGAGATACTGAGTAATAAAATGGATAAGACCTGTGCCAAGAATAAGATGAATTTTCCCCATTTGTTTAAATATTTAAACTTTACAGAATGAGAAATGGCTGCTCAATATTTTAAATGCGGCAGGTTGTTAGTGACATTAGTTTATATGTCTTTATCTCTACATAATTTTTCTGAGGTCAGTGTAGCTGACTGAGATCTCATCTCCTGCTAAAATTAAGGTTTAGGTGTGCAACCAGAAACATTCATCTAGAAGAAAATTTTAACTATTTTCATGAGTTTGTCAACCCTCGGGAGTCTTCTCCATGATGAAGTTCAGAAGAGATGCTATTTTTAAGACATTATTGCACTTCTTTATCCATAACTCAACATGCAACTGCTTCTTTCACCAGCACAACCAACTCCTTTATCCCATTTCACTCCTCAGAACATCCTTTCTCTAAGATTTATATTTTGGCTTTTTTTTCTTTCTTTTTTTCTTTTTTTTTTCTTTTCACTGCTGTGTTGGGTTTTTCATGTCCAGTCCTCTCTAGGGTGATAAATACCCAACATGCCAGGTTATTGAAAACAGAACAAAATAAATACAAGCAGGGAGAAAAAATATGTTTGCTTGGGGTTGTTTTTGAGGGGGGTTTTGCAACTGGAAGAATGAACACACTGTTGGTTTTTCCTGAAGCCTGCAAAGAGGGTTATTTGAAATAAAAAGTACTGCCTGAAAAAAAATTGGAGTTTCTTTGGAAATGCCTGCTGAAAATGAAATGCTAAGGAGATGTCATTAGATGTGTTGGACAAGATCTTTTCCTAAGGCCACTTCAGCTAATAAAGGCAATCTTGGATTTTAATTGCCACCCTGGGGAAAGGAAAAAACTATTTGGCTCATCAGCATGTAACAAGAGTAATTAGTGAGCTAGAAATAGGTGTGGCAGGGGAACAAAACTGTGGACTGACAGAATGATTTGTACATCAGGAATATAGAATAACACGAAATCTGGAGATTTACCAGTGATGCTGAAACAGAGAATGCAAAAAATGTTATGTTCCTAGCCTGCCAGTTAACCCAGAGGTGTTTTATGTGTACTCACAGCAGGGCAACCCTCTAATCCAATTTTCAGAAGCAGGTGGGATTGGCTTGAAGGGAACAACATGATTCTCTGGTCAGAGGAGCAGTTGGGGGATGTGACCAGTCTTGGCAGAACCAAGGAATATGTCCCTCCTTGGATCCTGGACATAGTTGAGTTATTTAGTTCCCTGGAAGCTCAGTTCGGTTTTCTCTATAAAGAAAGTGAACTGTATTTGGGTGTCACCTCTGTAGTACCTCACTGGTTTATAAAACACCTCTGAAGGATAGATGTGAAGAATGGCTGCTAATAAAGAGTCTGAAATTCTAGAAGACAAAAAGAAAACAATGCTCAGAGCCTTGATTGAGCTGCCAGCAGACTCAGATGACACTGCCCATCACTCAGATTTCAGTCTTTGATTTTTGACAGCGCTACTCAATCAACTCATCCAATGCAATCTGTTTCCTCTCCTTAAGAAAATCCCTAAAACCAGTTTCACACAAATACCAGGTTGCTGTGGGCCAGCATCTCCTATTTTAACTCTTTCTCCTCTTCTTTGCTATTTGCACTGACACTGAAGATCCACTGACATAAAAATCTACCTCAAACTTACTCCAGAAATGGAAACTGATGCATTTTATTAGGAGTTTGTACTGCTCTGAAGAAACGACAAAATATTTACAGATAGCTCAGCTGATCTTTTAAAGTGGCATGATTTGATTGCTGTCAAATAATTATTATGAAAACATTTGCAAGGTTTTTGTTACCTACATTGCCTTCACTTTAGAAGATGTCTTTCTGGAAAAGATTAAAAAAAAAAAAAAAATGGGGGGGAGGGCGTAATGTAATACATGGCTATAACATAGATTGTTAATTTTTAGTGTAGCTGAATCACAGCATGCTTTGATTGAGAGGAGCCAACAAAAACATGCAAAATATGTGCCTCTTTGAACAGGATACACCACATCCTGCATTTGGTAGCCAAAGGTTCCAGTTTGCATCACAAATGCAGTCCAAGATCTCGCTCTCCTTGAGGTATGTACCTCAAAAAGTGCCAAATCTGCAAGACACGCCGCCCTCCTTCTAATTTCTTTCTTTCTTTCTTTCATTCTTCCCCATTAAAAAAAAAAATCATTTGCTTGTTTGGGTTTTCATAGAGACTCAGCAGGTGATTGAAAGAAAGGAGTTGTCAGGAGGGACTTTGATTAATCAGAGACTTGATAGTTTGATTAATCATCCCAGAAAGAGCTGATTGCAGCAGAAGTGCCCCAGCCAACGTGTAAACACGTCGAAAGAACATTTTCAAAATACGTAAAGACAAATTGCAGTTCAAAGCTACTCTTACTGGCCTGCTGATTTGACTGCTAGAAACAAAAGCCCTTCTGCCTGGCTGATAGAAACCAGACCTTCCACGGGAGGAAACAATCGACTTCAGGTCCTTTCAAATTCAGAGTAAAAAGAGCTTGACTTTTTCTTTTTTAATTGATTTTTTGTCCTCTCATTCTTGTTTACAGTAATAAATTGCAGCCCTTAGTCTTTTTATAAGGAAAGTTAAGTTTCCTCTCATTTTCAAGCAATTCATAACACATGTTTGTGGCCTTCAGTTTCGCAGAACATCCTAGCAAAGCATAAGTTATCACAGCGAGGTAGCAAACAAAACATCGTGCTATGCACCGCCCAACCACCACCACGTTTTACCTGCCACTTAATGGCACCCAGTAGAAAACCTTGAGTTGGAAAAACACTCCAAAAGCCTGCCTGCCTGCCTAGCAATCTCAACATGCAGGGGGGAGAAAAAAAAAATGAGATTTGCGCATTCAGCTGGCTCCCAAGTGACTGGAGGTCATAAAAACCCTTTCTTGTTATGGAAACGCACAGAGAGCCAGCTGTCATGAGCTGCATGGTGCTCATCAGCCCTTGACAACATTTCTCCTCAAGTTCAGGCAAGCCCATGGACATGCTGAAGGCCAGTCCTGCTCAGAACTGCACTTAAGGAAAGCCAGTTGCCTTGGTTTGAAGGACAGGTGTCTGCTAAGAAAGGCAGGAGTCTCTCTTGAAATGGAAAATGTAAACTTCCTTCCTCTAAATTCTTATAATTTTGAAATTAAGGGGCTCTCAGGCAAAGATGTGGGAATAGAAATAACAGCTCTTTACTAGGAAAAATTAAAATAGAATACAGTATTACAAAAAACAAACCCAAAACACTGTCAGAGTCAGAATCCAAGCTGACACCCCATCGGTCAGTCAGGGTGTTGGGAGCAGTCCCATTAAATGGTGGCTGCAGACCTCGTGCAGTGACAGATGTGGTTCAGTTGGAGCACTGGTCCTGTAGAAGGGTGCAGTTTTCCTCCAAAGGTCCAGTGATGACGTAGAAGGGTGTGGTTTTCCTCTGGAATCCAGTGGGAAAAGGCTTCCTTGGTGTTCCAAATCTCAGATTTTATCTATGTAGGAAATGCTTGGCTCCTCCCCCTGGGTGGAGCATCTCACACTGGGGTGATGTAATTTTATCAGTCATGCACTGGGACTCAATGGCCCATTAACAGGAGATATCTCACTGGAGGAAGGATGGGTTGTGGAAAAGATAAAGAGCACTGTCCCACCTGGTTTTTAACAGATGGCCCATTAGCAGAGGATATCTCCCTGGTGATAGAATACGTACTTTTGGTCACATCCTGTATTGCAACCTAAGACTGCAGTAAAAAATCAGAATTAGTATTTTGGGGAGGGCAGGAAACAATTTCTCTCCTGGACCAACAAAAAAACTTTCCTATGGATGGTGCAAATCAGAGAATACAGGCAGAAAATTGGATGTTTCCAACATTGAAGGCAGCAGAAATGGGTTTAGTCTCCTAGCCACGCTACCTGGGGGTATCTCTGGTTTTTGAATGCTGTGTCCTCACAGGGCTGCCCTTGCAGAGGCTTTGGTGGGAAGCCTGGCATCCACCAGCCCAATTTCTTCATAATCCAACTACTGCAAAGGGCTTAATTACTCCTTCAATCATGGGCATCAGCCCAGGTTGAGCCAGTTGGTTTTCCTGTCAGCAGAAACACAAGAAATAATCTGAAATTTGATTCAAGTCAAACCAAAATAGAGATATTTCTTCTGCCCAGCAATAAACCTGAGTCAATTAAATGCATCTGACTGCCTCAGAAAGGTGTAGATTTACACTGAATGACATATTCTTCAGCCCAGAAGGAAACCTATAAAGAAAAGACAGTTATTTAGCACCTGTTTTAAAATAAATGTGAATTTCGAGACTAAACAAATCAATGAAAGTTAAAATAATTCCTACGCAAAGTTCTGAATAAATACTTTGACATTTCCCAAGTGTTTCATTTTTCAAAATTATGAAATATTGTATCTTGCCTTTTACATTCTTTCCAATGGCCACCATCCATCGTTTTGAGGTCCAAGACTTGATTTTGAAGTAGAATTTGTCTTTCTCAAGCTGTAATTTTTAATACATTTACTATTCCAGCCGCAAGTGTCACAGCTACTTGATCTCATTTCAGCATAGCAAGTGGGGTATGAGTTGGGTGAATTGTCTTGACAGTGCAACAGCACAGAGGAGAAATTTTGGTGAAAGCATTAAGGAAAATCTGTGCAACCAATTTGAAAACACTCCACACACTGATAATACAACTGTTTATTAATATTTGCTGAAATATGAACAGACAAAAATAACTATTCCCAAATGTTTTGCTAAAAAATGGGATGCACTAAAACATAGTGGATGTTTTTGTAACAATTGATTTGGAATATATATTTCTGCTTTAGTCTGCTTTATTTTGCTATATCTTATCTTCACCATGTTTTATTCATCATTAATTAACCCAGCTTTTTTGAAGACCTTGAATCTCAACCCTGGATTCTAGCAAAGCACCACGGAGAGCTAAAATTACCATCCTCTCCTCCCTTCAGCTCCAGAGCCAAGAGATGAAGATCTGCATTACCTCTTACAACTTCCTTAGTGGCAACAGGCATCCAAAGGATATTCCTCCCTTTTTGTATATATCAATCATAAGTCCTTTGTCTTCGTTCTCATTCCTCATCCAGCCATATTTTAATTAATGAAATCAAAAGACAATCTAGCAAAATAAACCAGATTTAACGAGGGAAGAAAGTCAAAACAAACAGGCACTGTTTACTTCCTCTGCACTGATTTGCCAAGAAATGAGCTCCACATCTCAGATTATCGATTCCTGTCAGCAATATGAACCTCTTGCAGCAGCATGAAAAGGAGCATCTGGATCAGAGGGATGAGAAGGGACAGACGTGCAGTGAAATGAAAGTAAAGAGATTTTTCTGCACGCCTTGGTGGAGGACTTCACCCCCACAGGTAGTGTTTGTGTCCTGCCCATCAATTCTGCAGCTGGAAATGTCATATCCAAGGTCTCGCATTTGGCTGTGGCCCCCATCCCTGTGGAGCCATGTGCTTGTTGTGTCCTCCAGAAAGTGCAGCTCCCTGCCACATCTGGATTTCCTGGCTGCTCACATGGAATGATGTGGCACCCCATGAGCAGAAGTACCGTATTTCGGCTGTCATCCCTTGCTGACCACCTTCCTAGTGTGAAAGGGCTTGGATTTGGTGGTTATCATGGGAAAAACATGACAGCCTTCCATGGGAATGGGTTTTTAAGGAAAGGAGGTGTCACACTGTCCTCAGAGAAGGTGAAATCATGCAGAGACATCTGTCTGATCTGGGAATCACCTTCATTAGTTACAGCATTGCACACAAATACCTCCAGCCTTTTGGAATATTTTATTTGAAAGGTTTTGTTTCTGAAAAAGCAGCTTTCCCAAAACTAAAAGATTCAATCCGAAAGCATCATTTCCAATTATTAGATCTTTTCTCCACAGAGAAGGATTTTATACCAAAAACAAACTAGAGTTTACTTTGGGTTAAGCTTTGGGTTTTGGCAAATTGAAGTGTTAGAAGGTTTTCCCTCATTTCCTTAATCAATGGCTGGTTCTCTCTCACCCCTGCCCCACCTTCCTTTCTCCACTGAATGCACTGACAGGCTGTTTATCTGTGGGGTTCTCTTTTTCCTTTTCCTTTGTCATCTCCACAGTATCTCTCGGACTTCTACAATACGCAGGGCAGCCATGAGAACCCCTCCAGGACACACCTTCAACCATGGTACCACCCTGGGAAAGAGAAGCAACACGAAGATCTGCAGTTTTTCTTCATAAAACCCTATTTTCCTCCTTTTCAACTGGCTCTGCAACTATTGCACGCAGATCTTGCCACACTGCTGGATTTCAGCAGCGCCCTTTGTTATCCCCCCTGTTTGGCCACAAACAAAGAGGGAACTGGATGGTTTCTGCAAGCTGGAGTGAGATGTTGGCTCCCCACTCACTGCTTCAGATCTGAAGCTGCTAACAATGAACAATGGTGACACACTGGCTCCCCGTGGCTTCTGTGCTGCATGTGGTGTGAGAATGGGGCCAAGGGCATGGACATGGCACTGGTACAGGGTATTTTGGTTTCCTGCCTTTTTTGTCCGGCGCAGAGCAGGAGCCAGAGCATCCACAGAGGTATTCCCTTACTGCACTTGGTGGCATCTGCCCCTCAGGGGCTGTTTTGTCGCTGAGAATAGAAGGAGCTTTAAGAAGAGGCCAGGGAAGAGAGTGATGTGCAGATGTCCCATTAACTCCATCCCACATGGCCTACTCCCTTCTGCTGACAAAGAGCAGCTCAGAGCCACTCCCTGCAGCATCTCAGCCTCTGCACCTCATGCTTTGGGAGCCACAACCGAGCAGAGAATGCTCCTGGCCCCTGGGAATGAACCTCAGGGACCTCAGTGTTGCTTCTGGGAATAAATATCCTGTCAGCCACAGTTCCTCAGTGTCCCAGCGAGCAGACAGGCGCTGCGGCGGCAGGCTTAGAGGTGACCTTGTCACTCGGGGCTAAAACCCATTGTCAGCCTGAACCTTTGCAGCCCTGTGCATAAACATAGGACTGTCTGGAGCCAAGCATTAAATCCACGCTCACATGCAGAATAAATAAAGAATTAAACGTGGTGCATAAATAAATCTGAACGTTAAGCGGCGCGGAACCTGACAGAGCCCCACGGTGTCCTCCTTCTGGAGGGGCCTCGAGGCAGGACCCCAGCTCTGTGCCAAGCCACTGCCATCAAAACACAATGCCAGCCTGCTTTTTAATCCTCTTTTTCCCAAATCTGGCCCCTAAACTCTCACTTTACACAGACGACAAACTGCAGAGCCAGGTGTGATGTGTTTGAGCAGATGTGAAGCCAGCAAGGACAGTCCTCTCATTTAATTAATCCAATGTGCTGCTAAAATCATAAGGAAAAATGCTGAGTCCCTCAGTTTCACACCCTGATTTTTATGTCTTATTTTCATAAGACATATAGTGATTTGCCTGAGTCTCTTATTCATATTCACATAGACGTTTATTTCTTTATTCTTATTTTTTCATTTTCTTTTCCCTTTTTCTTTTCACTCCCTTGACTCCAGCCAGGATGTCAGCTACAAATTATAATTTGAAAATAAAATGTATATAACATGTGTGTGTGTGTATGTATGTATATATATATTTATATATATATCTTTTCAGTAATGCCTTTCAAACTGTACTGTCCTCCCAATCCAAAAAACTAAAGCTAGCAAGGAGCTGGATATGAAGTTTTCTAGTCTTAAACTGGTACAAAAAATGGGAATTTCAAGGGAGTTGGATATGAACTTGTTCTCTAGTCCTGTGCAAATATGTCCCTTACACTCTGTTCATGGCACAGCTGTTCCCCAAAGGCAACAGGGCTGAGAGTAAACTTCTAAAAACCAGCAAATGCCCCATGGCCAAGAGAGCCAGTGGTGCCTTTGGATGGTTAGTGCAGGGTCTCTGGAGTGATGGGAAATCCATGCTGCCTCTGCTACTTCCAGCCCAGTTACTCCAAACCCCCCACACTGCTCCAGTATCCCCAAATCCTCACCACACCAGCACCACTTGGGGACCTCCTCAGTTTGCACAAAGGCATTTGTGGACTTCAGGTGAAGAATTCTGGTTTTTCAACCATTCAGAGGACAATTTTTGCAGCAATTAGCTATCAGGTCTCTCTCACTCCCCTAATTGCCTACGAATTTCACAGTGAGCAACACGAAAGACATTAGTGGTCAGAGAGTAGCAAAAGATTCAGAACACATTTCCCAGTGAAAGAATATTAACTAAGATCTCTTTGGGGTGACATCCAAGCTCCACTAACCACTTCCCAAGCACTCAGGAAGGGATTAGGTCTGTTTGGAGACACTCGGATTTCAGGGGTGAAATATCTTGCAGTTGTGGGGGGGGGGGGTGTTAGGTCCTTCTACCAATATCTTAAGCTCTGACTTTAATAAAACTTGGTAACAATGGAATAAGATAACTTCATATTAATTGCAAAGCAGCACACACAGACCCCAAAGCTCTCACATCCCATATCTCCACAGGAATAAGGAGCCTTCCTGAGGGCACCCCATGGATGCTGTGTGATTCCCAGAGTACCAGGCTACGATGTACACTGCACACAGCAGATGGAGGGGACTGGAAAGGCCAAACTTCCTCACTGCAGCAGGGTCCATTTAGTGATTTCATAACTCCAGCTGGACCTCTTTTGGGAGAGGAGAGGATTTTTATGAGAGAAAATGCTATAAATCTGCTGTCACTGAAAGCCATCAGACACCATGTGGTGTGTTCATGATATCACCACTGTGCACCAGTTTTAAAACAGGGGTTTTTAGCCATAAAGCTGCAAACCAGGAAAATCACATGTGAGAGCAAAGCTGAACTTTTAACAGTGAAACATCCCTTTGAAAACCCTTCCTCTTCCTGCTTCTTCTCAACCCCAAAGCTTTGGAGAGATAGAGAAGGGGGAAAATGAAGGGTGTATGCTTCAAAATGCAGTGATAAACATCCCAGGATTAAAACAAAGCCAAACTTTGTGTCCCGTTTCTGAGCAGAAGCAGCTGTCACTCAGCAAAAGCATTTGCTTAATGATGAGGAAGAAAAAAAAAAAACAAAACAAAACAAAAAAACCCCACAAAAACCGAAACAAAAAAAAAAGGAAAAAAACAAAACCAAAAACAACCCCAGTCCTTTAAACAAAAGGAGTGTATCTGTATCATAATGCTCATCTTGCTCTGCCCTAAGTTAAAAATCAAGAGGAATCGGTGCAATGTGCCAGGTAGGAGTCAGAGATGGAAATCTAGAGGGGTAAATGTGAGCCACACAGCCATAAATTGCTTGCCTTAACTGTTTGTGACAATTGGTAGCAGACAAAAGTTATTTATCTCCAGCAAACGTTTCTGCAGGACACAGCTTTCCGTTCTGCTCCAGTTACCATGGCCTTTCTCAGCACCTCCTTGCAGATATTTTCCTTGTGTTTTAAAGAAATGCTGGAGGCTGGGAGGAGAGGGGAGCAGCCAGAGCTGGGCCAGGCCACTGAAACCCTCTGACATGGACTATAACAAACGAAGGCAAAACATGAGGAGCCTCAGGGGACTCAGAGCTCCACGAGGCAGAGATTTTGTGCATTGATACCTGCAGACAAAATCCTGATTGTAGACACCAGTTCATTGCCAGAACACTTTTCCGCTAGGAGACTTCAAATTTATGCTTCTAGTAGGGTTGAGAAGTTCACAGAAAGGTCATATTCATCTGTTTCTTTGCACTGTAATGCAATACCTCTCCCAGTGATTTTAATTAGGACCCTCACAATTAATTTGTTTCCCCATCACATGTGTATTTCACTTCTTGTCACAAGCAGAAGAAAGGCTGCTGCAGTTGCTGCCTCCCCTACCAAAGGAAAAATGAAAGCTCATGACTTCTGCCCACAATAAGGGGTAATTCATCCTACTGTTTCTGCTCCCTGGGGTTTTTCAGGCAGGTTGATTATAACTGCTCTTTTCAGTTGACTGCACAATGCCCAAGAATCTTTGATTTTGGAGGTTTTGCCTTGTTACCCCACAGATTGCTATTGGAGTCCAAACCAGCTGGCTGTGTGTGCATGCAGAGCAAACTTTGCACATGCCAAGGGGGTGGGTAGTTGGGGAGGGAGTGGGAGAGAGAGGGGAGAGTAATTTTGCAATATTTATGTCATTTATATGGTGTCACAGCTGAAAGGGATGGGCAGGGATGTTCACATTTCCCACTGAAGAGGCTGCACAGCTCAGTTTCACTCAACATTTAGAGTAAAACCTGGGGTATTTACAGTTTGGAAGGTAAAGATACTGTGATTGGGAAAATTTCTCTTTGCAATGACACACAGAGGGAATATATTTCCTGTTTGCTGGATGCAGGATAAGACCATTCAACTCCTAAAATGGATTCAGGTTTCTCTCTGCTACTACACCAACACTGCGTCTTCTAATTTGTTCACTTTTCTCAGTAATGTGGGCTTGTACAACGCAAATGGTTTAAGATATTGCAGAATTTGGCTTTAAAAGATTCAAAGCAGTTTTTTGATCCAGTCACAAGCTTCATTTTCACAATGGCCCTGATGCAAAGGCCACTTGCCAATGGTTTTCAAGAAGCTTTTAGATAAACCCCATGCACAGCACAAATGGAGGGGCTTTTTGCTCTTGCCACTTTGAACAGACAGGCCACCACTTTGGGATTCAGGTACAAGCCCATAAATTTGGCTAGCAACATTCAGAGGCCTCCAGCTGATATTTAGGAGCTGCCACATAGGGGTGGTGGTCTGCCTAAGCCCTCTGTGAGTTCCCCAGTAGAGAAGGAACTTTGAATCATTTTAATTGAGCTGATACAACACTGTCACATTACAGTTTGTCATCACTCTGTCCTGGCCTGCAAAGCCTTGCTCAGGTTTCTTTCCTTCTCCCAGATGAGCAATGCTGAGCTACACACAATGCTTGGATAGCAGCTCAGGATGGGGAACAAGAAATCATCAAAATTATGTGAAGCATGACGCAAATCTCTAAAACGTGGAGGTAAAGCAAATAAGCCTTTTTTTCACATAAGCACCAGGTTCACTCATCTGTTGAGGACTCATAAAAGGCACGAGCTGGATGGATCTAAGGTATCTATGATAGGGAAAAGCCTGTGTGAAATCATACAGAAACTCCTCTGAGTTTTCCACGAGGTCACTTTGGAGCTGTCCTCACAGGATCAGGGGGATGTACGAATTTTAACACTGCCAGTGTGTACCTAATCATGCTAAACATGGAATATCCTTAACCCTTTCTGTAAAGACATGTTTCTACTCTGGGCAGTGAAGCAAGGAGTTACCATATTTGAGTGCTGTCACCACAAGAAGGCCAGGCAGTTTTGTGTGGGACACTCCCTAAGGCTCTCAGGGGAAGAGCAGACCATCTAAGAAAGCTAAGTCATGGTGAATGAGGTTTTTAACATAATCTATTTCCAAATTTCAGGGATCTGAGGAAGAGAAAGCTATTGAACCTTAAGCAACTTCCTAATCAACCTGCACAGCTTGTTGACTATCCCATCAACATTCATTTAGGTTAGAAAAGAGCTCTGAGGTCCAAACATAGTTCGACCACAGTTTTAAGTTGGGTGGTGGGAGGGGAGCAGACTGCAGTCACTGCCCAGCACAACTCCTGTAGGACTGACCCCAGCCCTCCCAGCCTGAAACTGGAATTACTCAGCAGCAGAGGCAGTGAGTGCAGATGTATCATTGACCTTCAGGATGAAAGCTGACTCCTACTCCTTCGGACCAGCTCTTGCCCATGGCTACACCTGTGTGCTTTGCTGAGTGTCTTCCAAGTTTTATCCTAGCTTTGGCTCTTTTCCTGTGTCCCGCTCCAGAGCCTTTTAAAAGGCATTGGCCCAGAGAGCTATCCAGTGCCAGAAATATAACAAATTAGCAGACAAAATTTGAGGTGTCAAAGCAAAGAAGAAAAGAAAGAACCAAGGGGAACAAAAAAGAGCATTGTGACTAAAGCCAAGACAGCCCTACCTCAAAGCAGTGGATACAAAAAGAGAGCACACGTGTTGATGTTTTTACTCCTACTGATAAACATCAAAAGGCCAAATACAAGCACCAAGTGTTGCAGAGGCTGGCTTGCAGCACAGTCCCCCATGCACTTTCAGGATACATTCAGTCTTCCTTTCTCAGGGCCAGCAAGAATTAAGGATTATCCAGATGAATTAAAAATGCAAGTGATACTCACTCATTCTGGAGAATCCCACTGGCATCCCACAGAGGCAATCACCTCTCTGCATGGTCTGGTGGTTCCAGGGAGGTTCATTACCTTTGGTAGAAGATTGCAAACTGCACAACTTGAGATGCTCCTGAGTGCTCCTGGACACTGGCTACCTCTGGAAGCACGGGGCTTGCAGGTGGGCAGTTCTGCTCCTGGGCTGGTAAATTCCATAGAAATAAGATCACTGTTTCATTAAAATGTTTTTATCTGTAGATAAATATATTTTTAAACAGTTCTCTCAGTAAATATTCTTTAAAGATTTCTGTGTACCGTGCCTGCCCGTTGTGGCAATTAATGTAATTCTGGTGGATGTATTTGCTCAGGTTTGACAGCTCCTGATGAGGTGTCTGTGATGGTTGTTCCAGTTTCATGACAGAAGGCTTGGACTGAGGACAAGGTGGGTGTGAGGGGCTGGCTTGGCCCATAGCAGGAGCTTCCAGGGGAACATGACCACTACAGAGGCAAAATAGGGTGCTCTGACACAGAGTAAAAACAAGGAGATGGAAAGAATGTGATCGTGTGAAGAAAGAGCTATTGGATATCTACATTCCCAAAGGTTTGGAGGACCCAATGTCAACGATTACTCAAGACCATTTTCTTGTCTAGGGAAAGTTCCGAACTTGCAACCTCCAGGCTCAGCTCATAAGCAAATGTTTGCACAAAAGCGCAATAACAATTGTTTAAAGGAAAGATGCAGCAATCTACATGGAACTTTGAGTAGCAGATAAAATTTGTTCCTAACTATTTGTGGTTCACAACACTTCAGATCTATTGTAATCACTTTATGACCATGAAAAATGACATGTTGTCACTACACTAAGCCCTGCAGTCAGATCCTAAAAGCACGATCCATCACTTGAGTTGGAGAAAAATATCTTGTAAGGTTTGGTACTACAAGATTCACGTCACATCCTGTCTTAGAGAAAATGGTGACAAACGCACTCACCAGCCAGTCTTCTGCAATATACCAAACAGTCTGACAAAGTATTTTAAGTCTTGATGCTTTTCAAGTGTCCAAGCCTGAAAGACCCCCAGTTGAATGGTTCTTCTAAACTGTTTCCTCCCAAAGCAGCATTCAAGCAACAACAGCAATGTGGTGCTCTGACAAATCATGTCCTAATATTATTATTTACAACAGAATCACTCTGTGTGGCCAAAAGGTGACACTGGACAACAAATAGGGCACTTAGCTGTGTGTGGGGAAGTGTCCAGACAGGGTTTTACTGGTGCAGTAGGAACTAAATGGTCTGTTTTAGTGCCTTCAAAAGGTCACAATTTGAGAACAGGGAAAACATGCAAAATTGGAAGGCAAATTAGTCCTGATCCAAATCTAAAATTTTTGGTGTTGGCCAAACTCTCTCTCAAGCTCATTACTGCTGATGGTACACATTTTTTTTCTCAGTATATTCCAAATCATTTAGCATGGTTTCAGTAGGAGACAGCTTTACAATTTTGTAATATCACTGCTTATCTTGCATTGCCAAACTTCTCTCCTCCCTCAGCCTCCATTAAAAGAGCTTCCAAAGACTTGTTTCTTCAAGCTCTCTTAATAGCTCTTTCCAACCGGTATGAAAATGCCAGGTTTGAAGAGCTGTTTTAAAGACCAGGTTGGGATGAGGTTTGAGGTTCAGCATTTGACTGAAGCAAACACAGCAGCACCTCAGGAATTTATTGCTTGGATGGAGAGTTTGCTCTTTAGCAAACTCTCATTTGAACATATGCCGCTGAGCAGGAACTTTGGATATATGCCTGAAAAGATAATGATTTTTGTCCTGGAGTGATTACCAGCACCAAAGGTCATCCAGTGAACTGGAAAATCTGCAAGTCCTTGAAAGACAGCATAAAGGGAGGCAAAATCCTCCTTTTGCCTTAAAACAGATCAAATAAAATAGTAACAATCTCATTAGAAGGGGAGCTAAGTGCCAGCCATGCCTATCCCCCTCATGGACCAGCACTACCTGAATTCAGCACCCAGCACAGCTTTTTTTGGAAGAAGTGTGAGCTGATATCTGGATTTGGCTCTCAGACCCCACTGGCAGCACAGGATAGATCACCGTGCATAGATCTGCAGTGGCCCCTGACTGGTCATGTCAATTTTTGTGGAATACATGGTGTTGGAGGAGGGCACCAGATGGAGCAAGGACGCTCCCATTCTGCAAGGGCTCAACATGGAATGGCCAAGCTTCTTAGGCAGCAGCTGAAAAATAATAACAAGTACTAAAATACTGTTCACAAAGGTCTGCTCTAGCCTGTATCCTGCATTCAACTAAAGAAAGGCAAAGTTTAGCAGTAAAACAAGGACCAAACAATGTCGAAGCTCTCTAGTGAAATGCTTTCCTTTAAGTTGCATTACATGCATGAAAAACTAAATCAGCTCTGAATTCCAGCTCCAACTGGATACAAGGCAGGGGAGTAATTAAAACAGCATAGAACAGTAGACCATGTCAAGAGTAATCAAAATTTACAAGCTCAATAGATAAAGATTGTTTGTTGTTTTCCTAGAAGCCAAGAGTAAAACCACCAGAGCATTAGAGGATACCAACAAAAATCTCTGCATTCTCACTTCTTTTGCAGAAGACAGCAGCAGAATTATTCAGAACTACCAAATGCACAGAGCTCTGCCCGACCTTCTTGGCAGATGGCCCATTCACCCTGAAAAAAAATCACACAAAGATCTCAGTGTCCAGAGCCCAGACTGAGATGGTGTGAAGTGGGGAAGCGCTGGGGCTGAGCTGGGACAGGGACCCGTGAGACCTGTGGGTCCTTGGGCCATGTTGCAGCAAGAAAACTGCTCAGGGAGACAAATCAGAGCCCATGAGAATAAGGAGTCTTCATCTCCATTTAATATGTTTGTTCTAAGGCTGAGTTGTACAAACTGTCCCTCTGTTGCCTCCTTGGAGGTGCTGAAGTCAGCCCAGATGAATCAAAGTTAGCAACAGGGCAAAGGGAACATTTGCTGCCTTTATTACTGGTTTTTATTACACAAATTAAGTCTTATGAAAGACAGCATCATGCTGAGGATTGAAGATATCAAATGAAGCCAGACGAAGAAACACAGTTTTCCTAAAACCAGATTTTTCACTTTTGAGTTTTAAAAGATCAAATTTTCTTTTGTTGCTTTAATTACAAATTCCATTTTATTAAGGATTCTTTTTCTTCCAGGGGAAAAAAAAAGCCCAAAATATAAACCAGAAAGAAAACGCAGTAAAAGAATACAGAGCAAATCTACCACATATATTTTTGTTCTCTATTTGATTCCTGGTTATATGTATTTGAGGAAAATCCCTTCCATACTCCAAGGTGGATCCAAACAAGTGGGAAGGCACAAAGAGTGTTAGACATAGAGCACAAATAACCATGGAATACAGATGGTATTCCTGTCCTGATACAAGGTTGATAAGAAGTTTTTTGGAAGTGATTCTTTTGCCAACATACCAACAGCTGGTGTCCATACCAGGCTCACCACTGAAATCTGGTTTTTACTGCACTAAGGATGTCACCCTAGAAGATTCAAGCTTTCATTTTAATCCTAAATTGTATAATTCAATGATCTATGAATGAACCAGTTAAGAGGAGTGAGATGTGAACCCACAGTTTCAGTGCCTCACTAGAGAAGCTGTGGGTGCCCAATCCCTGGAAGGGTTCAAGGCTGGACAAGGCTTGGAGCAACCAGATCTAGTGGAATGTGTCCCTGCCCAGAATGAGATGATCTTTGATGTCCCTTTCAATCAATGCTTCTTTCAATGAAGCGATACTTCACACCTTACCTTATATTTAGGTCTTCCACCAAGAGCTGGTGGCCAAAAGCATCATTCCCATGTGCAGTCAGTGCTCTCCCATATTCCATCCTGAGCTGCAGGAAGTGGAGTTCTTCCTCCAAGCCCTTTTCTCTGGGATTCATTTCCTGGGACAGGTTGTTTGAGCCTCACCACAGCACCCAGTACTCCTCTGTCATTCCCAAGGCTCACCAGCCCATCCCCTCAGCAGCTTAGAATGGGCATCATCAGTGGTACAGAAATATCCTGAGCTCCATGCTGAGCTTCCAGAGCAACAGTTTTGTCTGGCTCCATTTAACCATCACTGCATCTGTGTTGCAGTAGCACCTAGTGGCCAGGGCTATGAAAACACACAGAAAAAGGAAGCATTCCTGCCAAAAGAACCCTAAATACTGCTGAGCTCAACCAAGAAACAACAGGTGGTCATGTATGACTGCTGCAGCCAGCACAAGGTAACTCAAGTTGACTCTAAAGGCCTAATTCTCATGTGAAAGTGAGAGTAAAAATAATTTACATCCTGTACTTGTTGGCTCAAGAGACCTCAGTATAAATGAGAATCCAGTCCTAAATCCTCAGTGGGATCCAGGCTTCAAGAAAGATTTCAGCTCAGGAAGGGGTCTGGGTTCTACTTTGCAGTGTGTGAACAGCTGAATGGGCAATTCATATTATTTTAAAAAACGTCCTGATGGGTTTGGTATGGTTTTGTTTTTTCCTTTAATAATTACACCCCACTTATTAGGCTGTAACCAGGGGACCCGTAAAGCCTGTTGAGCTAAGATCAGCACAAATCATCCCACCAGGAACACACAGTGGAAAACTGAGAATGCAGGGGGACAAGGTGTTGCTGAAGCATATGAATCATGCAAGGAGAGCTACTTCTGGGAATCACACCTGTTGTATCCTTCCTCCCCCCACCCCCCCCCAAAAAAAGAAGGAGAGAGAGAGAAGGTGGTTCTTTCTTTCTTTCTTTCTGCCAGTACAGCTGTCTAATTCAGGAGTGCAGGGTCTAAAAGCAAACTGAGCTCAAAGAGCAACAAGATAAGAAAATATCTATATGGCTGTATTTTCCTTTGCCTTTTCACTGTTTAATCAGGACTTAGGGAAATAAATGTCATGCTGAAATTCATGGAAGCAGGTCCTGAAGTTCCTTCTCTGCACTCTACGTATGTCCTGCAGAACAGGACTGGATTAAAATATCACAGTGCATGGTTCACTTGGCACCAGGAGCTCAGTCTATGCTCTTGGTTCAGCTCAGGGCTGGAAACAACATTTAGGTCCAACATAGTCCAATTGTCCATACTGCCACATTTTGCCTTCCTGTCAGGATGTTGTCTGGATTAACAGCCTGCTCTTGGCTGAGGAATCCCTGTCACTTTCTCTGTCCCCACAGAAGAAAGGAACAGGAGCCACTGGCAAATCCAAGCTCAGAAACAGCTACCAAGAGAAGGAAGCTGCAGACAAGGATGAGAAAAGCCATCCCTCCATGTCCTGCCTTGCATCAGCCTATAGCAGGAGGAACCAAAGGAGTTATGTGAAATGGGCCATACTCCTGAGATTATTGCAAGAATTTATTCTCTTTTCCCCTGGTTACCTACATCTCATAGGGGAAAAAAAAGGTGGGGGGGAAACTCCACATTTCTAACATTTCTAGTAGGAGTTCTGTTTTAAGATTTTTTTTTTCTTATTAGAGATGAAAAAAATGATCAGAGGAAAAATGAGTTCGTTTCTATTATCTGCTGCCACCATGTCCAAACCCAGCAGCAACATCTTTGAAATAGAGGATTAAATCCACCCACTTCTCTTCTTTCTGCTTTCCCTCCCAGTATGGTGGGTGGTATAAGCCAGTAAGGGAGAAGCTGGCCTGGAAATAAGGACTTAAAAAGGGCCAGGACAGACCCAAGATCCCCCCACACCCAGTGCTGTCATCAGGCTGCCCCACCAAATAAATTCATTTTTCTGCCCTTTCTCCTTCTGTAGGTTGGCTAAATTAACTCTTCCTCTGTGCAGGGATGTTGTGTTACTTTAGAAAGATTGGTGTCCCAGAAACTCTGGGGGAGCAGAGCACAGGAGCAGAGCAGGAGCAGATCCCATTTTTCCCTGATGATCAGGGCTTTCTGACACTTGAGCTGCTCTGCTGCTGAGTGCAGAGCTTGAGAACAAGAGCGATCTCATAACACTATGAATATCCAGCCTAGGTTGAATCCTTCAGTAAAGGTTTCAAAACAAATAATAGTAATGCAGCATATTTTTTTTTTTGTGTGTGTGCCCCAGTGGTTCCAACCAGGACTGGGACCAGATGTGCCAGTTTTCAACAAGAAAGTCTACTCATGCTATTCTTGGCACAGCTTGAAGCAGAAAGTACCACAAATCCCCTTTAATATAGTGCCTAAATGCCAGAGACCTATTTGTTCTCTGGGTTTTTCAAGCTCAGCTGGTTCTGATAACCATCTGACCTCCAGGGCCCAACTCAGTCACAACCCTGACTCCCACCCCTCACAACTGCACCCATCACTAATGCTTTCCTTCTGGAAATGGGTTTCTTCCTATGGCTAAAGATTGCCTTGCAAATAAAGTTTACAGAACAAAGCGAGGCACACCACAATTTAAATTGCATCATGTTTTTAGTAGTGAGATACAGATTTAGGAGGGTTGGCACTCCAAATTAGCAAGATGGGCACGAGTGCTACTGACAGATGTTTAGAAAACTGTTCACATAGCTGGAGATAAGGGGCTTACTGCCCAAAATATCCATGAAAATAAGAACAGATAGAAGCATAACAAAGTTGCATGGAGAATTCCTCCTCTCTTGGGTTCTCACTATATGAGACTGATCTGCCGGAACTCAGATATTGAGCAAAGCAAATCCCTGGCTCACACTGAGCTCTGGATGATTACAACATCTTGCCCTGCAGTCCCATTAACCAGTTCAAATGGAAAATTTGTCATTTGTGTGGCAGACAGACTCCTGACAGCCACCACTCTCAGTCTGAAAAAATCCCAAGTACTAAATATCCTTATTTTCCCCTCTGTCTTCACCAGTAAATCTTCCTCCGAGACCTCAGCACAAACCAGAATTCCTTGGGAAGAAAGGCCAACAGTGAAGGAGCAACAAGGTAGAGACAACACAGGATTTAAATCCATAGAGATGGATGGGTTTCACCTCAGGGTACTGAAGGAGCTGGATGACATGACTGTAAGACCTGCAAAAGGTCACAGTGGTCAAGGCAAGTCTTTAATGACAGGAAAAAGCTGACCCATCTATCAGAGAGGTAGAAAAAGGGTCAGAGACAGCTGGGTTCCCTCCATCCCTGGAAGGACCACAGGGAGTGTGCTGGAGTCCATTTTCACACAGGGGAAGTTCTGGAAGATAAATAGGAAATAGCCAACACAGATCTACTTAGAACAGATCAATTTGATTGCCTTGTGTGATGAGATGACTGGCTGTGGAGACAAGGTGAGAGCTAGACTTTGTTTTTAGGAAGGCTTCTAACCCTGTTTCTTATGGTTGTGGGTTTGTAATCTGAGGAGGCTTGGACTGGACAAATGGATGATTGTATGGGTGGAAAACAGGCTGGACAGCTGGACCCAGAGCGTGGCAATTGATGATGCAGCAGTTCATTGCCAGCTGGGGGAAAAAGGCCATGGCACAGCAGCGGGGCTTGTACAGCCTGGTGGAGAGGAGGCAAAAGGGGAAGCCTACATGTCCAACAGCTGTGTGAAGGGAGGGTACAGTGGTCATGCAGAAAAACATTCTAGGTAAGGAGGGAAAGTTAGTGAAAGGTGCAAATTGCAATATGAGATGTGTACAGTGCAAGAAGTTTTTATGTAGCTGGGTAATTCAGCTCTGGAAGGTGTTATCTAGAGGTGATCTTGCATCAGCATCTGCTTCCATAGCTGTCTCCAAGCCATGGCTCACCTGATCTAGTTTTGATGATAGTCCTGATCTAGCTGAGAGATCTCCTGCAACCAATATTTTTTTATAACTGTGATTCAGACAAGTACCTCCACTGAGAAGGGAGGTGAGTTAGGAAGCAAGAAAGAAAAACCTTGTCAGGACAGATCCTGGCTCTAATTGCTGATCTATTGCTTAGTCCCCCATGCAGAAACAGGACAGGCTACAGCTACTGCCAGCACTAGGGGAGGATAGGACATCATCCAGGGGGGAGATGGTCACCTGGCTGGTTAATGTTAATGAAGACACCGAGCTATTAAGTCAATTCTACCTCATTGCTCCTTCCCTCGACCTCCTCCCCACCCCCAAACCTGGACTTGATCATTTGCTGGAAAGAAACACCCGAGAGGAGCTCCTCTGCCACTGACACGAGATGAATAATTTACAAAACGGAGAGCCAAGGCCAGACCAGCTTTCACAGTAAATAAAAACAGTTCTTTGTTGTCAAAAGGAGAACCGGATCCTTGGCAGGATCTGGTGACAAAGCAGAGCTCCATATGTGGGGAGACAGCCATAAGAGGCTGAAAGCATCTGCTTGGATATGCCTGAGAAATAACCCAGTGCTGTCCTGGAGGACAGCAGTGACCACTCAGGACAGAGCACCCCAAGGAGCACCTCGGTTTGCTCTGGGTGGAGGGGCCCCTGAGCTGCAGAGATTTGTGCCTATGTGATTTCAATCCCATTTCTGGCGCTCGTATTTTGTCCTCTGCTGGCAGAGCAGTTGCTCAGGGAGCCTGGCTCTGGTTAAGTCCTCCCTTCCCACTCCCCCACCCCATGTTGTTACTAAGCAGGGCTTTTCTGTTTCGTCTCACTTCGCTTTTATTATGGCAAAGCCCTATAAAACTATCAAGTAGAACTGGCCGAAAAATGGTGTTTCCAGTGCCTTGAAAATGTACGGATTTAAATATATATATATATATGTATGTATATATATATAAAATTTGGGTTTTATCCAAATTGAACAGAAACCTTTTTCAGGTTTTTTGAAAGGAGAGCAGTTTCCAGGAAGCCAGAAGCTCCCCAGACCCTGCTGCAGCCTCCCAGTGAAACTCATGTCAGAGCTTGTCAGCCTCAGTGGGCACCTGCAGAGCTCCCAGCATCCCTGGCCTTGGGGTAAATCCACCAGGTGCATCCGCTCGGGAGCCAGGACTTGTGCACATTGTGTTTCTCCTGTCCTGGAAGAGATCTGCCAGAGGTACAGGTGGGTTTCCTTAAGCTCTCTTCCTCAGGCATGGGGGGAAGTCAACTCTGCTCAACGCAGGCCCAGCAAAATAAGCCAGGCTTAAGGAGTGATGTTTCATGGGAACATTTCTGACCAGTTCAGTTCTCTGGGATAAACCATCAAAGAAGGAACTTGCTGGCTGAAGGAGCATTTTCTTTGCAGGGATATCTGATCCATCTGCAACCTGACTTCTCTCTCAGGAGCATCCAGTCCCAGTGATCCTTTCTTGCTGAAGCTGGCTGCCAACAAATAAAACTCCATATGGCAATGACAAGACCACGACCACCCCACCAGTGCTAATGGCTGATGGGCTATGTCAGAGGAAGACAATCCCAAACATCTAAACTGCTCCTTTTAAAAGCAGAAGATGCTGGTACCACTTCATGTCCTCTCTGGGTGTATCTTCCCTTCACCCCTCAGGCCCGGTGATGAGAACGTCCATAAATTAATAGTTTGGATTACTTTAAAACAGATTCCCCTGAGTCAGCCCATATGGATGTGATGAGCTGGTGAAGCATACAGCATGCTACAGCTTGGCATCGTGCCTGCAGCTCCTTCCTATTAAATGGGCAGCTTTTAGAGCCATTTAATCACACTTAAACAAGCTTTTTATCTCATTTGTTCTGCGTCATAACTCTCCCTCCAAACACTATAAACCGCTGTGGCAATACCATGAAGTACAGGCCAGCTTCACATTTTAGAATCATCTGCCTGGCTCTCACAGTCTGTTTAAATCAGTGTTTCATGACAAATATCTGTTTTCTGAAGATTTTTTTTTTTTTTAATGCAGCTCATTTTCCACACACAGCCCTAAGTTCATTTTCTCATGGTGAAGTCATCACCCTTTTCAGCCACCACATCCTCAGGCTGCAGGTGCAATTCCAGTGTCTCCAGCTGTCTGGAAATGGTACCTACAGGAATATGTCAGGATTCCCACCACCCAAGAGACCCCCAAACATGGCACAGATGACTTTTTATCACCTGCTGCTCTGCACAGAGGGTATGGGAAAGATCCTTTTCTTTTCTTTTCTCTTTTCTTTTCTTTTCTTTTCTTTTCTTTTCTTTTCTTTTCTTCTCTTTTCTTCTCTTTTCTTCTCTTTTCTTCTCTTTTCTTTTTTCTTTTCCTTTATTTTTTTCTTTTCCTTTCTCTTTTCCTTCCTTTCTTTCTTTCTTTCTCTTTCTTTCTTTTCTTTCTTTCTTTCTTTCTTTCTTTCTTTCTTTCTTTCTTTCTTTCTTTCTTTCTTTCTTTCTTTCTTTCCTTCTTTCTTTCATGTTCAGCCTCCCTCTGCATCCTGAATGTCTCAGCCCTTACATGGGGAGATTCCTGCTATTTGTTTAGATGCCATGGGTGATACACAAAAGCCCCACAGTGATGGGTGCAGAGTGGGAAATACAATTCACATTGATAAGCAAACCAAGCAAGCAACTCCATGAAGAGTGTCTGCCAACAGGGCTTCAGAAATGGACAATGACCCAGCCACACAGGCATTTACAGCCTGTCTTTTACCCTGTATTTACATCTTAAAACCTCAACAGTGGCAAAACTTCCACATTTGTCACACTCTATTTCACCCTGTGACAAATCCCAAGAGCAGACCAAGATTAACTGGATGCTCAACCTTGCCCCTGAAAATTCCCTCTATCCAGAAGAAGTTGCCTGTCACAGAACCTCAAGAGTTAAATACCCTGATAAGCTTTAACCTCCTGAGTGAGAGGGAGAAAGACATCTGCTTTTTATTTTCACAGCCCAGCATCTCTGTGCTCCAGTTCTGAAAAATCTGCATTCCATATCAACAGAGAAGTCCTCATAATTTATGCAATGATATACCAACATATTTAAAGGGTTATATTTTACTCTAATGAGAGAAATAAGATATCATTTCCATCCCATGAGGAAGGAAGAGTTCTTGTAATAAACACCAAATGGGCACCTCTTAATTTCTTTAAGAGCAAGGATTTTATGACAGCAAAGGCTTTGAGCTTTAGCTACCTACCAAACAAATCTTTACCAAAACAGACGTGGACACTGTAAGAACATCCTGGGAACTAAAGGATGCAAATTTATTTCAATAAGGATAACTAGTAGAAAAGCAAGACAGAATTTGTTGTGTGTCTCACTGCATCTTTGGGTAAGTGAGGTTATGCCCAATGAGGCTGAATTAACCTTATTTGCTTGTGCTGCCTTTTCTGTAGTATCATCCTTCCCACACTCTCAAAATAAAACTTTTTCTTGGCAGAGGAAGGACCAAAATCTCCAGGAAGAAAGGCAAAAAGGGTTTACATCTACAGAAAGATTCAAAATAGCAAAAGATCTGTGTGAATACAAATGGTAGAAGAGCCTACAGGTGAAGGAGAGAGATCAAACCACAGCAGTGATGTAGGAGAGGAGGTTCTGTTCTTTGGATGGTTTCCCACTGGGAGAATATAACTTTGAGACAGCAAAAATAGGTGGAGATCTTCATTCCCGTTGCAGTCCTAAATGGCTTTTAGCTACAGATGAGACACACAGGGAGCCAAAAGAAAAAGGCGTGTTCGAGGAAAGGGAACAAAAATAATGAAGTGGAAATCACCCCAAAAATACCCTGTTCATGCTGCAGCTCCTGTCCAGCTGTAAAAAACATAACAGCCTTTCTGTGTAAGGCAGCATTTGTTCATATACTTGAGTGTTTAAATAATTTACCTAAAGGATACTAATTTATTAATTTTAGAATTATTTGTACTGACCCACAAAACCAAACAAGTTAAACCATGAAAAGTCAGCATACTATAAAGAAAAATAATTTTAGAAATTGTTAAATGTACCCAAATAAGGCAATTAAGGCAAGATGAAATTCCAGCTCCACTCTGTGCCATTGTCTTGGAGATCCTTACAAAGGTCCATTCAGCCAAAGATCACACTTGCATAGGAGGAAGTCCTCTTTATGCACTGTTAATTGCTTCAACAATCTATAAAATTAATGGCTAAATGAACTGCATTTATAGTGATTGTATTCCAGATATTATTTGCATTTAACAGAATGCCCTTTGTTAGTAATTCCTAGACTTATGAACTGTTTGGGACGAAGCGGGACGTACACCAGGGAATGTGCTTCAATCCCACAACTGCATCACAGACAGGGATACACATCCTTCTTTCAGAGGCTGCAGAGCTGCTCAGAGGCAGAGGCCTTTCACCACCCTGTTGTTCCTAAATCCTGTATTTTGTGCTCTGGGGAAGGAGGTAAGGGAGGGCAGGGCAGCCAAGCTCCCCTCCAGGGCTGGGACTGCTCAGGGCAGTCCTTGTCCCTGGCTGTGATGCACCCTCAGCTCCCCCAGCCTGGCACAACTCACTGCTCCTACCTGGCGTGCAAAAAGCATCCCAAACAAAGATAGGGACAACTCAGATTTGCTGACAAACAATTCTCTGCCAAACACCAGAGCCCAAGCCAAGCCACATCGCCTTATTCACCCTAGCAAGAATTCACTACCCATTTCAGTTCAAGTTACTGATTTTTAAAGGGGAAGAAATGTCTTCCTTTTGACTAGATACTTTCAGGGTATTAAGAAGTTATTTTGCTATCTCTTTTCCCATCTGTGATATAAAAGTAAATCTTCCTTAAATCTTTCTCTCTCCCTTGACTCATCTCATACATTCCTTCACTTGAAAAATTCAGATTCTCATCTGTTCCAGGCCTCTTTTCATGCCAGATTCTTGGGGAAGAATTTTCTTTTCTTAGTAAAGAGCTAAATTTCTCTCTTCTTTTCTCCTTGCTTACTTTCCCAGGTCAAATCCACAACTTCCTGTTGGATGTACTAATTACCATTCTGTTGCCACTCTCCATGCTCGTTCCAATTTCCCTTCCCTTCCACCAGTTTCTCCTTTCTGCTGAGTTTATTTAGGCTCTTTTAATTCTTTATCTATTTTTATTCTTTATCCCTCCCCCTCTCTTTTGGCTGATATTTTTTAGATTGGACAAAGTACCCATTTCTTTTATTGCAAGCACAGGCAGGCATTTTGCATGTTTTAGATAAAGCTGTGGGCATCTGCCTAAGTTTGAATGAGTATAACTGTAGATACAAGCCAAAACTTGTGTTTCCAAGAAGGAGCAAAAGCATGACAATAAATTTCCCCTTTTCAGAAGAAACTCCATTTAAAGAACAATAATTTAGGGAACCAATGCATAAACCAACTCCAGTTTCTTCTCATGATCAAGTGGGGAAAGGGGACAAATAAAATCTGGGCAGAAAATGCCAAGGAGAAACATGACCCACATACCATTATTTGTCTGAGAAGCACCGAGGGGAATGACAGCTTTTCTAATGCCTTCTGTGGCCCAGGATCCCACTTGGAATGCTGGGATCTGACCCTTAAATGTCCAGATGCCTCTGGATACCTGCAGGTTTTCCTCACCATGGACAGGATTCAGTAGGCAGGTTGGTTAGAAGCCCCACTCCAGAAAAGTGTCAGCTGCATCCTGGACACTGAGATTCCCTTTTGGTCAAAGATTATAAATAGCAGCAGGAAAATCAGTCACCATTAATCATTTCTAATAGCACACAAGGCTTTAAAATACCAGTCAAAAGAAAGAATAATTAAAGACATAAGTATATATGGGAACTGGGATGGAGTACAACTTAGGGATTTGCCAGACAGATATTCATTTCCTCTGGCTTCTTTGCTAGAGATTTCCTAGAGGACATACAGTGAATCCAATTGATCTGGACTTCAGTAAAGTATGTCACACAGGGCCACATGGAAAATGGCTCTTTACAGGAAAAAATAGGAATCTGTACAAGTTCTGAAAAAGTACATGAAGTGTTGATTTGCACGAAAGGAAACAAATTATGTGAAAAGGAAATTCTGTGACTAAAGGGAATTGCTCATTGAGCTCTTCAGTGCTGGGTATTGGAAATGTTGCTGGGAATTCTCATTAGTGACCGTGGCATGTAATATAAGAAATGCACTAATGAATCTTGCTGATGACCCCAGGTTCAGAAAAGTTCCAGAGAAGAGAACAGATTAACACTAACTGGATGATCTTGACGCAAGAAGTCACAGAAAATGGACAGAAAATTGTGGCACAAGCTGTGAGACACCATACCGGGAGCACTGGATAAAAACACCTGAAAGGAAGGACTCTGAGATTAGCAGAAAAGGAAATCATTTTCAGAAGAGGGTGGCCTAATTTGTACCCCCCAATCAAATCTGGTTTAAATGAAACAAGGACCTCAAAGCACATAGGCCAGAAAACCTTGAAGAGCCCCATGCCATGCCTGGAAATAATAAGGCAAAAGCTCCAAGGCTAGAGCTCCAAAGCAAGGCTGCTAAATCTAAAGATACTTGTTTTTATCATCAGCCATCAGTGAAGGACCAGAATCTCCTCCCCCTGACATCAGCTTTCACTGATGGCATGTGCATGGCCACCTGGATCCAGGTATTCTCCGCACATTCCCTGTCTGCCAGAAATGCCCCAGGCTTCAAAGGTGAGACACAGCTCTGGGGTGGGACTTGCAGCATATGGAGAGGAGGCCCAGCCGAGGGAGTGGGAAGTGTTGCAGAGCTGGATGTTAGAAGGCCTTGCAAATGGCTTTTGAGAGGTGACAACAGCAGGGAACACTCTGGGGCTGTGTTTGGGAAGCACCCGAACATCCAGGTGAACATTCATGAGGGAGAGTGACAGCAAGGACAAGTGCCCCCAAAAGCCATGGAGCACTTCAGCACCAGCAGGGTGATAAATTAAGTGAGCAGTGTCACAAAAGGAGTGGTAAGAAGCCAAAATTGGGTGAGGTTTCTATGAAACCCCCATCTTTCTGTGATTTGACATCTTAGAGAGAAACAGATTTTTTTTCTGCTTTTAAAGTAAGAACATTCCCTGCAGTGAACACAGCCTAAATATTCCAGCATCCTGTTGTTGTACCCAGTCCAGGAAGTGAAACCAAGGCCCCGGGTCTGTAATTGGGGCCACGTGGATGTCCCTGTGCTCATACTGGGATGCTCTGACTCCACCAGCCCAGCCTCGTGGCTCCAGGTGACAGCTGAGCCAAGGTACCCAAGTTGCTTCACCATAACCCTGGGCATGTCATGGTGAGCCTTTAGCTCAGTTCTCCACCTGCCAGCCTGAGGTGATCATCCAACTCTCACCTGCTTAGAGCCTGTCAGGATAGGGAATGTGTTTTCTAGAGGAATATGCAGAAGACTCTGATTTTGGCTAAGGCAAGTAAGTGTTACAGTAATCATAGATATCACAGAAATAGAGCCATATTATATAAATTATTATAATGAAGAAGCAGTGGCTATTCCCCTGAAAAGTCCCAGCACTTAGGGTTTTCATGTTTTTTTGTTTTGGAACAGACTAATCACTTTCACATCATAAACAAATAATGGTTTTAATAGATTCCATACTTGTGGGACTTTTACAACTAACATGCAGCAAAGCTCTTGCCCTTCACAGGCTTGTTGTTTTTTTGTTTTGTTTTTTTTTTTTTCTGAAATAGCAAAGTATATTCTGCAGCAAATTAAGTGTGATTCACGTGGCATTTTGTACGTGGCCTATGAAACAAGCTTTGTTTGAATTCTGTAACCCTTATGTTCCTTTTTTTTTGTTTGTTTTTTGGTTTTTTGTGCTTATGATTCTGAATATGTTTTTGCTGCAGTTTCACCTGGGGGACAACAGGGGAGCTTTTCTCTGCCCAGTAGAACACCTATGAATCCCCACCAGTGCAGTAACAGATGGGAGGAGTGGGATGCTGCCCTGTCACCCATGCAGGCTCTGTGCTTCCATCCTGCCCCAGGGCACAGTAAGTGAGAGCAGAACCAACCCTCATAAAGGCACAAGGCCAAAGAAAGTTCTGTTGGGTGACCTTGTTTATCAAGCCCAGAAATTCCAGCTAAGATAACCTCTGCTGGCATGAAAAAAAAAAAAAATAACCCCAAAAAAACCCCAGGACTCACGTGTCTAACATAAAACATCCTGGACTGAGAGGCCCAGAGAAAGCTGGTGGAGACAAGATTAATGGTTTTAACTGGGAGTGAAATCCAGTAATTAAGTAGTGACCCATGACACTTGAGAAGAAGTAACAGTTTGTTGACCACAAGAATGATTGCTCAGAGCACCTTCTTAATGTTGTAAATGTGAAAATGATTTACAGCACAACCAAGGGGGGGGGGGGGGTGGGGGAAGCAAGTTAGCAGGCAGACAGGATTGACAGTGGTAATTGTTCCTGACTGCATACATATGTGGAGGTAGGAAAGTAGAAATACTTTTGCTGTGTAGCCTGGTAGCTATATATCAAAATTACCAACAGCAAGGGACTCAGACTCCTTGAGCTGAGGTGATTAAAAAGTGTGCAAACACCAGTCACAACACCACAACCAACAAGAAGCCTGAAAGGGGTGGAGGCTTTGCTCTGGATTTCAGCAGGGCAGGTTTGCCTTGGACCTGAAGTTGTGACAGTATCAGAGCCTTGGGGAAAGAACAAAAAAACAAATTATTAATATCCAAAATGAGCCTCAGTACACAAATGGCTCTGCTTCTGAAGAAGTAGGAAGACTGTCAGGGGATTTCAGCAGCATCTGAAAGCAAAAATTGATTCAGATATAGCAACAGTGAGATTTAACTGGAAGCCAATAGAGAACTAGCCAAGTGTTTGGGAAGGACACACCACTTGTCTTGCACTGAACTTTGCTCACTGGCACACTGGGGGTGGTGATGTCCAGCCTTGTAGTGGCACCTTTTGTGGTCCTGAGAGAAAATATGAAAATCAGAATATCCCAGCTGGCTCTTTGCCTGTAAAATAGAAAGGCAATTGAGTCTTCTGGCCCTTGGCCTCACTGGCTGCTCACTGGGGGAGGGATGGTCTTCTACAGCACAGCCTAAGGTCTGACTGTCTCATAAAGCAGGATGAAGTCTTTATGTTACTATCAGAAAAAAGAAAGGTTTGTGCTGCCCAAGTTTGGAAATGTTCCCTTTATTTAATGTCAGAGAAATGGCTCTGCAGCTTACAACGGAGTTTGGTAAAATGGTCCTGGAAAGAGCTGGAGAGCTGGAGAATAGTCTCCTTTCCAGAGATTTTTTATCTTTTGTACCTGAACTTCAGCTTTGTTTTCCTTTTGTGAATGATCTCAACTTGCTGGGTCAAAGCAAAGAGGTTTTCTGAACAGAGCAGGGCTATTCAATGCATCCCAGGGAGACACCAAACACCCCACCCACAGCAGGCACCTCCAGCCACCAGCTCTTGGAATGACCTGGACTGCCACTCAGCAACCCCAGCACAAAGCTGCTTCTTCTTCCATGTGAAAAGGAAAGGCAGTGCAGGAGATGAAGAAGTGACAGGAACACAGATCACCATGAGGCTGAGCAGAAGAAAGAGCAGGGCCTTGTTTCAAATGTAATTATTTTTATGCTTGGCTTTTTCGGCATCTCTCAAGGCCTCTGTTCCACCATCTCCTGTTAAAAGCTGCTCAGTTTTGTTGTGTTTTTTAATATGGCCATAACCCCATTTTATGTAGAAGGGGAAATGCTGGCTCCCTGTGGCTTTCATGGATTTTCATATTGGTGTAATTCAAACAATATGATGGCTCAACTTGACGTCGTTTCCTGGCTGCAGTGGGGCTCGTGGTAAGCCAGAGTTTAAACTTTACTGATGGAGCAGCAGCCAGCACCACAGAGCCCTGATGAAGGCAAACAGTGGCCAGGCTGGGCAGCTCAGCCCAACAAGGACATTTCATACTCAGGTAGGTGCCCTCTGGCCAGGTGAGCCACCCAAAAGTCTGCCATCCCCACCTGATGAGATGCAAACATGCAAAGGGCAACAAGCACATGCACACAGACTGAGAACACCAATTCCACTTCCACTGCAAGAAGAAAGCACAGGTACAAAATGTCTGTGCTACATTCCCAGCACCTGCAAGTTGGCTTTTTGTGACCACAAAGCCAGTCTGAATTCCCCCCTTGGAGTCCTCAGAACATCAGGAGAGTCAGTGTTTTGCTCCAGCAAGGACAAGAAGCATTTGGACTCTGATTTTAATTATAATTGGAGGTGGAAAGTCAACCAAAAACTAAATAACTGAGGTTGAGAAGAAAGAGGTGAACAAAAAGCAGTGTCATGGCATTTGTGCCTGTCTCCAGTTGTAAGCAGCTTTAACAAATGCCTGCCTTTGTGTCGGGTGTTTGCACATCCCTGAACATGAACACATCTAAGAGACAGGGCTGGTAGCACAACCTCTTACTCAGCTTGCCAAACATTTCCAATTATAAAGCCCTGTTTTCAATTGCTAATAACTTTGTTAAACTTAAACCACTTGGGCTTCAATTTTCCATGCCAAGTGTCTGCCTTGGGCTGAATTTTTTTGTTATCCCTTTTTCCTTTTTTTTTTTTTTTTTTTTAGCTGTCAGCCAATAAAAAGGTTCAGCTGTTTCAAAGAAGATGACTAGAGAAAATACAGGGGCTTGCAACAAAGAAATATCCTAGGAAATTTGTCTTGCAAAATTCTAGAGTCTTCCTGTTGTAGACAAAGGGCTGGAAATCTGAAGTATTGAAAAACCTTATCAAATCTGAAACAGCAAAATTGCTCTGAAAACCCTTTTTATACCCAAGCAATACCTCTTACATCTCTGCAACTCCATCTTTCCTGGACACATTTTAACCTTTTGCCCTATTGGCCAGAGCAGGACAGTTTGACCATTCCACCACAGCCCAGCTGACTCAGATTAGGGCCAGAGAACATGGTTTTCTTCCTTCCCAACTCTTCTATTAGCCACCATCCTTCCCTTCCCAAAGGCAGCCATCCTTCCTTTAACCTGCCACCTCTCCCTCTGTATCCCTGCGTTTTCCAGTTCCAGCAGGGAATGCAAAGCAAGGTACAGTGTAAAAATAAAGTCCCTCCTTATAAAACCCATATGATAGCAAAGATGTGCCATTTCCCCTTCTCCCCCCATGCAGCAGTACCTTCAGGATCCCTGGAGTTTGCCCACTTATTAATATCCCCAATGCTCACATCTGTTTCCGATCACTTTATGTGGATGGGATTTAATAACAAATATGTTCCCCATCAGTCCTGGCCCTTGCTGTGCCTGCAGTCCCTAACAGGCTTACGTATTTTCTGATCAGATCAGATGTTCTCTGTGGTTTGTTTGTCAGATTTGCTGTTTGGTGACTTTCTTCTGGTAAATGGGGTCTGAAATGCAAAACGTGTCGGGAAGTAGGATGGAGCCACCAGCACTGCTGGGCTCAGGGAAAGCACAGTGAGACAGGCATCCTGCAGCCCCACGTTTCCTGGATTTAGATTTCTGGCCTGATACACAGATATTCCAAATGGGAGGTTCACATTCCTCCTTGTATCACACTCCTGGGAGATGTTGGACACGTGGCAAATGATGCTTGTGCACCTCGGGGACCCAGAGGTACCTCCCATGGCATCGAAATGCAGCTGAAAAAGTCATTCACACAGGCAAGTGTGGGAGGATTCCAGCCTGACAGGACTATAAACAGAGGGTGCAGAGTTCTCAGCTGTCATGTTTCTTAAAAGGTGGAGAAACCACTGAAATAATCCAGGTCTAACTCTCCTAACATTCACTTAAAAGATCTAGGAGAAATGCTACAGTTCAGAGGATCATGAAACTGGAGATGCTGTGAAAAGCACTGAAAAGGAGGAAAAGAAAACAGTTTAATGTGCTTTTCAGGTGGTCTTTCCCATGCACAGGTCTGGAAATAGAATGTCAGTGTGGTGGTTGCTGATACCAGGTGGGGGTTGGGACCCTCAATATAGCTCAGGAATATTCAAGAGATGAAAGAGGCCAGAGATGGGAAAAGCAGAAGCCCTGCAGGGGGGCTGTAAGCTGGGAGAAAGGAAGTGGGAATGCAAACACAGTGGCTTCCAGCAAGGTTGACATGCTCTTAGCAATGAAGAATAGCACATTAGTGGGCCAAAGACAGGTACAGAAACACAGATGCTACCACTCTACAATAAATATTAAATGCCAATATTTGTTCTGCTTTCTGGGAAAAATGCATCACTTTGTGATGTTCTAAAATTATAGGTTCCTCCTGGTAAAGATTGTTTTGAGAGACACCACCATGTACCCCAACTGTCCCTTTCTTACGGACAATTCCATTTAATTGTTGAGAAGATAAATTTTCTATTAAAAAGCCCAAAAGTTGTTGGGTTTTGTTTTGTTTTTTTCCTGGGGAAAAAAACCACTAAATTCTGGGGGGAAAGTGGCTGCCGAAAGCCTATCATCCCAGCAAGGGACACAGCCCCAGTACAGTAGCAGCAGAATTCAGACTGAGGCATACCCATCAGCTCCCACCTCATACATTCAAGAGGCCCAGAGGGAAACCCAGAGCAGTTTAAGACACTGAAATATTGTCTGAAAAAGATGGGGGGGGGGGGTATTTTCTTCATGGTGAAAGCTGCTCTGCCCCCAGACAAGGTGTGCTCAGAGTCAGCCAGCAGGATTCATGAAAGATAACAGCACCATTGACTCTGCAGAACACAGCCTGTGAGCATTTCTCTTTCTGTTTTGCTTTCAGACAATTCTTGCAGCACTGAGCAGGCTCAGAGGCAGAAATTACACATGGGTTGGAGCTGCTCAGCTTGGGGGCAACCCAAGAGAAGGAACTGGAGTATCTCGGAGATAGTCCTTGCTTTGTCTGCACAGGCAAGAGCAAATTGTCCCCTCACTTTTTGGGTTGACCAAACTCAAGCTGAATAATCTATAAAATAAAACTCTAATATCCATCATGCCTTGGACACTGTCCCAGCTGTACATCTCTGGCCAGACCTGGTTATGGACAGGTACAGATTCCCTGGCAAAGCTGTGCTGATCCCCAATTTCAGAATCCCAATGAGTGTGCTGGAAATCTGGGAGAGCTGCTGTCCCCCCTACGGCCTTTTCAGCTGGAGACCTTGCAGGGTGCAAAGTTGAGACCAGGAGAAGCTGAAATAATCACCCAGACCAGATTATGGGCTCTAATGAGAAGCCAGCACAGTGCTGGTCACCGGGGTGTGCATGGATGTTCCTATTAAATCCATGTGCTCTGCAGCTCGGTCCCAGGGGAAGCACAGCCTACGGTGTCCCAAAGATAGAAGAATGTACATCACCACGAGGGAGAATTTAACCCAGCCTCATCCTTCAAACGCCAGGTGGGAGGTTTGACCTTGGGCAGCAGACTCAGGGCCCATCCCACGGCACAGACACACAAGTGCACACAGCAGAGAAGATGAAGTGCTTTTGCAGGTGACCCCAAGCCAAGTGGCAATCCCCAGTCAGCCAGGGTACCCCAATACCCACTTTGGGTCTATAAGCTGTCCCCTGGGTAGAATTTCCAGGCACACAGGGTCATATCTTTCACACTTCTGGAGCAGGGCTATAAATTATGGCAGAGCAACTTTAGTCTGCTCATTCCGTGCTCCTGGCGCCTGCCAGGGGCTGCTGTTGTTACAGCTCCAAATGGGGAACGTGTGATGGAGGGCTGGGAAGGGACTTCCCTAACTGCTCCATGAAGTGGTCACAAATAGAAGAAACTGCAGTTTCCTACAATATTTAGCATTATATAGGCCCTCAGCAGTGCCATGCTTTACTTCTTCATTTCTAGCATCCCCCTTTGAGAGTTCTACCCCACTTCATCATCATAAACATGTCAACAATCAGTCCCTGTGGAGGGCTCTGCTGTTTGTTCTTTGGCTCACATGGAGAAAGCATGTCCCTGCTCCAGCCCCCAGCACACATTTCTGTATCCTCAAAGGGGCTGGAGTTGGAACAGGGCCATCTTGCAGCTCCTGGACCTTGATAGTTAAGGAAGAAAAAAAAAATTAAAAATTAAATAAATAAATAAACTAAAAAGCAAGGAACATGAACTTGATAAATAGGATCAGCTGCCGGGAATGTGCCTGAAGTCTCCTGCTGCTCTTGTTGACATCAGAAAGCTGCAGAGCCTGGGACACAGGAGGAAGTTTTATTGTCTCGCTCCTACCAGGAGCACGCGATGCTGCTCCAGCTGCCTGGTGCTGCCCCAGCCACTGAGGAAAAAGGACATCACTTCTCACCTCCTGCACCCCCATCAGCTTCCCCCTCCTCTCCCAGAACCTCTTCAGAGAAACCAGTGCTGGCACCACCTTTCCCCAGACTAATTTTTTACACCTGAAGTTTCCTGTCAGCCATCTGACAGCATCCAGCCTCCAGGGCTGCTAATTGGGGTAAATTTTGTGACCAGACAGGGAGCAGCTGAGCATTCCTCCAGGATGCAGCTGTGTGTTGGTGCTTTTTCTAGAGTGGCTTCAGCTGGTGGGATTGGGCAGCCCCAGCTGAAAGTGGTTTCATGTTTTAGGAAGAAAGAAGATCCAAAACTCAGCTTGTTGCTTTGAGTCTCTGTTCCCCATAAGAGCTTAGCAAGGAAGTTCAGGTTTCCTTAAACTTCACCAGTGCAGCAAGTTGGTCTATGAAAAGACAAGGAGTGAATTTCATGAATATTGATGGAGAAAAAAGAAAGTCCATAGTAGATAATACATATATTATCTAAATACTAATTCAAGAAACTGAGCTGAAAAGAAATGAAAACTCCTTGGAGAAAAGGGAATCTGAAACAGTGCAGTTATTTTAGGAGGGACATGATGACAAGTGACAAGTCATGAATATATGTGATGAGGACAGAAATGCCTGAGAAGATCCTACACAAATGCACTTTCAGAGCTTTTTCACCCTTTTATTTTCTTCCAGTGCACAATGCTCCCTCACCCTTTCAGATCCATGGCATTTGGTATGGGACAGGAGGGAATTATTTTCTTTTATAGGCAGAATTTAGGTTCCCTGAAAGGGGCTGGCTGGACAGTTATGAAGATGTAAGCACTCTGTATAGACCCAGAACAAACTTTCCCAGTGCTTTGCTAAAAAAATATGGTGCAGTGTTTGGCTGGATGAAGCAGAGTGAGAGCTCAGTTTTCATGGCTCATTTAGTCAGGGACTATTCTTCAGGGACAGCCAGCAAGAGCACTGAGTTTTATCACTTTCTTCTGATGCAGGCAAAATTATTCTGGGTTTTGGACTGAGGTTGGCTTAATTTACAGGACTTTTAAAAGGCTTCAAAGTGGTCACCTGGAGAAGACTTTCCAAATCTGCCCCATTCCAAGACAGCCAAACCCTTTCTCACATGAACTTAAAGCGCTAAAGTCTTTGAAAAAGAAAACTTCTGTTCAAAAATGCTTTTCTAAAAAATTGTTTGTCATTCTGTTATGGCTGCGTGGGAATCTCTCCTGGCCTCAGGTTTCCAATCCTTTTGTAGAAAATGTTCAGATCTCCCTTCAAAGAAAATATTTTTTTTCTTAAAAAAAAAAAAAAAAAAAAAAAAAAAAACAAAACACCAAAAACCATTACATTTGGCAGAAACAGAGAGCTCCTCATAAGCATTCTGAGTTCTTAATGGCCAAAGCCCTCTGGCAGCAATGTCCAAGCAGCCCTGGTGTAGGATTGCCAGGGGCACTCAGGTGTGAAGGTGCTGAGAGACCTGTAAGTATCTGGACCAAGAGATGGAAAGAAAATGCAAAATGAAACTTCTCTGAGTAGCTTGAAGGTTCCTCTTCCAAAATCACTAGAAAACCTTTAGTACAAACTCCTCCCTGATTATCCCAGAGAGAGATTTAAGTAGTGTTGTGCTTTGCTAGGGAGCTGCCAGGAGCCCTGGAGGCAGCCAGCTGAGATAAAACGCCACAGCTGAGGGTTTCTGTAGAGACCAGAGTCATACCATGAGACAGATATTTGGTTATTCTGGTATCACATGGCACAAGGTTCTGGAAATGGGAGGAAAGGTGTTTTTGTGCAGTCAGGGCTCTTGCCCTGCAGGGATGTAGGACAAGCTTCTACCTGGAGGGGCAGGAAAATGAAAGGCATAACCATCTCACCTGTGAGCACCCAGCCTCTCACTGCTGTCACCAGACTCTCTGAGTATCAAGGAGGGAAATGCAGCCCTGTGCTGGTTCATATCCAGGTGCACAAACCTTCCCATCACAGCTTTATTACTAATGACCCCTCCGTGCCCCAGCAGCACATCTGGGGAGTGTTCCCAGCTCCCTGCATGCTTTAATCCCTGTCTCTCCACTCAGCACTGCCCTAGCTCCCCATGAGTGATCTCCCGAGGGACAGACCCTCACACCTGACCCTCACACCTGGAGCACACACCAGCCCAGGCATCAGGGTGCAGGCAGCACCTGCCCTTTTGCATCAGCCCCTGCAGAACCTGCACCTAGAGCTCTTTTACCCCACATACACCTGCTCCCTAAATTCTCTCCTAGTTCCTGAAGTAACCTTTCCCATCGTTATGCAGCTGAAAGAAAATAAACTTTCATGACCATTTTTATTATTCCATTTAAAACTTGTTTAGCACCTGTTTAATTTCTCTGTTAAAATGTGACATTAATTTGGGCCCAGGCTAACCCATCCCTTGTCATCAAATTATTGCACTTGGATTAACCAAGACAATGACTTTTCTTTTTCATTGCTATGTAAATCTACTTCCCTCTCCATGCTAGACATGACTTAGCAAAGATGCTGAAGAGAGGAGCTTGGAGGAAATTAATAATATTTTTGATTCTAGAGAAACAAATGTCAAAAGTCAGTCTTGAAGAGATAATACAGCTTCAATTGACTCATATGTTTGTCAAGATGCTGCAACTCCACAGAGCCCCAGCGAAAGGAAGAAGATGTGATTTTAAGCTGCAGAAATTGTTGATCTTTTACATTGTTTGGACTTTTGCAATCAGATCTGTATTTCAGTTAATAAAATTTCAGTTACTCAACATTTTTTATATTCAGGGCAGTGAGCAGACCAGCTTTCAGAGACACCAGCCAAGTGCCTCCATTTAAATGCAATCACATGCAGCCACTTTCCTCCCTCTGACAAGGCAGCATTCCTGCAAAAGGGGCTCTCCCTCACTAATCCTGTCATTAAACCTGGAAACCAGATCCTATTACTTTAATATTAATTTGATTCATCTGGCAGCAGCTCACCCCACTCATTGCACACCAGGATAAATTGATGTCACTTCATCCCAGATGAGGGGAACCCAGACTGCAGCTCAGAGCTCTCACCAGAAACACACAGGACAAGTGCTCCACAGCCCTGTGACATGTTCTGTGTTATACCTGTGGCTCCAGGCCCTCCCTGAGCACGCCTGCAGGATGCTAGAAGAGTTTAAGGTCTCCCTGGTAAAAGCTCTGTTCTCCTCCTGGGAAGTCCCACACAGGGTATTATTTTAGTGGTCTGTCAACACAAAGCTTCAGTCTGACTGGGGTTGTGCCATCCCAGGCACATATTAATGAATCACTCCAGCAGAAGCATCTTAATGCAACCATCCTTTTAAAAAATCAATCAGAATTAAATGTAAACCGCAAAACCAGTGAGTGGATGTATTGTTAAGAGGTTTTGATTAAAGCGTTTGAAATTAAAAGGATCAGACCAAGGATCACAGAAACATACCGCAAAATCATCAAAAGAAGATGAGGAGCAGACTTTGTAGCCCTTGCTCTTGAGGGAGATAAATCAGTTCTTTTTATTTCATGTGAGGAAAGAGTTGCAAAACTTGGCCCTTGATACACAGAAAATTTTCTTAACTGATCCTGAATCCTTGAAGCCTGTTCATCCTTTGTTGTCTCCCCTATGAGGAGTCTCTGGTGGCAGGACAGCTGCCCCAAACAGAGGTTTCTCTCCTGTCACTTGGCTGGATGTGCCAGGGTGAATTTTGGGACGCCACCAGCACGGTGACAAGCAGCAGATGCTGCAGCTCAGCCACCACTAATTGCTGGAAGCAGAGAAAGCTTTTATAAAGCAGTGATATCACCGAGTGAGAGAGCTGCTTGTGTTGCCTGATGGGTGCAATTTAATGGTTTTAGTGTTGTAAAGCTCCTTGCATTGAATTTCTTATGGAATAAGCACTGTGCCATATCCTGGTTTTTTACAGGAAACCTTAAACATTGACATAAAGTTTTGATTCCAATCAAACTAAAAATAAGTGAAGAGCATTAGGCCTGTAACCACTCTAACATGGTCAAGCCCTCATCCACCCAAAATCCCTTCTGAAACTCCATTCTTCTATTTCTCTACCGTGCCTTGTCTTTCTGTCCTAATTTCACCTAAAATTGACCCCTTGCTTGGATGTGCAGGTATAAAAATTGAGTGTTGGACACAGCTGCTGAATGTGAATCTGAATGTGCACTGTGTGAGCTGAAGGCAGAGAGATGGAACTGCCCTCCTGCAGTTATAAAGAGTCAGCAATTCCAGCACAGCTTGTGCAGTGAATAGAGCCCTAAATCCAGGTGCCAGTTCACAGATAGTCTTTCTGTTCAATTACACCCAACTCCTCATTTTTAGGCTACCCAAAAGCCACAGAAATTATTCCACCTTGCAGTATGTCTCTGCCAAACTAAAACCTGGTTAAACACATGCTTGAAGAAGCCACCTGATTTTTTTTCTATATTTACCACACATTTAAAAGTCATATTTATAAATTACAGAGTGAAACAAAAACAAAACAAAAACAAAAATAGGTGCTCTGCTGAGAATTTACGTGTCAAATTTTGCCCCAGTGTGTGTTTTTATGGGCTGGTTGTAAACCCTTGGAAACAGAAGGGTACATAATGAAAACATTGACAGATCCTTACCTAGGATATTGCAAATGAGCACACCATAAAAATGACTAATTACAGTTATTGTAAAACACAGCTTAACTCTCAGGCCCAGCTGCTGAGCTCGACAGGGAGATGCAGACACTGATAACAGAGGGTTTGGCCTCTGCTCCTGCTGGATTTTTCTACATGCAGACAGGCAGCTTCTTGTTTTGACCCTAATGAAGGGTCAAATAAATGGCCATGACCACAGCAGGAAATGCATTTAATAATGTTTAATGGCAAGAAGAATGTTTGCAGGTTATCTGGCCTGCAAAAATCTTGCCCTTTTTCACTGCCTGCAGCAAATCCACTCATAGTCCCAAGCTTGTTCCAGCTTAGTAGACCTCACCTGTCTAATTCAGGTGGGCTTTGAGGATGTGTTAGACCCTACACCAAACCTCCAGACTCTATAAATGTTTTTTCTGGTTTGTAAGAGTGGAAGGAGGTCTCTCAGAGGCTCTGAAGGGTACCAGAGAGATGGGGTGAGGAGGTGGGAGCTGCCTGGATGGAGTCTGTCCTCATTAGAACACATGGGGATTAAGTAGTTGCTGCATTGGGGCTGGCTTCACAAAAAAAAAAAAAAAAAAAAAAAAAAAAAAAAAAGGCCAAAAATAAATGGAGATTAGATGTCAGGAGTACCCACGCATCAAAAGGGGCAGTTAATTTAGTGTACACATATGGAGTAGTGTAGTTATTGCAAACAACAATTTCTACATGACAGCAGGGATGGTACACACTCTGCATGTCCTGGGAAGGGCTCTGCTGGAGTGGGAAACTGCTCAGACCAAGCTCCACTATTCCAGCATTCAGGAGTTGAGGAAAAGCCTTGCATCCTTCCCATCCATGCTAGAAAAACTGATGTCACCTGGCAAAAGAAGCAGGAAGATGGATCTAGGCCTGGGGCAGGTTTTGGAGAAAGACAACCTCCTTCATTTCCATTTCTCCTTGTCCTTCTTCATCTCCTTCCAAGCCCAGGTACTTCACCTTCAGTTCTGGGTTGGGCTGGACACAGATCCCCCAACCCAATGGGGTTTCAGAACCCCCATCCCCAAGGTCAGAGCAAGCTGCTCTGCCTGAGGAGCTGGCACTGCATCCATGAGGAAACTGCAGTGGAGCCCGGCAGCTTTACGAGGGATGGTGGAATATTTCTTACTGTTGCAATAGAGGCCTCAGCAACAACCAGGGGACAGAGCCTGGCCCTGGACACCCCGAGGGCCTAAAGATAAAGGGTTGGATTACACAAAGCAGCGTCTCATTATCCACTCCTTGATACTGGTTGGTAACAGTGTTTTTTAAGGAATCCCTTAATTAGGTTTTACAGTGCATAGGTTAGGCATTTTCCAGCAAGGGCTTTATTGTAATGGGTTACACATGTTCTCATACTGTACACCAAAATGAAACTTAGCTACAGGGCATTTCCTTCCGCTGCTCTTGCTGGGGAGCAGCTTTAACCTCTTTGCAGACACAAAGCCATATTTCACTCCTGAGAGGCTGCAGCCTCTCCCCTCTTCCATCTCTTGGGTCAGTTCAACCCTAAACTGTGCGGGGAACTCACCAAGGTGCCATGGGGAGCAATCCTGAGGAGGTGGGGGAGAGGTGAGGCAGAGATGGAAGAGACTCAGGAGGGTGAAACAGAGTAAAGCAGAGTGAGCAGATCCTGACTGCCCAGTGCCAGACTGCCACTGGAATCACCTGGGAGCCTCCTCCAGCCCCAGCAGTGCTGCGTGTCTGTGTCACACCTCAATGCAGCACAGTCACTGAATACTGGAAAAAATGTGTTGGGGGGGGAATAAAAAAAAACAAGAAAAAAACCCTACCAGTTTCATGGGAATGAAGATTGAATTAATCGGTAAAAGAGAAACCCCACGTTGGAATGGTCAGGTATTTTAGGATGGTAAGATGTTCTCCTGACACTGGGCTCTGAATATGATTTACACAGAGCAATCAGAGATGCTTTTTTGGCCTGTAGGGTTGGTGTTTTTTTTTTTCAAATGAAGATTGCTGTGAGACTAAAGAAATGAAAACTGCATTGGGAGATCTCCAATCACAGGAGGGACACATGAGGAACCTGTGGATTCCTCTGCTCTTCCCTAATGATGCAGCATGGCCATCAGGAAAAATCTCTGCTATGGCTGAAGCGAGCAGAATTTATTCCAGATTTTGTGAACTAGCCAAAACTTGGAAAATTCTGATCATCTTCCTGTTTGAAAACAGGAATATTTAAGGGGGCTTCCATATGGCAAATTCAAATCAGGCTAAAAAAGATGCATTTGCACACAACTTACAGAGAAGCAGTGGAACTCACTGGGATGCAATAGGAGAAAAATGTTTTCATTGCTTCAAAGGGCAAGTGAACAATTTCTTGGAAGAAAAAATCCTTCACAGCATCTTAAACAGCTAAGTAACCACACTGTGTAAGGTGTTCCTGCAAGGCCATGGCATCGTTTAGACACCAGGGCTGCAGAAATAGTTTCTATGGAAAGTCCTGTGGGAAGAGGCTGACAACCTGCACAGCTCAGTGCTCCCCAGCCTGACAAGTGTGGACCCTGTTCTGCAGGTCTCCAAAAACCTCAGCCTGCAGCAGGGACCTGCTGATCCACCCAGCAGCCAAAATCCAGGTTCCCCTTAGAGCTGCTGTGGAGGGATTAATCTCAGTCCCACAAAGAGCCAGGGATGTGACAGCTCTGTGCATACCAGGAGCCTGGCTGGAATGACATCTGTGGGAGTGTTTCTGGGAACTGGAATTTGCAGCTGGGCTTTCCATGGCACCCACTCCTGTTTGCACTTGGACCTTTAAAAAATCAGCCTATTAGTATGCTCACACTGAAGAAAGGAATTTATGTTGTCTTTATGCCTTAAGCCTGAATTTGTCCTGGGGGAACAGTAGCAGAAAAAACAGGCATTTATTTTTAATAGACACCAGCATCGTTACTTAGGTCTGGTGAGCTTAAAGGATTGAGAGGTGAATGATATCATCAAGGAAACAATTTCTTCCTTCACTTTTTTTTTTTTTCTCACTCATCGAAGGCAGGAAAATCCCACTCAGGAATACAGAGAGTGCAAACACTGCTTTTCAGCCCTGCAGACCTAGTTTATCTTGTCTGCTGTCCCTTCCCCAAAGCACAAAGTTCCCTTCTGGTGCTGTCCCTTCATCACACTCACCAAGAGATGAACCAGGTGGCGGCAGAGGGGCCTGCAAATCCCCACATTCCTCCCTGCCCGAAGGAGGGAGAGGCTGCTCCCAGCCAAGGAGAAGTTGGGATTTATCTATAGTGACAGCCCCCCACCCTTGGACACCTTGGGGTCACCACAGACCAACCAGAGCACCTCGACTTGGCTGTGACCTTGCGGGAGCCCTGGCAAATCACATCTGGAATGTGTTTCGGCTTCCAGAGCAATAAATGAAAACACTGAACACAACAGGGTCAGAGCAATGTAGTTTGAAAGAAAAGGTAATGCTTTGACCCTTATTTGGCCCATGACATCTCTGGTTATTCCACCACAAGTTGTGGAAGTGTGGCTTGGGATGGGGAAAGGATAATAAGGTATTTTATCATCAAATAATACAACTCATTGCAAGCTTCACTGGCACCCAAGGATGGGAAATGTAACTTCCCCACACTCCAAGCCACTCCTTTTCCTTTGTCTCCAGATACTCAACGAGCAAACAAGCAGTGGATTCACACAGAAACAATCAAGATCAAAAAGGTTCATGTCATTCTTCAAGCAGTTTGGCACATCCTGATTTTAGAAAAATTAGAAAACGACAAGTTTAATTTGTAAACCATCAACAAGGGGAGATCCAACTTATAGGCGTAGCATCAGCCTTAAAATGACACCTGACCTCTCTGTGATTTTTCCTTTACTTTTCACCACAGAACTGTGATTCCAGCAGCCTGCTCCCTAAAATAAGATGGGTCCCTTTGAAGGATGAGGCAGGGCTGCCTGCAGAAATCCCCATACCTCCCCCTCCAGCAATGTCTGCTCCTCTTTCTCAGCCTTCCTGGTTGTGCGGCCACATCCAAAGGCTGTTATCTGAGCCACAGGGAAAAGCACAAGTGCTCACATAATTTCTATGAGAAAATCCATAATCAGAGGGTATTTCCATTTCCTGTTGTGGCAAAATCCAATTTTTCCTTGCACATGAACAGCATCCCTCTAGATGAGGCAATTCTTGCTTATTTTCCAAAAACAGCTGGAGTAAAGCCTTTTTCTTGAACCTAAAAAGTTCTGAGATTGCAGGTCTAGATTTGGAAGTTGGCCCTTGCCCAGCTGATGCCACTTATGTTTCCATTTATACTTCACTGTCAGCGCTGACAATCTCTTCTATCAGGTCCATTAATTTATTGCTTGAATGAATAGTTTTCCTCTTGGAAAGGCAACAGCCCCAAACTGAGTTCTCATTTTAGAGCTCCCTGCCCTCTCATGCCCCCTCTGGATCCACCCTGGGGATTTCTGACATTTCTCTTTGGGCTCTTTTGGAGGCCTCACCCACGTCACATCAGTGAGATGTGGGGGATTTTAGCCAGGAAATTCCATCAGAAGGACTGGGGGGGTTAAGTCAATATATCCCTATAACTCAATATATCAATATGTGGCTGAGAGTCCTGTGTCCCAAGGAACTGAGACAGGGATGGGCACAACTGCCACCACACCATGGCACCACCCAGCTGCAGGGGACAGTCCCTGTCCCTCCTTTTCACAGGCTAATGTTGCCAAGAAAGACATTGTCCAGCATGTAAGTTTTTGGATCCACATGCTGACCCTGGGTAACCACAGATTTCCATGGTACCATTCCCACTATGTGGCCAAGTAGGTTCATAGCCATGTAGCCTTCCTCACTCCGTGTCTGCTGGAATTTCACCATATCCATGCTGCAGTGCTGTGTCTGGTTACTATTTTATAGAAAGATTTTGCTTCTTGCCCTTCCAGCCTGGTCTGTTACCACGTGTAGGGATGGGAGGGAGAAGACAAATGGCTTTGACAAATGACTTCACAGAGGCTGCAGGGAAAACGCAGCAAACCACAGAAACCAGCTCCCCATTTTCTTTGCAGCAATTTCAGGTAGCACCTCACTGGCTTTTTCTGCCTGATTTTTAAATTTAAAAAGAAAAAAAAAAAAAAAAAAAAAGCCCGACCACCCTCTTGCTGAATAACTGACTTACAGAAAGCTGTCGCTTTTTCTCTGAAAGCACTGAGAAACAGGGGCCTTCAATAGCTCCTTTGTGCAGTTATATTTTGCAGCTCCCAGCCCAAGACAGCATTTCCTGACCTGTGAGGATATGCTGCCCTCTTCCCGTCTGGGACGCTGCAGCTCAGCAGTGCCATGGAGACACATCTCCATGGATGTGAAGGATTAACCCAGAGAATCAGCAATCCTCCACTTCCACGGGGACACTTTCTCTGAGCAGCTAGGTGACGGGTTAGGCAGGAATTATTAAAGTCTAAGGGATAGGACGGTGTTCAAGCTGGCTCGTCCTGTCCTCACGTCCCCAGGCTGCAATGCTGAGCCCCTCCACCACCACACACTTTTCCCTGACACCTCTCCTCACCTTTCCCACCACCCAGGAAGGAGATCTTCTTCTACACGCAACAATTTCCAACAAGAAAATTTCCAACTATCTTCTACTAAAATGTCATAATCTATGAGACTCCACCAGGAATTTGAATATTTTGAGGCGGACAATGTTGATGAGTGAGCAGGAGAGAGCACCAGGATCCTGCTCACCCACTTAAGATCTGTAACCTTTACCTTCCCTTCATGCAAGGGGGATAGATGAAGACTTTCCACCCCCAGGTTGTGACTCTGGGTTGTCACACCTGCTGCTCCCACAGGTGCCTGTGTGATGGGACACTCCCTCCAGCAATTCCCCTGTGATTGCTTTTATCAACTGCTGAGATTAGAGTTACCTTGGATTAGAAACTTCAAGGAAAAAGGGAATTGGGTAATTGCATTTCAAAGTAAGCGCTTGAAAGAAACCTTTGAAGGACTGTATTCAAAGGTTCATGACTTGATAGAACCGTTTTAAAAAGACATAAATTCCTGTTTGGGATTGGCTCCCACCCCAGCAGGACAGAAAAGATGCCTTCTTTGTAGGAACACGGTCCCAGCACAACACAGGAGATGAAATTCATGTGATAACATCTGAAACTGCTTTCAACTAAAAAATCCAAAGGTAATATATTAAGGTAAGGCCTGCTCTGAGCTGTGCATGAAAAGAAGACCTGAGCTTGTGCCCATGAGCTTTTAGGTAACATAAAGAGAGTAAAATGTTTGTTGTGCTGGCTGTATATCAGATATCCCAGTGCAAATCCACAGCCAACATTTACATTCCTTACTGCAATGTTTCCACCTGATTAAAACATGACAGCCACTTCCCAGCCAGCACAGCAGCTGAATTACGTGGCCATCCTGATCTGCAGGCCAAACAGGGGCAAAACTTGGGCACAGCTTAACTTGTGCTGCTCTCTGAGGGCACTCAGTTCTTCCCTCTTGTCCCAGGTATTCACCTTCCTGGCAGTAGCATCACCACACAGGAGTCACCAGGGCCTGACAGCACCAAGATACATTCAGGCTGGCAAATTGCTATTAATGGCTCAAATCAGCTCACAAGCACAAAAATATTCTGTCTGTCCAATTTCCTGGTACAGTTTCCTGCTGGACTTTTTCCTTGTGTTTGGAATTTTATTTCTCTTGGAAAAAAAAATATTATATTTCTAGATGTACTGAGGAAATAGCTGATCTTATCTCCTCTATTATAGGTGACTTCAAAAATAATACCTCTAATGATGCACAAACCTCCATTTACGCAAGCCTGGGTTCAGCTAAGCCCTTAGCCCATGAGCAGCATGAAGAGTGTGTTTAACAGCATCCAGCGGGATGTGTTTTTAAGGATATTCTCAACCAATTTACTGACATGGGGTCAGAGCTCTTAGCAGTTCCACTGTCAGCCTCATTTTGCATCACGGCACCAGTTTGGCCACATCTGAACCTGCATGGGGAGAACCTCCTTGACCCTTTCACTTTCTCCAGCAGCAGCCCCTCATCCTGGCTCTGAGCTCTGCCTGTTCCTGAAATTCCTGAAGGCAAACTCAGGAGTGGCCCAAGGATGCTGGGCAGCAACCCTGCAAGGAGGAGAAGATCTGACTGTGATGTCCAGCATGAAGAGCCTGAGGTCCCTGCTCCAGCCTTTGGAGACAGGACAGCAAAAGCATGCCTAGTGCCCAAATTCTGGTGGGGAATTTCTGTTCAGGTGCTGGGATACAGTGACAGCACCAAGGAAGGAGTGCAGGCTGCCTCAGCAGGAGCCTGGCAGTGGCTGCTGTGACAAGGAGCAGGCAGAGTGCTTCAGCCTCTCCCCTGCAGCATCTGCATCTCACAGGGCTGCACAAGTAGAGAAGCAGGCAGAAAGCCAGGAAAGCTTGAGTTATATTCCTGATGCTGCCATTAATTTCTTATATGGCCTTGGGCAACTTGTATCACCTGCCAGTTTGGGTTTTTCCTTAGATAAAGTAGGGAGAACAGTTAACATCGTGGATTTATGGAGCTTAAAGCTCTACAAAGAAGAGTCTGGTCTGGCTTCTCTATATCAAAAAAACCTTTAATTTCTCTCAGTTGTGCCTGAATCAAGGCCAATTGCCTAGGTTTGACCAATATATATCTCTCCATCTCTTACAGAAGAACAACTTATCTTCATCTGAAACATCAAGAGATGGAGAAAAGCCAGCATTTCCCGTGGTATTTTCCCCCCTGTGATTAATTCCCATCCCTACTGAGCATTCAAGTTTCATTTCCCATTCCAATTTTTTGGGATTCTTCTTTCAGCCACTACTTCTAACAATGCTTTTTTCTGCTAAATGAAAGTGTTTGCCTGATTCAGTATTTCTCCCCATGGCTTACCCACACTTGTTGGTGGGCCGAGGGCAATAATGACAAAGATAATTAAAATCTGCCCTGTGCTTTGAAATATTAAGCCCATCTCTAAGTCCCATTATCCTGCTCAGTGTCAGAGGTACCACTGACAAGTACTTGACTTCAGCTTTTCAGGCGGCACGCAGCTGCCAGAGAAAACCAAGAGTGGAAAAGTACTATCCCTTCAGAAAAACAGATGTTGCCGCTCCAATTTGTCTTCTGCCAAGACAAAGGAGATGCACTAAATTGATCTTTTGTCAAGGATTTTGTTTTGCTTCCAAGATTAATATCACAACAAACTGGGAGGCACCGTTCCTCAGGGTGCAATGCTGTATTGCAAAACTGAGCCTAAATACCCACACTGAGCATAATTTAGTGAGTCTGTCTGCAAAGGGGGAGAGAAACTTTTTTCATCCAGTAGCACGTTATCTAAATAACCCCTCTGTCTCAGCATACAGAGGCTGACCACTCAGTTTCAAAACCAGGCTGTATCTTTTAGGCTTGATGCTGCCCACCATGGAGTGCCTGTGGTGGTCCTCAGAGCCCTGCCTGCTGGCCTTCAAGGGGCTGCTTGGGCACACGAAAGGAAAGAAGGAATGAAGGGATGGGAAGGACAATGTGGAACATCCTGCGAGGTGGTTGGAGGGCTCTGGTTGGAAACAACCACTTTTACCAGCCAGAAAAAAGCCTCTCAATTCATGCAGCTGGATATGACATGCAACACAGGATGTCCATGAAGTGCAGAAGGTTCCAGGACATTCTCTTCATCCACTGCAGCTTACCAGCTGGCTTGTCCCCAAGTATGTCTGCTTGTCTTCATTGATGGCATTCTCCTGTGGTACTTTCTGCTCCGTTCACAAAGAGACAGCCCCATTTCCCAAACAAACCCATCCCAGACGTGGATATTCTTCCCTGGCTGATGTGAGATATCACACCAAATTCACCAGCCACTGCTGTGTTTTCAGCAAAAGGACTAAAAATCCCCACTTGTACAACTCCCTCAGGATGAAGAGCAGCATGAAATTTAAACACATTGATTCAACGCTCCATAGAACAACAAATTGCTCCAGAATTTTTTACTTGGCATATCCAATTAACAGATTGAAACAAGCACAATCACCAGATAGTGATGTTCTTCCCACATTTCTTCATCCACCTGAGTAACTGCAAGTAAATATCACCAATGCCTAAATCTCTGTGCTATGACAATTTGTGAACACGTTCTACACACACACACACTCAAGGTATAATGGATCAACAAAAATAACTGAAAAAACCACAGATTTTAGGCTTGCATTTCCTCTGTGCTGTAGGAAATCTTTTACAGTGGTGGAAAACATAGCAACTGCACTACCTCAAGACAACAGCAATTCTCACTGATGCATGGAAGCGCTCCTGAAGCAAGCTGACTCTTTTTCTGCTAGGGCTAGTCTGCACAAGGAAGTTTTGTAAGCTTAATTATGCCAGCTAGGAGTGTGAAAAAACAAATACAGCATCCCTACAAGACAGAGAGCTGTGCCAACAAAAAGCCCCTGGTGTGGATGCAGCACTACAAAAGGAGGGATTTTTTTTTTTCTTCCTGGTATAGTTAATTTTGTTTGGGTAGCTCTGATAAACTACACAAGCAAAAGAAATTTCTTGGCTTGAACAACTGTGTTTCCAGAGTAGGCTGCCAGTCAGTGATATCTGTGTGTCAGCACATTCCTCCTGCTGGAGAGGAGAGGCCTCACACTGAATTCCCTGAAGTCTTTACCTGGGATAGAGGGAAACTACGAGAAGGATCAGAATATCCAATATCTAAACGAAGGCCAAGATCCCATGTGCTGAGGGGAAAGCTCTGGCTGCTCTGAGCCCATCCAAAATCACGTTCCTGCCTGACATGCGCCCTCTCAGCTGCAAAGTGAATTTCTTGTCAGAGATGATCCCCAGCCAGACATGCAGCCATTCCTGGGATTCTGGCATGACCTGCTGCCCACATCCATGGCAAGTTCCTGCTTCGTGTGGGGGTTTATAGCTGGATCTCAAGGGTTTTGGGCTGCCTGTTGTGGGCCCAGCAGGCTGTGAGATGGGTACCCAAGGTCGTACCTGCACCACACCCTGGGGGTGTGATGGTGATAGCAGCACCACCTTATTAGTGGCACCACATATTAGTGGCTGGCTTCTTTTTTCTTCTGCCTTCACTCAGAGTCAGGATGGAAAGTCGAGAGATGAATTTTCTTGTTCGGATTTGGTTGTTTATTAAATCTTATCTAAAGTACAGCACTTCTAGCTAACAAGATAAAAGCAAGAAAATGGAGGTAGATTTAGCTAGTTACAAGGTCTTTTAAAGGCTGACTATCCAATTAAAAGCTAACATCTGTATTATTTATACTTTTGACCCAATAACCAAACACCTGTGACCTACACTGCAGTATCTTGTAACCAAATAAAAAAGTACCACCTAAAACTAAACATTAGAAGGACCAGAAGGAAGAAGAGACAATGCCCAAGAACCTCCATCTTGTCCCACATCTATTACTGTATTCTAAAACCCCAAATTCAAAACCCTTCACCATGTGACACCACACACTTCTGTTCTAACTACACACCAGTGATTCTAACTCCATCACTCAAATTTGGAAGCCTTCTCCAAGGCCTCAAGTCAAAAGCAGTGTTCCCTTGAGGGTCAGTGTCACAAACCACAGAAAGTGCAAAACTCCCAGGCTTCTGAGTTCCAGCATGATGGCATTAAGTGTTTCTTTTAACCTAAAAAACAATCTCCCTGGCTTTACCTGGAGGCTACAGGCAAGGTATATTTAGGCAATTCACCTGTCCCTTCCAGTGCTAGCGAGCCTAGTGTTTGCCTCATGTGAGCCTGAAGCATTCCCATGGACTGGCTGACCCTGCTGTCATCACGGGGCTGACTGCAGCACTGGCAGAGCCAGATCTGCCTCACAGGGGAAGCTTCCCTGAACAACCCCACACCAAGAATGTGCCACCCCTCACTGCAAATGGGCACCTGTTGGGGCAAGCTGCACTCGCCTGCCCTGCCCTTTTCTGCAGGCTTGTGTCAGTAACAGGTAGGTAAACTCAGGCAGGATGGTCTGAGAAGCTCTCCATCCTTCCTGCTCCGATTCCCCATTGATCTCCTCTACAACACACGGGCAAATTCAGAGCTCTGTACCAGGGCTTCCAGCCTGTGGCCAGGGCCCCTTCCTTCGCATCCTCTGAAGCAGCAAGTCCCACCTTTTCCTTCTTGCAGAGCTGCGTTGGCTCCTTGCCCTCACTAATCCGGAGGGAGGTCATTTGCTGGGCTTTTCTTCCTCAATCGGTCCACAGAAGAGGGCTTGCACGAGGCTTTGTGTTTCTGCGGAGCGAATTCCACCAGCAAGGTGTAAAAGTAATTAAAGTACAGCCAGCCCCCAGCGCTCTGCCTCTGCCACCAGCCAGCAGTGCCCCGGCAGCCACCTGCACAATGAAAGCACAGCAAGGGGGGAATCTAAAATCCACAGCTTTTAGAAAGCCACACCATTTCTCAGCCCAGCTCTCTGGGGGCCAACAGATAAACAGCACTGCCCCGAAGAATTTCCTTCCTCCAAAGGTGGGAACTGCCCAAGAGGAGCCACAGCCTCCCATCCTCTGATGACATCAGCTTCCTCGGGACTGGGGTGAGGGGACTTCAAAGGAGGAGTTAGGGGAAAAAGCCCTCCTGGGAGAACAGAGAAGGTCTGATTCCTGGCCTGAAGGCCATCAGGCAGAGCCTCGTTGCCAGTGGTTCACCCCAGCACTCCCAGAGAGGCCATGAAAAGGACAGGAAAGCGTTAGCACGGCAGAGGAAGCCATGCAACCGTGACCAAAGAGAAGCTGCTGCTCCAGAAAAATGGTCCCTGCTCAGCCCCAACTCCACCAGCATCTCAGCTAATCCACAGACCTGCCTTGCCAGAAGGCCAACAGTTTCCTGGGACTCACTGGATTTTTGCTCGTTAAACCCAGGTTTATTCAAAGCAGTCTCCACCTAATGATGTTACACATCACTTCCTCCAGTCTACAGCTTGCCATACCCTTAAATCTCAAAGAACTGAAATATCTTTTTAGTCCCCAGTCCTATCCAAAGTTTTGTTGAAATTTTCCCTAGAACTTCCTGGGGGAAGAGGAAAAAAAGAAGGGACTGGCAGGCAGACACGGTGACACCATGTTCACATAAGCTTCATTTCCTTAGGAAACCAGGCTAAAAATAATAGTCAGAAAACTTGGGCAATTGCCTTCAACTCAACATCTCTCTCTAGACAGGAAGAAAGGAAGGAATTAGCAGGCTGTAGGTTATATTTCAAGGTTTGTCTACATGATTTGAAGCATAGAAATTAGAAATGAAATTAAGAAGATATATTAGGTCGTCTTGCCCCTCCCTGAGGGAATGAACCTACAGCTGTTTCCCTTAACATATATTTTAGTGAAGTGTGCAGCCCAGTTTCAAATGATCCAAATGATGAAGCTTCCATCAGTTTTCAACAGGGACCTATTCCTTTCCTTACGTATCTTTCCTTTCTTTTTCTTTTTTTTTTAAACAATTTCAACCTTTTTATCTATTGCCCATGTTTCATCTCATGACTTCCAGCACACCTCTTAATTGTTTTATAAACTCACTGGAGTAGAAAGGTAAATAGTTCTATGCATGCCACCGACATATTTCAAATAGCATCACAGGGTTCATTTCATGCTTTTGGCTGACTTAGAGGTTCTTATTCACTCCAGCTTCATGTTTTTAACTGTGTTTTTCCTGGAGAAGAGAAAAAAAAAAAGGAGGGGGGGTTTGATTAATAAATTCCAGGGTTTTTTCAAATATGAGTTTTTCTGACTCCCTGTCCTGGCCATGTTTCAGCTTGAATTTGAAAGACCCAGCCCTCTCAAAATATCCTCGAGAGGCTTTTCTCACTCCTCTTGACTTTTCAACTTGAGTTTTCTGTTATATAATTTAAAAATTATCAAAAGGGAAAGGTTACTTTAATGTGACATTATTCCCAAAAAATCAGTCTCCTTTCTTGGCCACACAGCTCCTTCTGTTATACAAGAGACTGTTGCTTTTTGGCTGAGTGGGCCCTGTAGATTTGTGTGACATTTATCTCAAGTTGTCGAGGGGAGAGGGTTGAATCTGTGCTGACTATCAGAGTTTTCCGGAAAATCTAGCGCAAACCATATTTCGCAGTAAATTAACTTTTTCTCTCCAATATATGTTCTTTGAGCAGGTCTGAATCTGAGAGCAGAAGTCCAACCACTGACCCAGCACAAAGCTGAGAAGGTACCCAAGGATGAATTAGCACTGTCATATATACATGACAGAGAAATAGATTTCTTTTTGCTGCTTTGCAGCTCTCTAACATGAAAAACTGTTGTGAGATGTAAACAAAAGCACAAACACAGAGGCTTTGACCAAAACCCCATTTTTAACATGCCTATTCCAGTCAGAAGCAGAAGACGTGTGAGTAGATGTAGTTTTCTTGGCCAAGCTGCACTTGTCAAGAGCCAGTTTCAGAGAATTTTATGGAAACAAGATTTCCCATCTCACAAATGCCTGACTCAGAAGAGAAGCTGGTTTCTGGTATTCTCACACCTCCCTGCTGGAGAGCAGCACCTCCACAACTGCCAGCAAACACAGTGAGGAAATGTGCACATATTTGGGATTCTTCCCTCAGCAGCCCCTGGTTTCTTCATGCACCCCACAACCCACAAGAAGCACCAGAGCACCAATATTTCTGTGCCTGATCCCCTACCTACAAATGTGTCTTGTGACTGGGAACTGCTGGAGGACAAAAAGCCTGGCTCTCTAAATGGGATGGAGAATACTGGGAATATTTTATGGGTCTTGAGACCTCCACAGCCCTGCAGAGCAGAAGTTTCACATCCCTTCTCTGTTCACACATCTGTCCCAAGTCTAATTCTACTGATGCCCTGAACCTCCAACCTCACAGAGCCTAATGCCAGCCACATTTTCCATAAAACCAAAAAATAGATTCAAGGCCATATTAGGCATACTTAGAGATACTAAAAGAAGGTTCCAAGAAGTCTGAGCCCTTTCCTGAGTGCTGACAGATGTGTCTGAGTCACCTTGTTCTCTGCCATTCTCTGCTGAGTCACTTTATCCCAAAGCATGAGCAGCAAGAGGAGAGCAAGAAGAAGGAGGGAGCACAGCCAGCAGAGGGTAAGCAACAAGAGCAGAGGGCACCAGGCTGGACCTCATCCCAGCTCCTCTGACGTCTGCTCCTGGTGGGAAAACTACTCTGGGAACACAGCTTTCATGAGGATCAGGCAGTGACAGAAGAGAGAAGGATGTTTGTACCCAAACCGAAGTGGGATAATCTGAAAGCAGCAATATTGTACCAAACTGAGACTGTATTTCAGAGTGGCCTCGTGCCAGAACATATGTGTGTGAGAGAGAGAGGGGGAGCATGTGTGCACATGTGTAGGAGCTCTGTGTGCACATGCACACACTCCACACAGTTTTGTTTGGACAAGCCATGTTTCGGCAAAGTCAACAACAACTAATTGCAAATAAACTGCACTTTTATTCAGCCCCCAAACCAGCTGCTTTCAGTGGGAAATAAAAGCATCACTGGCTGTTGCTACATGACCCAGTAACTTCAGATGCTGTACCTTCTGTTCCATCACAGTGCTTTCCATTTTCTGGCCAAAATGAACATTGAGGTGCTGAGAGTCTATTCATCTACTTATTCAGGGCTCAGCACCACTTTTCAGGAGCACTATATAAATTCAGAAGTTGCCTGAAATAATAAATAACTGTGACAGGTACAGAAACAAAGCCTGCAGCTCTAAGGCTAGTGTTTCCCTCTCCAGAGAGGTTTTTGTTCCCCTGTGTCTGCAGGACAGAACATTCCAGTGATGTTTCAGCACTGATGGGCCCTCAAGCCTCAGCCAGGAGAAAAGTCAGTTTTCTGGCAGAAAACCCTGCATAGCTCCTGGAACTGAGTGAAGAAAAGGAGAAAAGATTAAATACTTTGTTTACCATAACATGACATCACCATCCTCACTGGAGAAAAATGCAAGTTCATCTTTCTTCCCGGGGATGGTCCATATGACCCAAGTGATTATCCCTGCTGGATAGCACGGCGTTGTCCTTCCCCTCCACACCAGCACACTCAGACATGCTTGACCTCGTGGCCACCAGCTCCAGCAGGGTGCAGATGCAACCCACAAAGCTCCCAGTGCTGAATTCCCTTTGCAAGATGTGATGTTTTCCCTCTTGGCTGAGCCTGAACGTGCACCCAGAGCTGCTGACTGTGGAAAGCTGTGCCGTCCTCTGGGACAGTCTGTGGGGTCCATGCGATCAGGGAAGGATTTCTGCCCAGAAAGACTTTGTGTTGCCCACTGCTTTAATCATCAGCATGTGCTGGCACTTAGAGCAGGGCAGAACATGCCCAGGCCTTTACAGAAAGCAAACCATTTCCTCCACAGGAAACAGTCACTTGAGATGGCATCTGTCACTCAGGTGCACAGAGGAGTTGTGGTTCTCTGGAAAACACCTGGCTCTGAGGAAATGTTTGGCTTAATTCAAACATGGCTAAGTTAGCAAAATCTTTTTCATATGGGGTTTCTTCTCCCCCCTCCCTCCCTCCCTCTTTCACTTCCCTTCTAACCCTGTCCCCAAAAACTCCAGTTATTTGCAAAGGCTCTGCTATTGACTATATATCTCTTTCTGTCCTCTGGAAACTAAGTAGTGTTTGAGGATCTCACGGGACAGGTAAAGCCAGGATATCTCAGAATATCACATTTTACCTATTTTATTGCTTCCTGGTTCTGCTCTCATGGCCTCCCAACAGATTTGGTCCATCAAAACCAGTTTTAGTCTTCATGACAAAGAGGTTAAACGAAAAGGATGGGGTTTCTGCTGGAAAGAGGGGCCATTGCTCTGTTCTGGGAACAAGGAGTATCTGAAAGTGTGCAGAACTGTGTGACTGTTCTGACAACCAGAAATACATTAAAAACACAGTGGTAAATGGTATTGTAGTCAGCTGAGATGTCCCTGCAGTGAGGATTTCTTCCACCTAAGTGGAACTCAGATTGAGTTGTCAGAAAGCTCCAGTAAATCTTCCTACTCACATAAGACCAGAGCCAGGGGAGTGCTTTACTGCTCTGAGATGGAATGGAAAACCAGAGCTCCAAAATCCTTGCAAAGGGATCATCTCAGGAGGGGAAATGGTGTGGATCAGCTGAAAAGTTCTTTCTGTTTTTAATGCTACAGGCAACAGCAAAGCAAGATAAAACTGTGAAAAAAAAAATCCAGATCTCATGCTTTCCATATTTGAAACCACTTGGAAGTGTTTTCAGGACTGGGAGATTTACTGAACTGGCCCTTGTACATACAAACACAGGCAAGTTATCTTAGATTACGTTTTACATTTTACAAAAACCTACTTAGAAAATTCCTTACCAAACATGTTACATAATTACAGCAGCAAGAAAACACCAAAAGAAAGCATAAATTTTAAAAAAAGGTCCTGGAAAAGATTCCCACCTGAATAAAAATAATGTTTCAAAACAGTAGTTCATTAAGACACTGTGTTCTGATCACTCCTCTCCAGGCACTGGTAGGAGCCCAAGCAAAAACATGTTCAGAGGTGACAGCACCCAGTGCAGAATTACCACATCCCTAAGATGCATGTGCCAGATGGACTAAAGATCATTTGGTCTCCAGCAATCTCTTTTTTCATTATTATCTGGAGAAAAGACTCTGCTGTGTGGAGCTTTGTACTGGAAGTGAGCAGAGCACTCAAACCTGGAGGGGCTCAAGGGATCTCACCAGGCACTGCTGCACAACCTCCCTGGACACAACCTTGCACCAGCTCCAAGCAGCCCAAAATAACCTGAGCCTGTGCATACAGACAGGCCAAATAATTCAGAACCATCAGCTGAAAAGGCCATTTCTTTGTGTGAATTCAAGGGGATTCAAGGGACAGTAATTCATTCAAATGTTGACTTGTTGTTGGGCTGTCCTTCACAATTGCTTCAAGAGTAATTTTGGCCTCAAGAGTTTCTTTAATTGAATCAGATTTGGATGGGAGTCCACCAGCACTTCATTTTTATTTGAATTTTATGATTCAGTTTAGCATTTAGTTTCAGTTGCAATCTGATTTTATTATACTTGCTCCTGGTGGAAAATGTATCCACCTATTACCAGCACCACATAAATTCAGATGCTGTCTCAAGGAACATTCTCACATGCATGAGAGCCTACATTTCATATATAATATGCCTACTTGTTGATAAGGCTTGTTGCACCAGTCAGTGCCATGACCTTTCCAGAGGAAGTATTGTTTCAATGTATAATATGTCACAAAGGCAAAGGACTGTGACTTTTCCTGCTGCTGTAACTCATGGTATTTTTGGGGTCATCCTTAGAGAGGTGGAGATGCTTCAGCCACACACTGGGTACTTGATCCAGCACAAGTGTTGATTTGAGAATATGTTCCTTCTCCAAAGAAGGATATTCACATGTCTCCAGGGCTTCTTTTTGTATGAATAAAGAGCTCTGTTTCATAGATCTGTTTTCCCTTCCCGTGTGGATTATAGATGCTGAAATAGCCTAGCAATGGTTGCACTGCAACGTTTGCTCCCTGAAGGCATTCAGGGGAGCCGCAGTGTTTCCAGAAGGACTGAGTATTCATGCTGCAGCACCACCATATCCACTGCACTTTCAAGAAGCAAACTGAAGCCAGAAGGGCTGTGACTGTGCCATGGGGGACACTTTCCAGGCAGTGGGGATAGGACAGGGTTGCCTCAGAGTCCCCATCACCATCTGCTTTTGATCCACGTCTGAGAGAACAAGGGGAGGAGGTGACTCTTTAGGAGGCTCTTCTACCCCTGTGATTTTACACTCACACCCAGGATGTGAGTTTTGGGGTCTGCCTGCTGACAGGGTGAGTTATCAGACACATCAACAGCAACCCCTGCCTGAGCTGCCTTACCCCATGCACAGCCTGGTTTCCTGTGCCACACTGAGCTCCACAGCCCTGTGATCAGACAGAGCTGCCTGCCTTCTTCAAGTCAGGTTCCCTGCAACAGAAAACAAGTAGATCATTCCAGATTCCAAGGTCTGCAGGCCAGATCACTTTTGAACACTAGCAAATTAAGAAGGAATTCAGATTTAATTAATTATCTTCCCCTCCCCCCGATATAATCCAAGAGCTTTTGTAACATCTGAAACTTTTATCAAAGTTGACAATGGTATAAATACCTCCCTGCCAGCTCCTAGAGTGCTAGCAAACAATCTTTCATCAGGCATATGAACTCTTACAGACAGAGCAAGATATAAACACCCATATGTAAAGCACATTCTCTGGACTGGGTCCACCATGAGCAAAACCCTCCTGCTTCCCTGGAACCAGCAACACAAACTCCCTTTATACATCTTAAGTGTCCACAGTCCAAACAATAACACATTACCATGCTCTTGACACTGCTGTCAAAATAAACAGCTATTTATTAACATTCTACAAGGCATTATTTTTAAAAGAAATCAATCGAGCAATAATGTCAGAAAATAATATATATTCCTCTGTTCCAGAAAACAACATCTCCCTTTTACTGAAGACAACATCTGGCCCAGATAACAGCTGCCAAGGGTAGAGCTAAGAGTCACTGATTGCTGTTGCTTGGTGGTTGCTCGAGTATTTTTGAGAATTACAGCATTTTTTCACTGTGTGGTATCACTGCCAACTATTCCCTGGGATCCCGGGAGGACAATGCATTCCCTTTCTGCTCTCACTGGGTAAACGGAATAAAGGCTGAACATGGTGTTTGCTCTCACTCATCAAACCTGCACTAAATAGAAAAAAGATATTAAAAGCTGCCTCCCCCTCTCTCTTTCTGAGGTGAAAATGCCCCCATCTTCACACAGGGAGACTTTTGCTGCCTTTTGTTCCTGTTGGTCAAGCAAATTTAAAGATATCAAGGAACCTCTTGAGAAAACCAAGAGAGGAAACGTGAATGCAAAGTGAACTTACAAACAAAAAGCTATTTTTAGTGGTGGGGGAAGCTCTTAGCATTGGACAAACAATACAAGGAAGTTTCAGACACTCACTGCTAAAGAGAGCTAATATCCCCTTGTCGCTGCCCCACCTAGTCTGGATACAGGAATGCTGCTGTATTCTCAGGCTTCCCACCACCCCCAAATCATCCACCTTCCCCTTAGCACGGTGCAAAAGTTCAGGGCTTGTGCTGAGAGCACCTGGTTGGCTCACACACACACACACACAGAACCTCACCCTCCTGCTGGCACAGGTGATTCAAGGTCACAGCTCTGTAGAGCTGTGGGGGTGGCTGGTGGCACTTCCATTTCCAGTGCCATCAGATGTGGTGGCAGAGCACAGCTGGAAGCACCCACAAGGCTGAGGCCAAAGAGCAAAGGAAGCCTTGTGTACCCCAGGCACAGGATTAGGGCAGAGCAGTTGGGCAGAAGCAGGAAGAATGACCTGGATGGCCTTGGGACAAACTTTCCAGAATACAGAGCAAAATATATATCAGTGGAGTCTCACTGGTGCTCAGCAGCTGTAGATTCAGCACATAACAATGTGACTTTGGAAGCCCCCACAGATCCCCCTTTTCCTCCTAGAATTTCAGCTCTCCACATGCACAGGAAACACAAATAATATATATTTGTCAATCAGTTATCAATGTGCAGGTCCTCTGGGGAGGAAAGCTTTTACGCAGGAGTTTGTCCAGTCAGTTCAGTCCTTGCTCCAGCTGCACACCTGTTTATTTATTTATTTGTTTGTTTGTTTGTTTGTTTGTTTGTTTGTTTGCAGCCAGAGTGAGTAGTCAGTGGTCAAGCACAACCAGACTTCCAAGATCAGTGAAATAAAACTGCACATGAAGGACATTTTGAGACTTTTCCCAGATCTTTGCATTTCCCAGCGACCTGAACCAATGTCCAGGGAACAAAAGATCCTAAGACAGAAATATCAAGGAGCAGACAAGTTTTTTATTTCTTGCTGCTGGTTTTGCTGTGAGCTTATAAACACCTAAAGCCAGGCTTTGATGACAGGGTCTATCAGAGGCTGGGTGCAACATGGAACTGCATAAAAAAAAAATAGAATATATACAGAATTGCTCAAGTCCCTATGTGGCCCTGGTGCTTATATAGACTCACAGGAGGTCAGTCAGGGACATTTTGCAGATCTGCCTGCCAGAGGGAGAGAGGGATATTTATTACATTTCAACTAAGCCTTACTCAATGTGCCCTTCCAGGGACAAAATTCAGCTTTGTTCTGGGCCACAACAGAGACAGTGTAACCAGCAGGTTGAAGGAAGTGGTTCTGCCTCTGTATTCTGCACTGGGAGGCCAAGTTTGGATATTTCATCCATTTTTGGGCTTCCCAGGACACAATCCTGAAGAAGGGGAGGGAGCCAGTGAGGCCAAAGCACATGGCATAAGACATCAATGGGGAATGACAGCTTCTGTGAGACTGTGAGTTGACAAAGATCAAACCTGCTCTCTCTAAAGTGCACATCTAAAGAGAAGCTGCACCATGAGAGATTTAGATCAGCTACAAGAAAAAGACAATTTTACCCTAAGAATGGTAAAACACTGGACTCAGAAGAATTCAGAAATCTTATATCCATGTATTTTTTCAGTGAATCTTAATCAGTTACATAGGGAAGGTCCTCTATACCCATCAAGTACTCAGCTCTCTTTGACCTGCCTAGGTGTGTCTGGCCTGCTCCAGGAAATTCACTTTTTATTTTTTTCCCCAAATGACACTTCTGTCACTGAATGAATCCCTTGGTCAGTTTCCAAAGAAAGTCACCTCTGATTTTGGATTCTGATCCTGTCCTAGAGGTTTTTAATCACTTTGTTCCACAGATATTTTGACCTTCTTAAATGTCACCTGTGGGAGAGGACAGGGTTGATGATTGCTGCTTCTTTCTAAATTATTTTCACATGGTTTTTAACGGTGTGGGGAAATGGTGATTGCAGAAATCCTCCAAAGGAAAACTACAAATAATTTGTTTCTGCTCTGGCTTTTGGTTCCAGTCCAGGGTTGGTCTGTGTCTGCAAAGGGTTAAGGATTAGCTAATGGAAAACTTTTGAGCAGCTCTGATAACAGAGTATGGCAAATAGTGGGATCAAGCTCAGGGCTGCTGGTCACACATTGCAAATCACAGGCAGTACCAGTCTCAAACCCTGAATGTTTCTGCTTCTGGGCTGCACTGAGCCCTGCAATAACTCACCTACCACTCCTGAGAATGCTTTGGGATCCCCCCTTCCACCCAGGAGCTGACAGATCTGCAGCCATGCATTGCTGTCCCCCAAATCTCTGCCCACTGATACCTCACAAAAAGGGGAAGCTGCTGTTTCAGAGCAGGCACTCTGAACTCCAGCAGTCAGAAGGTTTAGTGGAAACTGTGCACTGACTTTGGCTGTGGGTTTGTTCAGCTTTTTGAGAAGAGAGATTGCTTGGTAGGGTGATAGTGAGCTCTCTATAGTAGGGAGTGATGCTCAAGCACAAAGGTGTTGCAATGTAAAAAATAAAATACACTGTGAAAGACATTCACAAAACCATACAATTCTAGGATATGGTCTGTCTTTTATCCTGTTTTCTGCCCAGTTCCATGGGTGGGCAAGGCAGCACTGGCTTGAGGCACAGCACTGTTCCCCCCACACACCTGGGACTGCTCCCTGCAAAAGCATCTTTGCACAGCCAGGACCAGCCTCGCACCCAGGGGAGCCCAGATGTTGAGCACAGCTGGCAGCCACATTAGGAGAGGCTCTTGAAGTTGCTGTGGAATTTGACCACTGTTGAAGCCAAGAGTGGAGTGGGAAAATGCCTTCTGCTCTGTCTTATGCTTTAATTCCAAAGCTGCACCTCACTCCTCTCTGCTCCAAAAAGAAACAGCGGTGCCACAACCATAATTCAGTGCAGCTGCTGTTGAACAGTGCAGGGGAGATGTAAAAACTGATGTTACTATGAACACACACTTCACCTTTGGGGTTAAGCTGCCTGGTTTCCTTCCACTGACATGCAAAACTCACTCTTCCCCATTTTCCTCCAAAGATGAGCACAGCTGATGGTGCAGGTACAAAAGAATCCAATGGCACTGATGTCAATGGGAAAACCCTGACCCCACAGCACTCTGCTGATTCTCAGGGGCTCACTGAGCTGTGCATCACACCCAAGAGCACAGAGAGCCCTGTGACAGTGACATGACACCTGATCGCCCATGACACCATTTACTTCTTATCCCCAATGGTACCCTCAGCTCCGTGGCTACAGAAAGTGATGAAGCAGCTGCTGCCACAGTCTCTCGGGGTAAAGAAGCAGGAATTGTGTGGATCAGGCCCAGAGCCCCATCTCAGATGTTGGCCAGCCCCAGCTGGGTCAGGGGAAGGTGTGAGGCACCCACATGAGGCAGCTCTGATGTTTCACTGCAGCCTGCCTGCCTTAGGAAAAGATGAAAACAAATGAGTTTACAACCTTTTGTCAGCCTGTCCCAAGGATGTAACTTCACAAATATTTAGGTCAAATGGGGCACACCCTGTGCTGCACAGAAAGAGAAGGGAAGAAAACCCAGGGCTTCAGCTTACAAATGCCACACTGTGTGCTAGATAAGATAAACTGGTGACACTCACTTGCTATGACTGTGGCTGCTGCCCTGCTGGCTCAGCCTGGGAGCTGAAGGTGACTTAGGATAAAAGTGAGGTGAATACTTGCCAGTGCAAGCCATCATTTTCAACGTGATAGTCACAAAAAAAAACCTCTAGCTAGTCAAAGAAAAACAAGGATGAACGTAAACTAAACTAAGCCTCTCTCTGCTGATGTTTTTAAACTCAATAGTTTATATGAGGGATTTACCAGAGGGAAAATCCTGCCGGGATTCATGGGAATGTGCCCAGTTTAGCCATCAGTGCACAAAAAGTCACAATAATGTCCCCACAAGCATGTTGCAAAGGTGAAAACCAGCTGTAGAGGCTTGCAGTTCCTGTCTTATCCCTGGTTCCTTTCTTATCCCAGTCTGCTCCTCGCTGGGACAGGGGCTGGTGAGTTCTGCCCGGTCCCCAGCCAGAGCCAAGAACCACTGACAGCCACAGGCTGCTTCTTCCTAAGCCATGACAGGTTTCTCAGGTATCACAGGAAGTATCACCAAGGTTCCTAATTAGCCTGGAACTCAGTTTCCTCATGGCAAAGCCCTATCAGGATAATCTCTGTCTCAGCAGTGCCTGGGGCTCTGCTCCAGCTCATGGAAATGGTGTCCTCTGCACATTCCAACATACGATGAAGGGAGGATATAACCTGTCCACAGGGATTTGTCCAGGACTGTCCAAGGGCAGGGAATCAAGCTAGCTGCAGCTTCCCTGCACTCAAACAAATCCTGACCTGAGCACTGGCAGGGCAGAAACCTGCCCTGGCCCCAAGGCCTCGTGTCCTGTCCTGTCAGCAAGGTGGGACAGAGGCAAAAGCAGATGAAAGCTCCAGCTCTGGCCCAGTCTGAGCAAGGGGGTAGGGAAATCTCTTCTGTGGTTTGGCACAGAAGGGTGTCCCACGTCCTTGGTGTCCCCAGGGTGGCATCACGGCTGGCACATGAGCACAGCAGAGACATCACACAGCTCTGTGAAGGAGATAAAGGCCAGCTCAGAGGCAGCCCTGAGAGCTGGCAGCCTGGCCCACGGCTCTTTTCCTCCATCAGCTGTTCATCATTTGCCCCAACTGTGTTAATTCACACATTTCTCTCTCCCAGTTCCCATTGTTTCCGAGCAGGGCATTGTCATGGGGCCAGTTCTATATTTACAACAGGATGTCAGCCTACGCTTGCAGTTGCCTCCTTTGAACTGGATACTTTTACCTTCTATGTTGGCAAGGATGCAATTCAACAGAAAGGTAGAAAAATAAACATATGTGTATTTAAGACACACTTGGTTGTATTGAAACGCACAAGTGGCACTTCTTCCTACTGGCCCTTCCACCCTCCCAGCCAGGAGAGCACAGGTTTTTTCATGACATAAACAAAAGATTATTTCCTAAGAAGATTGAGAATTTCCTTTAAAGGAAAAAAAAAAATAAAAAGGAGGAAGGAATCTGCAGAATACCCTTAGGAAGTTGCAGCTCTAGAGGCCCTTTAGTCCCTCACCAGCAAAACGTATTTAAATATAGCATGGCCTGCCCAGAGCATAGCCTGAGAAATTCCATGTACCCAGCAAAGAAACCACTCTGCAGCCAGGGCCAGAGGCTGCCAGGCTTTAGACTCATGTCCCTTGTCCTGATAAGGGCCCAGGACCTGCAACCAGGCCTGAGAGCTGCATCTTTCAGTTGACTGAAAATCAAACCAGACTTGGGATATGAAGCACCCACCTCCTCTGCCCCTCACCCTAGGACCACCAGGCTCTCTCTGTGCTCTTCAGGAAAGCAGATGATTCCAGGAGATTTGAAAAGCTCCAGCCTCATATTCCTTGCAATGCTGTCTCAAGACTGCTCTTGGCTGTGAATAATTTCTGTTATTTCTTGGACAACCAGAGCTCTGTGAAGTTATGCTTGCATGACCCCCACCCCCCCCCCCCCACCTTGCTGAAATGATGAACTTTCATGTCCAATGCAGCAGGTTAGAAAGCAGGTCAGAAAGTTCTTCTTCTCAAAACAACAATATTTGGAGGTAAAACTAGAATGTTTCAAATCCCAAGTGCTGTTCATGCCTCATGGGAAATGCAGCTCTGCATCACATTTGTGTTTTTGCAATGGGTGAGGAGCGAACTACATTTCCTCTGACACGTTGTGATCTCCCCAGGTAGTGAAAAGGGTGATACACCAATGACAGGAATGGCTGGGAATCCACCCAAGCATCCTGGCCACTGATGGGAACAGGGACATGTGCAGTCAGGACTGGAAGACCCATGAATGGGAATTTCAAGACACGAATGTTTCATCCTGGTCAAGATTACCATCATAGTTTCCAATGGGATCAGCCCACTTCCCGGATTGAATTTACCTCTTTCCCCTCAATCTCCCTGGAAAGTGGCTCACTTTGTGATGGTGGAATTAGTCAAAACTGAGCCTTCCAGGCAGAATGTGGGCAGGAGTGTTTTGTGCAACGTTAGATTGGAGCTGTCCCCTGTCACTGCAGTCTCCATTCGATGCTGTACCTGCTGTGGAGCCACACTGTGACTTTGTGCTCCAGAACACTCTGACCTGTCTCCCACACACTCTCCAGAGCACACACAAGTATAAACCACATTCAGTTGTAATGAGAAGCTATGAAATAACTCAGGCTCTCTGGCAATAAACTTCTGTTGTAACAACAGGCTTTGGCCATGGATTTATCTGCCAAGGATCCTGCATCCCATACAGCACAGGGCAGCTGCAGCAGGATGAACTCTAGAATGCTATAATATAAGCAGGAAGGGCTGTAATTTGAAGACCTTCCCACAACAAGTAAGTAAAACAATCTCCTCTTTTAGAAGGCAACATGCTTCTTGCATAGGGGTCCTTTAAAACAATATACAGAGCTGCTGAACAGGAGTCACGGGGGGACCCTCTCTGATCCTCAGTTCATTCTCAGATTTAGCTGATAGTTTCTCTCTGACTGCTCTAGTTCATACTGAGGAGCTCCAGGTTTTACTTGCAAATGCAGAAAAGGCTGCACATCCCACTGGCTGTTTCCTGAGCCATTTGCAAGGACAGAGGTACTGACATAGAACATGTGAATTTGCTCCTTGTTTCCAAATAATCGGCGTCCTGGTACCTCAATGTCCTCTCAGCAGATGGAAGCTGGTTCTGATCAAGCTGCATTTCCCATTCTCATCAAGCTGCATTTCCCATCCTCATCCGAGACTCTTTGGGGAATTCTCTTCAGATATCAAAGATCAGTATTAGAACAAGCTGCAGCTGCATCAGATGAGCTTCAATAAATGACAGAAAACACTAGGACAGACAAGACAATTGTCTTTTCTCTGTCCAGCCTTCATATTTGGGATCTAAAGTTAACTCTGGAAAAGGCAGAAAGCCAGATTATATTATTGTTATGTCAGACTAGCTGTTATCCCTGGATTCAAGGCAAGTAGACATGCTTTATGGAAAGAAACACTATTCTCAGCCCTCTACTACAGTTTGTTCATTATTTCCTACTGTCTTCAGACCTGGCCATCTTTCAAACATCCCAAAAAATCTGGGCAGTAATAAGAGACTAGGAGACCATGAAGAAAAGGCAAAATATTGACATAATCTAGATCTAAAGACACTCCAGTAAATGGCTATTAATGTATGTTTCAATTACATTGATAAGGCAGTATCTAACACCAAAGCCCTGCTTCTGTCAGAAAAAGGCTTTCAAGGTGCAAGAAGATTTTGTTAACCCCCTCACCCTGAGGAAATCACTGCTGGTCTTCAGGGAGATGCACTGCACAGAAAATCCTCTGTGGATTACATGTCGCAGGAGTTTTGCAAACCTCTGTTACAACTATGGGGGTTTCTAGCACAGGGACACTGCCAACAATCTACCTTTGTTTGATGCCTAAATCCTAAATATTGTTGGTTTGCTGCAACAGCCAGGGATGCTGCAGGTCATGACAGAGCCAGGAAATCCCAGGGCTTTTTGGATGGGATCACAGTATCCAAGGAAAACCACACAGCCCATCCAGATTAAGCCTCACTGTGTTAATTCTGTGCAGTGTGGCTTGGGAAATGGAGGTTTCTCAAGGGGAAAATGGATCTTTTAGCACTGGGTTAAAGATGATTTGACTGTCCACATGTGAGCTAGATGAGAAGAATGTAGAAAAACATTTCTCACTCACTTATAGGATGTTTTGGGTGGGAAGAGACCTGCCATAGTCAGGTGGCTTCACCCCCCCCCCCCCCCCTCCAAATCTGGCCTTGAGCAATTACCTTTAACAGCGACTAAAATATCATAATACTTGGCAGAGTGAAAGCAGCAGAAGCAGAGTAGGAAATAACAAGGCCCAGCACTTCTACAGAGCTATATTTCATTGCTGCACACCGAGTTTGGAGCAGTGGAAACAACACAAGCTGTGCAGTAGAAATCAGTCGCCATGGGCACTCCTATTTCAGCCAGTGCTTCAGAGAAATTTATGGCTAATCAGGAACATGACATTATTGTGGCCAGCCAAGTGCAGATGTGGGCTTGTATAAACCTTTCCTTATCATTCCTGAAAGGGATGTGCTGCAGTCTGTCACTCTTCAATAAACAATTCCACTGCCAAGACCTCAAGCTCTGCCACATCGTGTCCTGAGGATCTGCACTTTCCTTACAGAGAAAGATGCAAGAACAAACATAACAAACACATAGCCACAGCCCTTTTGGGCTGATGGGTTTCCAAAAAGGGGTAAATGCTGATTACTCGTGTGTGTTATTCTGCCTACAGACTAGGAAACATCCAAAGTCTAAAAGAAGCCAGTGATAAACCTCCACCTGGATTCATGAGGCTTTGCACCTGCCTTAAGAATATTAGACAAATTTAAACTACCATCTAAGCATAGGCTGTGTTTTGGGGGAAAAAAAAAGACAGCTGGAAAACATTCTAATTTACCAGTCTTGAGATTTTGCTTTATATTTTTGCTAACAAGTTTTCCCAGTTATTAAAAAAAAAAAAAAAAACAAACTGGTCCACTGAAGATTCCTCTTCATTTTTTATAAAAAAGAGTTGCTGGGGTACAGGTGCATTGCTTTTACAGCCATTTTTCCTGGTTTCACATTTCTCCAAGCTCTTGTTTTCCCCATCCCTCATGTTTGGCTGGCCACCAGAGTGGCTTTTCTGAGATGCTGCACGGAGCATTCCCCATTTATACACAGGGAGGGGCTGGTGAAGACATCTGGTAATTTTCTTCCTGCAGTTTTAACATGAAAAGGGAGTTGGGGAAAGAAAAGGTAGCCTTCCTCAGGCCATATCCTGCAGCAGCCAGGGACCCACCTGGTCCCTGAAGAGCATTAGAAAATCCTCAATGTTTTGCTAACTCGTGAGCTGCCTCACACAGCCCCTGAACAGCAGGGAAGAGCCAGAGCTCTTCACAGTTAACTTCACTTAGCTGCTCCCTAACTCTCACAGCTCCAGTGGTCCGCTCCAAGTGCAAGCAGAGAAGCTGCCCAGGGTATCCATCAGCCCGGGGGCAGGGAATGGAACCAGATCTCCCATGTCTCCAGTGCTGGAGCCTGAACTGACTGGAGGGGAGGCAGTCGGGGCTGAATGCACCTCAGCTTCCTCTGTGTGTGCTCAGAGCTCAGGGAGCTGTGGGCAGGGGGAGCAGGAGAACATCTTGGAGGGCAGGGGCAGAAGGTCTTCTGTTGTGCTGAGCCCATCTCACCAAACTCCATCCAACCCAAACAAAATCATTTTGCTTTTTGCCACGGAGGAGCAAACTCAAGTGTTACAGGGCTAAAATCTCTTTCTACCCTTTCCTTCTTAGACAAAGGTCCAGTGCCACATCCATGGACTGGAAACCTTTTGGGGATGATTTCAGAGACTCAGTCTGGAGAAAGTTAGAGCTCTATTAGGAATATTTCTCTTCCCTGAAAGTTTATTCAGCTGTAACTCTGAAAGTTATGTAAGGGAACAAGACAAAATTAGAATATTGGACAAAAATAGCACTAAAAGAAATGTTCATCCTTACTCCATCATTCTGAAGCCACTTCAGGGTCTTTTCTGGTTCTTCACCTAAAGCAGTCCTTGCTATAAGCTGGCATCTGGCTGAATGCCATGACATTTGCAATGCCCAGGCAAAAAGTCACCTAGGATGGTAACAGCCTGGTTTCACATCCATTTGTGGCAATGTCCATGGCTGTGCTTCCCAGCCCTCAGTGCTTTTCTACAGAGCTTAAACCCAGGTCCTGACAGTGAGTCAGCACTGAGCTGTCAAACCAAGCTGAAACCTCCAGGAAGCAGAATGTTCTCTCTGCATACCTTTTGTACCACTCAGTACATTACATAAACTCCCAACGGGGAGAGCCATAGCAATGCTTTGGGAGGATATATTTATTCCAGCAGTAATTCTAGCATTTAAACTTTCTGACAGCTGCTGTGGACAAATATGCAATAAAAATCAAAGCCAATTCAAAGCTGGTATTCAGAGGTGGGAGGCTGCGTAAGCGTTTGGGTTCTGGGCTGTGCTGTGCTTTGTTTAGCATTCAGACACTGTGGAGGACTCTAGCATCCCTTTTCCACACTCAAGTCAAGCCCAAGTCACTTTGGCTTCACTTTCCAAGCTTGGCTGTGTAAATCTAGAGCTCTGTCTCCCATTATCTGAGCATTTGGCTGCCATAGTCTAAAACATGACTGGCCCATGACAAGCAGCTTGTAGGAACAAGCAATTTGAGCATCCTCAGCTGCTCCAGTTCACACCTTCCCTGCTGCTGCAAGCACCAGATCCTCTGTCAGGGACAGGGACCGAGAGCTGAGGCCAGTAAAAGCTCCAGTCACTGCCTGGGCCTGTCTGGCAGGGCCCTTGGGGATCCACACAATGCTCCTATTCACATTCAGTGGAAAAAAAAGTAGCCTGTGCTGCAGAGGTCCTGAGCTCGCTACTATTCCATCCCGGAATCACAGGAAAATGTAGGTCAGGAGAGACCCCTGGAGGTCAGCTAAACCAGTCTTCCACAAGGACAACCTGACACCTCTTTAGATGAGCTCATGATGACACACTATTCCAAACCTGAGGTCAGGACAGAGACCCTACAACCGCCCCACAGGTTCCTGTGGAGAACATCCTCCCTTACAAATCACCCAAAACAGCAGAACTTCCTCTTCTCAGAGCTTTTGGGGGAAGTCAGGGACATTTGCCACAAGCCACTTGCCCAAATGAAGTGGTAAAAGGGACCCCACATGTCAAGGAACCATACTGATTTTGGGAAGTTATATGTGACTGGCTCACTTAGCAGGACTACATCAAATCCCTGCTGTTTACAGCACTCAGGAGGAATTCCAATGATTCCTCCCTCAAAAGAGCTAAAAGTGTGGTGTGTCCACAGCCTGCAAAGAGGTTCTTGAAGCAATCACCTCTCCACAGCTGTGCACTACATCCTTCAAGCACAAATGGTTGTTGTTTCTACCCTCAGTAGGGTTTCTACCCTTTGGAGGGTCTGTGTTATCTGCAGGGGTGAATAAGGGCTCATACACAGAAAGTTTGGATATTTTGTTAAGTAACAGGAGGTCTGTACCATACAGCCTCTGAGATGGACAATCTAAACACTTGCTTTTATTGAAGCTCTTCTTTCATTTACAGCAAGCATCAAGGTTATTGTGCTGCTTATGCCAGTAGTCAAATTAATTGGTTTTCTGGAGAGATCTATAAAAACTGTTTTCAGGACCTGCCAGGACACATGCACTGCAGCTGGTCAGCAGGGGAAATACTTTACTGTCTTTGACAGAAAATGTCATTTTTATAAGTAATCTTCTGTTACACTTTGTCTCAACAACCTGTGAAGGAATTTGCACAAGATCTCTTACTGTTCTGAGCTGCCTTGCCAGTTTTCAGTACTTTTGCTGAGCTGGTTGAAAGAAAAATATACACAGCAGAAAGGGATCCGTCAGTAGAACGGGGAGGAAATTGCATCCTGGAGCAGAGAAGGCTTTGAGTGATGTTGTCTTCAGTCTCCTGTGAAGCCAGGAAATTCATGTCCCTTTCCAAGCCCAAACTTTGCCCACCTAAGCTATCAGACCATATTATAGTTGCCATCAGTTTTGCTCACTTCTTCCCTTGATCTGGCTCTTCCCATGACACTTGTCAGCTCTCCCATGTCATTTCTGCCTCCTCTTGGATTCCCAGTATTTGAGACTGGGCCTGTTTTACCTTTACAATACATATTAGCAGAATCAAATAACTACAAAATAAATAAATAACATAACATAACATAACAAAAAACAACTGGAAACCCACAAAGGCAGCTGACTCATCACCAGTGTTCAATTTAGAGAACAAAGGTCCTTGTTGAAATGTCCACAGTGGTGTGTCTTCTGGGACTAACATTGTTTCAGAAGCTTCTGGAGAAACTGGATTCATCTGTGGTTTGGGGCAAGATAAGCACAGCAGGTGTACTCCCTGTCTCCAGCATCCCAGATCCTCTCCAAGCTGATTTCCATCCTCCTCATTCCAACAAAACAGTGATCACCAGGGTCACTGATGACATTTTCTTGGCCAATTCTCTACTCTTTTCCACTTTGGCCTCTGATTGTGACAACCTTGCATCTTGTCTCAGCTTTCATGATCCCCTCCTCCAATATTTCTTTCTTTGGGAATGCTTTGCATATTAAGCATAGAAAGGGACCTTCCCACTGGTAATTGGATTCAAATCAAAGAGGGGTGGGGGTGCATTAGTTTGTAATTTTCTTCTTTGAAACAAACTCTCATAGGAACTTCTAATGGTGTATTCTGGATTATCAGACTGAAAACAGCAGAGTGATCCCAGACCCTCATTCTACATGTGGTGAAGCTGAGGGACAGAACACAGCAGCACTGGAGGTGCAGTTCACATTGCTGTACTTGCTGTCCTTGCTCCAGGAAGACACCTGGTTGAGCCAGACCATTGACCAGAGGGAAATTCCTTCCAAAGGTGAGCTTGCACAGTCTGTTCTCAGACAGGAATGAAGGTTTTCCACTCACTGCAGGTTCCAGAGCCACACATCTGATCAAATGAGACAGCTCAGAGGAAAGTCTAGCATATCTAGGGATTACCTAAGGGACTCCCAAAAACCCCTAAAACTGAAATGTAAGTTTTCCAGGAGACCAGATAACAGAAGAATGATGTGCAAACAGCACAGATGCACTCAGCAGGAACTGAATGGCAGTGACACCGAGCCACCAACGTGCTTATGGTCACAGAATCACAGAACAGGTTGGAACAGACCCCAAAAGATCATCTGGTCCAAGCTTTAATGGGAAAGGGAGCCCAGACAAGGCTATGTAGCAACTCTAACACCTCCCTGGGGAAGTTTGACTGATTATCCTCATGATTTTTAATTCTTACTCTGTAATATTTCTTTTTTATATTAAGATGATGGGATCACCCTGCCAACAAGGAAGGCCTTTTCTACTCCCTAGGATTTATTACTGACAATGCAAACAATGTGAGGGATTGTCTCATTTTTCTGCTGCTTTTTCCTACTGTCCATTTCAAGGTTGTGGAGCAAGATCCACCCAGGTGCAGATGTCAAAAGCAATATTAAGAAGGTCATCTCTGGTCACAGGCAGCTCTAATTGCCAGTGGCAGTGGGATGCATTCTCTTCTTTAGATTCAAAGCACAGCACTTGAAATATCCTGTAGGATTAAAACAATGCCCACTACAGCATTTCACCCCCAATTTTTGGGAAGAGGGCCAGACAATCACCACAATTAATCATACATTCCATATTCAGTCCCCATTCTTAGTTTCAACCTCATGCCTGTCCTTATGTTAAGGATGAGGCTGTGATCTCCACCCCAGAGAGGGTCTTTGCCCCAGTCACACACTATCAATCAGTCTGGCTCTCAGTAATGAGGAAAGATGCTTTCCTTCCTTCCACCTTCTATTTGGACCTTCACCTTCCCAGCGGGATCATTCTACTGGGTAAAGGAAGACAGAAATAGGCAGAAAGAAACATGTCAATATGTGCATTGAAGAGGAATTAAAACCAAAATATAATGAAATACCTGAAAGCACAAGGGAATTTGCTGGAAACTAGAGGAGAGAGGAAAAGAAGCAGCTATCACGTCTTTACTGCTGCACATGGAGTTAGTTTTGAAAAGTTTCTTCTCCCTGTCCTGCTTCCCTCCCCCTGCTTTCCCACTCCCCTGGGGAGGGGAAGCTAGAGAAAGTATCATTACAATATTAATCACCTTGAAAAGGATAGAAACCCAAGATTTTAAAACCACTGCAAGAGGGAGAAGCATCTTTAGGGGAAAGTTCAAACAGCTTCTTTTGCTTGAAGACTGCTGGAAACAATATGGCAATCATTATTTTCTCTCTCTCCAGTTCAGGGTCATTCATTTAATTCACACATGATGAACAACAGACATGCACATAGGTCCAACAGCAATATTAAAGCTGTCTCTCTTGCCAAGAATCATGCCACTAAAAAGCACATGTGAGTCTGGAAAGGGTTAATGGGCTGCTGGGGGCTCTCTTCTTGCACAGAGATAAAGGAGGGACAGCAGTCCAGATGGAAAACATGCTTCACTCTCACTGTGGACTATCCATGGACATGGCAAGATGAGTTGTCTGGGAGGGTGGAGGACCCTGTCACCTTCAGCTGAGCCCCTTGCACTCACTCTGGCTGTGGCAAAAACCTCCTGGAATGCATTTGAAAGGACAGCATGGGACCTGGTGTGGAGGTACCAGAATCCACAAGTCCAGCCTGGCTTTTGAGTAAAACCTGAAGTCTCACAAAAATGTTCAACTTGGGCTTCACTGCCCATTCTTGAACAGCTCCAGGAAAACTGGGTCATTTTTTACCCTTATGTGGGAGTATCTCTGGTGACAACCAGCCTTTGCTGCTCTCAGACAGGGTAACTTTCCAAAATAATAGCTCCCTTTCTACATGGACCACCAAACACTTGGGTTTTCAGGACAACCCTGACTGCCAGCAGCTGATTCTGCACTCTGCAGTAGAGTTAAAAGGAAACATGTCATCCAGCCAGAGTCTCCTATCCTCTGGCATCAGACAAATCACTACAAAAACAGAGGCTGTTGTCTGACCTGAATTCTTTCTTGCATCTTCCCAGTGTCATGTGCTTGTTCTCCACACAAACAGTCTGTGCCACTGAATTCTTGGTGTCATTCTGACCTGGAGCAGAGAGCCCTGTAGCATAGAAGTGATTTGATTTTAACCAGCAGCCACTGCATACTGGAGGAGGATACTTCCCACTCTGGCTTGGTGACCTTGAACAGGTAGTGTTATCTTTCTTCATCTCTTTGTTAAATGGAGACACTGGCGCTGATGACTCTTGTACAGCACTTTGACATCTACCAGTGATAAAAAGCCAGGTGTTGACATTATTGTGCAGTGAGCATTTACTCTCATCTGCTTTAAATCTCTGCCTCCTTCATTTTCATTGAATAACCCCTTTGTTCCTGTATTATGAAACACTGTGAGTAGACTCACAAGTGCTCACAGAAGTGAAAAGTGGACACAGCCTGATGGAGAGCCCCTCCACCAGAGCAGGACTTCCAGGGGAGAAACCCTGGAAGTGTCCCTGGGCTCCATGGATCCCAGTGGGAATGCTGCCAAGGGGGTGACTACTTTATTGCTGATTCACAGCAGATGATATAAAGACAAGCATTTCATAGCATTTTCTAATCTGCTTCTTGAGGGTTTAGTCATCCCAAAAGCCACTACGAATAGGGATTACTCTTTCCTTTCAACTAATTGATCTCTCATGTAAAACTGTGCCCAGTTAATGATTTCTACACTGCATGGTGGGGGTTTTTGTTTTTCTGGTGAAGTTACCACCATCTGTGGCCAAACAACACACTCAAGCCCAGTAACCTTTCAGAAAGATGACAGATGATGTCTGCTGCTCATTTCGTGTGTTTTCTGCCCAGTACGGTCTCTGAGGAAAGGAAGAAGGTGCCAAAACTGAAATAAGAAAGATAACACTGGTAAATGTCAGAGGTCCCTGGTGACTGCAGAGATCTCAGAGACTTGGGAATGCTGAACAGATGATTCACTGGGAAGGGTTGCCACATGTCCTGTTTTTGACAGATGGGACACCAACTTACTGTATTTAGGATCCTAATGGCATTATAGTAGCATCTACAGGCCTAGATAGTGAAGGTGATTAGTTTTGGGGCTTTGTGGGGTAGAAATTATCATGCAGGACAAGGAAACTGGATTTAATGTAAAACTTTGAGGCCAAATACTTGCATGAATATTTTGGAGCTGTTTATATCCAGGGCCTGTTTCACAGGTGCTGAAGGGCATCTTCCTTGCTGAAAAGACAGGTTTTGCCATAGTTATACATGCAAACATACCAGTTCTCTGTTGAAATTACATATATATATATATGTATAATTCACATTTCCTATAGAGCCTGCTACATCTCCCAGTCATTTGGAACCACACTTCACACCTGTCCTGAGCTCAACTGGACAATGCAGAGATTTTGCCTTAGTCCCATGGACAGATTTCAGAATTATTTCTGTTCGGGTTGGTCCAAAAGGAATTTTTTTATTTTTAATTTCTGGCATTGAAAAATATGTCATGTTGAAAAATTAGACATCATTTCCAAGTGAATAGGCAATGTATCCTCTATGTGAAATGCTGAAATCACAGTCCAACTTTCCCATATTTCCCTCTGCATTTTCAGCCAAAACCACTGGCTGAATGCAAAAGTACATGAACAGCCCTAAATCCCACCCTATTTCTAATTGAGTTCACTATTCAACAAATAAATAAAGCCATGCAGCTCTAATGTAATGATGTTTGTGATGACATTTTCCACATTCTGCTCCAGGTCTCTATGTCATTTATCCCACGACAAGCTGGTGTAATATACCCTACAGCAGGGTTAAGAATTTGGAGTCTGCTACTGTTTGTGAACTAAAACAGACCTGGAGTGAAATCCTGACCTCAGACAATAGCAGCTTTGCTACCAGCAGAAGTGGGACCACTTTATTAGCCCAGGATTTCTAACTCAGGCATTAGAGGCTTGTATTTTTGACAGTTTTAATCTGGAAGCCCTGAGCTCACTACCATCATCTGTGGGTGTGATTACATGGGCAGACAGGATAAAGATGGAGTACTCAGAGTATTTCTGCTCCACTTCTGCTCCCAAATTTGAATCTGTCACTCAGCTGGATGTGTCCAGTCAAATAATTGTTCTTCTGGGGACAAATACCCATGGCAAACACACCCCAGTGCCCTCCCATTTAACATGGTGCTGAAGGAATACTAATTCGTCCACTTCCCCCTCCTCTTCTTATCCAGTTGAAATAATAAATATCTTACGCATGATTTATTGGATTTCAGTTTGTTGAAAAGATCCTCCAAACAAATGAAGCTTTAATGGCAACAAACACCAGCCGTAGTGCATTAGAAAATATAAACAGCAGTGAAGACCATTAAACAAAAACCACTTTGGATACAGCTGACACAGTGCTCGGCAATCTTCACCTCCCGAGGCCAGTGCCTGGGATAGAGGGTCACAGCGACTCCCTCACTGGAAAAGAAATCTGGAAGGATCACAGATTAGAGTCCTTTGGATGCTGAGGGCTGCAAGAGAGACTTTCGAAGTGACCAGTCCAGATTTTGGGCTATTCAGGACCATAGGCAAGACCTCAGACATTGAATCCCAGAATGGTTTGGTTTGGAAGGGACTTAAAGGACTATTTTGTTCCAACTCCCCCTGAAATGGACAGGGAACTTTGCATTAGAATCAGGCTGCTCAGAGCCCCACCCAGCCTGGCCCTGATGAAGGGATTCACTGTAGAGAGGAAGAGCCAAGCCAGCCCCCACATTCTGTTCCCTTCCTTCTGCCATGCCCACACCACTTTCTGACAGCCCAGTCCAGCCCTCCAACTCCCCTCCTTGTCTTGTGCTCTCCTCCCAACAAATGGGCTCAGGCTGGAGTTCCATCACTGCATGGACTCCTGCACAGCACCTGTGTTGGGCCACCCAGCACTGCCTCACAGATGAGCACGTTGCCCTGAACGGCACTCACTGCAAGAAGGGCTGATGTGCACTCCTGCAGGGGGTAGTAATTTGGGTCATTTTACCCTGCTGTGGAAGACGGATGCACCATCTCTGCCCAGGTAAGAGGAGTCAGCACAGGTACCACAGAGCAATTGTCATCCACTCCAGGACACATCCAGTGTGCTCACAGCCTGTCCTGTCTCTTCACACATCTGTCACATCTGTCTCTGCATGGGTAGAAGGGAGCTCTGTGTGCCTGGGTTTATTCTCAGCACACCCCTGGTTACTCCCCTGCCCTCCTATCACACTGGCCAGCACAACTGGTTGTGCAATCACTCTTGGAGCCAATGCTGTCAAAACAAACAGATCACTCAACTACTTGTAGCAGCATGATTTTTTTTTTCTGACTCATTTTGACAGTATCAGAGTAGAGAGTGAGTACTGGCACATCTACATCTGCACGCTCGAGGCTGGAGCAGGGAGAGATCAGGTGGAGAGACAAAACACTCTATTCCTTCAGAGCAATCACAGCAAAGTACAAGTAGAAAGGGATTAAGAAGAGTTGTCCAACAACACTACATTTGTCAAGCCAAGTCCAAGGATGTCTCTGTACAAATCCTAGGGTCTCATCTATCCACAGACTTTTCTTAACTCATAGATGCTATTCAAAACAGCCTTGGTGAGTGCACAGCTGGGTTTGCCACCTTTTATTCAAACAAGGGAAGCATGGACCAGTAATGTGTTCCAGAAACTGGAAATCAGGATGTTTTGATTTGAGATAAAGTACAAAACATGTGTGAGTGACCAAAGACACCCTGCCTGAGCCTTTCAGGAAATAAGTGATTTAAGACATTTTACCATAAGAGCAAGAGTTTACTGTCAATAAACCATTGTTTACTGTCTACACAAGAGCTGTGGCTACTACTTTATTCAAACATTCATATTTTGTCTACTTAATCCTTTCCAAGTCACTGCAAACAATTTCCCTTTCATCAGCTGGGGATGCCTGGGAAAGGATCCTGTCTGTCTCTGCGCAATCCAAGCTGCACCTTGACATTCCCAGCATGTCCAGGGCTCCAGGATGTCCCTCCAGCCCTGCATGTGCACTGACCTGAGCAGTCATCTCTCCCCTGCTCCCTTCCCAGCTCCAAGGGCAATCAGCAGGATTCACACAACACTCTTCCAAGGCCATGAAATCAAGTCTGCCTTCCAGTAGTGTGGCACCTGCCCATACAACTCATACAAAGTTCACATTTCGTCTCATCCCTGGAGCTCCCAATCTAAATCCATGTAGTACCAGCATGGTTCAGATGCGAAGTAATGAAAAATAATGAGTTTCATTTAAATAAAAACAACTATAAAGACCACAACAATCCACAGCAAAATTCTAGTTCTACTCCCATTATGGTGGGCTCACCATAGAAAAGCTGACCCCGCTGGGAAAAGTCATAATCCAGCTGATTGTAAAGCACATACCAAATATTCACAATCAGATTTATTTCATGGTTTAGAAAATCACTAAGTCATCACTATGAGCACCATGCTGAGCTGTGTACTGAAACGCATCATAATTAAACTGCAGCAGACCAGAATTGTTCCAGGAATGAACAATGTCAGGAGCACAAAGTGGCCAATGTGGATTTGCAAGAGATCGTGCAACAATGGTTGCAGGGCAAAAAACATTCATCTGTTTGAATTATGAGCATAGTAATCTCATTTTTAACTCAAGATCAGGACCGGATTCAGGTTAAGAAGAAGGCAGCAAGAAGGATGAGGTAGGTAAGTGAAGTCATTAAAAATAATCACTTATAATAGCAAGGGAGAAAAACAGAGAAATCAAAATACATTCAGTGGGGAGGATGTAGATATAACCAGAAACAGCTCAAGGTTCTGTGATGAACAATCCCACACTGGTAACGAGTCTAATCCAAAGCCCATCAAAATCAAGGTCTTTCCACTGACTTTGCCCTTTGTGACTGCATAACAAGCAAAACTTTTCCCATTACAGACTGTCTGCTACAAAATCTTTTCTGTTTCTCTGCACATTTTTCCACTGTTCTTAATAAAGTCATTTTCTAACATTATGTTAATATTTAAAAAAAAAAAAAGAGAAACCCTTCATAAATACACAATCAAGCCTGAGGTAATTTTCCTAAAATAATTTTTTAAATAAACTGCTCTGTACAAACTTCAGTCACTTCAAAATGTGCTTTGAAACTGAAGACTGTGGAAAAGTTAAAGAAGTGATTGCTGATAAATAGTTCCACATGATTTATTGAATATAATATCCTTCCCCCCCACAACAGAGTGATTTTTTAGATCTTAGGGCATGGACTTTTTGCCTGCTAAGAGATGTGTGCTGAGGTTTAATAAGGTACTTATATGTTAAAGAGCTTCCTCCTTTTCCTGTATTGAGCATCAGCAGTATTCTCCTAAATAGAAATATCCCTCAGGAAGAAATTGAGCTAAACTGGTGGAGTCGTATAGAAGTGACATCTAAAAAATACTTTCAATGTTCTTCTTTGTTGTTGGAGCAGGAAGGATGCCCAGCTTTAGTTAGGTTTTGGTAACACCCAGAAGTTTATCCTATCAGATGTAATTAAATGTGATAACATCACATTTTGATGTCCAGCTAAATTCCACAGAGATATTCCTGGGGTCTGAGCAAGAATGGAAATGGTCCCTGCCGGATAATATGGTCGAACAGCAGATGGAGAGTTTTTGATGGTAAGATTACAGGATACCATCTCTAGATAGCAGCTTGGAGAAGCCAGAACCCCCTGCCCTATTTCAGAACAGGTAATCTCATTGTATTGCACTGGGCCTTAGGAGTATGTGATCTGGAAAGACCCAGTGTGGAAAACAAGCCCAAAAGGAGGCACTTTTTCAGCTTCTCTCTTTCACCAGTTGCCTTACAAGGCACTTGGAGTACCTCCCTGGGAAAGCTGTTCAGCTCTGGTTTAACACATGCATAGATTCCTCACACTGGTGTAAAAGATTAGTACTTTCTGCCAGAAATTACCCAGGTTTAAACTGACCCAGGCACATCCCTATGCAAAATCTTCGGGTGTAACTATCCTCCCTCTCCTGCCAGAGCAGCATGAATTGGTGCATGGGAAATGCATGAAAACAAACAGAGCAGGAACCCAAACTTTGTGCTTGGGTTATTGCTAATCATGTGAGGAGCTGGAGTGCAATTGCTCCAAACTGGTTTTTCTTAGGGTTTGTGTAAACCAACAGAGCCCTGATGTCTGTTCCATGGAGACACAGCAGCTCCAGACCACATTCCTTGGTGGGGTGAAATCATGCATGTGTTGACCCAGCTTTTCACAGCCTCGGATCTGGCCACAATCCCCAGCCCCAGTCGGGCAGAACACGGGCAGGAAGAGGCAGATCGACGTGTACCCATTTGTCAGATGTGAACTCAGATGTCTTCAGAGTGCTTGGAAGGACATAAAGAGTGCTCCTTTCCAAAAGCCTTGGCAAGGAAATGGCTGGGCTGAACTCTCTGAGATCTAAACAGGAAACAGGTCCTTCACTCTCAAGTGGCTTAATGAAAAATATCGTCCATAAGTGACAGTAATGTCTCTGCTCACATGCAGCCAGAGGATGCCAGAAATTCAGGTGAGAACACACGAGAGCCCCAGAAGCAAAATACTGACCCTGAGCAGAGTGGGGCAACTGAGTTCAGGTTCCCGTGGATCAGCACAGCTGATATCCAGCTGTAGTATCTTCCAAAGGTACCAAATTCTGGGCATTAAAGAGAGTCTAGAAGAGAAAACGAGAGGGCAACGAAAAATACTGCAAGTGTTCACCCTAAAACTTCCAGAACTACAGCAGCATGAAAACCCTTTCTATAAGAAGATTAGATAAAGGTGCATTTGGATGGGGAACATTGTCTGATTGTGCCAGACATCTCTTCAAAGTCACATAAATGTCCCCAGGTGTCCCAGTAGACCCAGGATGTGGCTACAAAATGCTCTTGCAGCAGAAAATGGGGGGCTGGAACAAGATTATCTTTAAGATCCCTCCCAACCCAAACTATTCTGTGATTCTATGGACAGTAAAGGTCACAGGAGTGAGGAAGAAGTCAGCTCAGTATGAACATGTGGAATTCACTCACGTGTTCAGTGTTCTTGTGTTTGTTATAGGAAAAGAAGGCTGAGTGTGTGTGGGCTGAGAGTCCCCCACTCACACAATGTGGAAGCAATAAATCACAGGAAGCCCTGGAGAGCCACCTGTGATTTTTAAGTGTGAAAAAACCTCTTTCTCCTGACTATCATTCTACCTTCCATCCTATTCTCAACCCAGCACAGGTTTCTCAGGAAGGGTCTCACAGCCCATTGGTCTGGGATAAGTGGGTGAACCCTTCATTTGAATTTAATGGTTTGAGTCTTGACCCCACATAGACTTTGTCCCTTGACTATTACACCACTGCTTTGGCTACCCCAGGTTCCCATGCTAGGAATGTCACATCTTTCAGCACCCTAGTTCTGCTCCACTGACTCCAACAGGCTTCCTTTGAGGCAGCTCTTGTCTTACCCTTCCTTGGCACTTTTTACCTGCCCCTGTGTTTCACATTTCTCTTTCCTCCTGAGATTTCCCAGTGGGGAACTCCTGAAAATCCTAAATGCCCTACACAGAGCAGGGACTGGGGAGTTCATTGATCCCATCGTGGCCAGACTTCAGACGGCGTTTTCTGTAATTCCTCATCCTTCCCTCCACCCTCTGGAAAAGGGGTCACCGTGTTGATTTATAAACTCAGGAACCAAATGCCTCTCTCAGGCCTGGTGGGTAAACAGGCCCAGCTTCCCCAGCAGCCTTGCAGAGCTACATATGGCAAGCAGAGCTTCACAAAGGCTTTTGTCCACATTTCCCATGAGGCAGACTCTAGGAAGACAAACTGTGGCCAAGGTTACCTTATCAGTGACCCCCAGCCTCTGGCCCTGCCTCAGTAGTCCCCAGAGATCCCAGTGTCCATTCCCAGCCACACACAGATGCTCTCCCCTTCCAGGCTTTCTGTCCTGGGAAACATTTCAGTCCTTTTCCTTGGGAAATGGGGGCTGCAGAGCATGGAATTAGCAGCATTAGCCTCAGGGGCATACCCAGGGGGAGGATATTAACCTGAAATTATACATTTTTCACCTTTTCTCCAGGCTGTGAACTTTTCCAAGACAGTTTGGTCTCGGTGTCCAAGGAGGAGAATGACAACCCATTGTCTCCATCACCAAGACAGGTAGGAAATGTCCCACATGCACAGAAGAGCCACTCAGGGACAGGGGACATCACCCTGTGCATTTCTACCAGGAATAACAACCTTTCCTTGGCTCTCCTCTCTGCCTGCCCCAGAAGAAGTCTGTTCTTGGTTACTACTTCCAAAAGTCTACTCTGCTATCCTTATAAATATGAAATATGTGCTGCAATGTTTGCAATTATGGATGTTTAAATGAAATCTTAATTGCAAGAAGAAAGAATTTTAGTCGTATTTACACTACCTAGAATGAACAATGACAATCCCTATTATGTCAGATGTCAGAGAGTTTGTTGTAGTTGCTCTTATTACTCTTTTGACCAGCTTTTAAGCCATAATTGAAGCCATTTATAGAAAAAAAATACACTATAGTCTCTCTTCTTCTCGTTTTTTTGCAATAAAAATCAACAAGCTAAACTCTGCCTTAGCTACAAAAGAGTTAATGTGAAGAATAACAGAGGTCTTCTCAAAGGGATATTTATTTGGTTTTAAAGAACTCCTTCTTCATGCAAAGAAGATGAAGGTTGGAAGCAGAAGAGAAACATCTGCCTCCTCTAAAAGTAAAGAGAAACCTTGTTGCACATTCCTAACCTTCCTCCTGTCCTTTTGGCCAAAAATCAATTACTTTTCTTTTAAGGTAGAATATTCACATTGGGCAAGTGGGAAACCAGCAGATAAGAATCACTCTTCAGAGACAGACAGAAATGGGTTCACTAAAAGGAATGGGCAGGATATATTTTCACTTCTGGGAATAAATTTTTCAGTTACCAGAGAGACATCTTTCTGGATGTCAGATCTGATCTTTAAGATCTTGGTAAGGTACAGGATGGTTGCAGCACACACTTAACTGGTTTAGGTTTTGATGCAAGAGTCAAGAAAATGTCTTTCAAACTCTTTTGACATAATTGACCCACTCCTTTGGATTAAAACACTTAGCAAAAAGTTGATTTCTTTGAGATGTATGCATATCTTAGCAAAAGATTTCAAATTTGTACCCATTTCTAATAGGACTGGGAGTGGCCCTAGCAATACAGGTTTGAATCCTGCTCTGAGTCATTTGGGCTGCAGTGTCCACTTAGATATGACAAGAAATGGGGAGGAAACTGAACACCAGCTCATGTTATTTGTTAAATTCTATGGCCTTAGCCAGTTTTGCAGGGGAAGACTAGAATAAAAGACTGTTGAGAAATTCTAGCATATCCAAAATGTATTACCAAAATATTTTTATGCTTTCAACAAGTCAAACTGAATGAATATTTTCATTTAATCAAACTGCTTTTCCATCTTTTCAGCTGCCTTTCCTATCTATTTAGAGTCATTTTTCCTGACTGGTTGAATACAACTGTAAAAACATCAGACTAAAGCACTTAAAGATACCAAATAATGCTTTTGAGAACAGGTAGCTTTACAGAGTCCAGAAGGAAATAGCTGAAAGCTAAAATGTTTCATTTATTCTGCAGAAGTGGGGCATAATGAAAACAGCTGGAAACAATTTTGATGGCAAGCTTCTTTTATACATCTCAACATCTCCCTAACCTCAGCATTCACCTTGAGTACAAATTGCCCCAGAAACTTGCAGTCCAGGATTAAGAAACTATTGCTTATTTAAATACAGATTTGCTGGGGATATCCACAGGAAATTTGAGGAGCTACTTACTGAATGCAGACCATTGTTTGCATTGCAGCAGCTCAGAGCAGACTCCAGCAAACCAAGCACAGTGTGCAGGGCACAGTACAAATTCTGGAGGTGCCCTCCTGAGCTCAAATTGCCATAATTTTCTGCGATTACTGCATCACCTAAGCACTCAGATCTTCATCTTGAGTTGAAAAGCTCCTTTTTCCCCCAGATCTGTCCCAACGCCATGCAGCTAATACCCCAAAGAAAAGGGGTTCAAATCAGCTGTAGCAGATGGGAGCTGTGGGCACAAAGGTGAATGTGACTGGTTCAAGATTACACAGGCAAGCTCTGGCAGAGACAAGAGTAGATCCACATCTCTGGCACCAAAGTCATAACCAAACCCGGTGAATCTCTCTGATCTTGTTTCTCTCTTGCTCACATAAATATTTGCATGGCCAGAATAAAACCACATTGCATTTTTGTCCCCTTAGGAAAAACAACAAGCGCTCAAAATATTTCTGCAGTTTCCCCCCTCAACCTTTTTAAGGAGTTGGGGAGAATGTATTTTTATTTTTCTTGGCAAAGAAGAAAAGAAGGAGCAGCCCAGGTGGAGTCAGACTCCCTGAAAGCCCTTCATTCTTCAGCTCTGCCTGCCCTGGCATCACTGCAGGACAGCACAAGCACAGCTTGAGACCCAGCTCAGGTGAAGGGAGCAGGTCAGCAGCAGCAGGGAGGTTTTTGTGAGTGAGTCACTTGAACATTTTCATGGGAAAGTTGTGCAATCCATTCTGCATTACCCGTGCCAACTGCAGTTCACTGAAATTGTACTGATTTCAGTACAAGCATACACTCAATGTCCTAAGCAGGGTGGTCACGGAGGATGAACGTGATTAATCCATGCCTCTCTGTCCTTCCCAGGAGAAATGAGAACAACTCACTCCCTTGCAAAACCATCCAGAGTCATCTCTGGCTGTGCCAGAGGAATTTCACCTGCCTGTGCCAGCAGCGTGCTCAGCTCTAGTACAAGTACCAGAACATGCTCACATCCACACGGAACAGCACAAGGTGGAAAAACTCCACACTTTGCTCCTGACCCCTCTCCTGTGAGGACAGCTGGTTGATTTTGCAGGAAAAACAAGCCCCCATCCCAGCAAGGAGAGACAGGAGAGGTGCTTCCCTCCTGCTTCCCTGCAAGGGGCAGAGGGGGAGAGGGAAGGCGTAGATCTCTTCAATATGTTTGCCCATTTCAGGCCTTTATTCCTAACACATGTTTCTTCTTTTATGCAAAACATGTCTCCTCTGTGTTCTGTCTTCATGACTTCATTTTAAAATGCAGTATTTTTATGGCATGAAGAGATAAAGATATGAAGAGGGGAAGGAAAGTGGTGCAAAAAGTAATTAAGTGTGGTGGCTGGTTATCATAATGCACTAAGGACAACCAAAACCATTCCCTTTGGAAAGGGATCCATTCCCTTTCTCCTGCTGATATGCACAGGATTTTCACAGCTCCCAGTAACACAACTGGAAACTATCCAGGTAACACTCTTGTCTCAGTCAAAGATTAGACTATCTTGTCTGAGATGAATGGAAGAATCACTGCTGGATTGCTCCAGCCATTTATTTAATTTATATCTGTGCTCCAAAATTCTTGTATTAATGCATGAAGGTTCATAACTGAAGCAATAATCTGCTTTAAGGAGCTTTATTGAGTACACCTCTGCTGAACAGCTGAGCAGAAAGAAGTCAGGGAGGCCCTAGAAGTTCTGCTCTGGAGTAAAAGGATCACATAGTTTGGTTTTTATAAAATGTGCTTTGGAGATTTCTGAGATATCAGGATATTCACATCTGTCCATTGACCCAACCCCTTGGGCAAATACTATGGCACAACACTTCCAGGATGTTACTGTCCTCTGCTGTCCAACACATCTGGTACCATAGAAGTTCCCACAAATTGAATATTTTGTTCAAAATAGAAAAGTCCGGGTCCACTTTTTTTTTTTTTTTGTGAGGCATGGATTATGAAAAATAACCCAATCTGAAAACTAAGATGAGGCTTTCTCAGGGAAAGCACTGCAGGCATGGAAGGGTGTGATACCACCCTCCCTCCACAGGACAAATTCTTCTTGCCAAGCTGCAGGCAGCTCCCACTGGGAATGCACACCTGTATCCACGAGTGGTTTTTACTCAGGTTCAGTCCAAGGCCTCCTACACTGGCCCAAACCTTGGCACACCTCAAAAAGGCTCTGAGCCACCCCGATTCCCTCTGTGAGGAGTTATTCAGCTGCTCCTGCTTCCAAAAGCAGCAGAACCAAGAGGCTCCTCAGTACTCAGAAATCACCCTGAGCCATGAGGGTCTGCCAGACCCTTCTCTGTGGCACCAGGGTCATCTCCCAAGAACCTTGCTGAGCTCAGCATTGGGTCCTGTCCATGCCACGAAGGATTTGGGGAGGCACAGTTCCCTGGCCGTGCATACCCTGGGCCATGAGCACATTCCCAAGCACAGACAAGCACCTTGACCCTGGTGATGGAGTTAACACAAACTGCTACAAGCTGGGACTCCTTTCCACACTAATCTGGTCATAACATTAAAACAAACTATTTCCGGACTGCAATTATTGCACCTCATAGAGAAATTGCACAACACTGGAATTAACAACTGCTCGAGTGCATTTAATTACTAACAGATACCTTTAAACTTGTGGTTAGGAAACTGTTAGCCATTCCCAGAGCATGTGCCCCACCATCCAGTCCTGCTCTGAAGCATTTTCAGAATCTGCTGATCCATAAAACCTACCATTGGACAAGGTTTGTTTTGGCAGGGGACTCAGTTTTGTCCAGCAAAGTAATGGTGTCCGTTAACACACCATTACATAGCTCGTTAACATACTTGGCAACTGGGATTTCCCCTCAAGAATAAAGAAATCATGTGTAAATCATAATTATTGTCCGCCTGGCAGTATCAATCACACACAAGGCACTTGTTCTAATTCTCTACCCACAAAATTGTTCCTTGCAAATGCAACTGGGGCTGTCCTTGTCCATGGCACCTTACAAGGAAATCACTGGCCAAGCCCATGTGCTGTGAGTTTGTAACAGGCAATTCCTATCAGCATGCAGAGCCATGGATCAGGATGGATTTGTTTTCTTTGTTTAGGCCTCGGGACCTTTTGGGATGCCTTTGGAGAAACCTTGCAGAGAAGGTTCTTTTATTAGAGGGTTTCATCACTCAGTTTTTGAATGAGTTCAGCTCCACGCTGTGTCATCCAAGTTGCAAGCTGGGCTTTCAGCAGAGCTCAAAACTGGTCCTCTAAAGCTCTGCAGAGAGTCTAAGAGGTGTCTAAGAGGCACTAAGAAAGGTGGCTGAGAGGTGACAGCACAAATTAGTCCTTTAAGTGTGTACACAGAGGGTTTGGTCCCCACTCCTAGCACTGAAATCCAGAACTGCAGGGTAAGATTTCATTCCTAGAGTTGATGGATCTAATCAGGTGACAAAGATTTTCTCACATCCAAAATAATTTTCAAACCTGTGGGTTGGATATTTAAAAACACAGCAGTGATATAATAATAATACCAGCAATGTCACCAGCAGATGTGGCTGCCAAGGAACATTATCTACTTTATGGTTTATGACATAAACCATGATAGAAAACACTTGCAGCAAGAGAGATTGGCATTACAGCCAAGTAAAAAATTCCACTGTGCACTTAGAACAAATAGAGGGTTGGAATCTCAACACTGCAATTTGTTGGGAATGGGAAGGAGTAAAAACTGTCACACACCTCTCAGCTCTGACACTGCCCTGGAGCAGAGACAGTGGGGACAATCTCGTGATCCTGCTTTCTAGGACTCTGTGAGTTCCATTCTCTAACACAAAAATCATGAAGGGATGGATGAGCATTCCCATCAGGTGATGGAACAAGATTCCCAGCACACTCCTGAGAGCCCCTGTCCTTCAGGGAGGAAAGTGCAGCAGCCTGGACTCATCACCTCCATTGTTTGTGCATTTTCCAAAGAAAGAGCATTTCAACAGAATTCGTGCTTCCCCCACCACCCCCTGCCCAGCTGGTAATTTGAAGGCAGTATTTAGTTGCAACAACAACAACAACAACAAGAACAGGGAATTTGCACTAAAAAAAATAAAACTTCTTTGACAGTTGCAGCTTGGGAGTCTCATGAAAATAAGGAATATATTTATTTTCTGTGTTTGCATTTGCACTTCATCTCTGATTCCTTCCCAATACTCCCAGCCTGTATTGCTGGTAGAAAAAGAGATATACTAGAGACTATGACAACAGACTGTAGTATTTTCAGGCCTTGATGGAAATCTGCAGTGTATTTTCCAGGCTCATAAATCTCAAGAGAAGTGTTTCATTATTCTGTTCAGGCAGTGCAGAATAGCTGAGCTACAGATCCTCTTGGATGTTTCCTTTCTAGGCCATTCCATAGACAGGCAACATTCATTTCAGAAGTGCCCTTAAATTCTTTCACCAGCCCATTCCTCTTCAAACAAGTTAGAACTGAGAATTCCTCTTTCAAGTCCTGTACAATAAATCGCAACCTCAACATTCCAGCCTGAAAGGAGCATTTTTCCTCTTCAAGCACTTTGCCTTGTAGGTAGATGAGGACAAAAGCCATGACCTTCTTCAGTAAATCCAGGACACCAGGAGCCAAACTAAACAGCTTTTACAGTGTTTTTTTGTGCTTAGGAGTAACAGGCACAGTTTTCTTTGAGAAAAAGCAGGATTAATCCTGATACCTTCACTGTAAGTCAATAAACACATTAATTACAACAAACCCATGAAGTTCATATATGGGTCCAAATTAGCCTTGTATTTGGTAATCCTCAGTTTAGAACCACCTCATCCAGCCAAAAGAATCTGTGAGAGCCTTTAATACTTTTATATAAGTGCAAAGGATATTAAATCAGTTTGTTATTAAGCCATCTGGAAAATGTAAGTTGCATTTTAGGAGTGACTGCATGAATTGTCCAAATGCAATGCATTTTTCCAAGCTACTCACACTGAGGAAACAAAGGAGACATAGAAATACCTCAGAGGGGGAAAATAGCTGTTTTTTCTGACCCAAAAATCACAAGGTTAGTGGCTTTCAAAGTGGTCAAAGAAGACCAAGAAGGTGGTGCAGAAACCAGACTCCTCACTCAGTGCAATCCATACTCCCAGGAGCATCTTCGCAAGGGACCATGTTGGCAAAACCATCCTCTTTCTTTTGTGAGGGTCACAGAAAGGCATTTCAACCTGGGAGGAAATAGTTCCCACTCAGGTCTTCTCTCACCTTTTAAAGCACTGAGAAGTCCCCAGAAAAGAGCCTGAAAGATCAGCCTGAAATGAGTGGCCACAAAGCAATTTGCACTGTGGTCCAGTTCAGTTTTGAATTGGTAAAAATACCAACTTCAACCATTCCTAGGGAACTTGGAGGCCAATGGGAAGCAGGAGCAGTGCCAGTCTGCTCACAGAGGAGCACAAGTGAGATGAGAGCATCCTCTTTTACATCCTTGCAGTAAAGCTCCTGTCAGGAGAAGGGAAGTAGGGGGAAGCAGGGTAAACAAATTAGGTCTAATCATCAAGCAATAGATGAAGATTTGCTACACCTTCTCCATCTGTCATTTTAGAGAAGAGCAGGCCTATATTGAAAGATGAAGTCTTTGACCTTAAGTGATGAATGAAAACATAGCTGATAATTCAAACCTGCCATGGAGGAAGTTTAAAGATGGGCTGCCCCAAATGGCTTCAGTATGTTCAAAAGCTACTGCCAGGAACATGGATATTTTTTTCCTGTGTTTGTTGGTTGCTCTGCATTTTAAACATCTCTGTATGTTTGTTTTTCTTCCGGTCTTTTGTGGTTGCTTTGTAAACATCTGGGTTGGGTTTTTAGTCCTTTGTACAAGAAGTGTGTGTGTGTTAGTTTTGCCAGTGGTTCTTATGTAACATTTGTGGGGATGAAGGAATTGGTTAAATCAGCTCCTTTGAAAAGCCATCCCAACATAAAACTATTCCAGGAGTATCTCTTGAAATGTCCTCTTCCTCCTTCCATAATGTACCATCAATTTTTCCTAGCTAGGTTAAAAACAGAGCCCTCTCTTTCAGCAGTGATTACTCAATATGACATTTACTCCTTGCAATCCCATATTCCTGATGAGTTTTGTGGTGGGTTTAAGTCACCAAAGGGCTCATATACACTTTTAGTACAAGTAAACTGGCACAGGGGAGTGCATTTCTCAAAAATGTGGCCCTTGCCTTTCTTCTTGAAGGTATGGAACACCTTAATCCAGTATAAAAAAAATATTAACCCCTGCCAGAAGTGCAAGAGTGAAATTTAGCAGAAGAAAATAAATTCTTCCCTTGCATTTTCCTGCAATAGATACGATGGGTTATTTGGCAGTTAAGTTCCCAATTTTTAAGCTCCTCTGATAGCCCCTGCAGTTAACATTTTTATATTACCTCACACTAATTCTCCTCCAATAAATGAAGAGTTTTGTAGCTTTTAAGACCCAAGGAAACACTATGTCTGTCAAGCTTTACTTTCCTGCACAATCCAGACCATAATTTTTTTACCTAGCATTTCCCACTGTAAACTTTGGGGTTTGGGTTGTTCTGTCACAAGTTTTCAACAAACATTTGGTGTGACTACAACCTCTCTTAGATGGTGCTGAGGTCCAGCCCATCAAGCCCTGTACCCAGTTGCTGATCCCTTCCCACTGCCTCTTTTCCAGGCTGAAGTGAGATCCTACATCAGATATTTTGGGAGACCACTGAGAGCTGGATTTTAAAGGAGAACCCTTCTCCTCATTTCCCTCATGCTCCAAATGGAGGAAAGGCAGAGGAGATGAGAGAGATAAAAACAGAGGAAAATCCATGGAAGGAGAGCAGTAACTGAAGGAAAAAGCTCTGCAGGAGAACGGGAGCTGAACAGGCTGACAGCAGGGAGATCAATATTATGGTGCTACGTGGCTTGTACATTAGGATCTCTTAATGGGCTCCTTAGGAAAAAAAAAAATCTCTTTTCACAGGCTTTTGTGATTACAGAGGTTTCCCCCTCCTCCATTCAAAAATTCCCCCACAAAGCTCAGTCTTCTTAATATGTTTGGTCACAAATGGGAACAAGCTGCACTTTCTAAATAAATATTTTATGGGGTTTTTTTCCTTCTCTTCAACAACGGACTTCATGTAACAGATTATCTGAACCAAATGGGTTTACAGTTTCCTACTTCCCCAGTTCCTCACCAGTAAAACTACCACAGCAGAGGCAGATCACACTCAATACCAGCAGTGTAGTTGAAGGAAAATGTGGGGTTTGCTCCACTTCAAATTTGGGTCAGTTTACCCAGATTTTATTTACCACTAGTACTCTAGTCAGTACCAGATACATCTCTGCTTCTCAGGAGTGATCCATCCTTTCATGTTGCACCCCTGTCCCAAACATTAGCCAGGCAGGTGCAGTTTTAGGGAGAGGGGTGGGTTGCTACACATCCTGATCTTAGAGGACAAGTGCAGACAAAGGGCTCTGTGACAAACCTGTGGTTAGCCAAGAACAGCCACCACTCAATGTTTTACATTTGCCTGGCTCCCTGGGGCTTCTGTTTGTCCAGTTACACAGGGCAATGAAGAAGCGAAAGCAAGAAGGGAGAAAAATTATGCTGTCACCAAGAAAATGCTATTCTGACTGTTACTAGAATTAGAGGTGGCAGATAAATCTGTAATGATGAAGAAAGACAATGATGGAGCACCACAGCCCTGACCTGAAATTTCCTGAGTTCATACAACATCCAAAGCTTTTTTCCAGGTCTCCAGATGATGCAGGAGGTATCTATTCTGGTTTCTTCCATCATTTCTCCTTCTATGCCCCAATAACTGACTATTTAACTAACTAACTATCTAAATAAATAAGGGGCTATGATTTTGACTGAATATTGATAATGGAGTTCCATTGAACAGGTAGGCTGGACCAGAGGACCCACTGTGGCCCCTTCCAATCTTACCCATTATGTGAAAACAGGATTTTGAAATATTCCTGCCAACATCCAGGGCTTGCCCATAAAAGACTACATGACTTAATATCACATCTCTGCTTGCCATGTGTTCATGAATCTAAGCCCCATCTCTTCTTTCTCTCTGTGCTAAAAGGATTCATTAAATAATTTTGGGATCATTGGAAGAAAGCAAAGGTAGAGGAACCAAAACTTCTGTGAACCTCTCCCCCTCAAACAAGGCTTTCAGGAAAGCCCAACCTGTGGAGTCTCTGTTTCTGTTTGCCTTAATATTAGATTCATTTCAAAAACATGCATAGGTTAAATGCAGAGCAGTTCTCAGTCACAAGAGTAAAATTCCAGTTCTTCCGTCTGTCCATAAATCCAAACTTGGCAAAATCTTGAGGAGCCATATACTTAATTTTTGTCCATCTCTGAACGGACAAAATCTCCAGGATAGAAAAAACTCTCCATGTTCAGTCTGGAGTGTGTCCACAGCTCCAGAAATGAGGAGAAAACCTCTCTGTGTCCAAGCTGAGGGAATGGGATCTGAATGATTATCAGTGGGAGAAAAAATATGAAATTCCAAAACATGCTTTTTTAAGCTTGCTTTTAGGCTAAAACATGAATGTCAATATTCTACCATAACAACCAAGCACAGGTTTGTTGTTTAAAAAAGAGCAACAAAACTGTTCAGTCAGAGCTTTTGCACATAAACTCTGTTCCCACAGAAGAGAACCAGTTTGTTGAAAGCCAAGATAATACCAAACCAAAAGTCTGGATTATGACAAGAGGTCTCAGTAACTTGCCAAAGCTGATCAGATTAGTGCTGTTCTTTCACACAGACAGTGCAGACCCCAGATAAGGCCTGAAATACTCCCAAGAGGACCCAGCACCTGCAGATAACCAATACAGAACCATTCATACGGACACAACTTCTTTTCTCCTGGTGGGGACACCAGGTCCTGGACTTCCACTGTGACTTTCTGAGTTGTTCCTGATGTGCCCAGGTGCATCTTTGGCCAACTGCTACACATAACATGACTGTACAAGGGTAACAGAACGGATCTGGCAAGAGGCAACTGAATAAAACATGACTTCAGACAGAGTCCCTCTTGGTTTTGCACTGTCAAGCAGCCAAGGCTACAGCTTGTAGCTGCATGAGGTGCATAGCCGAGATAAACAACCACTGGTGACATTTTAGGCCAGCTGAGGTAATAAATGAACGTTGACTTCCATCACTATCTCGGATGAGTGGAAAATATTGGTCAATTGGCAGCAAGTTTCCACGAGCTGACTTAGGATAACAGACCATGCCCTGCTTTTTCTGTGTTTTCGTTCTGAGTTTTGAATAGACTTTTTTTTTTGCAGAAAACCTTTAAACCAGAGAGCACACACAGAGCTCCAGAGCATCAGAGCCAGAACTTGGGTCAGGAATGCTCTGACCTTGATACAGGACAGATATGGTGGCTGCAGATTACCATGATTTTTTTTCCATGCCCAAACGAGTTCTCCATGCTGCACTCGGAAGAGAGGAAGTGGTGATAAGCAATGTTTACATGTGGTGCAAATTTCTTTAACATGAAGGCACAGCCAGGGACTGGCACCATTGTCTGACCCAGCACAGACCAGCTCCAGAGGCACTGGAGGGGCCATTATAAGGCAATTTTTCCCGAGGGATGTGCTGCACTCTTTGATGGAGTTTGTCTAAACAACCTCCCTGAAAGTCAGCACATCTCTCACTCTGAGAGCAGGGCTGACCAGAAGAAAACTCTGCTGATGTTCACTCTGCACGACAGCTCTGACAGTGGAATACACCACCTAAGTTCATCCAGATGAGCCAGAGGGATAAAAAGGCAGTATTTGTCAACAGGGCTGCAAACAGTAGATCAGAGTATGAATGGAAGTTCTTTGGTACAAAGATACCCTTGAGATGAAAGAAAGACCAGAAATCTGGTCCAAAAGGATCTTTCAAATCACCAGGTGGCCCTGCAGATATCAAAAAGTGATGGAGTTTGTGGGCTAGACAAGTTTCACAACATGGCTGTGCTCAATTCCCTCATACCTGGTCTGCATAAAACATTTCTGCTGCGATGGTAGGCCAAAGTGGATTCTGTGTCTGTCTGCTCTAAACTCCTTCAAAGACAGGAATATTTCCTGCAGATCCAGGCTTTCTTTTCATTTTGAAGTCACAGAAACATGAGTTTCTTTGGCAAAGTTTCCTGGTTTGCTTTGCTGGAGTTAGAGTAACCAAAGCAAATGAATCAGGAGCAAGATGAGTAAGTCCATATCTATCCAGTTGATAACCATCTCACAAAGCTGTTCAAGGGCAAAAGATGCATTCTCCTGTATTGAATCAGGACATCATAACTAAGAAGTGTTCCAAGTTAAACACATTCAAAAACTGTTTGACTCATGTTTCACATTTAATTCTAGATCTCTAAAAAAGTTTACAAAAGCAAAGCTTGCCTGGACTAAACAACAGAACTGCATGAGGCACGTGGCATTAGCTCAGGCTTCTCTGGCCAGCTTTCTAAATGAAGTGTTTGGAAATAAGAGAAACACACAGATTTGGAAGTGGAATGGATAAGAGATTTAGTTTCTCCTTTTATAACAGGGTCCTGGGCAAATCTGAAGGAGTCTGCAAAACTTCAACAAGACATGCCTTAAAAGCAGCAGCAGCTCTGTCCACATAGACTGGAATTATTAAAAGCAAGGCAAGAGAGAAAGATTGAACACAGTGCTGGAGATCTGCCGAAAAGCCCACATTTGTGATGTAGTGTTTGGATTCAAACCATGTTAGCAGGGCAAAATAAATCTGCAGAAAGTAAGAAAGTCTGAACAGAGGGGACGTAGCCGAGGTCCAAAACTGGTCACAAATTCAAGTGGTGGGTAGTTCAAAAGGGAAGTATTTGAAACTCTAATTCTATACAGCAAAAAGCTGGCTCTGCTACCATGCTCAGGTTTATTTTGAAGGTCATACATGCATTGGAGTACCAAGGGAGCAAAATCTGAGTGATCAACAGAATGGCAGAGCAAAGAGCACTGTAAAGACTTCATTTCCCTCACAGGTTCTACAATGGGCAGCTCAGTTACTGGCAGTGAGGATGTTATTTCTAATGTAAATATTTCTCTTTCAGCACAGCTGAACTGGGAGGGATTATAACAAGTAATGAATGAACTTCCAAATACCTCTCCAAGCCAAAAACCCCAGTGATGGCATGCAGAGCTGAATCCTTTCAATCATCCAGAAAGAGATGGAGAGGATTTTGCATGGCTCTTAGTAATAACTACCTCCAAAACTGCCAGCAATGCCTTTTCCCACCCATCTTGGTCAAGGCAATTATTCTTCCAGGTTCTCACTCTTGGCCCACACCTCCATTGTCAAGTCAATGGAAGAATGACAACATCCACCAGCTGCCTGGACAACATCCAGCCTGGATTATTACAATGAGCTTGCAGGAGAAACAGGATTAGAAAAGCAGGGAAAGTCTACTGATAAAGCTGCCCCGTTTGTTTTGATTCAAGATATTAAAGTTGTTCAGTAAATATCTGTTGTACGTGGGAGACTTCCCTGCACCCTGAACAGCTCCATGGGATTTGATCAGCTTCTGCTTTATTGCAAAATCAGAGAGCTGGGGGGGTGATAGCTGGGTCAGTCTACGTGAAGATTGTCTAGGTTTAGCTTTTGTATGATTTTCTCCTTGAAGCAGAAGAAACTATTCCTAGAAATCGCCTGCAATGTGGCTGGGATGGAAAGTACTTCGTGCAGGACATCACTGTTTAATTTACAGCACATCATAATGTTCCCACGCCTCGTAATAATGTAAGTTAGCATCCATACTCTTAAAATATGGTCCACCCAGATGGGTTTGCATATTTACAAGTCTAGCAGTGAAATATTCAATGTTGCAATTGCTTATATGACATCCAGTTTGTTAAAAGACACTCTGGAGTATTATTCTGAAAATTAAAGGGACCACACTGTGCTGAAATTGCAGGATATCACTGGGCTGTGCAAACTGACTTGGGCTTGAAGAATTTATGAATGAAACTGCAGAGCATGGCTGTCCATCCTGCAGCATGCAGAGGAGGGACCCAACAACCAGGGAGGACCCCCCGTGTAAGCACTGCACATTTACCTGCCCACTGAGCTCATCCAGAATCACATACAAGGGCTCAGCCAGTGCTGCTGTGTCTCTGGAAATCTCACACCAATAGATGTGAGATGAACAGGCCACTCAGGCCTCTCTAGAAGGTGACAAATGACATAGCAGCAGACAACCTATTGCTGTCATAATACGAGCACCTCTCTGGCCTTGTGACCACCTCTTTGATTTTAAAACCTTCGTGGTGTTGATACCACTGATGTCACACCCGGGCAGAACCTGAACTCAGGAACTCCTCTTTTCTATTCTGTTCTGCTTCTCTCTCCTATTTGTTTCCAGGCCCTTAGCAAAACAAATTCCTGGGAGCAAATTTTGTATGGTTAGATGTCAAAAAAAAAAAAGTAAGATAAATTAATTTTGAAGAAAACCGTAGTGCTTGACTGACCAAGAGCCCTTCCACAGCTCACAATACTCCGAGAGATAACAGAGATAGTTTCTACTGTCTTCCAGAACAAGGTGTTTTCTGATCTCCAGGATCCTGTGACTCATGTGGCTTTTGTGCCCATGCAAATAAAGCCTTTAATCCTCTCCTTTAGCCTTGGTTTTGGACATGAGGCAGGTGAAAAACCAGAACAGTGATTACAAACTCTTCCCTGTTCTGGGTAGAACAACGACTGCAGAAAACACAGTCCCAAGTGCCATCAAAATGGCTAAGATTAGTATTATTTGTCATTACAAGTGCAGAAAGAATACTGGCTGCCAGGAGCTCTGTGCAGAGATGTGAAATCCATATTTTTTGCACTTTTTTTTCTGCTTTGACAACTAGGAATAATATTTTTCAATTGCTAGATCAATCCAAAAGCTGTGGCAAAAGCAGCCTTGAAAGGATTCAGAAAGCCTGCAAGAGCAGCAGAGAGGCAGGGATTTGTGAGCAGCTCCACACACCAACTCTGACCATTCCTGTGGATCGTGGGCCAGGTCCTGACCTCATTCAGATCCAGATAAACCCACAGCCATTCCAGTGGGGCTGTGGGGATGTGAGATCAGCGTTTGGCTGGTCGTGTTGGCTGAGCTGTGGCAGGTGGGCACTTGCCAAAGAGCTCCGTAATGGATCGTGTAAACACCAGGACTGCTCACAACCATTATGTAACCTGCTGCTTCAGAGAGGGATTTACAAAAGGCACTGGTCTCCATGGCTCTCCCCTGTGCCATCTCCTGTGAGAGTCCACCCTTGCTGAGCACAGGTGGTGTTGTTTTTGGAATTTCACATGGACACTGTGTCTCCTTGCAGAAAGGGCAGTGCAGTATTTACATAACCAACAAGCCCAGAATGAGGCAGACCTAGGCTTAGCTCTTACTCTTTCCAGCTCCTCACCTCATGCCTACTCATCCCTCCTGGCCAGCGTGGAGCTGCAGGGTTTGGGAAGAGCAATCATCTCTGGACTCCCTGGAGTCAGCTCAGCCCAGCTCAGCTCAGACTGAGACAGGCAAGGGAGAAAATGCCTCATGGAAAATAGAGACAAAATAATTGTTTAGGCCACCAGGCACACAGGTCAGCAGGAAGGTAAAGGAATGAGAGTGGGGAGGGTAATTCTTGAGTATGGCCTCGACAGCCAGCCTTGTTCATCCCCTACATCAGCAAATTCCTAAATATCTAATCCTTGCATACCTGCTCTCCCTCCCATCCACACACATCCTTACCCCCACACCAAGCCCTACGCCAGTCTTCTTCCCTCCTGGTTCATGTCCCATTGAGTCATGGCTGGTGACAATAACTATAAAAATAGCCCTAATTAAGAAAAACAATATTCTATTCTGAAAGAAAACTGTCCGCAATCCGCAGCTTAGTCTGATTCCTCACTTTTTTACATAGTTTAAGAAACGTGACCGTGTTGTAACATACTAAAAGATTTATTTCTAATATGAAACCCATATTTAGTGTTGGTTTGGCAGTGGTTTGAAGGAAACCACGGGCAGCTGGCATGGATTAAGCGTTAGTTGCTTGATAAACCTGGAGCTGTCAGAACTTCCAACTTCCCTACTGAATCTGCTGCCATCCAGAGCTAAATATTTGAGAAGGGTGCATTTGGATGAGCAGGGCTTTGTTCTTAACATCTTAGCTGCAGGGATACCAGCAAGAGATATATGTTTGCACAGATAAAACTTCTATTAAAAACAAGTACTGCCTGTAGCTTCTCTAACATTTTCTCCGTCAGCTCCCTGGGAAGAGCTTTAGATGCATTAGCAGTACCCTTCTGGATCCTTCCAAATTATGAATATTACAAACACAGTAGCTCACTGTTTCCTGGAACAGGCTTCACAATCTGAAATTTCCACTGTTTCAAGTTAGAGAATTCTGTGTCTTTTTCCTCTAAATGCCGGAGCCTGTTTATTGACTAATATTCAATAGTTCTCTAAGGGAAATGGAAAAAAACTCAGGTTTATGATGCTGCCACCTGAATGACTGCAGTGCTTAACACAGTGCAAAATCTGAATTGGATATTCCAAATTACTAAATTCACTTCCAGTGACTCACTGGAAGTATTGGAGCTTTAAAATCTTCATTTGGTAGTAAAACACTGACACCCAAGTGTTTCCACAAAGCTGACATGGGAGGCTTTTGAACATAGGCCAAACAAATTAATTTTGGAATTTGAAATAACATCCATAAGGATTTTTTCCTATTTGTTCAGTTCTAGTCACCATTTCTTACTGACATACCTTCTGACTCAAAGTAGAGGTGAAGACTCTTTAAAATGTCTCACAATTATTCACTTATGAAGTGTGGAACAGAACACTGAAAATTGAGATTATTGCCTTAAAAATGTCAGTGCAGGTGTCTTGACATTCTCCATTCTCTACCACGTGTCCCAGGAACAGGGGTTTGCTCTCCCTTCATTCCATGGAGCACTGCTCCCTCAGCCTTGGAAACTCCAAGTACTCAAGTGTCAGGACACTCAATCCTTCTGCAACTCCCAAAGAAATTATTCCATGTACAGACCAACCAAAACCAATAACCACCATATTCCCAGTACTTGCATTTTCTTATATATGGTTCACATGTTTTAAGAATTTTCATGCAATTCGCAGTTCCACGAACTTTTAATTCCAAAATAACCACAGGATCCCTTGGTTCCAGGAGATGGTGCTTTAAGGAAAAAATACTGCAGCAGCAGAAAGGAGATCCAAACCATTCCAAATAGCACTGGGGTGTGTCCTTTACATTTCACAGCATCATCAGGGATTTATGTGCCTTTCTCCAATGAAGAGAAAAAGCAGATTTACTTTGGACAAAGTCACCTCTGACAGCCTTTTTTCACAGAGCAAAGATGATTAAACAAAACCATCTTAGGAGAAGGCTCCTAACAGGGCACCCTGCTTGCTTGTCATGGGAGGAACATGTCAGAAAACAGGCTTATGCTTAGCAAGTAATCTTGGATTTCACAGCTCTAAATGCAGTTTTATGCCAGATTTTTGTCACCCAACCTTCCATTAAAGCTTAGATATTAATAGTGTCAGATGCCAAGCGACCTCCCACGACCCCTTGGGAAGTGACTGCCACTATAAACAAGCAGTTTGCTTTTCTTGGCAGCATTACAAGTGATTCCCGTGAGAATGGGGTTGCTTTGAGCTCGTCCACACCAACTCAAATTCACCAAAGGTCAGCCAGGAATTGTCCATACAGCACTAATTTTGCACAGGAACACATAAAAGAGCCATGAACTGAACACAGATTAGTTATAAAGCCTCTTGTAGCCTGCGTGGAGAAGACTTCACCCAACACCAGCTGCCAAGGCAGACGCAGGCAGCCCAGAGGAGACTGGTTGGTCTGTGGGCATCCCTTCCTTCTCCAGGTGTGCTTCCAACAGTGAAGTCACTGCACCAATCCTCCTGCAAATATTTTGGCCTTTGGCTCACTTTCCCCACACACCCCCTTCAAATGCCACTAAACTGGAAGTGAAAAATAGGATTTGGAGAGCACATTTAGCCTAAGTAAAGAGATTAAGGGGTTTATCTGTCAACACTGGATTCCAGATGTTTTTAAATTAAAAGAAAAAACAGGAGACTAAGAGAGATGTTAATTATAAGCTCTTTTCTTCCCTTTAAAATGTTTTAAAATATTGCTTAGAATACCTAGCTTTTTCCATAGGTTTTGGAGAGGGTTTAAAAAAAATGTCAGCACACATTTCAGACTAAACTTTGGTGTCTGCACTGAAGCTTGAATGTTTCTCCTTGTACATAATATCAGAGTTTCTCTGCATAACCAACATTTACAGAGGAGTAATTTCATCAAAATCTCTGTGTGTGACTTCACCAGTGCCAAAGCTCAGGCTCAGAAAGATATTGAATCCCACTGATTTTCATCTTTGGCTCTCAATTTCCATCCCTAAGTCCACTTCTAGGGGCAATGAAATCATGGACCTACAGCAAGATCCCATGACACTGTAAATAATTTAAAAAAAAAATCTGGAAAGGGGATGGGATTAATTTAAAAACAAGCAAATCCTAATAGTGGTTAAATTCAGAATTAAACCCATTACAAAAAGGGGAGCCAGTCCCTTCTGTTTTACCCATCTTCCATGTGGAGCACATCTATTTTAATGTCCCTTGGGGCTGCACCAGTGGCTTCTGGGACTTACCTGACCAGTTTGTGCTGAATTCTTACTGCCAATTTCTCCAAGAGGAAATCTTTATTAATGTCCCATATCTAATACAGATTCTGCTCCTGTAGGCTTCATATCTTCTGAAAGGCAGAACAGAAGACAGGACTGAGAAGTGACTTCCCTGGGATTTCCTCGTGGAGGTCCCTGTGACAGGCACATCAGATGGCACTTACCACCTTCCTCTTGGATATGAGTGTCATCAACCAACCTGATAAAAATAGTGGGAGAAGCTTGTGCCAACTGAGTATTTCCTAGATGAAAGGATCTGATGCTGCAGCACTGGGACAAATGACTTTGGATAAAAATAAAAGAACTCAAACCAGTGAGCTCTTCTGGCACAGTAATTCCACTGAGACTGGGTGTTCTGAAAGAGCAATCATTAATTCTATGACAATACCATGCCATTTTGAGCAGTTAATGACCTGACACAGAAGAGCTGAGAAGTTAATGTGTTTGGGGATTTTTATTGCAATAATTAATTTTAACAGGAAAGAGCCCATTTTATTTCCTAACTCTAGATTTTTATGCTAACCCCCAAATTCGGGGTGTGCAAAGAGGGATAAAAGCTGATTCATTATAACACATTCTGCAGAGATTATATGGAAGACAAAGTCATAATCCCTGACCTATGTTCCCTGTGAACACATACCTTGAAAAATGTTGGGGTTTCTCACATTTTAAGATTTTAAGGATTTTAAGATGTTTTCTAGATTTCTACTCACACAAGTCAAGCCTGTCACCCAGACAAGAACACAGAAAGTTGAACATTTCCAAAAGCTGGGCCTTGGGAGTCTGTTGATGATGGAGGGCCTGAATCCTGCCCCTGATGCACAGTTCATTGAGTCAATGTTGCAGTGAGCTTTCTTAAACCAGATTTACTCACTGTAGCCCCACAGATGGTTTATTTTATCACAGTTAGTGATGTTTATTGGAAAAGGCCTCATCATGTCTCGTTCTACCAGAGAATTAACAACATTTGCCTGAATTGGGATAAATGTCTTCATACATTTAATATAAATCCTGCTGGCTCTGTTACTTGTTCCAGAATCACAAATTCTTGGAAAACTTAACTGTATTCTGAGTCCTTTCTTCCTACCTTTGGATCCCCTTCATGCTGCCGTATTCTGTTCCACAAACCAAGTAAATCTACCCCTCTCCTTGGCCACAGACAATTACTGAGTCTCTCTATGAGCAGCAGCACAGACAAAGGTTTGATCAACAACTCTGATCAGCAAGAGTGATGAGATGTGACTGCAGAGAGTCCCCAAACCTGGTGACACATCAACACCTGCCTTGGAAGAAGGGATGGTAACACTGAGGGCACTTCCCAGGAAGCCCCAAGCAATTAATAGATATTTCAAAATTCAGGATTCATTTTCTCATAGAAGAGCTCCATTTGTAGAAGACAGTCAATGTCTCTTCTTACTGCTGATGGTATCCCAGAGCAAACCTGCAACATCCCTCAAATGTCCCTTAATGGAGTACCTTTAACTAGGTCAAAATCCATCTTCCTTTTTCCACAAAGCCAGCTGACATCTTGAATTCATATAAGGCACACTGTGTTTTCTCTGGCATATCCCTGAGCCTTACTTCATTACTTTATGTGACAGCAAAAAAAAAAATAAAAAAAGGCTTGTGCCATATGGATACATTAGGGCAGGAAAAAGCAACCAAACTCTGATGTAATCAATGGAGTTAACTGGAATAAAGCACTGTGTATGAAGCTGTGGAGCACTCTAGGAAGATGAACTCACAGTGAAGACTCAGAGCTGTGCAAAGTGAACTGCTTTATGAGGAGCTTTGTATGGAGTACAAGCACCTCTTTGTGTGTTCTCATGCCTGATAAATCTGTAAGTGGATCTGCCTCTCACACATGTACAACTGGAAGAACACTCAGGTTTTAAATCTTCACTTGTTACAAAGCATGGTGATCCTTCTTGAGATCCCTAAACACGTCCATATGCTACAGCAATTTCAAACTGAACTGAAGGAAGATCTTATTCTCTTCAAGAGCCCAAGCAAGAATGAGAAATGGGAGGATCTTTGTGTTTGAGACTGATGCTTCAAGTTCAAGTCAAATCAGTGTGTTGGCTCCTGCCCTTCTTAGCCAGATGCACTAAAACAAAACCAAACCAAAAACTGGAACCATGTCCCCTGGACAAAGAACATCCTGTGAGCTGGAGGCACAGCACATCTGGGGGCCTCATGTTGCTGCTGAGTAATGCATGACCTGGGGACACTGTCATTTTGTGCTTAAAAAGTCTCCAGGGGGAAAGCTGACATTTGAAAGGGACCAAAAAGCTTCTTCATGTGATGCCAAGGCACCCTCTCCTGTTTCACTGGGAAGTGGGAGCATGTGAAGTGCACAGACATGAGCTCATGTAGCTGTGCTGAGGCACAGCCTCCCAACCTCAGTGCCAAAAGCCTGTGCCAAGACACATGGCACATCACAGCACCTTTCATTTTCTATTTCTGTCCTGCCCAGATTTCCATCAAGTTCTGGATTGAAATATCAGTCAAGGTGGAGGGACAATCAGAGAAGCTTTACAGTCACTGCTTGGGATTAGTTATTAGTCTCACAAACCCATGGTGAACTCAACAGAACTCATTAACTCATTTTTTAATCAAGAATTGCCATATAAACCATTCTTTGCAACCTACTCACCAAAGAGGTAACAGGTGTTTCTTGAACACTTCCAGGGATGATGATTCCATCACTTCCCAGGGAAGCCCATTCCAATGCCTTACCACCCTGACAGTGAAGAAATTAAATTGCCTGAGGCTAAAAGCAGGAAAAAAAAAATGTCCCTCCAATACCTAAGGGCAGGCACACAGCAACTGTGTGGGGATGATCCATTAACACCAGAATTCCTTCACATCTTCCTTAAAACTTTCTTGTGTATCTTTGGGAATGTTCAGATCACTGAAACTCTTCTTTCCATCTCTGCCCTGTGGAAAATGTCCAAGCACATGTTTAGACCTGGATTTTGTCAGAAATGCTCACAGTTTGTGGTCTCCACATAGAGTGACCTAATTATTACCATGACCCCTTCAAGAAGGCTGCCTTGGCTGCTTGCATGGAGAACTTAAAAACTTTCTGGAGCAGAGAAATCATCCCCAAGACCAGCTAAAATTGTTTTCTGTCCCTTCCACTTCCAGATGAAGCACTGCTAAGAAGAGGTTTCACTTTTTAAAAGGAAACATGTTCTCAACATGGTTTCTATAAATGAAACCACATCACTCCTTCGAAAGACGACAAAGGAACTTGCATGCATGATTGATGAAATACCCAAACACTCTTACAGGGGAAAATGTAACAAACACCCAGGCAGATCATAAGCAACATGTCCCAGAACAAGGCCTGACAAACAGCACACAGCAGCAATTCACATTTAGAACTTGACAGTGAATATTTACTTAATACATGTTTATTTTAGTTGGAAATAAAGGAAAGTCAGCGATGAGTCTTTAGGTACTGGTGCAGACATTTTCAAGTGTCACACAGGCCATGGCTTTACACCAAAATTATTATTTGGTGTAAAGTATGAGAGCTCCCTGGATGTGACTGTGGAGGAAGAGAGCCTTTGCTTGGTTACAAAACTCATTTTGAGGAGATGATCAGGTTTCAGCAGTGCTATGCAGACTCCCTGTGGCTCACTGGCCTGTGTGCCACAGTCAAAGATGTGAGATGGTTTGTTCCAGTCTTAAAAAGATAATTTTTGTTTTTTGCAAACACAAAAACTGCTTTAGGCTCGCTGGACACGCCAAAGCCTTGATCAAAATCATGTCCCTTCCATGGGGACAAAAACATATGTTCACTTTATCCCAAAAAGAAACAAGGGGGCATGGGGGAGAACAGGGAGGGAATCTTTTTTATCTTGGTTTAGCATGAAAATACCATGCATGGCTGCCAGTTGTTTATCGGCTTTTTCAGATCAACAATATGTTCTTCCTTAAAGCCTTTCGTTGAAGAGCTTTCTGTTAATCTAACTTGTATTAAATAACCAAAACCAAATGGGAAACAGTCTCAGGCTCTGCACTTGCCACATGACACTGCTGTTTAAAGAGCTTTTTTGGTCACCAACTCACAGCAAGAGTATTCTGGAGAATCTAATTCATAAATTCTCACTGGTTTTGCTTTAAGATACTTCCCACGTGATTCCCTTTTTCTCTTTTTCCTGTGCCAGAGGAAAAAGCACAATTTTTACTTGGGTCATTTATCTTCACTTCTCCACTGGGTAGTTCTGCTGCTGGTCCCCTCCTTGCATAGTTGGTCCCTTCTTTACATTGTGTGCCCAAAAAGTGAATAAAAACTCAAAAAAAAAAAAAAAAAACCATAACGGGGAATTTTAAGTTGAGCCAAGAAAATCTGATCTTGATAGAAAAAGCACCAAGGAGAGAGAGATCAGGGAGACAGGTCAGGGACCTCTCTTCCAGCATTGGAGTCAGGGAAAACAGCTAAGCAAAGAAAAACAAGGTGTCCTTATCTTCTGAAAAACACACCTATCCTTCAGCTTCAGAAGATCTTCTGTGAGCAAATACCATGAAGGAAAAGACAGTGGTTTGCATGGGGACGAGAGTGAATCAAAACAGGTCTTAACAACTCTCTCCTCTGTTCCAGTGAAGGTGGAAAACAGCAAATACAAACACACAGGATGTACCCCAGCCGGGGTAGGACAGAAAAGCACACAGGATATCAGCTCATGTGGCTGTGATCACAGGGACTCTGTCAATCATTAAGGCAATGTATCTGCTATTCCTTCCTGCCCAGGTGAGTTCTCACAGGCTTTGTGGCAGGTCTTTCCAGATGGATGAGCCCTAAATGGCCACAGGCAAAGGAAGCCATCCATAATGTTAAACTGATGCTGAGATGGAGCAGGATAAGGCTGTGAAGGGCTGGCATTTGGAGTGACAACAGCAATCAGGACACTAAAAAAGGAGAAAGCCATCAGTTTCCCCCCTAACATCATCTTCCAGGTGGTCCTGAGCTTTAGGCATCTTTATAATTTAAGGGTCACTGCTATGTGTTCTTTTATACTCTCCATCGTTCTGGCAGGGGCTTCACCTGATAACAGCCACAGATAACACAGGCAAAGGACCTCCAGTTCCTGCCAACACCTGCTTTGCACAGGGAGGTGTCAGAGCTCCAAGCAGGGCTGGTTTTGGGCACTGTCAGCACTTGCAGGGCTGAGCCCTGACACTCTGCTGTCAGCTACAGAAGTTTTAAGTCCTGTGGCCACTTCCAGGGTGCTGAACTTTCCTGGATGGGGGCATTTGTTCACTGAAACTTACCCCAGCATATTCTGACCAGCCAGCAGTCCAGCAACATTATACATTTTATATCATCATATATTATTTATATGAGGTTTGAAACGGTTCATAGTACCCCTCAGCTATTTTGCCAAAATGGTTAATTGAGAAAGGAGTTTCTAGGCACAATATGTGCAATACCTCCTGGCAAAAATGACTGGAAGTTGCCAGTGTTCAATTAATGTGAAAGAAACAAACCACGCTGAATTACAGCAAGTGAGGAAGTTAGTTCATGTTTTGAGATCCTTTTATCTTTATTGCCAGAGCTGTGGCTTTTTTGTCCTAACAGCTGTCTGTCAGCAGTGCTCCAACACAGGGCCCTCCCTTGAATTTCAATTGAATATTCTGTTTCTTGGGAGAATTTGAAATACATTATTGAAAAATAAATAGCCAAATAAATGCTTGGAGTCAGTGCAATTGAAATGAGCTCAGATAAAGTAAGGATGATGGAGAGACTCATGTTTTAAAAAGGAAGATTTACCACATGTCTTAGAAAATAGTTGGGAGCCAAAGGACCTGCAGTTCTTACTCCATTTCTCACTCTCCCCTGCTTCCCCAGTGTTTCTATGTCCAAGTACTTGCTAGCAGAGTGAAGAGATTTCTTTGGGCTTTGGACTTGGCTCTCAATCTGCTGGTGAGAATATGAGCATCATAACTCCTACTTAGAGCAGAAATTGTAGCAAGTGAAACTATGGGACAGTTCAATATATTTAAAGCCATCACATGCAGTTATTTCTCTATCATTTTATCAGACACCAGCATGGAGGAGAAGTGTGAACATAAGGAGCAGGAAGAATGGGCACTTCATAACTCTGATTTCCAGCTGAAGTCACTATAGTAGATATACTCAAGTTACTAACATTGTATTTCCCAGCAGAGCAATAATCCAACTCCTTTAGCATCAGGTGTAGACACAGTTTTCAGTTCCCATCAAGGGAACTGAGAAAAGGATAGAATAGATGGATAATTGCCCTCTGACTCTGTGTAAGGCTATAAAAAGAAGCATCAGAGAAGAGTAAGCAATAAATCTGTTGAACTACATCAGCAAAGCATGCCCAGCTTAGCAATGTTTCTTGTCCTAGAAGTAGCCTGGAATGCTCAAGAGAAATTTTCCATTCATGAGGGATGGACAATATGAAGACAGTGATTAGGGGCCCTTTTAGACCTCCTGTTTGTGGCTCCTGCAGCTTTGCTCCCAGAGCTCACTCCCTGCCTTGAGGTATCAGCTCTCAGCCTGCAGAGAGGGGTGGTGAACAGCACAGGGGGAGATAACACATCCCCCCTCCCAGTCCAGTCCAGAGATGCTATTTCCTTACTCCAGGCCAGTCCTCTGATAGACAGCTGATGGAACCCCACAAAAATGCTGGATCGTGGCTGACATTCTGGCCTCCATTCCTGCAGCACTTCTGGGCAGATCATCAGCCTTATCTTTGAGCTTCCTGCCTCATGTCACAGCCTTGCTGTTATTCAAACATAGTTCTGTATTTAATTTAATTTCCTTGGTTTTGTTTAGCTTTGATAAAGGAAAGGAAATCTTTTCTAATCGGCTCAAAACAAGACCATTGACTCAAGACCAAGTTCAGTGAGCTATCAGGGGCAACAGGATACTAATGGCTAATGCAAAAGTCTGAGAGAGAGTCATGGGAACAAAAGCCACTGGAGGGAGAACAACTTGTCCTTTAAATCCATAAAGAGGAAGTGGGATGTGGAGAAAAGTTCTGAGTTGAAAAACCACTGCAAGAGGGGCTGTGACAGAGCTTGAGCAAAGAGCCAGGGTGAGCTGAGAGAGGGGGAAATCACAATGCAATGAGCTGAGCTTTTTGTGCAGGTACATAGGTATGGAAATGTTTGTGTATGTACATAAAACATACATGTGTGATAAATACATAAATACATGTGATAAGGGTTGGGTTGGTTTTTTTTTTGTTTTTTTTTTGCCAGGCAGGGGTTCTGGAAAGGAAGACTTACCTACACAATCACAGCACATCAAGGAATTTAACCCAAAGTATTTCTGGAGTTGGAAAATGTCTCCATTATCTCCCCCGAGATGTAGTCACACATATTCTCAGGACACCAAGCAATCACTTAATGTTGATTTTAATGCACATCTGTGTAGAATAAAAAGGTTTCAGAAACTGAAAATATAAAGGGGTGAGTTCTACCAGTCTAGGTCAGCACCTAGAATTTGAACGTGGCAGAGAATTGTGAATGCCTCCAGACCTGACAAAGAGCCATGACAGAGCCTCATCCACAAGTGTTTCCAGGAGCTTCAGAGAACTTTGGCTGATATCCCAGAATCCCTGCAATTTTCAGGCTAGCTAAGGACAGAAGTGCTCCTACAAGTGAACTGCATAAAGAGTATGTCCAAGTCATAAAATATTGTGCTAGCAGTTGAGAAGGTCAGAATACAAATGCAAGTGAAGAAACAGATAAAGGTCAAACAGTCATATTAGAATTACCCCAGTGTGATGCATTTACAGTTCCTTATCTCCAGCTGAGACCATTTTTTTATGTAAGAATTCACATGAAAACCAGAGCTGAAGCCATCAGAACCCTTCTAATAATCACCAACCACACTTCCAGCCAAATTGCTTCCTTTCACAGTTCTTGGTTCAATAGTTCTAACTCTTTTAAATCTTCCCAAGCAGATTTGCCCTCATTTTCTTGTCTCTATTGATGTATAATATTTGGGTCAGGTCTACCTTCTGACCTACTCCATGCAAAATTCCCATGGCACTTCAATTGAATCATATCTGCTATTATAGAAACCCTGTTATGATATCCAGCTTTTAATGCAGTGCTAGTTACTTATTTACTAGCTCTACAGGCCCAAAAATTCCCTGGCTCTTTCCATAGTTTGCTAAGACTGTCAAGGGCATTTTTTTTTCCATTAGGGCAATTTTTCTCCATTGTTACTAATTCACATTAAGGGCCCTTGGTCATGCTCAGTCATGCTGTCTCTTTGATCAGCACCCAGGTCAAATACCATGAGAACAGCCTTTCAAGAAATGTTTGGCTGTTCTGTCTTCCATCATCCCAAATGCTGGCTCTGCCAACACACTGGCCAGGGATTTCATTACCTTTACTATAACAGGTTCTTTACAGGCTTCAAGCTCATCGTTATTAAATCTTCTCCACACATTTTCCTCTACATTCTCCAAAAAGCTATCCCAGGGATTTTATTTAGTTATATTAAGTTATTTAAGTTATTTAGTGACCATTCTAAGTAGAGATCCAACAACTTGAAACTCTGCAGTTTGGTCTGTCTTCCTCGTTTGGACCTAAATGTTACCTGCAGAAAAAAATAACATCATTATCACTCTTAACAACCCTAAGTTTCCTCTGAGGTGTTCAAACCCTTTAACATCAACATAATCTAAATTATTTACTGACTCCCAGAAAAGTATTCCTAAGATGATCTTAAGCTAACAACTGGGCCTTATTTCCTTCAAATTTAAGCACTGTTTGGAGTTTGTTTTTTATTTGCAGTACCTTCTGGTCTACAGCTCTCTTCTGAGCTGTATTTCTTCTCTCTCATGACAGTTAACTCACCACAATGGTCAAAAAGGAAATGTAAACCTTTCAAATTCACACCATTCTGAGAATTTCACAATGAGTGTATTAATCCCACCCAGTCATAATAAAAGTTATGGGAATGATACTTAAGCATCTGACTTAACCCTTCACTGAGGTCAAACAGAGCAGAATGTGCAATGTTTGCCTTTACAACCAGTTCATATTTGCACCTTTCTAATTCATTTTTCAAGCTGTGCCAGACCCTTTTTCTGCTGGAAGTCAATTTGTGACAATTACACAAGAATATATATATAAATAGAGAGAGAGAGAGAGAGATAGATATAGATACAGATATATAGATATATAGATATATAGATATATAGATATATAGATATATAGATATATAGATATATATATATTCTGATCTTCTGACCACATTCCTATCCTCTGATGAGCTCTTAATGGATGAAGTCTCTCCTCTCTGTGAACAAAACCAGGGTTTTTCATAAAGCAGTTTGGAAACATTAGGCTGTACAAAGAAGGGAAAATACTGCAACATTTGTTCCATTCTGGTTTCTCCCTTCTAGAGAATTGGGCATATTCACTCGGAATTTATTCAAGCTTCCAAACCAAATCAGTTTCAAAAGCCTTTGAGTCTGTGTAGGACCTCCTGTTTTCAATAATGCAGCAGGAACACTATCAGCCCCTGGTGCTTTATTGGTCCTGAAAATTGTAATTGTCTCTCAAAGCTCCTCAAAATGTGGTATTTCTACAAAACAGCTGAGCTGTCTGGATTACAGCCAGTATCTCTTTTTTTTTTTTTCACTTCACTATTGAAGAGATCACAGTATTTTCTCTATTTCTTTAAAGTCACACTGTAATTTCCACTTTCATCCTTAGTCCTGCTCATTCATTTCTCCACACATGGATATTCTTGTAAAGTGCATTCACATTATTAATACCTCTCCTCTCCCCTGTCATCTCTATTGTGTTTTATTATCTGGCATGTCATTTAACTCATCCTCCACCTGCATTGTAATTCCCAGCATAAGGTTCCTTCTCATTCTGAGACAAACAACTGTCTCTGCAACAACCCTCTCAGCTCTACACAAAAAGTTTCAGTGGCAAGTTTCCCCTCTATGTTTCTAAAAAAGACAAAAATCTCTCATTCATTATCAACAGGTTTCTAAAACCTCTAACCTGATCTCATCTAAGACCATCAATCTGGGGTTTCTGGATACATCAATTATTTTGTCTTGTCTGATGGGCTCACAAATTTTGTTTTATTGTTTGCCTTTTTGAGGTCATACACTGAGAAAGTCTCAAGACTCTTTGGATATAACCTCGTCCTCTGAATAAATAAATGTGTCAGACTGACTGACACCAGCTCCATTTAATCCTAACAAATGTTCTACTGCTCTTCACAACTGTTAGATATTGCAGAACTAACTCATCTCTAGTATCTGACAACATTAGAAGACCACCCAGAATTCTTTCAAATTCCACATAGGATGCAGTTTTAATTTCATCAGAAGGCAATTATTTCTAATGTAAGTGCATACAAATCATTATGAACAAAACAGTGTGTTATCCTTCTATTCTGAAAAGGAAAAAAAAAAAAAGGCATTCACTGATCACTTCAAAACAAAAAGTTTGCCCATTTCATTCCTTTGAGTCTTTTCAACTCAGTATACTTATGAAGAAAATTTAAATTTTGTACTCTGGCTGTTTTGCAATGACAGGATGCTGTGGAGGTCCAGTCCATTGTCTTAACACTTCTTTCCTGCATTACAAAAATAAGTTGGAGATACTAATTTTTCAAACAAGCAAGGCAATATGTGGGAAACATACTCATTTCATATAATTTGGAAGCTTTCTGGCCACATCAGCTCAGACGTTCCATGCTTCCAAATCCCTGTCTTCTCCCTGAGGTCCTCTATCCATAGAAGTGACTTACTGGGAATTTGCTTGACTGAAGGTTTTTTCCAGTGCTTAATTGAGCTTTATTTGTTTTTTGCCATACAAAATATCTGATTTAGGAAACTTCTAGCCCCATCTCTCCTACCAGCATTGCTCTTGCAGTCACAGAAGCACCTTCCAGAACACCTCACATGTGCAATGAATCCTTAAGGATTTTGATGCCAAGTGTTTTTTGAAAGCCAACCTGGATATAGTCTGAAATGCAAAGTGTTGGAGCCAAGGTTCAAATATGTTGGAACATGAAATAATCTAGAGCAAGAAAATGACAACTTTGATCCAAAGATATTTTCACATCATTCTTCTTGAATGCCAGAAATACACCAAGATTCCTTTATCCTCTCTTAGTGGAGAAGGCACAGGGCTGCATGAGTATCCCACAAGGAAGAGAGGGGATGTTTCAGAACACCTTCTGCATTAATCTGGGTTTAGAAACATCATTACACTGAAAAACCAGTGCATAATCCATACCACTGTGCTCAGCTGAATGCAAGCAGACCAGTTCATTTCAGTACCATAATAGATCCTTCAATGTTCATTGCTGAAGTAGCTGCTTCTGCTTCACAGGACAAATTACTACACTTTCAGAGACAGGAGTTTAATCCCAGCATTGAGAAGTTCAAAACATTAGTTTTCAACCTGTCCATTTGCTTGGCATGATCATGTTTTCACCAATGAAAAACATATGAAATCCTACAGTTTATTTCCTTTTTGTTATAGGGTTATTATTTTTTTGCTGTCCTGGTGCTTCAAATGAGACAGCTTCTGTGAGCCATGTTTGGAAAGAGACACCATGTGCTTACACATCCCAGGAGTCCAAATTGTTCTGATGCTACACTTAAGGTTCTTCACTAAAAACAGCTGAACACAAATGCAAGGGATTAACATCTTTGCTCCTTAATTATTTGATCAATATCTATGTATGGCTGAGATTATTTTAGTGGGGAAAAAGCAATATTTTTTTTAATGATAAAAATGTGTTTAGGACTAAATTCATGCAAGCAGAGATGCTAACAAACTAATCTGAATCACTTCTGTTTATAGTTGGTGGCACCTCTTAGTTCCTGAGTTTTGGGAAAGCAGCACTTAGTGCAAGAGGACAGTGTGCTCAAAATGTTCAAAACATTTTAAAAATACAGCTCTCTGAGTTCCTTATGATGAGGAAAAGCTTGAGAACAAAGATTTTCAATTGTGTATTTCACCTAAAAAAAAAAAAGACTAGGCAAGACCCCTTGAGTACTTCCCCTCTTTTCATCAAGATATGAAGCAGAATTATTACCTGACCTATTTGTACAAAAACAATAGAAAGGGCTCAATTCTTTGTTCTCCTCCAGAAAGGCAGCCTGGGATCCAGCAGAGCCAAGGGGTAACTCACAGTGATCTCATCAGCTGAACTGCACTGACACTTTCCCTGCCAAGAGCAATTCTCTGCAAAGGGACTTCCTGGACAGATAAGGGCAGAGAAGCCCATGGAATATGTTGTTATTCCAAAGACAAACTGGTGAAACACGTGGATGTTGAACAACTCCTGGAGACCAGCTCAAGAAGCAGCTGGAGAGACAGTGCTTCAGAATTGGCACCTCAAGCTCTTGTTCCAAGCCCATGCAACAAATTCACATTTTCTCCCTTCTCAGGGAATTTTTTCCCTTATAAATCCATTTCTCTGAAACATGATGAGAGCTTCTATGAACAGGCTCGGCAAGATAGGCTATGATGAAATAATTATTGAGTTTATAGTGTTGGTACAATCTTTCCTATATATTTTTAAGGGAGCAAGGCTCTGGAGCAATTCTATATAATGAAAAATTGACTTATCATAGTGTCATTCAACAGGTCTGTATTCACAGTTGTGATCAATGTTAAGTCCTTGACCAAGACAGAACTGAAATTCTGTAGATGCCTTGTGCCTACAACCAGTAGTTTTCTTTAAAAGTTGTTTTTGTTTCAGAAGAGTAGCCAGGAACAAAAGGAAGGCTGAGAAATGTTGCAGTAGTTGCTTGAATAGAGAAGTGTTTTTTTCTTCTAGAAAGTTCCTAAGCAACATTTTCATATAAAATTGTACCATCTATTGGAAGTTTAACAGGACTTTAGACAGCAATCACAAATGCCTACAAAGGTTGACTATCTGCCTAGATTTGAGGGACTCTGGGACACTTCTTGCTCTTTTCAAGTTTCCATCCCCAAGCTTGCTAAGGATGGTTTTGTCCTTCCCAAAGCCCCCTCTCTGTTGAGCCAGCCAGCCTCCGTTTGCTTCTGCAGGCATCATTTTCCTATTAGAAATGATGTTTTTATTACTCTCCTATCACGCTGAGCAGTGGGGGATATTCCTTCCCCAGCAGCTGGAGTGCAAGGACTCTTGCCCTGTGGGGATTTGGCAAACCAGTTGCAAACTCAGTGGAGCAGAGATCTGCAGAGAGGATGTCTTGTCTGTAATAGCACACAGATCACTCCATTCCTGCAGAACTCAAACCAGGCCACTGTTTTGCTTTTTAAGAGACAATAGGTCTCTTTCTCCCCTCCTCCCAAACAGGCCAGGCACAATAGCTCCAAAATGAAAACCTTTTGTGAGTGCATATGATTTGGTTTCAAGCTGCCTGGAGTATAATGATGATTCTTTCAGCTCCTTGCAGCAGCTGCCAGCATTTCTGTGCAAGGAGATGGGAGTACTGAATATCTCTGTGAATGTTATTTGCTATTATTTTTAATATTTTTTTTTTAACTTTCAAAAGGCTCTTTAGGAAATTGCTGCCAGCCCTCCTGGTAACCCCAATGCTTTTTCCTTATGGAAGGAAGTTCAGCAAGGAAAGGCCACCACTTAGATTTAGAGAACACTGACCTATTCTGTGCTACAACAGAAACTTGCAAAGCCTAGGGAGAAAGAATGAGGAGTGGAAAAAAAGACCACTCAGAAACAATAGAAGGGCTCTTCTCAGACTCATACAAGAAATATTGTTATTCAGACAAGAGTAAAACTCACAATCAATTTGTCTTCCTCTCATTCTTTTCCCCATCTCAGTCCTTTTCTAAGAGAGGAGCTCCTGGAACTCACCTTTTATGCATTCCTTGGCTGGGGTTGTAGCCAAGTGTGAGTAAGCACTAATACAGCTCCAGGTATTTGGCTACATAAGTGGTTCTGCAAGGCTTAAATTACTTTTTCTGGGGTAAGGGGAGTAGTGTCAGTCCTCTTTTAACATCTTCAGTAAGTACTACTTGGGAAAGAAATAAAATAGAGTGTTTTTCTTTTGCTGTTGTTTATTTTTGCTTAAGTTGTTGGGTTTTTTCATTGTACCACATTTTTATAGAGCTTTTTCTAATAACTGAATCGCTTCACTCCCAGACAGAACAGAGTAGAGCAGGAACTTCACTGGCTCACTTTTCTGCCATGCCAGGTGTGATTTTTGATATCTGGCACAGGAATTCTTTGTAAAGACTAGACATCTGCCTTACAGGTTTCTGACCACTGAACCCAAGGGCTGCCATTCAACCATATCTGCAAAGGCTGAGTAAGAATCCCTCAGTATCCAATACTTTTGAATAAATTGTCTCACTTGATTACAACAAAAACTTCACAGCAAAACTAAGGCCATACTTACAACGTGGAATAGAGATCAGAATTCTGTCTTGAGGTTAATGCTGACCCAGACTGATGATGGAGTGCACCTCTAGAAAACACACAGCTGTATTTTTTTGGGCACTAAAACTTACAATTTGCCCTGCAAATCTGGTTTATAAAATTATTGCCTCAATTTGGTGTATGAAAGTGAAGCGGAACTGGTTCACTCTGGGTAAAGGAAGAGAATGCTTGCAAAGGACTTTTAGTTCTAGGTTCATCCTGCTTGGAGAGGAAAAAGGAGAGAATGCAAACCCAGAGCATTGCAATGCCCCATCTTTCACAGCAAGAACAGGATTTGAGTTTGTTCTGGCTCAGGGCACTGCAGTTAAACTCTCTCAACCTTGTCAGGTCCCTGGCTGTGGTGGATTTTTGCTCAAGCCTATCCCCAGTGCTGGCAAGCAAGGGAGCAGGGCTGCCACTATTCACTGTCACAGCCTCAGCCAGGGGCCTCCTGCCTTGTGATTGCTGATTTCAGTTCATTTCTCTGATTTACAGTTTCCTGATTTGCAGGTTGTTAAAATACTTGTAAAAAACACTGGTCTGGAAAATGTTCCTAAATAATTATGTTGATGACTAAAAATCAGGCTGAAAGGTCTTTAATTCATAGCAGCTTATACAATAAGGGAGATTTAGGGAGAGTTTCTATTCTCAAATCTTATTTTTAATGTTTCATTCATGTTCATATCCTGTACTACAGACCCCAAAGTGAGTTTATATGGCTAAACTCTCATTCTGCAGTCAGGAACTAGTTCATTCTCTGGAAAATCATTCTTAGGTGAGTAACTTTTTCTGTCTGAAGGTTAGTGCTGTGTTTATGTCCTGGAGGGCTTGTGAGGAATTACAGCATTTTGCCCTTTGGAAGGGGATTGTGGGAATTGAAAGGTTGGTGTTTAAATAGGATGTCTAAGCACCAGTGAGAAACCGAGGGTGAGAGGTGCCCTGTTCAGTTATGCAAATAAAGGTCACCACTGAGGCTTTGTGCACTACAGGGATTTGTTCACTGCAGCCTGACACATCCTGGATGTGCAAATATGCAGGACACAGCCAAGACTACTTTGAGTTTTACCTTTGGTGTTGAGAGGAGAGAGATCTGTTGCCATTAGCCAGACCGATGTTTAGGCCTGCAATGGTGTCATCTCAAGTTTCTTCTTTAACCAATCCCAGCTGTGAGAAATTCTTCCTGCAGTGGAGTGGAAGTTGGAATTAACCATCAAGCCTCCCAAAATGTACGACTGATTGGCTCTATTGTAAGGTCTGGTTAGGACCATTTTGACATGCTTTCTGCTGGACAATGTCTTTGTTAAAACTCTTCAGAAATGCATCTGTTACTTAATACCAAGAAAACTCAGAATATCCCGAGTGAGTCCTGGCCAGGATGGAAGATGGGCTTTACCACATCCCAGAGGAATAAGTTCAGGCTATTGTGAGCTGTTTCTGGTTTTGTAATGACTCCCAGCAGGGAAAAAGCTTGAGATTCACAATTTTTCACCAGTGAGATAAACATTCTCTGCTCAACTCTGCAAGTCTGACATTATTTAAAAGCCTCAAAGAAGCTGACACAAGAACATTACTACATTCAAACAAGCTTCTTAGGTGGGATGGAGCAGTTTCTGCATTAAGGGAATGTGGATTACAGGAGTTTGCCCACCAGGTGCAGTAACAAACACCTCCATGCAGCTTTGCAGGTCAAGGCTGTTCATGAGCTCCCAAAAAGTGCACAGCACCACTGCAAGGTGCCAGAGGCTCAGCTGGGAGTTCACTCATTTGGATAGAAACAGAACTTCTGGAAGCCTTGCTGATACAGAATTCATAAAAGCTCGGAACTTGCTTAGCAGCTTAATGTATTAACAGAAGCATTTAAAAAAGAAAAAAAACAAAAGAAAGAAAGAATAAAAAAAGCCTTGGTTAGTTAGTGCAGGTGCCTGGTCTGCCAATCTGCCAAGAGGCAGCTCTGGGTGGAAGGGAGGGCTGGGGAAGGAGAGCTAATTTCAGCTGAAACCAATTACCTTGATGAGTGGAAGCAAGAAGAGCTGTGAAAACACTGTCCTGGTGTATTGGAAAGTTAGGTGTGTCCAACATCTGCTTTTATCAGGATGGAGTTAAGGACATGACCTGCTATGACTTGCCAAATTCCTCTTTGTAGGATGGAGCATCCACCTTGTCCTGCTCCCAGGAAATATTTGTCAGGCCACGTTTGTTTCTTTCATCCTTCTACATCTCATCACACCTCCTTGTGCCCAAAAAGGACCTGCTAGAATACTGTGTTAGCCATCAGCTGGGAAAAAGACACATTGAAAGAATGTCCTTTAGCACTGTATTTCACTACTAAGAACAAATATTTCATCTCCTAGAGAACGTGATGAAGCAAAGAAGAAACAACATCTTGATCAAAAGATTTCGTTGACGTTTAGAATGTAAGACAGTAAAATGGTGGAAGGTGACCTAGTTTTGAGAATGGAGAAAGGATGTTTTAGGAATTGGCATATCATGGCTTCATGATTATTATGGCTAAAGAATGGAAGAGAAGAGCAACAGCTTATCATTAATTCAAGGGGAATTTGCAATCTAGATGCACAAATTTCCAACGGACAGGCATGTTATATGTGATATTTGTAGTACCAAATAAACTGTCCTGCTCAAAGAGTCTGAGATCAGCAAATTCTGCCCTCTCTTTTAGCAACTTCCACAGCAGCAAGCGGATTAATTTACAATTATCTCCTTGTGTCAGTTTAATTTACAGTTATCTCCTTGTGTGAAAGCGTGAGAATACGGAACCAGTCAGTTTTAGGGTGAAGGTGAGAATCTTTCCAGTACAGAAGAGAAGTCTACTCCAGTCTACCACAACTTTTGCCACTTACATCCCTTAAGGGAGCCCTTAAGGAACTCCCAAGGATACAGCACAGATGGAGGTAGAGAGTTTTAAAAGCCATTTCCACTTTGTTAATAACGTGTGTGAATATCGGATTTTATTATTTCCTCTTTGATTTTATGACTATTGCAGATTATTCAAAAAGCAAACTGAAAAAGTCATTTACTGCATGGGTTTGTTTTGTTTTTTAAACCTGTTACACTTTAAAGCATCATGAAGTGTTCCAGATCATACTCATACCAACAAGAATGCTTTATAAATTAAAAGAACACGATTGCCAGTCTGAACACCGCTATAAATGGAGGGGTGGGAGTCCATGTGGAGCTGTAAGGTTCAAGAATCCAGTGAAATTTTGCTGAAATTCCTGACTGAAGTACCTCAAGGTTCTGCCAGCTTTGTTACGTCTGCCTGCCCTCTCCAAATGACCTTTCATAACTGGACTGATGGTCTCCTGATAAAAAAGATATCAGGACAATACCTTCCTGATACTTTGGGTCTTGCTAGAAAACAGATGTTCTTGGAGTACCTGGCAGTCTCACTTTGAACACGGGCAGGAAATTGATATTGGAGAACTCAGAAATAAGAAACTTCTTTAATTGCACCTGATCATTCTTGAGCCATGATACCGGGGACTCAGGTTTGGGCAAGGATCCAAATTGGCTCTTCTCCTGTCCCACATGCACATTAAGGTGAGCATTAAGTCCGATGTTTCAGTTTTAAATCTCAATTCCCTCGCTTAGGTTCTGAGCCAAATATTTCCTGGGGGAGAGACAGGCACAGAGGATGCAAATCCTTCTTCCAGCGTACTTATTTCCACTAAATATGTGATGAAATTACAGATCATACTGAGTGGTTCTGGCTGTTTTGTCCAAGACACCAGCTAATTAAGCTACAGGGTGTCCCCACCTTGACCAGGTACCTGGTTTTTGTACAGCAATCTTCACTAAACACTGCCGAAGTGCAGGTGGCACCATGACCTAAAATTAATGCCTATGTCACCTGCATTTCAGAGAGCCATTTCTTCAGGTCACAGATTTGGTCTAGTTAAGTCATCGTTTTTCCTCCCTGGTGGCTCTGTGGTTTAATTTAAACCAGAGGGTTTAAGTTCAAAATTTGCTATATATATTTAGGCACTTTTTCCTCCTCCCATGCCCTTCCAAACAACTCTATTGAGCTTTTCCACCCAGAGGCAACTGCATTTGACTTTTTACATGATGTTTGACAACTTAAAATGCATCTTTTGTGCTGGTTTTCCAGTACAGTGGCTGCTAAGCCAGCTTTCTGTGACTTCAAGGATCATCTTATCAATGAAAGAAAAGACAAAAGACAGTTAAGTACACAAATCATAGTAACTTCAGATAATTAAGATTTGAGTAACTGTGAAACTGTCAATCAAACAGATTGCACCTGCCTAAGGTTAGTAAATATTCTTTTAAAAGGCTATTCTTATAACATGATGCTTCTGGACCTGAAAGGAGTGCTACTCCACAGGTCCATATCTCTGCCACTGACCACTGCAGTATGAATTGAACACCAATCCAAACAAGGACTAGATCTGCCAATCAGGTAGTGGCAGTAAAATTCTGAAGTAAAAATACTTCAAATGTGTCAGACCACTCCTGCAATGGGAATTCTGCATAAATCATGGCAGTGCTCTGTGTCAAACGTTCTGTAGGAATAAAAGCCAAACTAAGTAGTAAGTGACTTAAATAAGGCTACTGGCTTGCTTCAAATTATTCCAAATTAAGTCATTTTTGAACTTAAAATCTTTGGCTTAAAATAAACCAGAGATCCATAAGGGAAGAAAAACTAGAGTGCCATAAAAAGTGAGCTCTGAGTTTATGTGTATGATTAATTTTCCCCTTTTCCTTTCCATCCATTCAGTGGCCAGCCAAATGAAGCTCTTACCTGGCCTTTCTTTACCCTGAAACTCAGAGTAATGGGAGGAACAGAGGAGCTGATGTGGCAGGATGTTTGTAGGAGGTTCTGCTGTGGGTGTCCTGTGAACATACATGTATAGATATATTTATACAGGTATAGTGTAGTGATAGAGAACCTGGGCCTAAACAATATGTCTGGGTGGTATTAATATGGGATTTGCACAAAATCACATCTCTCCATTTCTTCTAAGCTGGGGATGGAGAGATCCCTCACACACACATCCACACACATGCACAAAACCCCCTCAGAGTATGGCACAAACATCTGAAGCCCCCATGACTGCAATTTTTGTTGTTGATGCTCACTTTCATCACATCTAATATTTGCTCTGAACTGACTGCTTCTAAGAACATCACTCTTCACAACATGTATGGATATTAATCTTCCAAAAAGGTATTCAAATGGCAGACTGGACCCTTCAGGCTAATACAGGGGAGGTGATGCCCTGTCTGCTTTTAATTAGAGCCAGCTTGTTTAATGAGGTAATGTTCTGTTGTGCTGGGTTATCTCCTGGAAGACAGGGCAGCAGGCGAGCTGCTGGGGAGGGACACTTGAAAAACATCACAGGCAGGCTGTTTAATGTTAGCACCATCATTCATCACCCGGGCTCTTTGGAGAGCCTGACAGATGGAGCACGTCCTGTGGGGACTCCACCAGCCTCTGGCGTGCTGCTGAATGCAATTTAGCCAGATGTATCAAAGCAGCAGGCAAGACCCTGCTATTTGGACAGCATTTACAGCATCCTGGGCAAATAGTCAGGAAATGTTCAATAATGTGCCTTGCACAAGTGTGGCAAGAAGCAGATTCTTGGAGTGACGGGTTGCCAAGAGAAATCCTGGCAGTGCCTCACTCCAGCTTTTAGTCACATGCTGGTTTTGTTGTTATTGTTTGAGGGCTTATTTTTGTAAGGGCTGTCTCAGGCTGAGGTTTTCAAAGACTGGATTTAAGGTGTCTTGAACACACCCATCTGGTTCCTGATCAAGAGGATGAATGTGAGCTGCAGGATCCCTGGAGCTCTTGTGGGTCTGAGCATGGGACCTGCTAGAGGGCTGGGGCATCTTCCCAGCACACAGAGCAGGGCAGAGCTGAATTCTGCAGCAGCCCAAACAGTCTGCTCCCCGTGCAAAAGGGATCAGAGGTGTTTGGGCAGTCACAGAGCAAATACCAGTACAGACAGGGAATTTAGTGGGGCTTCTGGCTACATCTCTAGGCTGCAGAATCCAGTCTGGTATGCTGACAGCCTCTGTTTTGGATTCCAGGAGGGATTCTGCAGAGTGTAGTTCAAGTACACCTAGCTCTTTGACACTGAAATATTAACAATTCCCAAATTTTGCCGTATGGACCTCTTCCCAAAATCTTAAATATACCTACACTCCTGTCCTTGGTTCTCAGTGTGGAATAATGTGCCTGTGAGATCTCTCCATCAGTTACACAATTGGAGGATTGCTCCCTCAGGAGAGCAGAGCCTGCAATAGGGAGAGCAGATGCTCTGGGGAAAAGGGGTTTCTGCTTTCTGCTTTCTGCTCCATGTCCTGTTGCCCAGACAGGTGGCCACTGCCACCAGCTGCCAGAGAAATCCTTGCCAGGATTCATGTGGGTGCTGAAAGCAGATGGGGTTTGTGGCACTGGTGTTTTGCTATTTAAGTCTACAGCTTCTTTGCCAGCAGAGGAAGAAAAGAACATGGTTAGTGCATTGTCTCATGGGCTGCTGGCAGGAGATGTTTAGCTTCTAGAGGGGGGAAAGTTCCAGTGGGCCCAGAAAAAGAATAATTGTGATGTGTATTTTCAGCCTTAAGCCAAAGCCTCACTGAATTCACAACATAGAACCAAAGATGTCCCTTGCATTTATTTATTATTATTATTATTATTATTATTATTATTATTATTATTATTATTATTATTATCAGCAAAGCTCTACCCAAAACCACTTTTCTAATACCTCACCCCCCACTTCTCCCAGGAGCCAGAACTGCAGCTGAGGTGAGGGACAGACACACAACCCAGACACCTCCCCATGTGCTGTGGTGTCAGCTTCACCTGTGAATTCAGCTTTGGCTTGGGGCTGGTGCACAAGGATGTAAAATCCATCTGGGCCTTGCAGTCTTGGAAAGCTCTTTGATGGTGTTTCCAGCAACAGAAATGTAGCATGTGCAGAACCTCGCATCCTGTTGCTAATAAGTCTGCTTTTACACCACTCTGCTACACTTATTAACTTTCATTTACATATTTTTCCAATAACCTTTTAAACAAGTGACTAGATGACCATAAATCCTGGAGAGTGAAGAGTGCAGGGTATGTTGGAAGAACAAGTGCTTGGGGCTCATTTTAACCCTCCTGTCCCCACTAGAAAAACCAGGGCCAGAGCACCAGTGTCCTGCCATGTGCCCAGGAGAGAAGTTTGGCAGGGAAGGGTAAATTCTTCAAAAGAAGCAGAATTTCTTCTTGTGCTATCCCCAAAAAAATTACAAAATCTGGTGCTGCTGCCAAGCCCCTAAATGCAAATTAATGCAGAATGGGGATCAGAAATGTTTTGCTAGTAACTATATGCTGTGGTTCTGCATCGATACTCGGCTGTCGATGAAATCCCATCCTGGATTTAGCCACCAGGTTCACTAAACCAAAAGGCCTTTCCTATTTGATGATATATGATGAGGCAAAGGCAATCTGATATGGCTTTTTAAGGCAGGACAGAATAGGGACAGCTGGGTGGAGTGTGTCAAACAACAGCACTACCCAGAGCCACTGCCTCCTGTGACAAAATAGGGGATTTTTGGGGTGGGAGAGTACCAACCCTGAACTTCTGGGTTTGAATTCTTCCCCCTACAACCCCTGGAATTCAGCCTCCTCACTGAGAGAATCAGTGACAGCTTGAAAGATAGTCCAATATATATTATTATTTTTTATACATAGATACACATAGTTGCTTCCAATTACCCAGGAATAACTGTTTCCTCTACTGAGCCAGCTGCATAGATGGCTGAACAATCTGTCTGTTCAAACATACTTCAGTCAACTTTCTCGAGCTGATTTGGCAAGAATTTTTCTTCCTATGACTGGATCTCCTCCAGTAACAACTTCAACAGCCTTTTGACTTGGGGTCATGGCTGCATGACACTGAATACTTTCATTTGTCTCTCTGCAAGTAATAATGGGAAAGCCAAAGCACTGCCATGCCCCTGGTTGAGAAAGGAGCATTTAATTCTTTGAGCCACACATCCAGGTGTCAGCTGATTTTACACCACAAAGCAGGATAGATTATCTCAAAAACAGGGATCTGGACTGGCACTCAAGAGGTTCAAGCCCTGACACACATCCTGGACAATCGCTCATTTTTAAATCTGCATGTATGGAAGTAACTTCTCACCTCAAAAGGTTTCTGTAAGGGATGATATCCTGCTGTGACTGGAGGGCTCAGTGTAATGATGAGCGTCAGGGGAAAGAGATCTCAGTTCCAGGTAACCAAGAAAGATCTGGAAAAAGATCTGCCAGCAGCAACAAGGGTGAGTGGGAAGGGACAGTGCAGCCATCAGACTGTTCACCTTTCCCAGTCCCACCCTTTTGTGACAGTTCTACTTGGGCTGTGGCTCTAAAGGCTATGAAAACTTCTAGGCAGGTTACAGCACATGCATTTCACATGTGCAAATTTATCCTGCTCTCTCTGAAACTTCAGCTTGGAATGACAACAATTCATAAATATTTCACATGCCCCAACTGAGAGGCTAGAAGAAAATCTGGCCTTGATTAGCAACTGTTAATCGATTTCCCCTTCAATTAAATCTTGTTCCAGATACAGAGTGAGACCACTCAGTTTGTAATGTTCCCAAACCTTGCATTGCTGCTTGGCATGAGGAAACCAGACCCAGCCTCCAGGGCTGTCATCCTAGGAACTTTCACAAACAGTGAAATGCTATTTTGACAAAATCAGCAGTTTTCTGCAGCCATTTCCCTGATGACTCAGGGCAATCTGCTGGGACTGAGTTTGATAAGGCCCCTTGATTTTAGTAATGCAGCTTAATCTCCAAAAGCTGGATTTCAGCACTACCTAATCACATCAGGCTCCTCTGCCTTTGCCAATCCATTATGTTGCTGCAGGCTTCAAAGATTTTGGTGGCATAATGACATCTTCCGACCTACCTTTATGTACTTCCAAAATTCCCATCCAGTCCCATGTGCCAAAGAATATCATATTATTTTAATTGCCAGCTCGCTGCTTTGGGGGCACCTTCCTTCATAACTTCTGCTCTGCTTGTAATGATGAGATCTCTTGCAGATGCAGTTAATCAAAAAGATTACAATCACTCCAGAAACACCTGCATTGGAAATAAGTCTGGCTTTTATTACTATGAATTCCTACTGCTGACAAGCTCTGGGAGGAGAGAATCGGGGAAAACCCAAGATCCCTTTGCACAGCTGGAATATAAATGTGAAATTTTCTTTCCATTTATTTTTCTTCTGTAAATGGTTTAGCTGCTATTGATCAAGATTACCACCAAATAAAAATCAGAATCTACTAGCTTGTGGTGTTTTGTGTAACATACTCATAAAACAAATTTATGCCTTCACCACTGGAACAGGCCCTACTTTTTGCTAGGATATATACAGAACTGGAAATAGTGTTCACAGTAGGACTCAGCAAACAGGCATTCAGGAGCAGAAAGGATCCTGTATTTGGATTCCATATTGCATATGGAAGAAAAAATAGTTTCGTTATTCCCAAAGCCTGCATCCCCTTTACCCTTATGAAATTAAGGGTAAATATAAAAGAGTTCATTAATTGTAATGGATAGGTACAACAGGAAGCACAGAAGTCAGAAGTATTAAGGAAGCAGAACAAAGATGTGTAGTTCACTAGAGGGTAAAAAGGCATTCTTAAAACTGTTGCAAATTCTTCAATTAATATCCCTATTACCGTGAATCTCTTTTTTTTAACAGTTGAGTAGGTGCCAGCATGGCTTTTCTGAGAAATACAAAGTTTTCAACCTCTACCATACAGTGGTAAAGGTGACACGGTATTTCAGAATTCCAAGGTTCATATAATCAAAGATCTTGGGATCCTGAAAACTGGCAAAACAAGAATAAAATGCCATTCCTTACAGGAAGTGGAAGGACATCTATGTTGATCAAGGACAGAATGGCAACAGTCTAAGAAGAAGCTCAAGGCACATTTATCAAGGAATGTTAATTTATTGAAGTCTGCAGTAGCCCCAGTCTCTGGAAACAGAACTTTTTAAAAATTAAATATTGCATTTAAAAGCCATCGAGTATGTTCACAATTTTTCTAGATTTTTTTAAGTAGCTGCTAAGTGCTGCTTCTACAGTGATCTACTAGCACAAGAAAAAGGAAAATCAAAGTGTCCCCCTGTCTCAGGACTGAATTCTCACTGCACACAGAGTCAGTGTGAAATGGTTCAAATCCACAACGTCCTGCTCTCTCTTACTGGATAACAGCTCAAGCCAAATCAATGCTCAAAGGAATGATTTAGTGGGGATAGTCTGTCCCACTGCTTCTGCAAGAGCTACAGGAAAGAATCCCTAGTACAAAAACAGAAAATGTAGCCCCTTTACTGGCTGTTGATAATAATATTTTCTTTTACTTTCTATAGGTTCTTAGCTTAGCTACCTTTTCAGATTCATAAACCATCAGAGGCTGTGCTGGCACAGTTATTAGTTGATTTTAAATGGATGTATTTGCCATGCATATTCATGTAATTTCATTTAAATAGCCTGGAATTGGTAGTAGACAACTACCAAAAAAACTAATGGCCCTATCAGAGAAGATGTTCCATTAATAGCAAGGTGACATTTCATATTTTGAGCAGAAGGAATATTTAGGGCCAGATCCAGAAAACCACTTAGCTACCTACAGTTCAAGCTGGATGTGTTACAGATACAGAATCCAAAAAGACAAGACACAAACTTGGTGTAACCTGACAGTTTCTGAATTTTGCATTAAAAACACACAAAGTAATATATGCATAGAGTTTTAAGACCACTGGAAAACAAGGGAATGCCTTCTGTGGCATGAGTAATATTCCTTCTGGTCCTGGCAGCTTCAACAGGAGAGCTGAAGAATCCCCTTCCCTCATCCCAAGTGGTCTTCCAGCATGAAACTGGAAGAGGTGGATCAAATGGGCTAAGGGAGGATTAAAGAAGTTTTAACCCTGGGCAAAAAAAGGTTTAAAGTATAACTCTCCCACTTCATCAGGTTTTATCTTGTGGTCTGTTACAGAGGAGGCTGTCCCTGCTGTGACCCCCTGGCTGCCTTTAGGACCAGACCTGGCCAAAAAGGAGTAAAGCAGCACCACGACTCTCCAGGACACTTCGGGCAGTGGAGCACAACCTCAGCGAGCTGGGTCAATCCAGCCTGCAGGAACCTTGGGTAATCTGAACTAACAAGAGGGGAAATACTTCAGACATCCTTTCCTCTTTGCCATTTCTCCTGGCAGCCTTTCAGAGCCCTCACCAAGCTGGCTGAGGTCAGTCCTGGGCTCCAGTGACCAACTCTTCACCCAGGGCGTAACTCAGTGCCCAACACACGTTAGAAATGCCAATACAACACTACGTTGATAAGGGTTCAGCTGTCACAAAAAAAACACTCATCCACTCACAGCCAAGCTCCATTTCTTCTTTCCAGGGCACTGTCAAGGTTGTATGACTGAGAGGTGTCTAAAGATGGGCTGCAGGAACAGAAGGACATTAGGAAGCCACTGAAGTAACAGTCATTGCTGACTTCAGTGTACTTAAGTCAGACTTTGCCTGTGGTTAAATATACAAGTCCTTTGCCCTTTAAGGCTTAAAATAAATTTGCCTCAAACTACTGCATTGGCTTACGTTACAATATAAATTATGAAAAATAAGTTGGCCTCAAAGCATAGTTTTGCTTAGCTGCTCTGGGCATGAACCGTTTCCCTTGGCCTCTGTTTTCCAGACCACCTATCTCCCTCACCAGGAGGATGAAGAGAAAATAATCAAGAGGGCCTGGAGCCTATTTAGACAACTGGTCAGCTCCTTGCAAAGGGCTTCTTCTTGGGTAGAAGACAGAAAATTCACCACAGAGGAAAAACAAAGCCTGCTAAAGGCTGGTCCTGGTGCTGATTCAATGCTCTGATGTTAGTGGACAGAAAGGACCAGGTTCATGGGTTTGACCAGGAGCACAGCATATGGTCAGGATCTGTGCCTCCCTTTTTCCTCTCTCTTCCTCCTCCTCCTCCTCCTCTCTTCCTCTGGCTTTCACCTTGCCTTCTCCCCATCTTTACTACTCCATTTATGTAAGGGTTGAACACACACAGAGTCCTGCACACTACAACTCTCATCACACCAATCATTTGACAGTGATGATCCCAGCACCCTTTATGAGATCTGTAACCAATTACAGCTGAAATCAATATGGATGCATCAATAGAAGCTCTTAAGCTTTACAACCATGGAACAGTGACAGGCACGGCCTGCATCTTTTCTAATAACACGATCTAGCTGACTCAAAAGGGGAACTGTATTAAAATACAGTACTGCTACAGTGTGTCATATATAAAATGTCATATATAACAAGAGGGAACGAACAAACTACAAAGACACCTCTGTAAAGGCATTATTGCACTGCTATTGAACAGTGCCTTTCAACAGCAAATCAATCACCAGTTCCCTTAAATGTACTTAGCTGCAGAATTACTGCATTTCTAATTTCTATTCTTAATATTGGCCCAGGATTGCGTTTCCTTCCCAAGCTTTTTTGACAGCTCTGCAAAGGTGACCCACTCCTCCTGATCTCATCAGCAAACTTTCAGTGGCTGCCTTGCTGCTGTCTCTGTTGGTCAATGCAGGAAACTCTGAAACAGCAGACAGAGCTGACTGCACCTCACATTTCATATGTGCCCTGCACCGGGTTCAAGCCTAGACTTGAACGACGAAAAAAAGGAAAATTAAAAAAGAATTTATGATCTCATGAACCTTGAGAGCAGAGGCCCTTGAGCATCTTGTGAATGACAGCAGCATTTTTAAGTCTGGATCCCAGCCCATGTTTTCCATCCAAGAGGACTGAGCGATGTTTGGAATTACATAGCGAGGAATCTAAACTAAACCAGGTGTCTTCCCAGTTTTGCCAAAAAAATAGTTTGACACATACTAGCTTATAAATAGATGATTCTGCCAGATCAAACAATGATATATTACACTGACCACTCTAACAGCCCAACAATGAAGCAATTTTCATGAGGATGCAATACTTTTTTTAGTTTTTAAAATTGAAAATAATAAACAGATTGGTTTGTATTATCATGAAAAATGTGCTAAAGGGTAAGGTCTGTGAAGAAAAATCTGACAAGTCATAGGTCATAAAAGTTTCAGTTCAAGCTTGTTCACATTATAGTGATATAAATTATTGCTGAAAACTTCTTTCAAAGGGTTCCTTTTTGATTGGGTCTTGGTTTTAAGATGAGCAAGCACTTTAAATGTGAGCTATTTCCATTGTTTGTGAGCAATAAACATCAGGCTGAACAGAAAAGCAGACACCAGAAGTTATTCCCACTGGTGTACAAGAAAAGCTGCACAGTATTTCCTTCCAACCACAGAATGCCCTTTAGCCTTTATCTAACTATGATTATCCAGATCACCTGTCCACAGATGGGCACCTGGACAGGGAGTTCTCAGCATCATACAAGGCTTTTCTTTCTCCTGTGGGTACAACCCATAAGCCCAGCTAGCACTCGGGAAAATTCAATTCTGATGTGACCGATTCCAACACAACCTGACTCCATGTCTAAGATTTAATTCATTTTACTGGAACTGTTTGCCATTTAATTCTCATTTTGTTCTTTCTAGAATGAGGCTGTTTCCATCATGATGAGCGGTGTCTCACTCAGGACAAATGAGATTTTGAGGGGAGATGTGATGTAGAACAGTATAGCTGCACAGGACCAAAGAGTGTCTTGCAGAGATGGTGTCTGAGGCAGAATTACTCAGTGTAAATGATTCATGGATAAACCTCTTTTTGCTGATAGGCTCTGGAGAGATGCCTGGATACTGTGATAAGGAGCTGACAGGGACCCAGCCATGCTCAAATGCCTTTCAGTCCATCTAAACCTGCAGAGAAAATCTCCTCCCACGTTTAAGTCTTTGGGACCCTTCCAGTCATGTTTTTCCCTTCTGACAGTCTTCCAGCTCCCTGGGACTTTCTGGCCCTCCTCAGCATCCTCTTTTGTCTTCTTCTGTTCCCCCAAGGACAGTTCTGTTCTTCTTTCAGCTCATTCCACTTCCACAGAGGAAGTTCCTGGTGAAGAGGCCACAGGTGGAGCAGCCTGTTCTGGGATAAGCTGCCATCAGTTGTCCCTTGTCCCACTGGGTCCTTTCAGAACAAGGTTTTGACCTTTTAGAATAAGGTTTAATCCAACCCAGCAGACTCAACTCTCCCCCAGTTTTAGTTTCTAGCACAGCTCTGTGCTCCAGCACGTGAAAGTGCTCTAACACACATCACATATTTTTCCAGGCTCCACCGCAGTGTCAGGCTTAATGAAACACTTAATTATCAGACCTCAGAACTCGGGATTCCCCAGCCAGACAAATGCATCAGGGCCTGGCTGTGCAATCCTTCCTCTGCCCAACACTTGCTCCTGGGGACAGGTAAAACCAACAGGCTGAGGAACAAAGAGGCTGCATGGCTATAGATAGGAATGAGCTCACGATGGTAACTTGTTCTGCCAGCCTAAGGAAAGCCTGGTTACAGGATCCAAACAGCTACTTGGCACCTGAGAAGCAAGAAGCTAAATCAGAGTCCAGACATCTAAACATGAGTCCAAGAGTTAGAATAGGAAATACCAAAATCATTGCATTCCTTGACTGAAGTAGCCTTGCCTAGAAAAGGTGGATCTGGCTGAAAGGGGAGAGTCTAGTGCAATGGGACACAAGCAAAGGATGGAGACAAGAAGACACCACTGAAATTACTCTGCTGAAACTTTGGCTTTTGTCCCTATTTCCACTTCCACAGCAGCTCAGTGAAGTCCACCACCAGCTCTGAGACACAGGACCAGCACTCTGAATTCTCAGGTACCATAAAAATCTGCATCTTCTGGACCAAAGAACAAACACTTCCAGCTGTAGGGGCAGCTTGAAGGTTTCACAGTGCCCACATCACAGAGAAGCACAGGGGCTTTTGCAGCACAGATCATTTGTTTTGTATTGAGCACAACAATTCACCCAGGAGTTGTTTCTTCCTCCCAGCCTGCCAGGCACAAAATATTCACCACCTTCCTTTTCCATTACAAATTGAAGATCTACATGCAAAATATAAAAAGCCTGCAGCATGAGAAACTTGCAGAGTAAGAAGAAGAGAGCTTATGTCTGTCACCACTGTCTGTAAATCTCTTTGGTAGCTGGGAAGTGGGGAGGTGGCAGGTTTTCAGTACTGATCAACTGTTATCTGACGTGGATTGTATGGCTATCTGGGTTTTTTTGGCAAACCTGTAAAGCCACTGAAACAACAGTCCTGGTTATAAGGACTCTTTCAGGGTGGAATGAAAAACAAGAAACCTTTTTCTGGAGTGTATCTGGTGTTGATCACAAAGAGAATAAGTACTATTCGCCCAGAGAAAACAAGATTTTTTTCCACTAACCTCTTATTTTGCTTTCTCAGCAATTTTTTCTGTTTTCTCTAATCTGCAGCCCTTCTTTAGCCAGTAAATTCAATATCTTGTGAGATCTAGAGAGAACAAAGTGAGCATTAGACAGACAAACAAGGAAGGGGTCAATTATTGTATTAAAATCCCCAAGTGCATTGTTCTAGCACAAATTTCACATTTGCTCGCACATGCTTTTAACTGATTCCTTACTTTGTACCTTATAAATGGGCACCAGATGCCAGAGAGAATGATCAAAATTGCAGTGAAACTCGAGAACAAATAAGTTTTTCCCTAAACTAAACCTATTTTTAAAATATCCTGCATGTTTTCCCCTCCAAAGATTTAACAGGAAATAGAGCCTTTCTCCCAAACTGTCACGTTAAGAACTGTGCACACAAGTTGCAAAATCTCCAAGACTTTGTGACTCCTTCCCAATCACTCTCCTCTTGAGGCACTGGAAGGACTAGAATTATCCTTGTCTTAAACTCACGAATCAGCTTTCCTTTCCCAAACACAAACATCCAACAGCTGTAAAAATGGCATCCAATCAACTGCTGACTGCCAGTTCTGCAGTGCTCCTGCTCACGTCCATCTGCCTCCTCCTGCCACGCTGCAGCACATCAGAGAGCGCTGAGGAGGTGAGGCAGAAGTTGACTTGCTACCCATGTGTGTGGGCCAGTAGCCAAGTGATTGCACTTTACAAGCTGGCCACAGACCCACCCTTCATGTCGAAACATGGGGAGAATTAGGCAACTTTTGAAATTAAATGATTCTTCAATCTATGTTCTTGTGTTGTTTACTTTTTTTCTTCTTGCAAACTTTTTTTTTTCATTTTTTTTTAATTAGAAACACCTTATTTCTCTCCTTTTAAAACCCTCCTGGACTGAGTTAGGTGAAAGAACAGAAAGTTCTATACACGTAAGATCATGTTAAGTTACTGAATCTCTTGGTGAGTTATCTGGCTGCCTGCAGTGCGGTCAGAAAATTTTTTCCCAGCGTATGAACAGAAGAGAGACTGCAAGTCTTTCATCAGACACTGCCTTTTAAGAAAATAAGTCCTTTAAATATAACCTTATGCCTCAGATTTGCTTCATGCTCCTTCAATGTGCGTTCCTATCTATATTTTTAAACATTTGGGATGTTAGGAGCAATTTTCTGCTCTGAGAGAGTTCTGTCAGGAAGCTGCTCCTGTCCCAAGCAAGGTCTACACAGATTTCTAGAAGGTGTCACCTCTGTCTTGCTGTAAAGCAAACTGCTACAGCATTCTCCTCTCTAGAATATTGTGGGAGTTTCCTTTCCCACACCTTGAACCTTAAAAATTGTTCTCTGATTTTTCTCCCTAGTGTAATAGGAACTGAATTCCTCTTTACAGTCGACTAATTATAAACTTTAAACCAAATGTGACAGTTTCAGAACCTGGATTCATTTGGCTGATCATAGAGACATCTTCCAGCTGTGACCCTCTTTGAAAGACAGGAGCATCCAGTGGTTGGGTGAGCGTCCATGCAGCCCTTGTGGACATGAACCAAAACTGCAGATTGCAGATTGTGTTATTCCAAGCTGAGGGAACATGCAGAAAACCATCATCATGGGTCTTGTTCCCTTAGGAAAATGGGATACAGCTTCATCAGTCAGGAAAACAGGAAGAAGAAATGGTACATGAGCATCAAACTTACAATTTCAGTACTGGCCTATGATTCTCTTTCTGTAAGAGAAAAATTAATTGAAAGGAAGGAACAGAAGAATCAAGAGAAGTTAGAGGAGATGGAAACTGCTGTATCTCAGAACTCTTACTCAGAAATCATGAGTGATTGCAACAAAATACCACACAGCATCTTCCCCCAGTCCACATGCACACTCATGTCCCTGGTGAGCCTTTTTTTCAAATATGAGGTAGCTTTCTCACGAGTTACAGACCGAAACACTAAATTTAATTGTTTCCCATTTATTGTGGACTGTCACAGGGTCAGAATACACCAACAGCAAGTTATTACTGGGCAGCTGACAGATGCTTACTTGTGTGTCAAACCCTTTAGATCAGAAGCTGAACTGAGTCCTGCTCCTTTTTAAGTCAACAGAACTTCTGTGAGATCTTTCACTATATCGTAACTAACACTGCTCCTTATAGCAACTATGAAACACCAGGGACTGCCTAAATCAGACACCTGGCTCTACACTGATTTCAAGTTAACACAGCCCTCAAAATGGGAGTGGGGTGCTTAATGCTTTTGGAAAGCCTGCTCCACATTTTTCCATATATTTGGATAGTGCAGAAGCACAGGGAGCAAGTTTGGAAAGTCACTTGTGTGATCTCTCACTAAAACTTCAAGGTACTATTTGGAAATCTTTGCATGTTGCTTACAGGACACTAATCATTCTTTTGACATAAATAGGAAAAGCTTTTTTGTATCAAAGCTTGACAGGTTGGAAAGTTTCTTCTTTCTATATATATTACAGAATAACTTCCAGAGCTGAAGTTGCTGTGGGCCAAACCCTATCAGTGGGAGCTTTGCCATTTGCTTTATTAAAACCCCAGTGTGGCTCTACAAGAACAGTATATACTTTATAAGTGCAATTTGAATTCACTGTTGTTGCATAAAATATTGTCTCTTCAACTGGCAACATTGGAAAATTTTGCCCTCTGTTGCATCTCAATATTTGTATTCTACATGAAAGTCTTTCATGCCACACTGTCTTTGTTGGCTGGTGGGCTCAGCCCAATTTGTCAGCCCACAGTTTTGCAGGGGAGAGTGATGAATTTACCACTCAACCTTGACAAACATTTGAATCCCACACCCTGTTAAAAGACCTCTTTATTCTCTTCCTTTAAGTTTTGGAGCGGTCCTTGCAGGATCAAACTCTTCCACCACTTTGATGACTGTTAATGATGTGCCCCGTCAGAAGCTGAATTTAGCATGGAAAATGTCCTTGGATGACCCAGCAGGAAGAGGTCATCACTGTATGGAGAGCACTCAATCCAACACTACACCTCCTATACTCCTTGAACTTGGCATTTCACTTGAGTGTGTAAAATGTTTGGACTCTCTGGAATTCAGACCCTTTAACTTCAAAGTTCAGGCTCATTTGGCTGGTGATGTGTAGGTTCACCAAGTCACCCATGTTTACTCCTAAACTGTCTACTCTATATCCTGTTTTCTGGGATGTTTATAAGCACTCTTGGGATGCTGATTGTGTCTCCCCCATTCAGACAAAACATCTTAAGTTCAAGCTTTCCCTGGGTTGACACTGGGACCCAAGGGCTGGAGCACCTCTCCTATGGAGACAGGTTGAGTAGTTCAGCCAGGAGAAGAGAAGGCTCTAGGAGACCTTAGAGCACTCTGCAATGCCTAGAGGGGACCCAAGAGAAGTGGAGAGGGACTTTGGACAAGGGCCTGGAATGACAAGACAAGAGGGAAGGGCTTTAAAGTGGCAGAGAACAGGTTTAGATTGGATATTAGGAAGAAATACCTGGCTGTGAGGGTGGTGAGACACTGGCACTGCCCATAGAAGATGTGGATGCCCTGTCTCTGAAGGGTTCAAGGCCAGCACAGAGCCCTGAGCAAGCTGGGATACTGGAAGGTGTCCCTGCCCCTGGCAGCAGGTTGTAATGAGGTCATCTGGAACGTCCCTGTCAACCCAACCACGATTCTATAATTTGGAAGCTGGACAACAGCTCTGTGGGTGCACTTTAAACTCCCTGATGGCCAAAATATTGTAGCTTAATTGTCATTGACCCGTTTTTGGTGCAGATTTTACTACATGCTTAATGCCCACAGTGCCACAACTGGACTGCTACCAGCCCCCAGATTTGTCCGCCTGAAGTCCATGTCCACTACTCCCAATCTATCTGCAGCCACAGCACGACCATGACTACTGCCACATCTTGCTGTGGTTGGATCTACCCAGACTATCACCCTGATGAAAATCAGCTACTGCAAATAATTTCCCTCTCCAGTGGGCCACAGAGCCCCACTGGTGTTTATAACCAAGGCCAGTAGCAAGCAGGCAGGTTCCTATGGCAGCTCTCTTCTGAAGGGCAGCAGAATACTCCTTGCTCCCTGTGCTTTAATTTGCCTGTGTGAAGCCCTGGAAAGCCAAGCTGCTGGGAAAAGGGTAGGGATAAAGCCATACTTCAGCAGCATTTTGAATGGATTGAAGGGAGGGAGGGAGAATGGGGGTCTAACAGCCAGAGGCAAGGAAGCTGAAGCACTCGGATGAGTGAATCCTGGACAAAGGTAACCACCAGGAACAGTTAATAATAATCCAACACACACAAGGGCATGTCAGAGGCAAACACTCCCATCTGAAATCCTGCTCACAAAAATCTGCAAATGAGCTGACACTAATGAAAACAAGGGGGTTGGAAACTGGATGGTGGCGGGAGGAAAGGAGAGGCTGTTGTATAACTTGCCCTTCCTGCCCAGACCTGCCAGTGCAGCTGGATTCTGACTTGCAGCATCATCACTTTCCCTGTCTTGGCCTCCTGAACCTGCGAGCAGCCCCTCACAGTGACCTGCCAAACCTTTGCTATCCAAACTTTTCTCCCTTTGAACAGCTTGATAAGGGGCCAACCTGCGCCGTAGCTTCTCACTATGCCCCGAAGGGAGAATACAAAAAGGCCTAAAAAGCCAATTGCACTTGTTTCCCGAGGCAGTTTTTGAACTCTGCACGGAGAGGCTGGAATGCCCCCTTCCACTTAGCAGAACAAAGGGCAGCCAACCTGCAGGGGTTTAAATCTGAAAGTTAAACATGAATGTGATTAATGTGTGGCTTTGAATTTCATGTATTATTGAATTGTATACATTACTCCAGGCTCAGAGGTTTTTCCCTTTCATACAGCAACACAATTTTAAGTTCTGTTTGGGAGAGGTGCAGAGCAGAGAACACCAGGCAAAAGTATTTCCATATGTATTCCACAAATTCTCTGCCTGAAGGACTTGAGCGGGCTGGGATTTATACTGTGTTCCACTGACCCCGAAAAAACAACTTGAAACAGATTTACAGAAGATGCACTGGAGCTCATTGCAATTGAAACACTGGATGCTTATTTGACAGCCTCCAGGAATCCTTCCAGGTCCACCCTTTCCTGTGAATCTGCTAAAGCTCCAGAAGATTATCAGAGTTAAGCAAATGTGAGGGATGCCGGGTTTTAGGAGATGGCTTGCCTCTCTTAACACCCATAAAAATGATCATCTCATGTAACCAGTGCTCCCACTCCAAAGTCTGAGTCCTTGATCCCATTTAAGTCATAATCTGCTGATAGGAGCCGGAAAGCTGGACCACACCACTCCTGTATGATCCTGCTGGCTTTGGTGGGATGCTGCATGACCAGAGCAGTGCCCTGCCTCTCACTGCTGGGAAAACCTTCAGCATATTTTTAGAAACAGTTAATTAACCCCATTTATGGCATACAAGGGGCAACTGTGAAGCACACCTGGACACTTCCAGTTTGGACTTTTTATTCTCTGTATGGCTCTTGGGCAAGTTTCCTCACTGCACCACAACATAATGTGAGGCTAACAAAGGTCCTGAGAAAACCTTGAAAGCTTTATTTTAGGAAATACAGTTCTTTGATTGGAGGGTTTCCCTGGGGAGATCTTGAACAGACTGTCAAATGGTCAGTACCTGACAGCACTACCTGCCTTCCTGTGGCAGTGGATCTCCTTCTGCAGGTCCTGTGCATTTCCACTCACCCATCCAGTCTGTGCTGTGCTGGGTGCAGCTCTTGTGGTACTGCTGATTCCGTATGGAATTGTACAACATACCTGCATAAATAGTGAACCTACACCATTCCTCGGCCTGCCACTGTCACTCAGTGTTATGATTTTGACGTCCTGAGAAGCACCTTCAGCTTTGCCTCAAAGACAAGGCACTGGTTTCTTTCCCAGACAGATCTTCAGAGGACTGTTTTCACTTGGGCAAGACCATCAAAAAGAGGGATTTTCTATTCTGTCACACACCACCACCCAGCTCACTGTGATTATTTCTATAAGGACCACCATTAAAACATCCAGTGAGCCTGCCTTCCATGGGACACCACTCACACTGGGCTGGGCAGGGAGGATCTGGAAGAAATGAGAGATTCTATGAAGAGTTCCCATTTTCAAAGCTCAGATGCAGACAGCTTCCTGTAATTTTCCATGCCAATTTGCATCTGGAACTTTGTTTTCTTGTGGAATGGAGCATGGCTACTGCAGCAGGAGAGGTCTCTCTCCAGGAACAATTTCTGGCTCAGGAGGATGACTGATCTTTGTTTTGGACAGGAATAAGGACTCTGTTGTCGTTGGACACCTTTGAATCCTTGTCTCCTATGCTTTAGCCATTACTTTAGCCTTTTACTAGCCAGGACATGGATATAGCTTCTCCTAACAGCACTAGTAGCTTCCCTGGCTCACCAAGCTTGTTACAGAGTAATGATTCTTTAATTCTTTACATCCCAATCAAAAGGTCCAGACAGTGGATATGGGAACTGTAGCAGTGATTCCTAGACCTGATATATGTCCAATCCTAAGTTTCCTAGAGTCTCCCTGAAATACGTATAGAAAAATTATTGACCACTGAGGACATTTTGGGAGCAGGGAAATCCAGAATATCTAGAATTATCCATGGCCAGAGACCAGCCCTGCAACTGCAACTCTGAGCTCTGAACTGCAAATACTAAACCTGCTGCTTCTCCTGCTCATCTGGGTGGCAGTACAGATACAAAGCAGACAAAACACGGCAACCACATTTCTGTCAAATCCATGAAAATTCAATTAACGCTTGGGACAAAAGAGCAAATAAGTTTTGAGCAGGGGGGTGGACAGGAATGCTCTTGCAGTTCTGTGATTCTCAAAATGTCCATAAAGCATATACCAATGTATCAGTCAAAAATAGCAAAAATATAAAATATCCATTGGGCCAGCCCCTAGAAACAAAATTTTGAAAATCTCTGTATTTCCTATGCAAAATGGTATTTACAACCCTTCACATACTGCTCCCAGCACAGAGAGCTACTGGTTTTCTGGGCATATCTGCATCACTTTTGCTTTTGTCTGGCTGCAAGACCTGACCCACATCTGAATTCATTCAGATATTTCAATAAATCAGCAGTTTCCCAATAAGTCCAAAAGTCCTTGGTTAGGACACCTCTGTCCTATGCAAAATAAACCAGTTCTCCCCATTTTATTTTGGCATGGCTGGTCTTCCTCCAGTCTCCTAATTAACACAAGAGGAAAAAATAGAAAGTGTGACAAGACCCACCAGTGGCCTTTCTCTGTGTGCTCATGTGTCTCCATTCTTGGGGGCTGACCCAGGGCACAGCTCTGCTCTTCCACACATATTTTCCAGTGGAAGCATTTCTTATTTCCTTCCTCGCATTTATTCAGACTCCAAACTTCAAATTCATCAAAACTGTCATGGACCATTTGCAGGATGGGCAGATATTGTGGGTCCAATCAGTGTGGGTGTCACAAACAATTATCTGCTGTGGAATGATCCCAATTAGTGAACACCCTGCTAACAGGGCACCTCCCCAAGGACACTGATTGCCTGTGACAGTGTATTTTCAGGATATCTGCTGGAAAACTACAACTCAAGCCTTTGTGGCCTGGCTCCTGGCAAATTCTTTGTTAACCCTACAAAAGAATCTACACATGAATAATTAAAAATAGATTGGAGTAGAAATTTAAATTACATTTAGTTTTGTCACCCAACCCCCTTTATAACAAGACCGACTTCTCATCTGGAATAAAATGGAAATTCTATTCCCTGTCTTGGCTTGTATGAGGCACTCTGTGTTTTGATGCTTTGCTCTAGGTTTTTGGAACTAAATAAAGATTTCAATATAAACATTCCCTTCCACTTTCTCCTTTCTTCTCTGCTCTTCTGTTGGTGCAAAATTCCCAAAGAGTTGCCTGAAGGACCAGCTCAGTGAGTGTTTGAAACCCAGCTGCTTACTCCTTGCTCAACAAATGCAGCCTTTAACAACCTGATAGTTGTTTTCAGGGCATGAAATCACAAAAACAGGAACAAAATAATGACACAAAACGAAGTATTTTCAAAAGTAACTGTTTGACCACCCAATTATCTCCTGGAATTACTGGCTGTGATGCTAGGATGAGGAAGGAAGACAGATTTGGTCAGCAAGGTTGCCTCCCATCCAGCCCTCTTGCTCCCAAGGAATGGGCTTTAGTGCCATACTCCACTTCCTTTCAAGTGTGCCAAGTCTTCCCACACTGCTCAGTAATTCTCCCACACCTCGGAGATTTTGGCAGGCTCCGGCACAGTCTCTCTCCTTCTCCTCTTGCCTGGAATAAGCAGACTCCAGTCTTTAATATGTGGGGGCAAGTAGATTTATTTAAGTTATCCCTCATACTTTCAGCTCTGATTTCAAACCAGTTGATTGGTAATTTCTTGTCAGTAAATTCTATCCCAGATGTATCTTCAGGAGGGATAAATTGCCAAATCTCTGTAGTTTCCATGGAGCTATGCCACTTTCCCCAGTCCCAGTCCAGTCCAATAGCCTGACTCCAGTTATCTTGCTGTCAGTCTGTCACACACACCCAAGGGCTCACTTTGCTGTCTCTCACACTAAAGCTCTAAGGGCTCCTCCTTCCTAAAGAATTTTGGTTTCAGATGTTTCTCTCATATAGAAAAACTACTTTTCCTCCTCTAACATTCCATCACTTTCCCACCAAAATAACCAAATTTCCTAGTTTCGGCCATACTTCATGTACAAGATACTCAGTAATGTTTGAAAAACATTGCACCTAAAACTGTCATTAAAATGCTCTTTTCTGCTTTGCTAATGCACAGGAGGAGCCCTCAGCGAAATGGATGAAGCAAAAACTTTCATCAGTCACATTGCTTGAAAATCTGCATGACCAGAGCCATGTATCATTTGTCATTTCTACTAATCCACACAACTGAGCTCCTATTCAAAACAAGCCAAACAATCTCGGAGGGAGGGCAAGATCTTGCAAGACCCTATATCAAATGCTCTACTAGGCTCCAACTGCAATATATCTAAGGCAATCTCTTTGTCCAGTACTTTGCCTTTGCATGATTGAGGGTGAAATTGCATCACCATTCCCTCCCTGCCTCCCCCAGGCACAGCACCCTGTGGTTTGGAGCAATTTAAGACTTAGTCAAAAAATTTGTCTTAGTTTTCTCCCATCTTGGTGGTCCACACTAAATCCCAGTTCTTTTTCCTTTACTTTCTTACTCCTTTCTTCCTGACCTGTTATGGTCCCAGCATCCAGAGCTTAGCCATTCACCTCCAAACTGCAAAGTCACAGGGACAAAACGTGACAGCAGATCTCTGCTATGACCAGCTCAGTTTACAAAACCCTTGACACTGGCACTACTGCTTTCCTATCCACCACCCTCTTTCCATAAGAGGTCAAGAAATATTCCAAATTCCTGTCTTGATTGAAGAGACTGTTCAGCCCTCTGTAAAACTGCAAGAGGTATGGATACTTGTGAATTTGAGTGAAAAAAGAGGGCTGGCTGTCTCCCAAGGGAAAGGCTTTGCACATCAAGATGCAGACAGAGAATCTGGCTCTGCTTTAAAGAGGAGGGACACAGTTCTATTTCTAGCAGGGACATTGTGTGAGCAACTCCCTCTGAAGTCAAAGGATTTTTGCCCCCAGATATTCAAGGGCAGAAACCAGGAGCCAGAATCAGCCCTGGTGCCAGCTGATGGAACAAGCACCCTCCAGCTGTAGAAAAAGAGCTCCCAACACTAGGATAAAGCTGGAGCCACTGGAAGTGTCCTAGCAGACGCAAACAGATTTATGACCCAAAAATTCAAACAGAAATTATCGCTACAACCACTGCTAATGCCAGGAGACATTCATTCCCTGCCGATCCACCCTGCTTGGCTCACAGATCCAGTGGTCCTCCCTAGGACAGCCACACAATCTATGTGAAAGCACTTGGCTTCTGGGGATGCCATGGATTTTCTGCGTTCCCTGCTGCACACACTCGCCAAGTGAGTCTTGATTTAACTACAGTAATCTCTGATGCCTGTTCCCACAGAGAGAACTGTTTATTTTATAGTATCTCAAATGGATGGTAATAAACTGCCTGCCTGCATCGGAACAAGGTCACTGACCCAATCTGCTGCCCAGCAAATGTGTATAAATTCAGCATGCCCCAGGCTTGTCCCATCACCCTGGTCTGCCAAGCTGGCTGCCTTGTGTTGGTGTAGCACAGGCAGAGCAAGCCTGGCTTTCTAAATGTGGCTTGAGAGAGGATGGGGCATCAGGGAATTGCACCCTTGGAAGGACAGCAGGCCCTAAATGCAGATCCAATATAAGCTACACAACCAAAAGGGAAAGATTTCACTACTTGGCCAGCAGCAGCTTCCAGAGCTTTGGAGGATCCACAGCACATTGGCCAAAGAGGGAAGTACCCAAACACGAGCTGAGGGGCTTGAGACACCTCTCCTTCCCAGGAAAAGGACACTGACTACTGGTGCACTGCAGACCATGTCGAGAAACAGGAATGTTCTGGAGGAACCCACTTTCTGGCCAAGACACTTCCAGGCCAGAGGACTCTGATGAATGTCTGAGTTGGTCTTTTCCTGCAAATGGCCACTTTGGCACCACCACACATGCATAAACCAACAGTTTTTACAGGAGGGGTAATGGCACCTCCAAAACCAACAGCTTCCCAAAGCCTCAAATCCAGCCAGCCAAAAATTTGGCACGTGGTCGCTGTGCCTCCAGCAGCAGCTCCCTGACCACACAATCCTGAGATCTTTGGGACTCATTTCTGTCCGCTTAGCCAGAACACAGGCAATGAAATTTTGACCAGTTTTATGAGCCTGCATCACAAAGGGGGTAGGTGACACCTGGCCCAGCATAAATCTTGCCACTAACGAGGGAGTCTTCCAGGATGGTCTGAACCAGCAGAGAGAGCTTATACCAAACCAGCACGATCTGTCGTGTGGCTGCAGTGTTTTGGATCCAGAACTAACACCCTAAAGACAGTTTTATGGTATCACTGTGTGAGGACTCTGTTTGAACTCCTCTGGTTTAAGCCTTGATTTAAGCTAATGCATAATTCATAATGGGGATGATAACAGATGGCAACTTGTGAAGCCACAGGAACTCAATCAGTTGTGATCACATGACAACACCCTAAATAATTTAAATCACATCTTACTGCAAGAGCTGCTCTGCTGGGGCCCTGTTACAGAGATGCTGATGCCACACTGTGGGACTCATCCTGCAAGGCAGGATCTGATACCAAATCTCTCTCTTTGCAAAGGGAGAAACTGAGGCTCAGAGTGAGGGGTTTCCATGTGCTGGCTCCATGAGAGCAGATCCTTGGTGTCCTCCTGCTCCTCTGCCCAAGATCCCAGCCATGAGGCCCTGGTCTCTCCTTCTCTCTATATTTCATATGTTTACAAAGATATTTGCAAAAGGTAAATTCAGACAAAAAGCATTATTTTAAAAAACAGCCTGTCTTCCACAGCATGGCTTCAAACTCCAAGAAAACTCTCCAGAGAAGTTTATCCTCAGACCAGATGTTCTTATGTCAGAATATCTATTTCTTCTTTAACTACAGGAGGAAACTAACTTTCCAACACATGGTCCAAACCTCCGTGACATGGAGACTCTTCAGTGTCTCTGTGAGAGCCAGGGGGCCCTGCCAAACACCTTGGCCACTTCAGGAAGCAATGTGGGATGCAGGGAAGCAAGGGGGCTTCTCTTATGAGTTTCAGCACCTTCCTTTTCTTTCCATCAATTTCCAGGTGGCCACATGCACATGAGATCTGGGTCTCTGCAGGAAAGATTTGCTTTCAGTGACTTGAAACAGTTTTCTGAGTAAAAGCACTCTTTAGGAAAGAAATGTTCTAGGAACAATCCAACATACTCTGGATTACAGAAATGCTTCTTGCATCACAGGGGACAAAGCACCATAAAGAATATAAAACTTTAATGAATTGTCATCATCATCTCAGCATACTTGGAGAAGACACACTGAGTTTGAGCCTTCTCTGGAATTCCAATCAATCAGCAGCAGCACAGTTAGTCCTGGCTGAAGCACTGACTGCTCACCATAAGCTTAATTAACACAGACTGCTGCCTCCTGACATATTACTGGGGAATAGGGAACACTGCCTACACCACATTTATCCTTAAACATCACTTGACTGCCAGACCATTTTTACTCTTCATTTCTAATATCACTGTCCTTTTTTTTTTAAACACTTCAAGTATAAAAGCACCCATGAGCTGAAATTGTACTACAGTAACAGTTGTGAGCACTTTCTGAAGAGAACATCTCCCAAACAGAAAGGAAGCTGACACTTAAAAATACGTCTCAGAAGTGCTTGAAGCCCTGTTGGTCTAAGCACAAGGCATGGAGCTCTTCAGCATGCTGGTTCTCATCAAAGCACAAGTGTGTACTTTCTCTCTGCTGCAATATTGGCACTTGGCAAAGGTGTTTGGAGAAACACCACTACAAAAAAACAACAAAAGCCCTGTGTGTACAAGATGGACCAGATTCTCAGGTGGACTGAAGTCTGAATTCAAGGCAACTATGCCAAGTGAGCAGAGATACAGAATTATGTTTTCTCTAAACCAATGTGTTAGCAGTGAGTAATGGTAACCATCCATGGTTACCGTCAGGATGGTAACAACACTGTCCTGATCTTCAGGCAAGGATGCAAATCAGAAGATACCTCATTCCTTAGGGAATCCTAGAAAAAAAAAGGAACATCCTTTCCAAGATGATAATAACCCCAAAACTTCTCACAGAACAAGCAGTTTTACACTCAGAACAATGCCCTGCAAAATGTCTCTGTGCTGCCTGGAGCAGGGACAATTCTCCATCACTTTGCTAGGTGACTCCAAAGGCCAAGAGTAGCTGCAACAAGGAGCAGCCAGCACTGAGGCAGCTCCCAAGCAAAGTGCCAAGTACAGGTTTAACTGTAGGGGCTCAAGAGTGGTTTTGTTCATTTGAGTTTGGACCTAAAGAAGCCCTGCCTTTGTAAGGAGCAAAATCCATTTTTGCCACCATGAGTGACCAGCCCCAGACAAGGCTCACAGTCTCTCCTCCATTCCCCTCTCTCCTAGGCTGCCTGTATGAGAGCCAGCACAGACAAACTGCTCTTCCTGGGGTGGGATGCTGAGAGAAACCTCTTCCCAGCAGCAATGGATGCTGCCCTCCCTAAGTGACCTTCCCTGAGAGAAGGCACTTTAACACACAAATTACCCAACTTGCTTTTCTCAGAAAGAAGAGAGCCACAACATTCACATACCCACCTGCTCAGGCTCCTTAAGGAATGCCTCTTTCCATCTGAAAAAGCAATCTGACACCTTTTTTTATTATTATTTATTTCAGGCTAGTAAGGACATGTCAGTCTTATTGCACAAAGCATCAAGGCACTAACTTTAAAAGCAATGAACCTTACACTTCACTCTTATTACAGGGATTAGAATTATAGGGCTTTTTTTTTTTTAACATGGAGAACTGGAGTGATCTGAACCCAGACTGAACTTAATTTCCTAAACAGGCCCCTACTCAAATCTCTACTCCGAGTGTTTCCAAACTGCAGGGCAGGTTGTGTCTGGGTTATGTCTCTTGGTCCTGATGTGCCAAGTGCTGCAGCTCCGAGCAGGTCCTTGACACACTCCCAGCAAATTGGTGTCTTGGCTACCAGTCCCTGGAGACAGAGACAGAGCAAAGCACCAGATACTGCAGATAAAATGGATAGTCGGGGCTGCAGGGAGCAGCTCCAGAGGATGCAGAGCCAGAGAGAGGAGTGCCAAGGACAGCGCGCTCGGCAGCCGGAGGGAGGGAGGGAGAGAGGGAGGGAGGGAGGGAGGGATGATGCGGTGGGGAGTGCGGGGTGATGAAGTTGAGCCCAGCCCAGGAGGGAAAGCGTCCTGCCGTGCTGGGAAGGATCCATAGGCTATCCAAGAGTGGCCTCTGGTGGCAGCAGGCACAGCAGCCGAGGTGGCAGGGCTCCCGGGAATGCACCTTCCCTTATCTCCCCATTACCTGAGTGACTCGTGGAACTGAACAAACAACCCCTGCTGAGTCGTTTTGGTCTTGCCGGCAGCTCTAAGGTCAGGGTATGGGTTTGATCAAGCTGAGAACTGCAAATCAAATTGTCTGGACTTCCCCGAGCTTACCTGGGGGCTCGTCCAGGCTGGCACCGGCAGCCGGAGCTGCACAAGCCCACCCCACAGCAGGGAGGTTGCCACAGTGCCTCTGCCAGCAGCAATCCGAGGCTGGCTTCAAATCCTACCTGGTTGCATTGAGAAAAAAATAAAATTTAAAAAAAAAAAAATTGAAAACCACCTCTTTGTATGTTTTTCCAGCTTTCCCTTTTCATTACAGTTTTATAAAAAGTTCTGGTTCAAAAGCCTAACGTCATAAACTGTAAATCACTAGAAAGATACCAAATGGAGATTCAGAATGATGCCTTTCCCTCACGCTGGCACAGCCAGGCAGCAGCAGCAGGAGCAGCTGCTCACCAGCAGTGAGTGTGCAAGACCACTGGAAAAAGCACCAAGGCTGGATATGGGGGCAGGAACTTCTCACTTTCACACAGCTCACCAGAATGGGAGCCAGGACATCACCGCTAGTACAAGTGAGCATTCTGTGCATGGCAGACTCCCAGAGAAGACGCCATAAAACTCACAGAACACTGAGGTCACACAAACACCGCCCAAAAAGGAGAGATGGAGGAGCAGAGGCAGGGAGATGTAGTGAGAGAGAAGGCATTTCTTCCCATGATGGCAAATCTGTGCTGAATTTTTTTCATGGCACTTTCCCTTCCTGGCACTTCAGCTCCTCCCATCACAATCTGTATTCTGCTGGTCCACAGGCCAAGAATGAATGCCAGGTGTAGGTCCTGGCTTGAGAAAACCTGTAGGCTGCCAGAGGAAAAGGCAGACTCCAGAAATGGGCATGGGGTGTCTCTGCTGCTCAACAAACCCACATGCCCATGTTCTCCAGCATCATGGGGCAGATGAACCCTGTTAGACAGCACAGGTTTTCACACCTAGTTCTGTGTTTTGGCTATCACAGGACAACAAGAGCGGGTCAGGTAACCAGTTCTGTGTTAACCCAATGTCTCTCTGCATCTACTGCCCCCCCCCCCCAAGACTGCCAGAAAACAAAATTAGGCACTTCAGGCCCATCTGTAAAAATTAGGCACAAATAATTTAATTTTTTAGAAGAAATTGCCAAAGGCAAGCAAACTGAGACATCATTTGAACACTCCTTGCTCTGAACACTGTGTGCAATCAGGCTTCTTTACATCTGGGGCAGGGAATGCTCTTGAAGAACAGGCACTCTGCTGTGTAGTGCTGTGGATCAGAAGTGATTTTTTTTCCTTTAAAAAGCATAAGAAAGACTACCAGCCTGGCAGGGTGCTGAGCAGGTGTCCTGTGCCCCAGGACAGTGGGTTTCCAAACAGACATGTGTCAGGATTTTTTCAAAAGCAAACAGAGAGCAAGCCTGCTCCCCTGTTTGAGCACACAAAGCTTTCCCATGTGAGCAACTCTGCCCTGCTCTTCCCCTGTGCTTCCAAGGGAGAGTTCCCTGAGCCCTCCCTTACCTCCTCCAGCAGCTCATGGACCCAGGTAGTTTCTGGGAGATGTGTATGAACTCCCCAGCAGCACCAAAAACCCAATGCTCCCATTGTCTGTGTAGGTGTTAAGATTTTGATTTTGCCTTGAGTTTTACACACGTTGCTTAGAGTTTGGGCATAATCCCTGGGGAATCCCAGAGCTACAGGCACACAGGGGGATTTGCAGCCCATGTTTGTGTGCACAGTGAGATGACCTGACCCCATAAGCAAGGCAGGTAACTAAGATGAGATATTTCACAGGTTTTTGTTTTGTTTTTGTATTTGGTTTTTGGTGGGTTTTTTGTTTGTTTGTTTGTTTGTTTTTTAAGTCTAGCCCTGTGACTCCATGCATAATAGAGAAATCCATCAATCTGTGCAGCCTCAGGACAGTGGCTGTTCTGAGACACTCTGACCCAAGCACTGCCTGTTTCCAGCTCCTACTCCTCCAAGGGTATTTGCTGTGAGTACATGCACTTCCAAGTCAAAGAGAGTTTTCTTGCTGACAGAAATCATTTTGATAAAAGACAAAACATAAAAACACAGTCACACTGAAAAACAGCTAACTTTTCCTCCCCCTCACCTCCATCTTGCTGTAACATGAAATTTCAGAAATCTAAAAAAGAGATGGAGAGTGTTAATGAGGTTCTCCAGGTCATGAAAAAGATTTAATATAATGTCAGACTCTACCAGGACAACATAACCCACAGAAAAGCAGGAAGAAGAACATGTAGCAGAAATGGGAAAATGTGGAACCATTACAAGCCAGTTGTTGAATACTTGTATGGGCCAGTGCAGAGCTCAGCCTGACACTGAATCACAGCACCAGGGACAGGCTCTCATAACCATAACAGTCAGCATAACCTCAGGGTAAAGTCAGAGACATCTCTTTCAAACAAGTCTCTGCTCCCAGATTGCTCCCACATCTCTATTACATCTGGAAGTACAAATTCTCTAAAAAGCTTATGTCATAATTATGATTTTCCAACATTTACATAAAACTCTCATTTACAAGCAAAACCAGATGAAAATCTTCCATTGCATGCTGAAGAATCAGTCTAGCAGATTTCTGTGGTTTCTTACATCACTTTCTTGCGCATAACGATAAAATCACTCCTAAGCTGTTTTTCTCACAGTTGATTTCACACAGTGCTGAAGCTTCACATAAATCTTGCCATGAACTCCTGGAGGGAATGTTGAAATCACCTACAAAGTCTGCACCTCTGACCGAGTTTATAAATCACAGCACATACCAGGTTCCAGTAATCTTCCCTTGGCTCAGGGATGCTCAGGAAAGGCAGGTTCCTCAGCCCAGATCCACAGCACATCCACGGCCAAGGGAGGGCAGTGTGTCCTGCAGATCCAGCCAGGAGCTCTCAAGGAGAGAGTTTTCATTTCCTGACTACAGCCACATCACATTTACCTTCTTACAGCAATTAGATTTTGGGATGCATCCCTGGCTATGTGAACCTACCTGAGCCTTTTGGATATTGAGGTGCAGGCCTCAAAGGTAGATAATTTCCCTCAACTACATAAAATCACAGAATCACCAAATATTCTGAGTTGGAAGAGACCCACAAGGACCATCAAATTCCAGCTCCCGGGTTAACTAAAGTTTTACATCAAACTGATGTTAACAGGGAAACTTCCTAGCAGGTATGAAAGCAACGTCTTTTTTATGGAAATAACATTAATCAGCATCCTTAAGCTGAATGCAGGATATTTCGAAACAAGTCTATGAAGGCAAGAAAAGACAACATCACAGACAAAACATGGGAGTCAGGAAGAAAAATCATGTTCCCAACTCAGGACAGGCTGAGAAGCTTCTCTGTTATTCGTCATCAATAAGCCTTCATGTGGAAAGGTAAAAGACAATCAGATGCACTAACAATCCTGCTACATTAATCTTGCTTTTCAGGAAACTGCATGCTTTAAAAGGTGAGGCCACTTGCAGCTTGTAGGAGAGGAATAATAGAAGCAAATGGCTGTATCTACTTTCAGAAGAGTTTTTGAGAAGTGCAGATACTAACTCCTGCATGCCTGTGACTGGACTGCTCCAGGAAAAAGGCCATTCCCTCCTGCACACCAGGCTGAATGTGCTCCAGAAAGGAAGAGCAGAAGTAAGTGAAGGCTAAGGCTGGATGCAGCCTAGGAGAGAGCTGAGTGTGTTTGCTGTGTAGAAGGAGCAGAGAACAGGAGAGGGGGCTGTACAGCAGGAAAAGTGCTTCTCTCTGCCCTGGAGATGGGAGATCCCACTGGAACAGACAGAGCTAGTGGGGAAACAGCATACTGCTTCTCCATTTCCTCATCTGCCCCCAGAAATCCACCCTGTCCTATAGGCAATGCTGAGGCTCACAAGTGGTGGATTATTTCCAGCTCTGCCACTAACCTCCTTTGCAGTACTGGACAGATTCTCCCCTCCTGGTGAGGGTTACTCTTAAATCAGAGCACGAGCTAGAGATGTAGACTCTCCCTGCACATTTACAAATAGCTCACCTACACATTTCACAGGAGGGCAAATGCCAATAAGCAGCTTTAATGGCAGCCCCTACAATGACAATGGCAGCAGCAAAAACACCTTTCTCCAGCGTGTCCTTTCTTCCCACATCCATCATACTAATAGGGACAATTAAAAACTGGGAGAAGCCCCAGGACACTGACAGTTAGTGACTATAGGCCAGGGCTGAAACAAAGTCAAGGATCAGTAGTTACAAGTTTGTGAAACAGGCTGGGCAAGTCATGAACTGAGCACACAAATGACACCTCAGGTCCTCACCTCATCCTCCCCACAAGCCTGGACCAAATCTCACACATTTTCTGCAACACACTGTGGCCCTTCTCCTGCCCACGCAGCAGCAGAGCTTTTAACTTGACAAACAGTTTGGCATAGATCACAGCATGGAGGAGAGAAGAGGTTTCAAGGCATAAACAAAACAAGCCCAACCTGGCCTGGTGGAAGCAGAGCAATTCATCACTGTTAAATCTGGCCAGGAGCAGCACGCCATGGTCAGGACTCCCAGCTTTTGGGACGTGCTGCAGATCAGGGCTGTGCCACTTGGCTGGACCCCACGAGCAGAAAAACACAGAGCCACAGCCACAGCCTTCCCTGTGCACGACCTAGTGCAGCAAACACTTCTGGCTGGCTGTCTGTCCTCCACCCTACAGCACAGCCAAGGCCCACCCCTGCGTGCAGGGACAAAATGAATTGGAGCACTGATGTGCAACCACATCAGCAGGAATGTGCTTGTTATGCTGGAGTTTCTGCCCCAAATCCTACAAGCCAGCAAGGTCTTGCTAGGTTATCTGGTAAGAACCATCTCCAGCAGAACCAACTCAGGTGCTGCTATTGATTTCTTCCAGCATTACTATGAATTTAGCTGATTTTAAGCAAATACATTTTAATTTATTGTGCATTTCTGTCATTGCCTATTTGCCACTCTAAAAATTAAAAAAAAAAAATTAAATTACATTTTAAAAAAACAAACAGTAAAACACAGAAAGCTCTTTCAGTCCTTCAGCACACTGAGCACCTTTCTTCCACTGGGGTCTCTAGCTTTGACAGAACCAGCCTCTAATTAAACTAGATCTAGCCTGGCCAGCAAAAGGGGACTTCTGCTGGAAGACAGGATTCAGGACTGCTCAGTAACATTAGGATTTACAGACTGGTCAGAGCCCACAGCATCAGGTGCTTTAAGGATGAAATAAACAGGCTCTGCTCCATAGGTTTTTAAAAGCAGCAGCTAAATGCAGCAGGGAGAAGCAAGGGAATAATTAACCATATAATTATACCACCATGTAGTGTCTGATGGAAATTGCCATCTTGAAGCAAACTGATTTCTGCCATGATTATTTGTGGGCTGAGGGAAATAGGACTTTTATTTCACGCTTTCAAGAAAAAGCCTGGATGTACTTGTGAGAGCAGCATGCAGGCAGCAGAGATTGCAGCTTTTGGGGAGGGCTGATGGCCCTGCACAGTGTAATGAAGAATTGAAAAACAAGAAAAGCTGTTGCTGCAGTTCAGGAACAGATCAAAGGCCGGGAGCACCCCAGGAGTGAAAAGAGCAGATGATAACAGGGTACAGTAACAGGGCTGATACATGGGTGCGACTCAGCCCTGAAGCACCTTGCTGGTGCAGATAGGGAGACTGGGAATGAGTCACTGACAGATCAAATGCCTTGTAAATGGGACAACACTGTTCGTGCCAGCAGGCAGATGAGGAAGGAGAAATCCAAGGCTTTAGGCTCTCACGGCCTTGAAAAACCTCTTTGTGCTTCTGAAGAATTAAGCCGTGTGATGGAACCAAAAGTATTCACGTGCTTCATGTGAGACCCACCTTAAGATCCTGAAGTCCTGAGGTCTCTCACTGGCATGGGACAGCTGCTGCCTCACACCCAGAGCTGAGTCCCAGTTCCAGCTGCCCTTCAGCCAGCACTTCATAATCTGCACAAAATGTCAGAATTTGCCTGAATGAGAAATGGAGAAATCCGGTGAAATTGCAGCTGAAGCAACGATAATGTTAAAAACATTCAAAAAGGGAAAGAGGTTCTTCCATCACAGCCCCTCTGCCTAAATACCTCCAGATTTTTAGTCAGGATAATGGTTTTCACCTCTCTCACCTCCAAACTCCTGCTGGTGCCAAGCAGCTGCAGTGTTCTAGTACAATATCCTGGCAGCAGGAGCACAACTTCGGGTTTCCAAATCACTGAGGGCACATAAGGTGGTATTTTGACCAAGAGGCAGAGGTGCACTTTAACAGCAGGAGAGGGTTAGGGACCAGACTTTGTATCAACCATTTTTTGGTGTTGATTCATGCCCAGCAACACACAGGCTCATACTGTTATGGAACTAAGTAAAATAAAAAGTAAAAGGCACCAGATCTGTAAAATGGTTTCCATTTTGTGATTCTCTCCCTCAGACTCCTTCCAACTTATTCTGTGTTTCACTAATTAGAGCTTAAACAAAATCCTGCAGCTTCACAGACTTGTTCCTCAAGCTTCAGTGCAGAATTTAAACAATGAGAAACTGAAGAAGCAGGTCTCGCTTTAAAGGTCAGCACCTAATTCAGAAGTAATCTGCAGAGGGCAAGAAGCCAGCAAGGAGTTCCCTGTTCTATCACATTGCAGCACGTTTCAGTGTACACCAGGGAAACGCCAACTGCTTTTGTTCCTGGATATCAGATACACACACGCTGCAGAGAACAGCCTTCACCCTCACAAAATGTCACTACAGGCTCTGTCACCACAGCACACACCCTTAGCTAGACTGAGGGAGTCTTTGAGTATATCCCATCAGAGCTGGATTTGCTGTGTTGTTTTCTACCTGCCTAAACAGTCTTCATGCTGTTCCCCACCACAGTCAATCTGTGTTTGCAGTGGTTCCATGCTCCTAGTCGCAGCTCTACTGATTGTAAGACTGCAAAGTCTGTATGTGTTGTGCTGGTATCACAACAGCCAGGACATTCACAGTGTCACACGTGTGTTAACATCACTGCCTCTGTGACAGCACTGAGGGATCCCTGCAAGGGGACCAGCAAGCAAGGCTGGGACAACTCGAGCACAAAACAAAAGCATCTGAAGGCTACGCTGTACAACTGTGTGGTACCTCACAGACTTGTTCAGTGCCACAAGAAGTGGCTGTTTCACTTCTAAAATGTCTCTGCCTGGGCTCATCCCTGCACAAACAGGGCTTTACAGTCAACTATGACATCAAGTTTCCTCAGCTAACTTGGCTGCAGGAGAGAGTGAGCATCCAAGTGCCTGCCCCTGAGTGGGTATCTCCAGGTGCTGCTGCAGCTTGACACTGAATATCCTGTTTGTATCATTTCTCCCCTTCACCAGCAGCTCAGCCAGAGCCTCTCCAGCATCAGAAATAATTCTGTCCTTGCAGTCCATGCGTAACTGAGCTCACATGTCAACACATCATTTATTTAAAATGACGGTAAAGGACTGTAACCAATACAGGGAGAGAAATTATTTTTTAAAGAAGCGATTTTACCTACAACCACACATTAAAAATGGATTAGTCATAACTGCAGGTTTTTTTCAGGGCTCTGTTCCAAATCTGACTCTATTGAATGGCTTCACTCTGCACTTCTGTATCTGAGTGCTTTCAGCTTGTTTTAAAGTTCAGCCTTAACTTTCATTTCCCACAGGCTGCGAAGCTTGTTTCAGGAAGAAGGAACAACCTCCTTGCAGTTGTTTCATTTTGCAGCCCAGACCTGTGGAGATGTGTTGCAAGAACCACTAGATGGTCTGAGCTGGAAACAAACCCACACAGTGAAGCAGAGGGAGCAGACCTGCTCAGCCCCTGGAGTCAGCTGTTCTCTCCTTTCAGCCCTGTTTCCCTTAACATACTGTTCCGCTCTTTCCACGCTCACGTCATGCTGTTTCCATTCAAGGGAAACAGTATGAAACTTCATTTTTGTATTCAGGAGGCCAGCGGGTACCCAGCTTCTGCTGCAGGAAAACCGTCATGGTTCAGCTCCAGCTCCCTTTGGATGCTGGAATAACAACAGGGACAAACTTGCTGGAGGACACACAGCAACACCACAAGATCTGTTCACTTTCTTTCCCTTTCAGCCCCACGATGGTTTGTAGCTGTTGCAAACATGTTGAGGAGTTAATGGTATCCATCCATCCCCCAAAAGGCTTGTTAGATGCCCATCTTAAAAGCTGTGTGTTTGAGCTAAATATTGTAATCATGATTACAAGTGTGCATGAGTCCCAGCTTGAAACCACAGGAAGCTGCCTCTTTGCAAATCATTGCTGACAGCAGGCGAAGCCTTGGCGGCTGCCCCAGCTCAGATCTCCTTTCTCGATGGACAAAAGCTGTGAAGGCAGCAAAAATTCCTACTATAGACAAAGCCTAGAAGAGTGTTGTAGGAATCTGTCAGCTGGTGCTTGTGAACAGACTCACTTCCTATGCTTGCTAAAATCTGTTTTGAGTGAGGCTGCACAGCTACCTGAGGAGTCAAAAGCATCTGTGCATCTACTTTCTTATTCCTCATTGCAGCTGTACCTTGGAGGGGGGTTATGATACTTTGAACCTCTCTGCTAAAAGCAGCCAAACACAATTCATCAATATCTACATATAAGAAATGTGACTTTCAGTAACTCAGGGGGATTTTTACTATCTAGTTCCCAAGGCACTTCCTTAAAATCCACCTATTATGTTAAGCTATAAATAAACTAGAAACAGGAAACTGGAAGAGACTGGGTGGGACAAGAAACACAAGGAAGGAAGGAAGGAAGGAAGGAAATATAAAAAAATTCAGAAAACCTGGATTAATTATTTGCAATACTATACAAATACTTGGTTCTTCAATATCCCAGATATTCTTTCTTCAGGTAGTAAAGATATCCCTTGCCCCAACAGGCAGCTACACTAAACAGCAAGTACCTTCCCATCCGAAATATAAGATTAGGGAGACCTCTGTAAACATTATTTACAAATGTTCCTCTTGTCAGTGTTTGGTATCTTTAGGGGTACAGGGACAAGACATTTCTCCCCAGCAAGTTACCCTCTTGCCTCCAGCAGGTGACGAGATTTCCTGCAAGACACCAATTCCTCTGCTATCTCTTTAGTTAATCTAATTCAAGTCTACAAAAAAAGGATTTACCCTGCAGCCTGTGGAGAGTGTTTCTGTTCATCTTGCAGACAGGATAGAAGCCCCTTCTTAAAACCCTGAGATCCAACTTTATCAGCATCCTAAACCATTAACATCAGTCAGAAAAAGAATGTTCTTCTCTTCCAAACAAGGGATGTTGGATTCATCCAGGCTCACACACACTCCTCACTCATTCAACAACTGCAAAGGAGTATTTTCTAGCTACTGTAGCCCCAGTTTTCATACAACTCCTCCTGTGCTTATGCACTGTAGAGTGGTAGAATCCTGTCATTAAATTTCATTCTGATTTCCCATATTTAGCCATTATTTATAAACAGCAAATTTTAACTCATGGTAAGCTTCCATCAGTAATATATTCCTATAGTACCTTGAACAAAATAGGAGAAAGACACTCTTTTATGCTGAGTAAAACACACATGAAATTGAAGATTTGGTGGCAAGACAATGAACTTTAGGTCCCTTCTATAATAATCCGAGTATTTATATAACAATCATGGCTAGGACAGTACAACAAAGAGGGATACAAAATCAGAGTGGCACTGGTGTTTTCCAAGTACGTGGGATTTTGGCTGGAATTTCCCAACAGCTGTAAACAACAAGGAAACCTCCAAGTTCAATAAGGCAGAGTCACTTCTTGGATTGGCTGTGAGCGTATGTTCCACCAGAACAATAGAGTTGTTTCTCTTTGAGGGGAAACACTGCATTCACAGTTTAAATAGCAAAAGATCTGTAAACATGGGATTGTCTTTTAACTATGGAGAAAAGCATAAAAGCATTCTCATTAAAAAGACAAATTATTCAAACACACCCACTGTAACACTGCTGCCAAAGTCAGCACAATTCTCCATCACACTCTGTTTTTATTCTACCTGGCCATACCACGACCAACCCAAAAAGCCAGGTTCGATGTCACAGCACAACCACTTACCAAAACAGTGGTTTCTGTTCAAAAGTCTTTTTTCTGTAACACAGAGATTTCTCATGTCAGACATGCCTCAGGATACACGACATGATGCAGTCAGTAGAAAGTAATTACCTTCCACATGGTAAGGCAATCAAATAACTTATAACTGTGTTTAATATCTAACTGGCAGGCACAAACTCCAAGTTATTTAAAGGCAGATCTTGGTGATATTTGTGTCTCCCCCCCACCTTCAGTTTATTTCCTTCCCTTTTCTCCTTGCAGCTCCTGGTGCCCCACAGAGAATCACTCACTGTTCCCTTTCGTTGTTCTCAGACAAGTTTGCTCTGCTTCTCCCTGCAACTTTTCTAGACATGGCAATGCATGAAAAGCATTTGCAAACTGGGACTTCCAGGCTGAATAACATCTAGAAAAGGATGCACCCATTCCTTCACTAAGCTGGAATGTGTGATCTTGTCCTTCAAGCAGTCTCAAGAGAGGTGCTGTCAGTGGAGTCTGTAAGAAAGTATTTGAGGACCAGCACCCGTCACTGCCGTCACTGTCAGTTATGTTGAGCTGTTGTGTCCAAGTGTTATTCTCTCCTACTGGTAAATTCAAATTCCCCCCCAACTGCTTTCAGGACATCTGAGCAGTAGCAATTTAATGGCGAAGTATCCTCTTCTTCCTTTGTCACTTGGGATTACAGTTAGTTCCTCCATCACTTGTGTAGTTTTCATTGATTAGCTCAGCACAAATTTACAGAGGCACTTCCTTGAAATAATTCTAAAAGCAATAATGACATCTAATAAATTTCTTACTTTTTTCTATGAACTTTTTTTTGCATTAGTAGGGGAAAATTATGCCAACTGATTTCATCAGGCTGTGAGGATTAAACAATCATTTATAATACCCTTTAAAAATGAGAAAGTGTCATTTAAATGTTAGTCACATGAGTAAGCAGTGAGTCAATATTCTGCATATTAACTGAATGCATTTGAAGTGCTGGAGTTTTTCTGAAGCCTGCCAAGATTGAGCCATAACAATTTTTTATAGCTGGAGATCAGACTGAATAAAAGACCTTCCTAAGATCCAGAAGGTGCAGATCACAGTCATATAGACATTATCTCCATTCCACTGAATGTCAGCTTAGAGAAAACAAAAAAATCAAAAAGGATTGAGCAAGATGAAGGAGCTGTGATTACTTTTCAGGAAAGTAAATAAGGAAAATGAGATCATTGGTGCCATACTGCAATCTAAAAATTAATCCAAAATCTGCCAGTCCAGACTGATCCATTAGTTTGTCTCTTTCAAAGACCAACACCAAGCTCTGAAAGTTCTTGTTGGAGACCTACATGCTGCTTGTGTCCCCTACAATTGAAACTTTCCTTTATGCTGAATATGATTTGCATCTGAGACATCAGAGAGGGGTTTCTGGATTCCTAACTCCAGTCACTCACTGCTAACACAAAAGAGTTTGCCTGAAAACATGAGCCTCCAAAACCAAATGTTTATATGCAGATACCAGCACTGATCTTGACAAATCTTTTATCTGTTTCCTCCTTCCTCCTCTTCTCTGGACAGAGAAAATACATTGTTACAATGAAGTAATAAATTTTGCTTGGGAGAGTGCCAGGAGATCCAGATCTGCTGACTTCTGTGCAGTACAAGAGTTCACGAAGCGTGTTAAAGGAATACATAAACCTTCTGCTTTGGGCACTAGATTTTTTTTTTGTCATGATTGTACTCTGCTTCGTTGTGTATATAACATAGAATGGTTGGGGTTGGAAGGTACTTTAAAGATCATCTAGATCAAACCCCAACCACCTTTCACTACCCCGGGTTGCTTCAAGCCCTGTCCAACGTGGCCATGGACACTTCCAAGGATGGGGCAGCCACAGCTTCCCTGGACAACCTGTGCCATGGCCTCCCCACTCTGAATTTCCTCCTAATATAATATGCTTAAATGAATGTAATTCCAGTAACTCCACGATGTGCTCCCGGGAGCCAAAGCATCCTCCCATCACTTCCACTCCACTCCAGGGGCAGGAGCCGTCGGCCGGGGCCGGGAATTCTCTTGGCCACAGAACCGACCCCATTCCCTCAGCCAAGGGCGCAGCTGTCCCCGCCAGCCCCGCCGCTCGCTCCCGTCCCCAAACTCCACGGGCTGCGCTTCGCCGCGCCGGCCGCGCCCCGCCGGCCCCTGCCCACGGGTGGGAGCCCTCATGAACGGCGGCACTACCGGCAGCGGCAGCGGCCCGGGAATGGCAGCCTCTCCCGGGTTGCCCGCCCCCGGCAGCCCGTCAGACACCGCCGTGTCCCGGCGCCGGTCCCCGTCCTGATCCCGATCGAGGTCCCGGTCCGCACGCCAATCCTGGGTCCGGATCCCAATCCACAACCTCGTCTCAGTTCCCATCCCCGGTCCCGATCCCGGTCTACATCGTCGTTCCCATCCCTAGTTCCCCTACCCGTTTCCATCCCTATCTCCGGTCCAGTTCCCGTTCCCGTCCCTATTCCCATCTCCATCCCCGTTCCCACCCGGTTGCGGTCCCGATCCCGATCCCGATCCCGATCCCGATCCCGATCCCGATCCCGGTCCCGGTCCCGGTCCCGGTCCCGGTCCCGGTCCCGGTCCCCATCCCCGGTCCCCATTCCCCTCCCCATCCCGGTCCGGTTCCCCGCTCCCCTCACGCGCCCACCCGGCCACGCCCCCTTCCCACGCCGGTCCATTCATCCCCCGCCTCCCCCGTCACGTGACGCGGGTCCGGCGGGCGCTCCCCGGCCTGGGCATCGCCGCCGCTTCCGGGCCGGGCCGGGCCGGGCCGGGGGCGGGGCCGGGGCGCGCGCGGGGAGGGGCGGGGCCGGGGCGGTGGCGGGAGGGGAGCGGCGCTCCCGGCAACATGGCGGCGCGCGGGGCGGGCAGCGCCTGAGCCCGGCGCTTCTCGGTCCGCGGGGGTTTTTTCCCCCCGGCCCCGGCCTCCTCTTTCTCCTCCTCCTCCTCCTTCTTCTCCTCCTTCTCCTCCTCCTGCTCCTCGTGCCCCGCTCCCCGGCGCGGCCATGGAGAGCGAGGAGGAGCAGCACATGACCACGCTGCTCTGCATGGGCTTCTCGGACGCGGCCGCCATCCGCAAGGCCCTGCGCCTGGCCAAGAACGACATCAATGAGGCCGTGGCGCTGCTCACCAACGAGCGGCCCGGCCTCCACTACGGCGGCTACGAGCCCATGGAGAGCGGGCACGGCCCGCCGGGCGGGCACGGCTCCCCCGCCGGCGGGCAGGGCCCCCGCGGCGGCGACGGGGACGGCGGAGGCGGCGGGGGCGGCTTCGACCCTCCGCCCGCCTACCATGAAGTGGTGGAGACCGAGGTGAGCTGCGGGCGGGTGGTCCCGGGGCGGTGGGAGCCACCAGCAGCCTCCCTGCTGGCGGGGCCCGGCGGGCGGGGGTCGGTCCGGGCATGGGGCCGGCGGGAGGTGCCCGGGTCCCTCCGTCACTGCCCGGGCCGGGGGCTCCTCGTCCCGCCGCGTTCCCTGCCTGCCGCGCGCTCCCGAGCCCGTTCCCTGCGATCGCTGCAAGGTGAAGCGCACCCAGGGTTTTCCTTGGCATTCCAGGAATGTGTGGCTACCGTAGGGCTCTGCTTTTCGCTCCCCCTCTTGTGCCTTCTTGCATAATCCCGGTGACTAAGGGCTGTCTATTTTTTTAACTGTTTGCACAATATGAAAGAAAGCGCAGTGAGGGTATGACTTTAAATCCAGCTTTATTTGGATAAGTTGACCGTAAGTTCTGAAATAGGAACGCAGCGAGGTCAAATGTTTTTCAGAACAGAGCTTAAACTCATAACTTAGGCCTGTGATGTAAAATAAAACTGAAGTAGATAGAAGTTCTGGACAATGTCAGCCTTTCCCAGGTTCTCCTTCCTCCTTGTTTACCTTTCTCTCTCTTCCATAGTCTTCCAGAACTCTGAACCCTTCAGCCAGCAGATACACTCCTAGTGCTCTCCTTGCTGTCTGGAACACTCTTGTAGTGCTTTCCTATAAAGCCTTCTCCTCCTCCTGGTCTTTTTCCCAAAACTTAGCAGTGTGCTCATAAGAAAAGAGCTGATTAGTAATGTCCAGTCTCTGGCACTCCTGGGGGTGAGAACAGCAGAAGGCCCCTCTGTGTGATACCACAGGACCACCTTGTGCAGTCTGTCTCAAGAAGTGGTTGAGAGCAGATGCTTAAGCATAAGAATAAGCATTAAGAATAAAATCGGGGAACCTCGTGCACTTTCCCAGGCTCCAGTGAAGACTATCCTGAGGGTTTTCTGTGCCAGAAAAGTGCTCCCTTTCTGTGCATGCATGTGTATGTGTCTATAAATACATTCATGAAGAGTCCATGGGCGTATCTGGTGCGTAACTACACTTGCACAGATCATCCGTATCCGTAGCCTCGGCATACTGACGTCCAGCCCTGTGGAATAAAGATAGGTGATCCTGCTCACTGACTTAACTGGGTTAGATGCTGAGCTTCTCTAAGCTGCTGATGTGGGCTCGTGGAGTAAGGTGATCCATGGCATGGCACGTGTGCCACGCAGAAGTGGAGCTGCTCTTTAACTTCCCTGACCAGAGTGCCAGGGAACTGTTTTCCAACCTTTCCTGTGAAGGACTGAGAGTGAATGAGGGGTTTTGTTGGCATTTGGGTTGGATGTAGCTATAGCTGGGACAGTCTGCCTTGTCAGTGTGACATTTCAAGAGAAGCTGTCAGTGTAAACTTCAGAGAAGCACTTTTATCCCTGCTCTTGTTCTCACTGCAAATGGCACTTTGACAACTCTCAGAGGATTCTCCCGCCCCCCATTATTTCATCCTGTATTTCTGATCAAATTTACTTACGCTTTATAATAGTTTCCTTTGCCACTCATGTTCTTGTTTGCTCTGACTTGCATTCTTTTTAACCCACAGGAGGGAAGTCAAAACATTTCAATGTAGGCAAATCACTGCACAGAGCAGGCATTTCAGAAGCATTGGGGTGTCTTGCTATATGAAACTTTATATAAATTTATACCACACTTTAGTAATTGGATTCATTTGCATATGAGCATCTGTCAACTCCTGGATGTGTGTACAAAACATGTAATAGAAGAGTTACATCTATAAAAGTCCTGTGATTGGAATTGTTGCCTGTGCATATTTGTCTAACACTGCAGTACAATTTAACACCTTTTGTCATACGTTTTATGAGGGGAGGAAGTTGATATATGATCAGTTCTTGTTTGTTTTTTTTTAATCATCAGCTGTAACCTAGCATTAAATTTAATAAGCTGCAGCTATTCTTTAAGTGGTTAATCAGTAATTAATCAGGTTAATCAGTAGTTTTCCATTCAGCAGAAGCTTATGGCATATGAAGCTGTACAGAAAGCCATTGCAGAAGCAACTATATTATTCATTGTAATCATACACATTATGGTGAAACATATTGTACCCCATGCTGTCTTGTGGTAATTCAGATGTTATTTCTGGTTTTCTTCCTCTCAGTATCATCTCTCTTTCTAACAGCTGAGTGTGTATTCCTCCTTCTCTTCATAATACCAGTCTTAACTTTTATTCAGTTGGGAGGAAGTGGTGTGTTAGATTTTTGGATTTTATATATCAGCAACAGGAGATAAATCACAGGAGGAGAATTCTTAGAAATTTTCCCCCGAGTAAAATGTTCCAGTCTAACACTCCATGAACAAAAGTTAGGATTAGATGTTATAATTTAAAAATAACAAGAATGCTTCAGTCATTCTTCAAGACATGTTTAACGGGTCTGTACTTTGAATTTACATGCTTTTTTTGGCTGAGCACACTTTAGCATGCATATAAGAATAGGTCTATGAATGATTAAACCCTTTACATTTTCCCTAATCAGTAATGAATCCATTATGTTTGCATGTGCTTATTTGGTCTCTATTACATAATGTTAAAATCTGTTCAGCATTCATGTGGATCAAAGAAAGGCTTGTCTAGTGGTTTTCTTTGAGAGGAGCACAGCAACCAGATACATATCATACTAGTTAAAACATGTTTTCCTTAGATAAGATTTTAAAAATCAGTGTGAATCCTCTTTCAGTGCTCCAGACTGCTGGTCTTCAGGACTGTCTGAAAGTGTTAAAGAAGCCTGAGTTTGGAGTAACTGGCGCAGAAGCAAGATAGCTGCTGTGAGCTGACCCAACATATACCCTGTGCTTTCTTTCTGTATGAGGCTTGAGGTGAAGATGTGCACAAATTTCAATTTCATGAGGTTAAAACTTCAGTTTCAGCAGACCAGTGTTCCCAATTGCTTCCGTTTTAGGTCAATAGCTGTGGTGTGCCTCTGGCTTTGATGCTGGTAGCATGACCACCCTTAACTCATCAAAAGGAAAAGGCCAGACTTGGAAATGGAAAGGGGGCTTCAGTTCATTTGTGCAGTCTTCTTGAAACAGCAGGAAATTCAGCTTGAGGTTTACAGCTGGTTGGAAGTTTTGCCCTTTGTAGCACCAAACCACACTGGTAGACAGAGGTCATCTGCTTTTCCAAGAGGTAACTTTGTGTGTTTGACATAACTTCTATGATTATGTCTGTCAACAGAAGTAAATCTTGCAATTTGGCAAGTGTGTGGGGTTTCTGTGTTTATTCCTTAGGCAACATGCAGATTGTCATGGTGTGATTCTGTGCTGAGGGAGGCTATGCTCATCTCTTCATCTGACTGACACATAAGCTGCTTTATGAACTGCTGCTAAATCCTTATAATTTAAGACAAGACTATAAATGAGTGTGATGACAACGTCTGTCAGTGTGTGTCCATGAATTGCCACAAGTGCCACAATTGCTGGCTTTAATGAGTTTGAGAGGAATGGGGTAGAGAAGAGGAGGTTAAACTAATGCAAAGATTGTGACCAAAGAACTTGAAATTGTGGGAAGGGGCAGATAAAAATATTAAACATATACCAATAGTTTGTATAACCTTCACTAAAACAATCTTAATTTGCTTTTAAAACAGCTTCTGAGAGCCATTACTGTGACCTTTTGGCTAAATTGTGATGAACAGATTATATTACCCCCCTGGCTATTCCTGTCCCCTTCAGCATGTGCTCTTTTGATTTATGTTTTTTTAGTTGAACTGGATCAAAAGCTCATACATGCCAGATTTTACTAGGTAAGGTTTATAATAAAACTTGCCCAAGATTGCTTTTGAGTTGCTGTTTGACTGCAAGAGAATGGATTTGGTGAAAAAACAGGCTGGCGACTGTAGTGTGTGCCAGTGCCAGGAACATTCTCACTAGTCATGCTGCAGAACTGTGGTGTTCAAACCCTACCTCTCCTCATTATTAAAGCTCAGGACTGAAAGCAGTTCTGCCACAGATGTGCTGCGTCACGGTGGGTGTGTACTTTAACCTCTGGTTTAGCTTTTAATGTGTAAAATGAGGATAATAGGGTGTGCTTTATTAGGAGAACCATGGACGTTTGGCTTGTGAAGTTCTTTGATCTTTGAATGGAAGGAGCTGTATTTATTTAAAGACAAAGAAGGTATTTAGCCTTCAAGCAAACGAGATGGATTTCACGCTACAATTCTGCGCATTTAGAGTCAGTCTTCTCTCTTGTAAGTGGTCTTGAGCTTTGCAAAAGTGAGTTTTTCTTGCATTCTGTGTGGAAATTTAACAGTGTGGCTTGTCTACGAATTGGCCTTGTAAAACAATTAAGCAATCAAATAAAGCTCTGTGTTGGATTCTGGCACTGGGTCCCTGGCTGGATGCCATCAGAATGTCAAGTGGAATTAGTGTTTTAGCACTCCTGGTTTTCAGCATCACTGTTTTCAAAAATGAGTGGCCCTGGTGTGGAACCTCTTTCTATATTCTGATTCCATTAACACTTCCTTGAAAGCATTTGAAAGAAAATACTCTGGGTTTCATTCTTGATATAACAGACTAATAGAGATGCTACATGGAGTTAGGGAAGTAGGGGTGATACTGAGAGGTGCATCTGGTTAATTTTAAATGTAAGTTTTGTTTTGAATAACTCACGAAGTCATTATCACTTAACGTGATCATTAGGGTAATTGCTGGATTGAGAGGAGCACTCTAATTACTAGTTCATTGGTGAAGATGATGCCTGCAGGGTCAGTGAAGGTGGGACACAGCTCTGTACAGCCAAATTCTCAGCTGGGCAGGAAGTGTCTCTGGTATAATGTCATCTGGAAGCATTTTTTGGTCATCTTCCCAGTTTACAGTGCTATTCTGTGGCAGCTGTTTAATAAGGAAGTGAAATACTGAGGAAGAATGAGAATAAAAACAAATTAGCCAGTGTTAGAAGTTAATTCCAGCAAATCATTTGGATTGCTTTTGGATTAAGGAACAGTAGCTCTTTGTATGAGGAGGGTGAAGAGGAAGTGCCTGTTTCTTTTGTAAGCTTTTATTTTGAAAAAAGCCATGTATGTGTGCTGCTGTAGGAATGGTCTTTGGTATATATGTTTCAGGGGCCAAATTAAAAATTAATTTTAAAAGCCAATGTTCCCAGTGTTTCTTGCCACTTGATCTTCCTGCCACCGCTTTACAACGGTTCTGGCTTTTCTGATGCCAGATCAGAATGCCTCTTGAGAGGCATTTAAAGATTTTTTTCATATTAGTTCGTCACAATTTTGGAATTACACACTGTCAGAATCAGCTTCTTTGTGAGTTCTGGTTTCTGTTTCACTATACACCAGTAGAACAGAAGTATAGATGAGTGTTTAGTAGCATTATTGAATTAATTTTGCTTTCCAGAGCCTGACCTTTGGTCACTAAAATATTACAGTAACCACTTTATGTAGTGGTTCTGCAGAACTGCTCTATTAATTCCTGGTGTTTTGGCAAAGAGAGATACAAGTATTGACTTAATTTTAAGTACTGAAATGTTAAGCATTTGTGATTCATTGTTATATTGTTTTAAAGCACAATGTTTTATCTGATATCACACCAAGTTATTCTGAGTTATTTGGGAACAAGCATGAGGTTTTGTGCTTATGAAAACTCAAGGGCTGGGAGGAATACTGGTGTTGATTCCAAGTCTGGCTGTTTGTAGTTGCACTAATGGAGTAAATTTTTAAATATCTCCACAGACAATAGTGAGAACACATGGAAGATAAGTGTTTTCCTTGGTTCCTTATGAATGGCATTCCTAACAGTGTTTTCCATGACCTCTCCCTCACCTACAACTTATCAGACTTCAGAATATGTTGCCAAAAGTGGTTGTACTGAATCTCTTCCTCAGATTTCACTGAATACTGTGGTACTAGCAGCATAAAAGGGCAAAGAGGCTCCTTGTGTTTTTAAAGTTAAATGGAGGTTTTAATTCAAGTGCTATTTTTACGGAGCCTCAGTTGTTTTGTTTTGTTTTGCTGTGATGCTCAGGACTATGTTTATCTTTGAACAAGGAGGCAAGTACATCAGGGGGTAGGTATTGCCTAGTAACATCACACCATCACCCTGGAAATAAGGGAGAGAGTACAACCCATGTTTTCAGAAACTCTTGAGTTAATTCTCAGCTTGGCTGAATTTATTTTTATTTTTCAAATTCATGTAGTGTTCTTATTCCCAGTCTTACACAGTTCTTGGTTGTGAGAGATGGGAGGCAGAGGGAAGGTGGAACCACAGGGGTTTTGTGGTTATAGTTTGATATAATCCTTTACAGCTACTTAGTGTTTAGTCAAAATATGCATCCTTGGTGGTGTTCTTGTGCAACTCTAAGTTAAGGTCGATGTCTAAAACCATCTGTGAGAAAGTTCACTAAATAAATTGGGTTTTTCTTAGGGCATCTCTATGATGGAAGTCCAGATCAGCTTCAGTTAGGTGGAGTGTGTAAAGGGGGATTAGTTTTCCTGTAGTAGTAGATTGGTATCATTCTTTCATATTAGCACTACAAAATACTAGCATTTTTTTCTTGTGACAAGACTGCATTTGTTTGTGTAAAGTAGTCCATAGTAGAAATTTTAAGAGCTTCATTTCTATGAAAGAATAACAAAACATCTATGTATCTCACCAAGAAGCTTATGTTCTCTTAGCAGAACATAAACAACAAAATCATTCCTATCTGTTGCTACACTTATAATTTTTGCAACCAAATGTGTTTCTCTGGGTGAAAATTCAATGGTGAGATGCTATATCTCTTTAGGACTTAAAACAGTTTAAAACTGTGACAATGCTTTGCAATTAAATGTCTGTTTGTCAGTAAAACATTCAGGAATCACAGTGGGTTTTTTTATTACCAGACAAGAAGCATTATGTGGAAATTCCATACATGACACCATTTTTTGACTCTTACTAATACTGACATATTCTCAAGGGGATACCAAGCTTGCTCTTAGCAGTGTGGGTCCAGTGGAACAGGCAGCTAGGAAATACTCTCCAATTTTGTTCCCACATCTGCCACTTAACAAGAGCTGAAAGTTCTTTAACTGTTTGGAATACCAGTTTATAAAAAACAAATCGGTTACAGGTATGAAAATGTGACAATTTTTTTAAACATTCAGTAGCTTGTTCTTAATGTTTAAGTGCAAGGTGGTAGCTTTGAGTTATTTGAAAGGCTTTGAATTCTTACACTTGTGTTTCAGTTCTAGGTGACAATATCCTCCTTTTAGGGTTAATTAACAGAAAAAAGGTTTGACATCCAGGCTTGAAAGTAAAAGCTGCTTTAATCAGTAGTCTGGCAGGTGGAGGGACTGTCAGGTCATGACTTCAGGATTGATAGCTTCTCCCACAGATTGATGGGCACAGTACATCAGAGCAGAGAAATGCTCTGTTTTTATGGGTATCTGATATATTTCTCTCACCTTGCCTCCACCTGAGCACTGCAGTGCTCTGCAAACACTTGTGAGTGGTCCATGAGTGCTGTGGCAGAGGGGAGCATCCCTGCTGACACTTGGCAGCTGGAAAAGATGTGGCTTGGGAAAATTGATTTCTTTATGTTGGCTATGTCTGTGATAAAAACTGAAAGGTAGACCTAAAATTTTTATCTGGTAGTTCTGGCTTTAAGTATTTTTTTTCATTACTGCTTTGCAGAGCAGTTAAACTTTGTCCTGTTTGTAGGCACATAGAAACAAGGTTTTATGATTTTTTTTTTTTTTTTTGAACAATGCAGTGAAACTTCAAAAGCTGTTTTCTCGGCTATAAAATGATGGTTATTTTGTGAAAATTATTAGAGAGGCATGAGGTGGAGGTAACTGCTTGGTCTGCTGGTGTGTTAGGAAGTCTGATCCTGTTGCTTGTTGAAAGAAACGTGACTTTGGGGTTTTGTTTCCTAAGTTATACTGGATTCAAGAGTGTGGATGTGATTTAACTATGGTGATAATAGATCCTGTTGGTAGCCTCCTATCAAAATCAAATTAACGAATTTAAATTATAATTTCAATGTAATTTCATTACTAAAGCTGCCAATTAGAATCAAAACAAGTCTTAAACTCCTTGTTATTTTATGTGAAGTGACTGGTATGGGAACTGTCAGTAACTTTAGTTAAACAGTGTTTGATGAGTTAAGTAGCTGAATACTGCATGAATACATTTAGAAGCTTTAAACTGTGACCTTTTGGCAATTACAGTTAATTCATATTTCACTTTTTTTGCTAATCTTTGTTCTGTATTACTCTTCAATAGAAGGTTCTATGCTACAGATTTAAGCAATGTTTTATTGATCAGATGTTGAACAATTTTTTGTTTATTCAGCCTTGCAAGCAAATGTGGGAGGTCCCAGGTCCCCAGAGAGGGAATCTTGAATCAGTGCTTGAGCCTGTTCCTGTGAGGGTATTTCTCCTGGGAGCCTGTGTGTGTGTTTAGCCATAACTGTATTTTCACATCTTGAAAATAGGCCAGAAGAGCCAAGACTGTTAGAATGAGGGGATCTTCAGGGTTTTGTGCAATAAGAGATGTATCAGAAGGTGTGGAAAACTACATTAATGGTTTGTCAGTAAAAGTTTGTTGGTCTCAGTATTTCAGCTGCAGAAATAGTTGCAGATTTATGATGTTCACCATGACTTCCTACTGCAGAAAAGAGTGATTGTAACAGCCCTTTCAGACAGTTTATCTTTGGATGACCCACTGATTACCAGAAGTAGGATTAGGTGGTTTTTTTGCTTTTCGCTCTTCCATGGAAGAACATCCCAAGAAATCCTTATCATGTTGGGGGTCAGTCCAGTGCTAAGTCTGTTCAGCCAGAATTGCAGAGTCCTGATACAGATCTTCATCAACTGGCAGACACCATTCTGGTCACCTACTAGAGGGGAGGGAGATAGCTTTATGTATGTTTATTTATAAACAAGCAAACAAACCCCAAAGCCAAGATAAAGAAAACTACTTTTGGGGAGGCTGATATGGTCCTGTATCCTGTTTACTTTCATATATACCATAATTTTTCTTCAAATTTTTTAAATTTCCTCCACAGACCTTTGTCAGTAGAGTTTGCAGTGACACTTCCCGAGCTCCTCAGTTACAGAGGTTTGCAGATACGGGTTCAGGGCTGTGTTGCATTTGTGAATGTCAGCAGAGAAGTGAGTTCACCAGGCTGTGTTGCAGTGTTCAGATCTCCAGCCAATATAAGATGATGCAAGAACCGAGCTGATGTTTCACCTTGCTGCAGCAGCTGCTGGTAATAAATCCCTCACTTTAAAGAGCAGTGCCCAGCTTGATTTAAAAAATTGTGTGGGGAACAGTTTGGGCTTTTTCATGTGCAGAAAGATACTAATTATGAAAGAGCAGCAGTAAGTCTTTGAAGAGACTGTTTCGTGGAATAGATTTAAGAAACACAACTCAGTCTGCACTAATATAATGTGAACATAGCTGTAATCTCCCAGAAATGCAGAGTGTTAAATTTATTAATGGTTTGGAGGGAAAATTAGTTTTTAAACTGCCTGCTTGTGCGTTTTAGACTGTCACAGGTTTCACAGGAGCTCTGAAGCTATGTGAATGTGATCTGTTCTAAAATTAATAAATGAACTTGATACTTTCTGCACATGGTTTTAGTAGCAGAGCGCTGTCAAGCAAGGATCTTCATTGCCTCTAATTCCTGGAAAGTGCCAAAAGTGTGCTCCTTCAATGCAAATAGTTCCCATTATTATTAGGGCAGTATTCCAAATACCACACTCATTTTTTGTGTAACACCATCTTTTCACTGCACTGTTGGTAGACTCAATCTAGAAATAGTCCAGATGCGTTCTAAGCATAATTTATGATAATGTGGGAGCTGAATGTACAGTGAAGAACATGTATTATTTCACTTTCCATATGAATTTCTGTGTCATGGACCCTGGCAATCACTTGTGTGCAAACAGGTAACTAATGAGCAGCATTGCTTGGGTGCAGATGGGAAAGCAGAACAAGGAGTGGAGTTTTTCAGCTACAGCTGAAGGTCTGCATTGTTAATCTGCACCTCTTTAGAGACCAGTTGCTGTCACTGCATTTATTTAATGTGGACGCTTTCCTCCAGGGAATGCAGCAACTGTTGCTCTGTTTCTGTAACATTTGTTGAAATGTTGGCTACAATTTGGGGCTGAACTGTAGTCCCTGAACTCCCAGCGATTGGGTGTTGATGTGATATTCAGTCTGCCTTGATGTGATATTCAGTCTGCCTTTATTATACTAAAAATTCATTCCCGTTCTGTTATTGTGAGCCCTTTCTTTATAACTGAGCAATTGTTTTCTGTAGGAAATGGTTTTGTTTTCTGCATAGGTGTTCTTTACAGAAGCTGTATGATTAACAGTTTAATTCCTAAAAAATTACTTCCAAATAATTTTATTGTCTTTTCATGTAGACCTTCACACATCACTTCTCCAAAACCTGAAGAGTTTTAACAGGGCATGATTTGCTAGATGGGAATTGCATCAGGCTTCCATGCACAGTGCTGGATCAGGTGGCCACAGTTTCAGGAGTTGATATTCAGGTCTGCTAAAGTACAACTTCCCATAAAGACAAACGGAGGACTAAGTGTTTAGTAGGGAGTTGGAGAAAGGTGACACTTTATTTCCCAAGCAGCAATATGTGGGTTTTTTTCTAAGCAGTGTTCTGTTCCTGTAAATTGTCCTGCTGCTCTCCACAACATTAGTAAGTCCAGTCCACATGCTGTCCATGAACTTTAAAGGTTAAGCTCTGTACAATTGCTGTCCCCTTGGCTTGATAGTTTTGTACCATTATGGAAGTGAATGACACATTTACTTTTTTAAAGCAGGACTAATCCCACAAATAGCAAATACAGTGAGAGAGCTGGAAGCACACCTGTGTGCATACATTGATTTTGTTCTTGGTATACCATCTCCTTCAGTTCTTTCTTTTGGTTTATTCCTTTCTAATTGTTCCATTCACTTTCCTGACACTGTCTGGTTTTTACTTTCAAATATGTTTCCTGCTTATTCTTCCTCCCTCCATGTCCCTGGCTTCTTTCTCAGTGGGATCTTGTTACCATCACTGCTCTTGTTTTCCACTGTCTCCGTCAGTGGCTCCTGCTTGCTGCCAGGCCTGATCCAGACATTCTGTCCTTTCTCCTGATGGCTTTGCCTGCTGTTGTGGAGGCAGGGAAAGGTAGTCCATGTGAACTCTTTGGGTACCTGGCATCTATGGGAGGTTAAAAAATAAACAAAAGAAAATAAATGAATAACTTGTCTACTCTTTCTTTGGCACTGCTGAGGCAGTTACCTTGTATGGCACTTAGTGGAGAGCAGGGGGTAATTCTGTGTCCTGTACACAGAAATAGCTGCTCTTTAGTGCCACTAGCAAGGAAACCTGTAAAGCTTGGCTGCAGTCACCTGCTTGCCTTTTCCCAATTACCTTCCAGAATATTTGTCAGTACCTCATGATGACTTCAGGAGAAGGAAAATTACATTACCTTGTTGGACAACTATATTTGATGTAGATTTATCTTTAGGTTATTAGTCAGTAAAAGAAAATCTTGATGTACTGGAACAGTATCTGTATTTCTAATGTGATGGGGTGAAATGGACTTCCCTTGGAGTAAACTATTCCCATGTTCTACATGAGTTGTTGAACAGAGGATTAATGTGCAGATCTATGGAGATCTAAATTTGTATTTTACAGTCTCTCAGGGACTGGAAGTACTTATCACCTGGCTCTAGGATCTGATATGCTATGGAACAAGATTTGCTGCTTAAATAAGCTATTAGTTAACAATTAGTTATGTAAACATAGTACTTACCATCTACACTAAATACATCCAGGTATGTAATCCTTTCAGTTCAAATTGAAATATTAAATTCTGCTTGAAAAAACACAAGCAGCCTCAGGGTTGAGAATTTGACATGGTTGTTACAAGCACAGCTGCCTTTTCTAAACCTTTTAATTTGTCTAGGAAACTGTTTCACTTGCACTTTTTTTCCTTTCACTCACAGAAAAATGATGAAAATGGGAATTGCTCTGGTGAAGGGATTGAGTTCCCAACAACCAACTTGTATGAACTGGAGAGCAGAGTTTTGACAGATCACTGGTCCATACCCTACAAGCGGGAGGAGTCTCTAGGCAAGTGCCTAATTGCATCCACCTACCTGGCAAGATTGGGTAAGTTCCCTTTCACAATTACACAGATTACCTGTTCAGAGTGTCACTGACAGAATGCTGGGCAGTTGTGTCTTTCACTTTAATCTTGCTGCTGTTTACTTGCACCCTGCACAGCAATTACATCTCTGGGAAAGTGGTTAACAGTGAACTGTTCCACCTAATGCTGTAAAAAAAAAATTGATCTCTTCTTTCTCTCTAAAGTAATTTGTTTACTTACTTTTTTTTTTTTTTTTCAAAAAGCGGGACACATGTTTCTTTGTGTTCTAATAATTGTGAGAATTACATCTTTTCAGAGCTAAATTACTGACTCTTTTTTTCCTTGTGCTGGTTGTTTTCCATTCATAAAAGCGAGCTGTCCTCTCAATCCCTGCTGTACCATGCTTGTATAAGTGGTTGTTTTTCCCTGGTGAAATGCTTATATTGCCTTAGATCTGAATTTGACTCTTCTTATTTAGTACTTTGGCTGGGGTTTAGAGTGTTTGGAGGCACCACACCCAACAACTGGTGTATAATGAGAGTATAAGATAGTTTTTCAGTCATGCCTGATGGCAGACTAAAGGAATGTTGTAATCCCTTGGAAGAATAGAAGCTGTTAAGTGGTTCTGGTTTGCTTCTCTGTTTCCAATCTGTGTTAAAAGGCTGTGCTTTAATTTGGTTTTGGAGGGAGCCTGTGGGGCATCAGTAATGTATGAATTGTAAACTCTGAAGTTTACAAGTTACTTATGGTGCTAATAATGCTTGAAGAAGCTATAAAAGGTATTGGGAAATTAATTCTTAGTTCTGAAAGGCAGGTTCTTTCAAGTCATGCTTTTTGTGGCTTAAAAAGCATGCTAATTATGAAGGAACAGTAGCATGTTTACTACTGCTGGTTTGAGTTGGCGTTCCCTCAAATTTGCAACGAGGTCCCTGAGGTCATCTTTAAAAGGAATTTTTTAAAAATACTGTTAAAAAGCACTCTCTTTTCTGTAAAGGTCTTTCTGATTCCGATGAGAATTGCAAGAGGTTTATGGACAGATGCATGCCTGAAGCATTTAAAAAGGTAAGTAGGTACAGTAGGCCAATTTCAATGTTTCTTTGTGTTGTTTGTGGTGGAAATAGTGCTTCATAATCCAGACTTCAGGCAACTACTTAGGGTAGTTCTTAGATTAAAATCACACTGAAATTATTTTCCTAGATTAAAATAATAGAAATTTAAATTTAAATCATACCAGATTCCAATTCTGTAACTCTGGCCAACTTTAGCACCTAGCTTGCTTTTTTATTTTTTGTCTTTCATGAAGATTCCTGTAGTAATTACCAGAGCCCAAAGAGAGGTTTAAAGACCCTTGGATATGGCCACTGGTGGCAAGTTCATGGTCAGATTTCCATTAACCATTCTTTCTGTTATTTCTTTAGAGGGTTGCTAAATTCACAATCCATTTAGAATTTATCTTTCACCTCAGTTCTCTGTGCCATGTGTTTCTCTGGGCTCTTATGAATTTTCTCTGTAGACCTCCCCAGACTAATTGACTTCACACTATTCCATCTACTTTGAGTACTGCCTAAATTTCCTGCCCAGTTTTTAGAGCATATGTATAAAAACATATACATACCCTGTCCTGGTTTGAAGGACAGGTGTTTGCCAAGGGCTCTTATGAATTTTCTCTGTAGACCTCCCCAGACTAATTGACTTCACACTATTCCATCTACTTTGAGTACTGCCTAAATTTCCTGCCCAGTTTTTAGAGCATATGTATAAAAACATATACATACCCTTTTTAAAGTTACTCTGTCCTTTAGTTATCAGGGTACTAATCTTTTGTAAAACAGTTTTATATCACTTGGAATTTTTTTACATATGAAATAAACAATGTGGATTGTTCCTCCAGAAGGATAATCTGTAGAAATTAAATTCAGGATGTGCTGGATTACAGTTCGCTGAAATATTTACAGGAAACTCCATTAATGGTACAAAAAAGTGATTGTATTTAAGCTATTAAGTTTTTTATCTGCTTCTGTTCAGATGCAGCAGGAATTAAATGAAATTTGCAGATGGCAGCCGAGTGTCCTTTATAAACAGCCATGAAACCAGATATAAAGAACATGTTTCAGTAGGTGGAAGCAGCATTAAATACCTCTCTCTCCTGGCACATGTGCTTTGTTTTCCAATAGAAGCTGCTCAAAAAGTGTGAGTTGGTAAATGGTTACCTCACCTGCAGCAGTGCAGCTTTATGGCTGCCTGTTTCAAGATTTAATAGTTGTGTGTTCAGTCTGCCAACAGATTAGTTTCATACTAGTTCTTCACAAAGGTTACGGTCTCTACTAGTGCATGCAAACGGAAAACACTTTGACAGATTTTATTTTCTGTCATAAACTGTGATTTAAGGTGTTCTTCCACAAAAGTATAAATTGAATTAGCTCTTATGCCATTAGTGCAGAAAGAATATCTGAAAAATGCACCAGACAGTGATGAGCACATTCCAAGGAAACATTTATTGTGAAAAAAATTCTCAGGAGCTGATTAATTTGTCCTTGTTTGTTTTGATTTTGCTCAAAGTTTTGTTTTGTTTTGTTTTTTTTTTCCCTTATTAGCTGTTGACATCCAGTGCTGTTCACAAGTGGGGAACCGAAATCCATGAAGGAATCTACAACATGCTCATGCTGCTGGTGGACCTGGTTGCAGAAAGAGTCAAACAAGATCCTATCCCTGTGGGCCTGCTTGGTGTGCTTACAATGGTATTTGACTCTCTGATACAGTTTGTAATATCTCGGTGTTTGGCATTTTGTATTTATGCAGCTGATGCTTTTTCCAGTTGTTGTAAGTTGTAGTTCATGGTACTAAAGTCTGCAGCTGTTGTTTGCTGCAGATATTTTACAACCAGTATACAATTCAAAGGAGTGGGTGCTGTTCAAAACTTCTGAAAACCACCAGTTAAGAAAAATCACATTATTGTCACTTTGCTGTTTTTGTAATTTTTTTTTTTAACTGATACTTTGAGTTCAGTTCTCTGTTTTATGGACCTCTGGCTCACATGGTTGTTGGATGTTGTCTGTGCAGAATAAAGGCTTCAAAATGCTTTATATAGTGAGAACTGAGAGGCAGAAGCAGGGGGCTTGTATTCAACTTTATTTTTTGCTAGATCTTTAACTGTTAGCCAGGAGAATGCTCAGCTGAAATGGTCAAATATCATCAAGATAAGTTTTGAAACTGGCATAAGGCACCTGTTCATTGCCATGGGCTTTTCTTTCAAGGCATTTAATCCTGACAATGAATATCATTTCAAGAATCGAATGAAGGTGTGCCAGAGAAACTGGGCAGAAGTCTTTGGGGAGGGGAACATGCATGCTGTCTCACCCATATCCACTTTTCAGAAGGTAAGCATGGCCATGCTCTAAAAACTAATTTCTGGGTGGATGTCTTTGTTGCAGATAAGATTATTTGTTTAGTAGGTATTTATAACACAAAGTTTAAATATGTCACCGAGAATTATTGCAAATAGATGTGGAGTGTATGTTGATCTGCAGACATTAATTTGTGCTCTCAAATTGTTCCAGTTCTCTGTTAGAGGCTACATTTAAAAATGGATGTACTTTCATGTCTAAAGTAGCACAATAATCTGTGTGTTGCTTTAGACATGAAGCACACAGCGGGTAGATCTTTGTATCTAAGGACTGACATCTGTTTGGTTGTTGAGTGTGAAATGACCAGGATAACTCCAAGTGTTCAGTTCTAGTAGAGAATTCAGGCTTTTCTGACAGCCAAGGATAATATATCTTCAACTCAAACACACTGGCAAGGAGGCAGTTTTTGAGGTTTGCACTGTCTCGTCACAGTTATTCCAGATGGGTGGGTCCAAAACAGCATCAGTGGAGTTGATTTCTCCTTCAGGAATCAATTTCATGGCCGTAGAAAGAAAATTCTACATCTGCATTTTTGTGAAAGTAATGTTCCACACTTCTACAGTGCTATAAATACAGTTGCTTGTGAGTCAGCAGCCACAATGTGATCTGTTGCCACAGCACATGGGCAGTGATGTCAGAGTCCAAAACAGGATGATGCTCATGAGAACCAACCAAAGTTCCAGCTACACTTAATACAGGAGCTGTTACAAACACTGTTTATTTGTGTAATAGTGCATCCATTTGAGGTGTGGGTTAATGGGCTGAATGTGTCTGTCCAAATGTCTGTTTCAGAAGACAAATATTTAGCATTGATGTTGCAGTTGCTAATTTGTTCCTGTTCTTATTGTTCAAGGAACCTCATGGGTGGCTGGTGGATCTGGTAAACAGGGTAGGTAAATGTAAACCAGAATTGTTGTTTGTCACTTGAATTCACTGGTCTGCAGAGATTCCCCTTCACCTTGCCCTGACTTGTTTTTTCATTCCTCATTTTTCTGACAACCACAAAAAAATAGTTTGATATTTTAATCCTGCCTTGTGAAGTATAGCTTGTTGAGTTGCTGCCTTCTCCCTTGAGCACCTTTACCCTAATGTGGCATCTATGACTAGAGGAATTTGAGACCCCAGCTGAGGCTGCAATCAAAGGTCCCCCAAGCAAAAGTACCAGTAGTGTCAGCTGTTTCTGTATGTGGTCTACCTTTCTTCCCTATGTCCATTTTTACTCCAGCTTGATGCTTAAACCCTGCTACCGTGTATAATTACATTGCATTCCCCAGTATGCCCCTGAATTCCCATGAAAATATAAAGCTTTTTTTGGATGGGATATTTCATGGTAAAGGACACTTGTTGGCATCTCAGGAACTGTCAGTAGATTATTTTCTATAATCTCTTATTTAAAAAATAAAATACTCTAGTTCACTGTGTAATACTGACTATTGTATTTCAGTTTGCAGAGTTGGGTGGATTTTCAGCAATTCAGTCCAAACTCAATTCTGAAGATATTGAACTTGGGGTAAGTCCATCTTCTGTCATGAGACTTCTCCCTTTCTATTTTACCCTTCACATAGAGCCAGCAGTGTCCCTTTTGGCAGTGCCTTTACCTTTTCTTTGGTACCAGAGCAACACTCCCGCAGAGCCCTGGAGAAGTGCTGTCAGGCTGGAGGTCAAATGAGGTTGTACATCAGAATCCTGACTGAAGAGCAATTAAGACTTCACAGAAAAGAGGAGAAATTAATGTACCTTTCTGCTAGCATTCAGCCTTCTGGTTAGACATCAATCAAAATAGTTTCATTGTATGTTCACCAGTATGTCCCTGGTTTTCTGTTTACTGCACCCATAGCTGCATTTAGCTGCAAGTGAATTGATTTCTGTCATTTATTACAGAAATCACTGTTTAAGGAAAAAAAAATCCTTAGGAAGACAGACAGAGTCTAATCCTGAACAGCTTTTCAAGAGCAGTGTCTTAAAACTGAGTGGTTCAACAGAGCTAAACTATTTTTGGTGATGAAGTGTAACTTGGGTAGTTCTAGCTTCCTAACCTATATTCAGGAGACTTCCAATTCTTTCAAGCTTTGGAGAATGAGGGGGCTAAAGGAAAACTATGTCATCTGGAACCTTGTCCCCCAGTATAAAATCAGTCTGCTTTCAGTGACATGCCATTTGGAGGGAATTAACTTCTTTTCTTAGGGTATTGATATTTTCTGTTTTATATAGAAATAGGGTCATATGTGAGCTTGACAGAAGGAAAACCTTGCTTTAAATGCCAGTTCTGTAATAGAAACTTTGACTTGACTTTGTTTAATGATTAATAACTGCTTGCTTAGGAAGGAAATCTGGGTCAGTGTCACTTAATGTGGGCCTTGGATGGCACTGCTGCACACTCAGTTCCACAATTCTTGATCCAGTGTGAAAAGAAACTGATTTTGATATTATTTATTGGCAAACAAATTCTTTTATACGTTTAATTTCTTGAGGATAGATACCACTTTAAAATCATGCATTGAAGAGATCTTGACATGTATATGACACATTTACAAAAGCTTTCTCCCACGTATTACTTTGGGAAAGTAATTTGCCATATGGCTTTAACCTTAAATTTTGCATTCACACTTCTGATTGCTGTAGAGAGCAAGCAAAATGTGACATGTTCCTTTCCTTCTGTTTATTTCTGTGACTGAAGCAGGATCCGTCAGAGAACACTGAACAGAGTGATGAGAGGACCAAGATTAGTGAAAACTGGGAAGGCATTTTTTATTTCAGACAAAAATATATAACACATACTCCATGCCATGTATAATATATAGCACATACTCTACTATGTGCCATAGAGTAAATCTTTCTTAAAACCATGTGTTGTTGTTAAGGAGTTGTACACCAAAAACAATCATAGCAAATTACTGGAAGTATATTATATAAATAATACTTCACATTTATTTGCCTTTTAAGCTATAGATTGCTAACTATGAAAAGATTGCTTAAATATGCCCCTAAATACTTGCTGTCTTTCTTTCAGGCAATCTCTGCATTAGTTCAGCCATTTGGAGTTTGTGCAGAATATCTTAACTCTTCTGTAGTACAGGTAAAATGTCTTTGTTATGACTTGTAAGAAGACTGAAAATTAATTTCCAACTGTGTTGGTGTGAAGCTGGTGACTAATTTGAAAAGCCTTCAAACCTCACATTGCAGAAAGTACAAGAACAATTTTGAGCATCCTGAGGTGATTAATAGACAGCTCAGACAATGTTCAGATTCATTTTCCAAGCAGTTGTCTGTAGTCATGTAGATACATCTGCAGCAGTGAGAAGCTTTACCACTGCCATTAGTAAGCTTCAGCAATAGAAACCATGTGGGAAAAGAATCCAGTCTGAAAGATGAATTTTGCTTTTGGTTGAACTTTCTGGCTGAGATCATGCACATGGGTATGAGAGGTTTACACTGCAAAAATTGTGGTACGGGGGAAAAAATTCACCAGGATCTCTTTGTATGTGCAAGCCTTCTCCAGACTTCACTCCTGTCACAAACTGTTGACTTAAATGACTGAAAGACTTTAATTGAAGAGGATGTAGTTTAGAAGCCCCTGGGAGTAAGAGAGGCATTATGCACCTATTAATTGATGTGTTTACAGAGGGCAATCAGTCTTTTTTTGCAAACCTGCATTACAGTGGTCTGAAATTGTTCTTATTCTAATTGCCCTGGACATAGCTTCCATGGTAGTTTTATCCTTGTTGCAGGTGTTGCTTTATCTCTGAGGTAATGGTGAGCTTTCAGCTAAGTATTTCCTTTTGCTGCAGTCACTTCTTTCAAGTAATTCAGTTGATTTCAGGAAACATTAAAATGATTGTCATGCCTTTTCTCACATTCTTTAGCCCATGCTGGATCCAGTCATTCATAAAATGATTAAATATGTACAGAATGTAGAAGAGAAGGACTTGAAAGACAAGGTAATGTTTTACATATTAAATATTTAGGAAGAACTTCCTGCGTGTCTTGGAAATGCTGTCAGTGTAAACTAGAATAGCTTTCTTCTCACTGACAAGAGTACAGCCTGTTCTGAATTCTGACTGAATGACATAATGAAAATGCATTTACACAATTCCGTTCAGTACCCTTTTCAGTAAATATCTGGTTTATGACCCTTTAAAAAATATTTTGCCACTGTTGCTATCAAATTTTTGGTTTTGTTTGTCCCCTTGTGCAGCTTGCTGAATGCTCACTTCTCTGACTCAAAGATATTTACAGTCTTGCAGTCTGTTAAATTCATATTACTATTGCATTAGCTGTTTGCTGCTGAGAATTTGGTAGTAAAGTGTCTGTGTAACTTGTTGCTACTTCCTGCATTACCCTGAATTTGGTATTCAGTTCTGTTAAATTGTCTTGACTTTTTACTTAGTTATAAATTGTTAATTTTAAACAAGAAAATATTCATAGGTTATTGAACCAAAGGAGAGCAATTTACTCAATCTGAAGCTTTAACCAAAGATTTAATTATGTTAAAATTTCTGCTGTAACAAGTAATACTTTCAGATATACCAGGTACTGCGTTTTGATAAAACAGTCTCTGTTTGGTCACTAAACCTACTCTTTGTGAGTCACTGACATCTGTAGCAGAATAGCAAAAATACCAATGCCTCTGTTTGTCCTTTTTTTGTTGTTGTTTTGTTTCAAACAGAGGCTGGTGAGTATCCCTGAGCTCTTGTCTGGGATCAAACTGCTGTGTATGCGCTTCCAGCCTGACCTGGTCACGGCGGTCGATGACTTGCGGCTGGACATTCTGCTGCGCATGTTGAAATCCCCCCACTTCAGTGCAAAAATGAATTCCCTCAAAGAAGTAGGTTGGCTTTTTGTCTGTCTGTGTGTGTGTGTGCCCAAAAGCATGTGTTTAGGTAGGATGGGTTGTTAATAAGCCACTGAAACCACAGCCTTAAAAAAAAAAAAAGAGATGGCGCGTTATTTCCTTGCAAGTTATGTTGTCTCAGCAAAAGCTCTGTTCAAAAGAAACACCAAAACAAGTTAATATAACAGGAATTGTTTATAGTATTAGTAGCCACTGCAAGGCCTCCCAGTTAGACACAGTTTGAGAAGTGCACTGTTCTAAGAAATGCAATTTTAGATTGATTTATAAGCAGTGGTTTATACTATTCATTGAGTATTCACTCTGGGATAATCCTGAGCATCCTGTGGTGTATCCCATTTTTATCCTTTCACTGAGAGGAAACAAAAAAAACCCAAATGGGACTTTTAAACCTATATCGATGTCTTAGTACACTCATATCAGGTCATTGCACTACATATATGTAGTATTTTATATTGTATTTTTTATTATAGGTGTATGTGGACACTGTAGTGTTTCAGACCCATCTTTTCTGCTTTTTTTCCTTCTCTAGTTATGAGAATATTGAAATGTTAAACCTCATTGCTGTTTGGTTCTTAATTATAAATGCTGTGTATCTGTGATGAATTTATAAAAGTGCAGCTTTTGAAGATTTTAGCAGAAATGTGCTTTTTCTCCCTCAAGTAAGGAGCCTGTATCAGTTCAGTATTGGATAAAAAGTAGGACACTGATTTGAGTGTAACAAGCAGAAGCCTGAGATAACCTACTTCTGGCATATCTGTAGAAAAATACCTAGCAGCACAGGCCAGCTTTTCTGTGTCAGAATGAGAATAAGATTCTGCTGCATCAGAGACTTATGACATGGTGTTTCTGGTTAGGAATTTGCCTTTAAATAGCTTATTAAAAACCAAAAACAAATTTAATAAACAACACCCCACAAAAAGCAACTAACCCAAATAATCCCAAACACCACCTGTACTCAAAATATTTCAGGATTCACACTTAAGCTTCATCATGGGCCTTATTGAATAGATTTCACTCTGTGTGTGTATGTAGGACTCAGGTGGGAATTTTTTGTTAAAATCTTACATTTTGCAATTTTTAGGTAACAAAATTAATAGAAGACAGCACTGTGTCCAAGTCAGTGAAGAATGCAATAGACACAGACCGACTGCTAAATTGGCTTGTGGAGAATTCAGTCCTGTCAATTGCTCTGGAAGGTAAGAATTCTCACAAAGCCTTTTGCCACATGCTTTGAATGACTTAAATTTAAAAATTTCATCTCTCCCTTTCAATACATTTTAATGAGCACTAATAACCAAAGAATTCTAGGTTTTTGTTGTCTCCAAAATAAAGTAAAAGCCTGCAAATTCTGTAACAATCATCTTGTCTTCTGGTATCCGTGCAGATGTCTTCTGCTGTACCTGTTTTTTTTTACTCTGTTTGTGTATTGTTAGCCTCTAAAGAGAGAAAAGAGGTGTTTTTCTCCCCAAGTAGTAACATTCTGTAGGTGTGCTATCAGATGGATGAAGAAAAACAAAATAAAAATGGAAACAGCCTTGTTCTTTTTCTTTGTACTGATACTTGCCTGTAACAGTAAAGAAAGACTTACCAAATGAAGATAGGTTTGTTCTCCCTTTTAAAAGAATTAGTTTTTTTATATTAATGTATCTAATAGTGTTTGAAATATATTCATTGAGTTGCCTTTCTTTGTTTCACAGGTAATATAGACCAAGCGCAGTACTGTGATCGTATAAAGGGAATTATTGAACTGCTGGGCAGTAAATTATCTTTAGATGAGCTCACTAAAATTTGGAAAATTCAGGTAAGCAATCAAGATTAAGCAGGTACTTTCAGACTGTCTTACAAAAGCAAACATTCCAATCAAGGGATTTTTAAAAATAATCTATACGTCTCTATTTCAGTGTGGAGGTGTTGAGATTTTAACAGTGAAATTAATGCAAAGATTTCCCTCTGCTTCTTCCTTTACCATGTAAAATCAATTGTTCTGGCAATTCTTGTATCACAGCTGGCAAATCCTGTGATGAAGTTCAGTTCTTTGCAACAAGTGTTAAGATACTGCAAAAGTATTTGACTTGGCATAAGAGGTTGTCAGCCTGAAACAGGTGACAAGAATATTTGTCTGGACCAAACTGGGATATTAATGTGTGTGGCTGGAGGTATGGATTTAAAGTCAGAGTGTGACTGTAAAGAGAGTGGACTCCAACTGTATGAATTCCCATTTACCTTCCTGTACAAACATATAATTAACTGACAAGTCATCTTTTGGCCTTCACTTTAAGGGTATTCAACTTCTTACTGTGTGGGGAAGGTGGTTTGAGTGTTTATGTAAATGACACATGGAAACTTTGACAACAAACTGATCTTCCACTGCAGGAAATGGTTTTCTTCTCTGTGCAAATGTTGATATTTTAGACTAAACTCATTGAACACTGTCAGGTCTGCAGTTTGTGTGGCATGGTAGCAAGTCTTTAATGCTTAGCAGAGTTGAAATGTGATTTCTAGCTCCCTCACTTTTATTCTTTAATCAAAAGCAATACTTCCTCCCCCTCTCTGGCTGTTGTTACCATGGTGCTCACATCCATGTGAGAAGAGATTTTGTATTGCTCATTTTTGAGTAAAGCCTGGAATAGTTTCAAAGATTCAACCCCACAAACGTGAACCTCACCAAGCAATAGAAAAGGTGATGTTTGTTCTGCTGCCACTGCAGCAGCTTGGAGCTGCTGTAATGATGACAGACTTGTAGTTCCTGCTTTAGAATTACTTCCAAAGATTTCTCAGGGAAATGAGGAGCACAGGCAGTTTACTCTGAATTTGTGTTTCTACCATGTCAAAAGCTGCTATTCTCACCCTTTAGTATGTGTAGTAGGATAATGCTTACATGAAGGTTTTTCTCTGGCTTGTTTGGGTTAAATACCTACCTTTTTGTGTTTTCTTCCTTTTCAGTCAGGACAATCTTCCACTGTGATTGAGAACATACATACCATTATTGCTGCAGCTGCTGTGAAGTTTAGCTCTGATCAACTCAATCATTTATTTGTTCTAATCCAAAAAGTGAGTTTTCACATGAATTTACATTGCTTAGGAAGAGAATTGATAAGATATACTTGTGCATCCTGCCTATTGAAAGGCAAATGCCTTGAATACATTAATGTTTTCTATCTAAACATAAAATTTGCTGCTAAAAAAGTACTTTTACTACTAACTTTTATGTTAACCCAGAAACCTAATCTGCTAATGTCTGGATTGACTTGGATTTTAAGTGCATTAGGTAGCCAGTCCTAAGGGACTTAAAGTTAAGATTTTATTTTTATATTTAATCCCTGATAGTATTTGAAAAAGAGTTGAGCAAATTAGTGCTGTAACTAGTGCTTGCTAACTAGTAACTTGTAACTAGTGCAAATTAGTGCTTGCTCCCAGCAACTGAAATAAGGAAATACTTATGGTGGAAACATACTTGTTTGTATTTTGATTTTCCTGCAGTAAAGCAACTGTGGATTATATTTTTGTGTACACTTGAGATGTAACAGCCTGACAGAGGTGCTCTAACATTGATTTCTTTGCTGTCCAGAGCTGGGAGACAGAGAGTGACCGAGTGAGGCAGAAGCTGCTGAGCCTCATTGGCCGCATTGGCCGAGAAGCACGAGTGGAAACAACCACTGGCAAGGCAAGTGGATGGTCTTCCTTTGGATTTTTAATTTATTAAACGTGCAGTTGCTAGCTTCTGTACTTCCTAGGTCCTGACTATCCTTGCCCTTCTTCCTCCAGGTTCTGGAGGTTCTTTGGGAGCTGGCTCATCTTCCAACATTACCGTGTAGTCTTATCCAGCAGGCCTTGGAGGAACACCTGACAATCCTCAGTGATGCTTATGCAGTGAAAGAGGCAATCAAAAGGAGCTACATCATCAAATGCATAGAGGATATTAAGAGGGTTGGTTTATTATTTTATCTTTTCCAAAATGAGATCTTATCTAGCCTCAGTGTTGCCCTTTTCTTTCAAGATGCACAAATTGTGTGTCCCATCTGTAAGTTCTTACCTTGGGGAGTCCTCGAGAGGGGTAGGCTTTGTGTGAGCCACTTTGTTGATCATGAGACTCATAGTAAGTCTCTTGCCTTTGTTTTAAGCAAATTTTCAGCACAAGGAGTGATCAGTTTATGGGAAACTACCAGGATGGGCCCAAGGTTAGAATTTGCAAATGGAACCACTGTAAAGGTATGTCAGTATTTTAACTGTCCCTTTCATGTGAAAGCCTAGATTAGATTTTTTTTTTTTTAAGTAAAGCATGTGTTCTGGCATGACCATTAAGTCTCAAAATGCAAAACGATATTTCAATCATAGTAGTTTTGTATTTTAGTAAAATATTTAACTCTTTTCCTGTAACATAAAGAAGCCATTCCCAAAGCTGCCTGTACTGTTTCCTGGCAGCAGCAAGATGTGCATGGCTTAAAAGACTGCATATATTCTCTCCTGCACTGTTCACATAGCAGGCAGTTTTTCTTGAGGCCTGCAGGAATGCTCTGTCTTCTTTTTTTCAGCCTGAAGTATGCTGTAAATAAAGAAAAAGGCTTGTACTTTTTTTTGTTCTTTTCTTTCATGATAAATTAGGTTTTGTCTGTGTTGCAGCATCTGCAGAGGATTTTAGATATTTAGTAGGTATAGTGTGTTCTTGATATTGATCACACTTACGTGTTCATGAATATGAATTTCAAATCTTGGGTTCTCAATGTCTGTGAAAGTTATAGTTGTTTTTTTTTTATTTTTTCTTCTGGATCTTCTCATGCTTTCCTAATCGCATTCCTTTTAATTATATTCTGGCAAGGGCTTTTACAGTGGTGCTGCAGTGGGAAACACTAACAAATGCTGTAATTGTTAACTAGAAGGGATTGGGGTAAGCATACAGCAGAACTTCTAAAATACATGGTGTTCTTATTTCCCTTCATTAGGGAAATGAAGACATAAACTGGGAGGGAATGTAATGTTAAGGTAGCTTTCTCAAATTTGTGAGGGAAGTGTTCAGTGAAGAGCACTTTGTTATGGGCAGGTTCCTTCAACCTCTCTGAGTGTGTAAGTGGTATTTGGGTGTTATCAGTATCTAAACCAGACATCACTTCTCTGAACAAGCAACCTCAGTACTGGTCTGTGTGGTCAAACTTTACAGAAAATGAAGCCTCCCAGAAAAGTGATGAGCAGTTCTAAAAATGAGGTAGGAGGGTTATTCTTTGTAGGATCTCTTTCAAAATGCAGCTTCAGTATCCTTTGCTTCCTATCAGGAAGCTGCTTGCAGCACCAATCAGAAATTTCTTGTCTCTTAAACCTTAATAGTATTTGAAATTCTTTCTTCTGTTGCCTTTGCTTTAGCAGTAACATCATTTGACTGGATTTGCCCTTTTTAGACCTGCTTCATGCCCCATAATCGAGGAAGGTGGTGGTTATCATCTCTCCCTGGTGCAACTGAGTTCTTTTTGGCTACTTAATTTGCATGTTCTCAAGCAAGGAGCTGGTACTTTGGGGTTAATAATAGGGATACCAAAATGGCATATGTGTGTTTTAAGGGACTTCTTGTAGAAAGTGAAGAAGGCACTTTGATTGTTTAAAAAGGGAGCAGGAACAAGTAACTGAAGCCAGCAGAGGTGGTAGCTGTTGTTTTGAAACAGCAGCATTAACAGATACCAGTAGGCTTCCAGGAGTCTGAGAGGAAGGTTAACCTGTTGTTGAGCATGTACCACATGTGTAATTGTTTTTACCTTTCCTGCTACCAGTCGTCCCAGCACAATAATCCTCAGTTTGTGTGGGTGGTGCCAGCCTTGCGTCAGCTCCACGAAATCACGCGTTCATTTATTAAGCAAACTTACCAAAAACAAGACAAGGTAAGGCTATATGCTGACTAGATTTTTGAAGCTTTTCTTGTGTCTGTGTAGCTCTGCCAAACATGGAAGTTTGAATTTAGAACAAAAAATAAATTAACTAATAAACAGTTTTCCAAGTAGTTTAGTGATGTGTAGTGTAAATTAACTGTTGGAGTAGAGGTGCTGTGCTGTCCTTTTGTGACTGTATGTTTATGTATGTATAAATCTTTGCTGTGTCAGGACTAACTTATTTTATTCTCAGCTTATTGTAGAATAATTAACAGGCATGTTTGTGCTAAGAAACGAACAATGGCTAATGTTTAGACCAACTGCTTTGTAATTGGATTGACATTGACTCTTGGAAAACAGAACTAAACTACCAGCAATCATGTCTGCTGTAGAGTGGTTTTGTGGAGGTGTGGGGCTTTGCAATCTGCAGCACTTGTTTCAGCACATGCTGAAAACCCCAACATGGGGGGTGGGGGGGCTTGGGTGCTTGGAAGGGAACAGCTGATTTTGAGGGACTCCTTCTGGTAAGAGATGTCTGTAGAAGAGCAAATTGCTGTATGCACATCCCTGCTTAACTCTTGCTTTAAAAGCATCTTCGCTCTCTTTTATTTTATTGCCAAGAGCATTATTCAAGATTTAAAGAAAAACTTTGAAATAGTGAAGTTGGTGACAGGAAGCTTGATATCTTGTCACCGTTTGGCTGCATCTGTGGCAGGCCCAGGTGGGCTGGTGGGAGCAACACTGGTGGATGGCCGATACACTTACCGGGAGGTACCGAATTTCTTTACCTTGTTGGTTCATTTTTGAAATTCACTGGTGAATAATTACTCTAGTTTTTATTTCTAGTTTTTATTTTTTATAAGTTCTACTACTTATCAATGAAGGTTTGTTGTACCTTTGTTATTATATAGAGGAAAGCTGTACAAACATTACACAAAATTACACAAGTTCCTTAGCAAAATCTTTACGTGGTGAAGAGTAGATCTTCCCATCCTATGATCTGTTGCTGCCATGCCTGTGCAGCTTCCAGCTTCTTTACCAGCTTCAGTTCCTGGTAGAAGTAATATCCTTGAATGTGTTGTGAACCTCTTAATAAATATCTGCAACAGATTTGCTAATTAGTACATGGAAGCCACACACACAGATAGTAGTTCGTTCCTAATGCTTTGATAATTATTTTATTCTATGCTAGTTTTGACTTAGTGTCAAATATCACCACCAGCAAAGTAAGAGCAAATCCAAAGGGAACTTCAATGTTTGTTTTTAGAAAGGTAGCCACAAAGTATGTTTAAAATAGAAATAAATCTCACAAACACTTTATGTCTCCAGGCTTTTCAAAGTGTATTGTTGTTTGACAACTAGATGTGGGAAAAAAAATAGAATGCTCAGAATTCTTGTTTCAGAAAGAAAAGTCCTAAGCTTGAGTTTTTGTTTCTTCTTTCTCAGTATTTGGAGGCACATCTAAAATTTTTGGCATTTTTTCTGCAAGAAGCCACCCTTTATTTGGGCTGGAATCGTGCCAGGGAGATCTGGGAATGCCTGGTAACTGGCCAAGATGTTTGTGAGTTGGATCGAGAGGTAAGAAAAACTTGAAAAGTTGGTTTCTGTGGTTGCAGAAGGAATTTTAATGGATCATGAGCAGCATGTGTGTTTGTTGAGACATGTGGAGCGTGAGTAGCAAACACAGATTAGTCATGCGTTTTATGCTTTGTGTAGGCTACAGCAGCCACTGTTAGGGGTTCAGTTATGACCAGGATGCTCTTTTAACATTAAATTTATCTGGAGGAAGGACATTGGCTGGGGATTAGTTGGAGATGCTGGTATGAAAAGGGGTACATGGAGGTTGGTGCAGACACAAGAGACATTTCAGCATTATTTGGGTGAAAGATGACTCTGAAGTACCCTAGAGCTGTAATGCAGCCTCCATAACATGTGAGGTTACCACGAGATGAGGTTTTGAACTTCTTGGTGTAGATAAAACTTATGCAAGATGAGTTACTGTAGTATCTGACATTGTTTGCTGTATAAACCTAAAATATTTGATGTGACAACGGGGTAAAAATTGTGTCTGCCTTTCATTCACAGATGTGCTTTGAGTGGTTTACAAAAGGGCAACATGATCTAGAGAGTGATGTGCAGCAACAGCTTTTCAAAGAGAAAATTCTTAAACTGGAATCATATGAAATTACTATGAACGGTAAGAAAATGGATTTGGTGAACAGATTTGGGGTTAAAATAGATACCAGAAATTTGTTTCCTAAGCCTTCAAATCAAAGATTAACCAGTGCTAAAAATCAATGTAATAAAGGGATCTATCATTTTGAGCTTTATTAGTTATAGAGGGAAAATATCATCCTCTGTACTTGGTAACTTTACTTTTTAAACAAAGAAACTAAGCCTGACCAGCTTAAAAAACCTGTGCCTTTTTTTTCCACTCTCAGGTTTTAGTTTATTTAAGACATTCTTTGAAAATGTGAACCTGTGTGACCATCGACTGAAGAGGCAAGGAACTCAACTGGTGAGTGTGTTCTGGCAAGTTTGTTCCTGTGTCCTCTTAGGAACAGGAGGAGGTGAGACAAGGATTGTGTAGCAGCTGCTTGACATGGTCATGTTTGTATTAATGACCAGATTGTCCTTGCAGCATTAACATTGTTAAATTCCATAGCTGAAACTTTGTCAACAGTTAAAATTCAGCAATTGATAGCTGGAAGCTGGTTTGTTCCTTGTAAAACTTTGAAGGAGGAATGACTGAACTATTTTTTTTTTTTTTAAATAATCATGAATTCGAGTGTGCAATTTTTTCTTCTCCCTAGCAGGGAAAGTAATTTTTATATTTTTTTTTTTCTTTGCATGGGAGTTAGACTTATCATATTTAAATTCTAACCTACTATAATTTTAAACTCTGATCCTTCAGAGGTTTTGTTAAATTAATGGTTATATGTTAAGTAGTTTCCTATAGGCATTTTAGATCTTTATCACAGAGAACTTACTTCAAATAAAGATTTTTTTTTTTGCCAAGTATCAGAGCAGGTTTTGTGATGGTTTATTGTGTGGTTAATTATCATACTGACTTTTTGAAACAAATTCCATTCTAGATAAAATTTCTCCATGCTTATAAGTTTTTTAATTTTTCAGTTGGCTTGCCTGAGATTATTCTTTGGAACTTGTTTATCCACCAGTAAACATTTTTTTTTTCTTGTATAAATACACAAATGTACAGCAGTTGGTTTAATTTTGCACTGTGTCAAAGTTTGGCAGCATGGTAGAAAATAAATGTTTTAAGTTTTAATCAAAAGGTGCTTTTCCAACAGTTTTGTCCCTGTGGTTCAACTCACTATTGTATAAAAAATCCAGTCACATTTTACTGTTGTTCTTTCTCATGTAGAGTGTCGAAAAACTGGAATTAATAGGAATGGATTTCATTTGGAAGATTGCAATGGAGTCACCAGATGAAGAAATTGCCAATGAAGCTATTCAACTGATCATAAATTACAGCTATATTAATCTAACTCCCAGATTGAAAAAGGTAGGCACATAGTTGTACATAAATGTGCTTTGACATTCCTAAAGTCTTGATATTCTGCATGTTCAGCTGTGTGATTTGTTGGGTTCTGTCAGTTTATGAGTAATTCCCATTATTTTAGTGTCAATTCTAATTAATTTGTACATTTTATCTTTAGGATTCAGTATCACTGCACAAGAAATTCATTGCTGATTGCTACACACGATTAGAGGTAAAGGACAAATTCTAATTATTCTCATGCCTACATCCTTTTGGTTCTGTATCTTAGAATAAGAATACTTCTCTATGGCAATTCCATTTAAAGAAAGAAAAATTCTTTCCACAAATATTTTTTTTGTCCTCTGAGCTTTCCAGGACATCCTGACTGTCCCTTGCTGTGCTCTGTGTTGCAGGCAGCCAGCTCTGCACTCGGTGGTCCAACATTAACACACGCTGTCACAAGAGCTACAAAAATGCTTACAGCAACTGCCATGCCTACAGTGGCTACATCAGTTCAGTCTCCTTACAGGTAGGCCTGCCTCTCAAGGAATAAATATGGCAGTAGGCATTTACTCCCAGCTGCTTCCCACAAGATTTCGAGTGCTAATTAAAATTCTCAGTAATTGGTAGTTGTACATTCTGGTGGTTCTTCAATTGAATATTCCAATTGCTATGCAATAGGAGTCCCAGAGATTCTGAAATACCTGTGTTTAAAAAAAAAATAGCAAGGAAACAAAGAAAACCAAAGCCAAATATTCATTAAAAAACCCTAAAACAACGAATCAAAACCAGAAATCCACCCTGCCTCCAGCCCCCCCAAAAACCTAAACCAACCAACCAAAATAAAAAACCCTCACAGGTTATTACCAGCCTATTAATTACGTAATATTTCTGAGGCAGTGGGATTAAGGTGTGGTTCTTCTTAAATTAGGAGAGAAAAGGTTGTTTTTTCAACCTCAAGCTTAATTTAGTCATACCTGAATATGTGTAACTTAAATATAGGAGCATAGGGTGGGACTTTTAGAAACATGAATCTTCCTCTGAAGCTGGCAACATCTCAAGCACTACAACAGGAGCCTCTTGGCCTGTTTTCCTAGTTCATTTCTGCTGAATTAACTCCAAGTTTAAGGAGGTACTTTCAAAACCAGACAATTCATGGTAGTTACCCATGGGCATTGGAAATGAATCTGTGAGACAAGTTACTCTTGTTTTCAATGTTTATCTTCAGGTCAACTAAACTTGTAATAATTGAGAGACTGCTGCTGTTGGCAGAGCGTTACGTGATAACAATAGAGGTAAGATGTGTAATTTCCTACTAGGCAAGGCTAAGAACACAGCTTCCAGTTTTATTAAAAACAGTAAAAGTTATTTGAACATGCAACAATAGTTACCCACCATCACAGAAATGTCTTCCTTTTCAAGATATTTACAGTCATCCTCCTCTTCCTGTAGGACCTTTACTCTGTTCCCCGAACTATTCTACCTCATGGTGCCTCTTTCCATGGACATCTTTTAACCCTCAATGTTACATATGAGTCTACCAAAGATACCTTCACCATAGAGGTAAGTGTGCCCAGCTTGTTTGTGCCATGGACTGTTGGTTGTGTAGCCACTCTTGGTGGGTTTTATGCCTGGACTGAAAAGAGTAAGGCGGTTATAAGGACTCCGGTCAGCTTGAAAGCTCTTCTTGAAAATGTTAAAAATATGTATATGGAAGTGTCTGTGGACCAAATGTATTTTGATCTTCAGTGAATTCCAGGATGGGGAAAATAATTTTTTTTGCTCACTGTGGGTGTTGGAGCATTTCTGTGCTGTCCTATCCTGTTACTTTTATGAGCAGTACTTTTAGCACCCTATGCAGGAAGACTCTTGCGGAAGATTTTAATTTTTCTTGGCATTTACTGCTCAAGCACACTTACTGAACCAGTGTTGTTTAATTTCACAGGCTCATAGCAATGAAACTGTAGGAAGTGTCAGGTGGAAGATAGCAAAGATGTTGAATTCACCTGTGGAAAATATACAGATATTTGCCAATGACAGCCTGGTATGTTAACTACAAAGAATTCTCATCCTTTATGAAATTGAGTCTTTCCCAGAACTAAAAAATAAATATTTTCTTGTAGCTAACAGTAAACAAAGATCAGAAACTACTCCACCAACTGGGCTTCTCTGATGAACAAATCCTTACAGTAAAAACATCAGGAAGTGGGACTCCATCAGGGACTTCTGCAGATTCCTCAACCAGTTCCAGCAACAGCAGCAGTGTATTTAGTTCATCCTATGCAATGGAACAGGTACTGCATAATATCACCAGACTCCTTCCCTCAGATTTTTTCCTGAAGCAGGGGTTGATGGGGGAGAGAATAGGAGCTCCAGTAAGGTCTTACAATCTTTAGTAATCTGGTTTTGCTTTCAAAGTGCAATTGAAACAAATCATCTAAATACACAACTGCCTTGTGCATGCAGGCTGGACTTTATAATCAGTACTCTGCCACCTGTGGTAGCCTGCTTGGTGTTCATTCATCTCCACAGGGACTTTTAAACAAATAGGACCCATCTGGTTTAATTTTGAGACTGTGTATTTGTTGAGGGTAGAGATTTCCACATTTTCACTACTAATAAAGCTGCAGTATGAAAGTAAACTAAGAAGCATCAACTGGCATGTTCAGGTCGCTTCTGCTCTGCTTTGTATTTTGCTTTTCATAACAGCTGACTTCAAAAATTGACTGTTAAAAGGGAAATGGAATGATGTAAATGTTGTCTCAGCCTAGAAAGTAGCTGGTTTTCTGTGGGTCATGTTGGCATCTGGGCCATTTGCTACAGTGAAGAGCTCTGTTAAATTTAGACACAACAGAGAAGGGAGAAAAAGACCTTTGTATTTCTGCTTAATTCTCAGGAGAAATCCCTCCCTGGAGTCGTCATGGCTCTCGTTTGTAATGTGTTTGATATGCTTTACCAGCTTGCCAACCTGGAGGAGCCAAGGTAAGTAGATTAAATGGTTACTGTGTATTAAAGGATTGCTCACAGTGCCCAGTTTGACTACTCACTCCACTCACTCTGCAGTGTGGCTGAGCCCTTGTTTTGTTCATGTAGCTTCTGATTTCTTTTCAGGATAACACTGCGAGTGAGGAAACTTCTGCTCCTGATTCCCACTGACCCAGCTATTCAGGAGGCTCTTGATCAGCTTGATTCCCTGGGAAGGAAGGTATGGATTAAATAATTGATCCTGGTGAGCTACACAAAGAGGATTTTACTACCTTTAGTTTACTTCCTTAAACTCTCTGTCAGATTATACACAGAGGGTTTGAAACTACACCAAAATAATATTCTTGTTAAGTCAATGTTCATTATTGACTTACTTCCAAGAAGCCAGAGCTGAGAGGGTTATTACAGGGGTTGTAAGAAATGTATTCCCAATTACAGCAAAACATAGGAGTCTCAAAATATTTTCTTCTGTGGCTTTTTCCTACTAGAAAACACTGCTTTCAGAATCCAGTTCTCAGTCCTCAAAATCCCCATCCTTGTCTTCAAAACACCAACATCAGCCCAGTGCCAGTTCAATACTAGAAAGTCTTTTCAGATCTTTTGCTCCAGGCATGTCCACATTCAGAGTGCTCTACAATTTAGAGGTAAGAAAACAAGTTTGCTTCTTTCTGTATTTCTGAGCAGTGAGAGTTAAGTATTTCTAGTTTTTTTGGGCAGGAGTCCACTGTGATGGGATCATTATGAAAAATGCAAATATTGTGACACAGGCTGCTTTTATGCATGTGGTAAATTTTACACAGAATGAAAGGGACAGAAAGTTCACTTTCAGAGACTTAAATGAGAAACCAGGTCCCTCTTTGTGTGATTTGCAAGGTGGAAGAAGTGTTCTGAAGTGGAGAGGAGCAAAGGAACATGAAATTCTTACTGTTTAGATAAAATTCCTGCTTGATCTCTATATCTCTGAATATGCAATTTTTAGTGTGTGTATGTATAAAAAATACATATCAAAAAGCTGGCCCTTAAAAATTAATGGGAGCTATTTTAAGTTGGATTGGGTTTTTTTGATTAAATTTGTCAGAAACTTCTGTACTGTCTAAGTCTCTCATTTTCTGTCTGAGGAGGAATGTTTTTACAAAGCATTCAGCTGGGAAGAATTTTCACCATCCAAACATGCAGGGCTTTGACCAAAAGGCCTCTGGCCTGTTTTGGCTGCACAGGTAGAGTAGAATACATAGAACTTTTTTACCCCTAAGCATTGTTCTAAATTCTTTGGCTAAAATGCTGGATTGGGCCCTGTAAAGATTATTTCCTAGAGTTCAGTGAATGGATTTTAAAGATTACAGGAGTTCAGCTGGTCTTGTTGGTAGGACACAGTAACATGCACACTAAAAGCTCAGTGTTTAGTTCTATTTGCAGGTCCCACTGTTTATAAGGACCCATGACAAATGTGATTTGAACAACTTGAGGTTGGAGGACCAATTGCCAACTGCTTCCAGGACATTAGACAAAATGTTTCTCTTTCCTTCTTGTGCCAAGATTGCTGTAGGAATTTTCTCGTGGTTGCTTCCCTTTAGGTTTCCACAGTCTGTTAGCTCTTCATCTTCCTACACTGTCATCACAGTCCTGCTTCAGGATTCTCCCTTTTCTGTACAGCTGGAGTGAAAGATACTTGATTATGTCTTTGGAGTATGTTGACAAGTTCTACAACTCGAAGCAAATGGTTCAGGGTGTCTTGTTGAGCTGACAGGTTATATTGCAGTAGGATGGGACAGTTATCTGCAGCTTCTGTGCCAGAAAAAATAATAAAAGAAAGTAATAAATTGTTTGCTTTTCTGGCAGAGGATGAGAAGTAATAAATTGGATAACATGTGTAGATTATATGAGTGGACTTGTTCCTCATCTCCAGTCAAGCCAATGGGAAGATGGTTTCTCTCAGGAAAAGGAATATGTGCTTTTTTTTATCCCCTCAGCTGGTGATCTGGTGAAAATATGGGAACCAGTCTGAACTGTCTGAAAAATACGTGCACAGGAAACCTGCAGAACATATGAAAGATATGAAAATTGAATGTTGCAGATGTCCATGGGATTATAAGATTTCATGCCTGGAACTCTGTAAAACATTCTTCTGATTTGTGAACTTGGAAGACATGTATTGTGTTTGCAGCATTGTTGACATGTACATGCCAAGGAGACTTTTCAAGAAAGCAAATAATATCAGTCGGGTTTTCTGGGATTTTTGGAGGGACCGAAGTTTCTTTGGTTGATGGGTTTGGGGTTTTTGCCATGGTTTTTTTGGTGGGTTTGTTTGTTTGGGTGTTGGGGTATTTTTATGTGAAGTGAAACAGATTATAAACATAAATGAGAACTGACCCACAATGACCACAGACTTCCTTCTAGTCATGCTTCTGAGGTATTTGCACTCTTAAGTTCAGTGCTGATTTAAAACAGGAGGAATGACAGAGTGGTGATGTTCATAAGGCCTCTAGAATTACCTGAGTCATCTTTTACAAAGAAACACCATAATAATAATACAATTATATTTCAGAAGGGGTAAATCAATAAGTAAGTCATCTGTAGGGTATTTTATGGGATACTGTGAATTGAAAATCCAGAACCAAGAAGAATTTGGGCTCCTAAGAGGCACCAAATGAACCAGAAGATGACATTACATATACTTCATCCGTTCCCTTAACATGTAAACTGCAGTGAGAAAAAAATGCCCTTTGGTTCAGAAGAAACTTCTGTAGTTGCAATAGTTGTCCTAAATATTTGAGATTTATTGAATATATGAGATTTCTTTTACTAACTAGTTTTGTGTAAATATATTATTAATTGCTTCATTTGTAGTAGATTTTTTTTTCTGTTATACTTTCAAACTTCAACAGGTAAAGAACGCTAAGAGGGGTGGTAGTTTACATCTTATTTATTAATTTATTGTAGGTGCTGAGCTCCAAGCTGATGCCAACTGCAGATGATGAAATGGCAAGAAACTGTGCCAAGTCTTTCTGTGAAAACTTCCTTAGAGCAGGAGGTTTGAGGTTAGATTTCAAAACCTTGGCTCAATTAGTAGCACTTCATTTAGTTAGCAGTTGTGTGTGGTTTCCTATTTCCACACTGTAGCACACTAATACACCTGTCAGCTTCTTTTTCAGAGAAAAAAATCCACCCAAGGCTGTGTTACCACTGTCATATTATTTATGTCCTGTATATTTTACCACTGTCATAAATATGCCAGTAGCTGTCATAGTTAACAAAGTATATGTTGTTAAACCTCAAAATCAAATTAGGCACAAATAAGCTTCTGAAATGTGGCTTGTACTAAAGTAGTTGATAATTGGATAGTTTTTGATGTTTAAGTGTTTCAATCCAGATTTTCAAGTGTGTACATTCTACTTCTCTGTGTAGACACCAGTGGACATTTTAAGCAGTCAAAGTATAGGTCATGAAGTGGGAACCAAATTAAATTTGTAACTAGAGTCTTGAAAATTCAGACTTCAGATAAGAGTTGAGGCCCAGTGTGAGTGGTTTGGAAGACCTGACAATACTGATAGTCTAAGATTTGTCAGAGATACTTTGCTCTTAGTAATTCTATCCATGACACTCCTCTGCCCAAGAGATCCTGAAGCATTTCCCAGCAGGAGCAGAAAGCTTCCATCTGTAGATATAAAAGGGGAAAATGAGGATGTTGGCCTCCAAAGAAGTCAGTCTGAACTGGGACTCAGCTGAGTGAATAGGAGGAAGGAAGGATAGAGACAAATAGGAGGAAGGAAGGATAGAGACAAATTAATTGCAGCTCTCCTAATGTGAAACATTTCCAAATGGAGTCTCTTATCGATTTGTTTTTAAGTTTGGTGGTGAATGTGATGCAGAGAGATTCCATCCCATCAGAGGTGGACTATGAAACAAGACAAGGAGTCTATTCCATTTGCCTGCAGCTTGCAAGGTATGTAATTGCTTCTCATTAGAGAAAGTGCTGCTTTCTGTGCTTTTAGCATGCAGCTTTTAATATTTAAGATTAACTGGTACTTTGAATTCTGTTTCATTCACACGGCAAGCATTTCAAATACAAAGCTGATGTTTTTACTCTGTGAGTGCAGGTTCTTGCTGGTTGGCCAGACAATGCCCACACTGCTGGATGAGGATTTCATTAAGGATGGGGTGGAAGCTCTGTCCTCACGGCCCTTCCGCAACGTGAGCCGGCAGGCGAGCAGGCAGATGTCCATCTGTGGAACTCCTGAGAAGTCCTCCTACCGCCAGCTCTCTGTGTCTGACAGATCCTCCATCAGGGTGGAAGAAATCATCCCAGCTGCAAGAGTTGCCATACAGGTAAGGAAGTGCTTGATGGTTTTGATGTAGCAGTGTCGTCTCCAATGACAGCTGTACAACTCGGAGATTTTTAATCAATCTGTCTTTTATACAGGTTTTTGCCCTGCATTTAAAAGCCTCTGAAAATCTTGACCATCAGTGTCTCTTCCAGTCTTGATCTGAATTTTAACATATTCTCATAAATTATTTTGGCACTACAAAGGGAAGCAGTACCCCGAAAGTGCTTACAAGAAATAGATGTACACAAAAATCTGACTTGTGGTTTATCTTCAGTCACACTTAACTCTTAAGATCTTACTGCTATTAATTTTCTGTGAATTGAAAGGAGAAGGTTCCTGCTTGAACTTGTGACTTTATAATCCATGATACTTTGAATTAGAAAGAATTGGACAAGATTTTTTTTTTCTAATAGCTCATTAAAAATTAAATTCGCTGGATAGTACTGTGGAGGAAAATGAATTTTTTTTTATTTTCAGTACCTTATGAGAATGTTATTTGAAAGCCCATTGAGTCCAGTTGAAAGAAACTTCACAGTTAATGTGACAAGTATGCTTTGTTAGGTTGTGGGGCAGTGCTTCCCAAATAGATTGAAATTATGGAAATCAGCATGCCTGCCTCCAGATAGGTGGCAAGAGTATCTATCCTGGTGGAGAATTTAAAAATTAATTGCTTCTAAGATAGAAATACCAGTCTCTCATTGGGAACGAAGACTCTTAAATCCTTGAACCTGTGCAGAGAAGAGAATCTCTCCGAGAGAGAATCTCTGTGTAGAGAAGAGAGAATTTACAAATGTAAATGTCAATTTGACACGATCCACAAGATACATTCCTCTTATTCCTGTGATTAACAAAGATTGTTGAATATCACAGAAGTAATTGCAGTTTCTTGTTCCTCCAGACCATGGAGGTGAATGATTTCACCTCCACAGTGGCTTGTTTCATGCGCCTCTCGTGGGCTGCTGCTGCAGGACGCCTGGACCTCGTGGGAAGTAGTCAGCCCATCAAAGAAAGCAGCACTCTCTTTCCTGCTGGGATTAGAAACAGACTTAGCAGCTCAGGTGGGTTAACTGTGTCCCTAAACCAATCTAAAAGCTTTTGGTTTAATCTTAATTGAACACTTTAGGAGCTTGAAGCTGAATTCATTCCATGTTCATCCTCTTGAGTGTCCACCAGCTTGGGACATTATACAATTAAATTACAAAAAATCTGAGCAAATTTGTAAAATTTAATTAATTGCTGCACTTGTTCCTTTTTTTTTTTTTTTTTTTTTTTTTTTTTTTGAATGCAGGAAGTAACTGCAGTTCGGGAAGCGAAGGGGAGCCCACGGCACTGCACGCTGGGATCTGTGTGAGGCAGCAGTCTGTGTCCACCAAAGATGCCCTCATTGCTGGGGAAGCCTTGTCTCTGCTAGTAACCTGCCTTCAGCTACGTAGTCAGCAGCTAGGTATGGAAAAAAAATTGGATTGCTCACTATTTGGAGTACAAGTCAGGTGGGAGGAGGCTTTGGATAAAGGCAAGTAAAAAAAAAAAAAGAGAAACTTATGGCTTTCTTAGCTGAGGACAGCTCAAGCTAAAAACACAACATTTCATTAAAAATCTCAGGGATTGCTTTTTTTCAGGACTGAAATAAGGCATGTAGTTCTGTGCCTTGGTGAAGTGTTTTGGGAAAGCTGACTTACTGCCAGAGTATAAATATTTGCACTGCCTTTGAAGTCTGTAATTCTCTAAGTGCTGCTGTTTGCATTGCTCCTGTTTAGTACTTGAGTCTTTGTGTACAGGAAGTGTAAACACTGGTGGTGCAGGAAGGCAAGGAAAGTGCTGTTATATCATGGTGGCAGCCTCTAGTGAGGGAAGGAGCTCAGCAAATAGCCTTTACTGCTTTTCTGTGTTGATGTCCTCTAGATCCTGTGGTATTTTAATACAAGACTGTAAGTGATTTATTTTTAAATACTATTTTTAATAAGATAGCCTGGTGCTTTTCTGTTCCAGGATCTTTTTACAATTTGCCTTGTGTTGCTGATTTCATCATTGATATTCTGCTTGGATCACCAAGTGCTGAGGTGAGGGTCTTCCTTTGAAAACTTTCTAAATGCTCCTCCTGAAATGTGTGTTTTCATTATTTCCTATGGTCTGAACATAAAATTGTTTATTGCAAGTATTCCCACAGATTAGTATTTGAATAAATAACCTTTGTAAGATTGTTAGTAATTCCAGTATCTGGTGATGGGTTGATAGAAAATGCTATATGTTTTCTAGGCTTGTTTCATCCATGAGATGCACAGGACTGTGCTGTGACTAGTTTAAAGAAAATAGTCTCATTTTGGTGACACAAATTCTGTAAAACTAGTACTTTAGGGAAAGTTTCAAGTAACTTTGTTTTGGGTAAAGTCTAATGGATTCTTCTGAACTTTTGAAAATTCATTCCGAGTGTCAAAATCCTCCTAAAATTCATTTTTGATTTAAGATTGTCTTGGATATTCTAAAATCTATTGACTTTTATGCTTACTTCATTTCACCATGTGTCATCTGTTTTGCACAAAGTCATTACATCTTTCCCCTTTATCTGTATTTATAATTTGTCTTTATCAGAGGTTTTCACTCAGGGATGAACAGGGTTTGTTAAATTTCTAGAAACCCTGGCTGGTGGGTGCAGAAGCTTATAGTTTAGTTTGCACCATTGCAATGTCATTTTTTTCTGTTAGATTTTAACACGAGCGTGGGGATTTTTGCAAGCTTTTGGTAACTGCTGGTGTTTGACAATGACAGTGTTGCTGTTGCAGATTCGTCGCGTTGCCTGTGACCAGTTGTACACCCTTAGCCAGACAGACACATCAGCTCACCCAGATGTACAAAAGCCAAACCAGTTCCTCCTAAGCGTTGTTCTTGGGGCCCAGCTGCCTCTTTGGTCACCAACCAGCATCATGAGAGGAATCAACCAGAGGTAAGTCACATATGTGTTTATTGAGGAAGCAGATCTGACACATTTTGCAATGAGGTGCACTGTGGAAGCTCTGGGGGAAGAGGGATTAGCACTTGGCAAGTGTTGGAAGTAGACATCCTGCAATTTCTAGAGGAGTAACTGAGAAGTTAAAGCATGTTGTTGTTCTGTTGTGAACTGATAACTAACTAGAATTGCTGTGAGGTGAGGGAAGAAATGAGGATTAAATATGATTCCTAATATTCAGAATTAGCTGTTGGGAAGGAATATTTTTTTAGAGCTGCAGCATGCAGAAGCTCACCTAAATGGTTATGCTGCTTTGGGTTAGATGGACAGAACACACAAACTTTAAAGACAATTGGCTAGAGAAAAGTTTATGATTTTAAGTATACCTTTCTTCTATTTATACGTGTTTCAGACTTCTGTCCCAGTGTACAGAATATTTTGACCTGAGATGTCAATTACTGGATGACCTAACATGTAAGTATGTGCAGACACCTGATTCAGTCATTCTGATGGCAGCTTCCAAGCTTATTCTACATCTTTCTGTAGAAAAATTGGTTACTTTCTGCAGAAAGGTGTTACTACACCTTGAACTCAGAGTGACCTGCCAGTATGCTAGTGCCTGGCATGGTCTGTTCTTGGCACTGGGTAGCTGCAGGGCAGCTCATTCCTTCTGGAAAGTGAACTGAGCTCCTTGACGGAAGGTTTATATGGGGGCAAAACTAGACCATGACCAAACTCTTCGTAATTTGTGTTTATATTCTACATTTCCAAAGCTGCTGATTTTTACTGTGTTCCTTTCTTTTTTTTTTTTTTTTTTCCCTTGCAGCATCAGAAATGGAGCAGCTGAAGATAAGCCCAGCTGCCATGTTGGAAGATGAGATCACTTGGCTGGACAACTTTGAGCCCAACCGCACGGCAGAGTGTGAGACTAGTGAGGCTGATAACATCCTGTTAGCAGGACACTTGAGGCTCATCAAGACTCTCCTTTCACTCTGTGGGGCAGAGAAGGAAATGGTTGGTGAGTATTCCTCTTTAAATTGACTTGACTGGTGTGAATTCTATATTAACACATGACTACACAGTCATGTGAAGACATCCATAGAAGTGATATAGAGATAAAAGGATTGATATTTGGCAGTACCTTTAATATTTGATAAAACATTTGTTGATGTGGTGCCATGAAGTGACTTTGTTGTTATGAAACACCTTTTTTGCATTTTCAGTGATAATCTAAGTATTTAACAGTAGATGTGGATTGCTGTTTCAGGTTCCTCTTTGATTAAGCCGTTGTTGGATGATTTCCTGTTCCGAGCATCCAGGATTATCCTGAACAGCCATTCCCCAGCAGGCAGTGCTGCAATCAGCCAGCAAGACTTCCATCCAAAGTAAAAATTCTTTTTTTTTTTATGTTGAGTTTTGTCTTGAATGTCAGACAAATCCTACTGCCTGTAAGATTTAATACCAGTGGTGGAGCATTTCTCCAGTTTTCTACGCTTCTACATAAATGCACAAATACCATTTTATACGTTTTTGTGTGATCCAACATCATTGCATTCCTGTACTTCAAAGTCTGTGCTTTGTTAGATCAGTGATGAATTTCAGGCACAACTAAGTGCTGATTTCATGAGTCCAAAGAATATTCCTTTAGCTCGTTACTGCTTGGGAAGTTGGCTAAATTGGAGCATGAGCAGGAAATGAACTTCTCAAGCTCCTTGCGAAGGAGAATATCAAAAGTTCTACTTCTTTTTTTTTTTTTTTAGTTCTCCCTGCCTATTTTGTAAAAAAAACTAACACCAAGTGAGTCTCCTTGCACCTGAGAGAGCTGATATAGCCCAGAATAGATCAGCTGGAGAAAGAGTGGGCTTTCTCCTTCTTGCCACAGCTGTTAGGGCCATACAATGTCTGAAGGTGTGGATGTAAATTAGCTCATGTGGAGTTCTGAGCTAATGCAGCTGGATAGTTGGTGTTGCACTGAGTAGTTGGTGTTAGATCGAGCATATCCTCACTGCCTTTCCATGAACCCAGAAGAAGGTTCCAGTGGAGCATTTAACAACCTCTGAAAGGAATGGGACTTGCAGTTCATTGCAGTTCATTCCAAGCATGCTCTTTTGTTGTAAATTAAATTAAGCCTTTTTCTTTGGCCTTCGGAAGAAAGGGCTGCTGTGTTGAATGACCACTGAAAAGAGCTGAGTTGGGAAGGTTTTGTACTGGTCCTTCACTGGGGTCTAAGCACATCTCTTGTAGCAAGGATATTGTCTGGTCTAGCTCTTCCCAGTCTTCCCTCCCTGTAAAAAAGTTATTTTGTCTCCATCACTGCTACCTGAGGGAGAGTATCTGTTTGTCCTCAGACATGCAATGAATTATTTTAAAGCTTTTCCTTGCTCCTGAATGCTAGAAGTGTATCCATGTCAGTAAAGGAGGTTTGTTTAAAGGAGTATTCCTCTTGCCACTCTTCTTGTTAGATTCTTCCCCATTCTCCTGCCCCAAGAAAGAAAAAAATAGCACTCTGCAGTCCCTCAGGAGTGTTTAATCACTCAAAGTGTTCTTTAGAACATTAATTGTTGCTTGTTCTGAGTAATACAGCTATCTGGAATTAGAAATAATTGAGTCATCTAGCCAGCAGATCTTAGATGTGGTTTTCTTTGCAGGTGCAGTACAGCAGACAGCAGATTAGCTGCTTATGAAGTGCTGGTAATGCTGGCTGATAGCTCACCCTCCAATCTTCAGCTTATTACAAAGGAGCTGCTTTCTATGCACCACCAGTGTGACCCTGCACTCACCAAGGAGTTTGATGTAAGCAAGAAGCCTTTTTTTATGGTCTTGCAGTTTTTCAGAATTTATATTCCTGGTTCTCCATTAAATTGTTCTTAACAGCTCATATACAAGGAAGAGTGGTTTTAAACTGAAAGAAAGTAGTTTCAGGTTAAATATTAGGAAGAAACTCTTCCCTGTGAGGGTGGGGAGGCCCTGGCACAAGTTTGCCAGAGAAGCTGTGGCTGCCCCATCCTTGGAAGTGTTCAAGACCAGATTGGACAGGGCTTGGAGCAACCTGGGATAGTGGAAGCTGTCCTTGCCCATGGGTGGAACTGGGTTAAGGTCCCTTCCAACTCAAATCCATTCTGCGATTCTGCAATATAAAGATGGTTATAAAATCTACAGAATGTTGTTGGAGTCTCATGCTTTTTATAAGTTATTGGGACAAGAAATGTATTTGTCATTCTAGTACCTTCCACCAGTGGACAGTCGCTCCATTTCTGGATTTGTGGGACTGAAGAATGGTGGTGCTACTTGTTACATGAATGCTGTTTTCCAGCAGCTGTACATGCAGCCTGGTCTCCCAGAGGTAATTAGTTCAGCATCCAATAAAGTGCTCTTTTTTGGAATTACTTTCACTTGAACCACTTCATCTAGGCACAGTGGTAAATAAATTGGTAAAATAAAAAATATACACAATAAATACGTAAATTTCAGTTGTAGTGCTGTGTGCTATGACAGCTTACAGTAATGATTTTTCCAAAAACCAATTTAATAAGGTTATTTGTTTCCTTCCAGGCCTTGCTTTCCATTGATGATGATACAGACAATCCTGATGACAATGTATTCTATCAAGTCCAATCTCTTTTTGGTCATTTGATGGAAAGCAAGCTGCAGTATTATGTACCAGAGAACTTTTGGAAGGTATTTCATCTTTTTGCTTAGAATCTATAACTTTTCTACTTAAAAAGTAATCATTTATTCAGCCTTTTCTAATTGCAGAATTTATAAAGTAAGTTCTAATTCAAAAAATCAAAACATGTTAAAATAACAAATGTATATTAAAAATTACTTTTCTTACAGACACATGTATGAAAGAAACACCTTTTAACATATATTTCTATTTTATATAGATTTTCAAGATGTGGAATAAGGAACTTTATGTTAGAGAGCAACAGGATGCTTATGAGTTCTTCACCAGTCTTATAGATCAAATGGATGAGTACCTCAAGGTAAAAACCTCAGCAATTTCTTTTCTGGTTCATATGCATATCCTTGGTCCCTTTTTTCTCTTTTTGCTTTGATCTTGAGCAAAGAAGGCAGAGAGCCTTTTGGCTTATTTTATAATCTGCACAGTATTCAGGAGTGTAAAATTCCTACTAATTTCTTGGTCTTCCACCCTGCAATATATCCAACTGATCTCTAACTTTGCATTTCCAACAGAAAATAGGAAGAGACCAAATATTTAAGAATACTTTTCAAGGAATCTTCTCTGATCAGAAGATCTGCAAAGACTGTCCTCACAGGTAATGTCACATTTAGTGCATCAGTTACCAAATTACATGCTCCCAGAACTATTAAAATATGTAGGTCAAAGTAGCACTGGAAAGTAGATAAATGCCCCTGTGAGCATCCCTGCTTTGATAGCTGTGGGGCAAATGCAATATTCTTTCCTAAACATATGTTTTGTTCCTGCCAGTTGGGTAAGTCCTAATCAGTTTTTCTTCTTGAATTTAGGTATGAACGTGAGGAAGCCTTCATGGCTCTCAACCTTGGTGTGACTTCATGTCAAAGCCTGGAAATATCACTGGATCAGTTTGTTAGAGGAGAGGTTCTGGAAGGAAGCAATGCATACTACTGTGAAAAGTGCAAAGAAAAGGTATTGATTCTTAATTTTTGTGAAAGAAGATTCATGTGCAGTTTGATGTTTTCTAAGTATCACATGGTCATGGAAACCATGATTAGATGCTGCTCACTCTTGCTACATTGAAGACAAAAGGTTCAATGCCTGTAACTCATGTGGTAAATTAAAAATTTAGAGGGATGGCAGAATGGTAAAGTTTTGTGTAATGTATTGCAATGTATCCCAGTCATCCTATGGACACCCTGCTTCCTGTGGCTGGATTTTCACTGTGAATCTCTGAAAGAATGCTGCAGATTGCCTGGGGTGTCAGATAGAGGTGATATTCTTGTTTCTTTTCAAGAGAACTACAGTGAAACGCACCTGCATTAAGGTCTTACCAAGCCTGCTGGTGATTCACCTGATGAGATTTGGTTTTGACTGGGAGAGTGGCCGTTCTATTAAATATGATGAACAAATAAGGGTAAGAAAACTTCTCTTTATGCTGCCTTCCCCAGCTACTTTGTGTTAGTGGTCTCTCGTTCTTCCTATTCATTTTTCCTTCTTTTCTCCATGTCTTGGTACAGGGATTTTGAGTATGTGTACACTTACAACACGGTAGTGCTACAGAAAATGAGTGTTTTTCCTTAGAGCTTCTCTTGTTTGCAACATTCTCAGGGTCCTTTTGGAAAGCAAGGCAAAAAACCTCCCTAAAGAGAGTTTATTATTTAACATCTGTGTAATAAGCACAAGAAGTTGAAATTCCATATTTTCCTTGGGTGTTCCTAATGTGGGAAGTATTGATACCGTTCTCATAAAATTACAAGAAGTGTGTACACACTGCAGTGTCTTCATTAAGCCAAAGTATCTCCTCAAACAGTTTCCCTGGATGCTGAACATGGAACCTTACACTGTGTCAGGGATGGCTCGTCAGGACTCGTCCTCAGAAGTGGGGGAAAATGGCAGGAACACAGACCAGGGAGGAGGAGGCTCCCCAAGGAAGAAAGTTGCCCCTACAGAGAACTACGAGCTCGTTGGTGTGATAGTCCACAGTGGCCAGGCTCATGCAGGACACTACTACTCCTTCATCAAGGACAGGAGGTAACGGGCACGAAGGTTCGTGGGGGAGGTTTGAGAGCTGTCTAAAAGGCTTCTTGTTCTGGGAAGGTGCATGGAACCATCCAGAGCTCTACTGAAACCTCTCTTCCCTTTCTCAACACCTGTTATGAGGCAATGACACAGTGATATGGAACATCATAGAATAAAATTCTCATTCATTCTTACGTACTTCATATTGCAGCTTGAGGGCTTCCTGTGACACTGAGTTGCAGGTGATGTGCTTCTCATAGTTTTAAATCAAGGTTATTTTATAAAATGCAACTTTAACATCAATTGAACTAAGCTTTTTTCTTGCTGTCAAAACAAATGTGAGTGCAGGCTTGTCACTTCTAGGCTATTCAGGGTGGTTTGTTTTCTTACTGAGACAATCAACTGACTTTGTTTCTGTTGTGTTTCTGTTCTGTTTTGATCACAGAGGATGTGGAAAAGGAAAGTGGTATAAATTTAATGACACTGTTGTTGAAGAATTTGATTTGACTGATGAAACCCTGGAATATGAATGTTTTGGTGGAGAGTATAGACCTAAAGTCTACGATCAATGTAAGCAGAAGTGCAGACTGATTTACAGTAGCTTCGTATTTCATACTGATTTCAGTAGCAGTAGAGCTTAGTCCATTATAAGTACTTTGAGTTACTTGGACTAATAACCCTTCTGAACCATTTTTTCCCTAAAGCCTTCCCTTTTCTGAAGGACAGCTTGTGTATGACCTATCCATTCAGCTATATTCACTGTTATTCAGCACTTTGTAGACTTAATAGCAGAAATTGGAAAGCAAAACGGCACCTTGTTAATCTAGCTTTTTAAAAACCCCAACCAAACGTAAAGCAGCCCTTATTTTAGGATAGTGAGAATGACTTGTACTTGCAGTTTTGCTTCCATAAAGGAAGTGGGAAGGGTGCTAAGCCTCCAAGGGCCTTCATGGGCTGCCTCTTTTCCCCCCACAGCAAATCCCTACCCTGATGTGCGCCGGCGCTACTGGAACGCCTACATGCTGTTCTACCAGAGAGTGTCTGACCAGAACTCTCCAGTCCTACCAAAGAAAAGCAGAGTCAGTGTCGTGCGTCAGGAAGCTGAGGACCTCTCCTTGTAAGTTCCTCTTGTATCTGTTGGAACTCAGAAGCCTGGGAGTTGTGCTCTTTCTGTGCTTTCTGACACTGACCCCCAAGGGAGCGCTGCTCTTGACTTGAGGCCTTGGAGAAGGCTTCCAAATTTGAGTGATGGAGTTATAATAGAAGTGTGTGGTGTCACATGGTGAAGGGTTTGGAGTTTGGGGTTTTTAGAATATAGTAATAGGTGTGGGACAATATGGAGGTTCTTGGGCATTGTCTCTTCTTCCTTCTTAGTTCCTTCTTCTTCCTTCTTCCTAGTTTCAGGTTTTTTGGTTGGGTAGTTAGTGCTGCACTGCAGGTCACAGGGGTTTGGTTATTGGGTCAAAAGTATAAATAATATTAGGTGTTAGCTCTTTATTGGGCTGTTTAGCTTTAAAAGACCTTGTAACTAGCTAGGTTCACCTCCATTTTGCCCGCTTTAAGCTGGTAGCTAGAAGTGCTGCAAGAACTCTTTGTACTTTAGTTAAGATTTAATAAACAACTGAGCCCAAACATGAAAAATTCCATCTCCTGTGCTCTTGTCCTACGCTGAGCGAAGGCAGAAGAAAATGAAGACAGGCCACTAATAAAGTGGTGCAAGAGCAAACCCCCTACAGTATCCATAAAGGTTTGTCTCATATTGGTATCTAGACCTCTCTCCACAACTAAGAATTGAATAATTCCTGTTCAGCAAAGCAATGTGTTGACCCTTCTGTTGTTTTGGGTTAGTTTTTAAGCTGCTTGTTTACTGCTACTATTGCAGCAAATTCAAGCTGACAGCCTGAAGAAACGTTCAGGCTGCCATCAAAATTGCCTTAAGATCACTCTGGCTGCACTGGTATTTTATACCTGAACTATAATTTTGTCGTAGGATTTCTTTATTCACCTTCAACTTGTTTGTATTTCAGATCTGCTCCCTCTTCACCAGAAATTTCACCCCAGTCATCACCTCGACCTCACAGGCCCAACAGTGACCGTCTCTCCATCTTGACCAAGCTGGTTCGAAAAGGAGAAAAAAAGGGACTCTTTGTGGAGAAAATGCCTGTGCGCATTTATCAGGTAAAGCACCCTGGAAGTGGCAACTAAATTCTGCTCAGGTAAAATTTGAGCACCATAGTAGCTTTTAAAGGCTACCTTGATGTAATTCCCTTGTAGCAAAACTAGAAAGCAATTCTGGATTCTGACATAAAGTTACTAACAAGCTATTTAGGTCTACGTGATTGTAAGTTTTGCTGTACCTTCTCAGAAAATTGGCCCCTCGATTCATTGCTTTGAAGAAGCTGCAGGGAGATGAATCAAACATGAGATCTGGCAGCAGTCAGCATGCAGGCAGGGAGAGACAACAGCAGAGAAGGTGCTTTATTTGGAGTATACTTGAGAAGTAATGGAGATGATGGCAAATTACAAATTACATTACTCAACGTCTTGAGTTCACAAGAATGTACAGAGAGGAGAAGCAGTGAAGAGAACCTGCATCACACACAGGGAAAATAAACTCTGCAGGCTGTGTCTGGCCCTCCACATTGGGCTGTTTCAGGGCATTAACAGTCACGTTGGGCATTCTTGTATCTGGGATTGAATTATTACAATGAACAGAACTTGGCTCCAATTGATTGGGAGTCTTACAGCAAAATCTCATTTGAAAAAAGAAAGGCTTGGCATTTAAATACTTTATTGAGGCTGCAGCTTGTAATTACACGAGGACTCCTTGCTCTCTGCACCTAAATTTGTTAGGCAAGCCTTTCTGGTTTGAGGGAAGTTCTCTTGGCTTGTTTATTAAAAACAAGCAAAAAATAGAACTTATCTGCAATTTCTTCCTTTTCTCCCTTAATGGCCAAATGATTAAATCCCTCATCTGGTGTTTTGTAGTACCTGTGAAAGAAAATCACTGGTTTTATACCAGGTCTTTTAAGTCTCCTGTACGTATTTTTCCCTCTGTTGAAGTAGTAATTCAGAAGGAAAACAGAGTAAATTAGACACTGATTTTTAAACACCATACATTTACATAAAAGATGAAGATTTAGTTAAGGAAGTGCATTTTCACTACATTTTTACATTTTTTTTGCCTTTATAGATGGTGAGAGATGAAAACTTGAAATTTATGAAGAACAGAGATGTATACAGTAGTGACTACTTCAGTTTTGTTCTGTCATTAGCCTCCCTGAATGCTGTAAGTACTTGGATTTTAATCTTAGAGTGTTCAAAGTATATTGGGTAAAATGGCCACAAAAGCAATTTGGGTCAAGCCAGGAAAACTGGAAGAGAAGAGTTGACATGATTTTGCTTTTCCAGACAAGCTATTCCTTGTCTCCAGTAATTTTTGATGCTGTTAACATCTGTCTCAAAGCAAACTCCAGCCTCCTTTTCTAGTACTAGATGGGAGAAACATCATTTTGCCCCAGTAAAATTTATTTAATAAACCATACCTTTTATAGTGATAGAAACTGAGCTCTAAAGGGACCGAAGTCCCTCTCCATATGGAAATCCCCTTCCATATGGAAGGTCCGAAAGTTGGTGTTAATTTCCTCAAAGTTGATAGAGTTTAATTGGTAATAGTTTCTTAATTAAGTTTTTCTAAATTGAGTCATAAACAAACAGCATTTATTAAATTTTTGAAATCCACAGATGTAGTTGGCCTTACAGCAAGTTTGCTCCTGTTTTAGCATATTTATGAAGTAGCACAGTCAGCACTGGAGACAGACTTAGCACAGAAAAATGCTGAGGTTTGTTTTTTCCAAGTGAAGCAAATAACTTCAATAGAACATGTTGATGTGTTTAAGAGACAACATGTGTGCTGCAGGCATCCTTCTGCTCTGGAGTAAATTTGATATTTCTTTCAGACTAAGGTAAAGCATCCCTATTATCCCTGCATGGCAAAGGTGAGCTTACAGCTGGCAGTCCAATTTCTCTTCCAAACCTATCTCAGAACCAAGAAGAAACTCAGGTAAGGCAAACAAGAAACATGGTTTAGTTTTGGGAGGTGTTTTTTCCTCCTGGATTACTGATAGCTGTCCCTGTTTTGTTGAAGGGCTGATACAGAAGAATGGATTGCCACCATAGATGCACTGCTCTCCAAAAGTATTGATGCTTGTCAGTGGTTGGTTGAGTATTTCGTTGGGCCAGAGGGCCGGGAGCTTGTAAAGTAAGTCCTGGTAATTCTGTCTGAGCTGTTTTGTGTCTCATGTGGATCAAGCTTCCTCTTAACATGTTCTGATACATCATACATCATCTCTACTGATGTATTCCCAGAAAGTTGACTGTGCACATTTTTTAAACAGACACTTTAGGTAATGACTTGGAGTTTTATTTCTAGTATTTTCTCTGTGCAGCTTTCTGAGAATGTTGAAAATCAAATTAGACAGTGCAGTGTGTACATGGAGGAGGATGCAGGTGAATTCAGTGAAGGGACTTGAAATGTGCTTAAGTTTGTGTGGTCAGCCCTGCAAGTGGTGGGAAAGGAGAACATGGTGAAAGTGTTGGGGGTAAGGTAAGTTAAACACTTACCTGACAAAGATCACAGATAAACAGGAAAGATTTTCTTCTTGCCAAGCTAAGGATCAGCTAATATGTGCTTTGAAAGCAAATTACTGGAGATCTGACATGCTGAAAGAAGTGTGTCACTGTAAAGAAAATGTAATCTTTTAAATTGTATGGAGAAACATCATCTTATGAGAGCTTTTAGAGGTTTTTTTTTTAATTAAATTAATAATTAATTAATAGGGATATTATAGCCTTACTACAAGCAGGAGTGTGTGAATGTAAGTTAAAGCTTACCCACAAAAGTACAATACAAAATGCATCTGGACTATTAAAATAGTAAATACTAAACACCACATTTAACCAGAGCAACTGTGTGTACATGTTGATTCCAGTTCTCTTTGCAGCTTCACCTTTTCTCTTCCAGGACTTTCCTCCTGGAATGCAGTGTGAGGGAGGTACGAGTTGCTGTGGCCACTGTCCTTGAAAAAACCCTCGACAGTGCCTTGCTTTATCAGGAGAAGGTAAGAGTGTCACCTCCTCTCCAAACATCCCCTTGCTTGCCTCTCCCTGGTGGCTCTTGCTCTGTCTGTAGGCAGAGCTGATCCTGGCTGTAGCTCTTCATTTCTCAAATAGATTAATGCTTATCTCTTCCTGTCCAGGAGGTATTTGAAACACTTTGGGTTTTTAAGCTGTAGACAGCTCTTTAAATTTTTTTTTCCCCCCCCCACAGTTAAAAACTCTACATCAGTTACTGGAGGTGCTACTTGCTCTACTGGATAAAGATGTACCTGAAAACTGTAAAAACTGTGCTCAGTACTTTTTGTTATTCAATAACTTTGTACAGAAGGTAAGAAAACATTCTTGTCTCATGGCTATTTTAAAAGACAGTAAAAAAGCAGCTAGTGATCCTTATCTATAGAAGGGTTTGCTGCACAGTGAAACTCGGAACTTTTATTAGGCGTAATCGGGTTTGGTTTGTTTTGTTTTGTTTTTAAAATATGGATTAGAATAAAATCATACAAAACTATACCAGCAAAATTTACCAATGGAACATGTCATTTCCAGTGTCTGAATTTTGGTTGTCTGTTTTAAAGGCTTGTATGGGATCTTCTTAAAAAAAAAAATTATATATATGAATATATCAAAAAACCAAGCATTCAGGATTTTTAGTCCATGGGGAGCAGAATAACTGACTGAATGTACTATTTCTTTTTCTCTATTCTTTTTGCCTTCTTTTTTTTCTTGTAAGACATTTATTGTGCATCTGCTGATTCTGCTCTGGTTTGTGTAATGTGCTGTGTAGAATGAGACACCTCTTTAGCAGTTTATCTTATTGATCTGTGTTGGGTTATTATGGGGGTTTTAGAGTGGAAAATGCAGGTTTTAGCCTGTGCATTTTACTTTTGTTCTCTTCAGCACTAATTCTTCACCCGTATAGGAAGGTAATTTGTTGTTTTGGTTTCACAGCAGGGAATAAGGGCTAGCAGTCTTCTCCTCAGACATTCTGCCTTGAGGCACATGGTCAACTTTCTCCTTGGCCCCAACAGGCAGAGCAATCAGGTACAGTTCTGTTGTGCTGTACTTCGGCCATCCCCATGTTTTTTGTGATGTATAAATTACAAATAAATACTTTTCATGTGATAGAATAAACAAATCCTTGGATAATTCTCTAACCCTCGTGCGATTGTGAGCCCACCTATGTCTAGTTAGCATGGAAATAACTGTTTTGGCAGAAGTGAGTGTGATGTTTTTGATAATAATAAAATTTTTACCCACTCCAAAGTATTGTACCATGGTGATGGACTGTAAGAACATTATCTTGGCTTAACAAAGTCAATTAAGCAAACCAAAGTTAATGAAATCTGTCTTTGGCTCAAGCAGAACCGCAGGTGGAGTTCAGCACAGGCACGTGAGTTTGGGTATCTTCACAACACTGTAGCACTGCTTGTCTTGCACTCTGATGTCTCCTCACAAAGAAATGTTGGTAAGAATTGTTTTTTGTCTTTTGTTGACTCGGGATTTCAGTTACATTGACTGGGGGTAACTTAATATTAGTGAGGAAAATACAGTAACTTTGAATTGAAGGCAGAAATGGTTGATACAAGTTTGATTACTTCTGATTTTGCTGTAAATGTATTGAGAGGCTGTGGCAAACAGATAGTAGTATTTTGGGGGATGGAAATCGTGATATGAACAGTTTTGTACCTTCTTCTCTTCCCCATGTGCCTAAAAGGTCTTTCCACATGTGAGTGAGTTGAGCTGTGTTGTTGTCTGAACAGACTCACAGGCTGTGTTTTGTTTAGACTTGTGCTGCCTTTTGCTAATCTAAAGGGGAGTATTTACACTAAGCTACTGAATAACAAACAATTAAACACTCTCCTAGTTACCTCTTACAAGAGGCAGAAATATCCAAATAAAGATAATAAAGGAGTAAGTTAAAATCCTCAGTTTCCGGAAGGAGAAATTTGACGTTGTCTTCTAAAAGAATAATTTCTGTTTGAGGTTGAAAGCAGTCAAAAATCAGAAGGCAACAGGAGGATTATAAATGTTCTGGACATTCATGATGAATGTGCAAAAGTGATTGGGAGTAAAACTAAAGCTCAAAGTATCGATAGTCTGTGGACATTTTGCTTTTATTTTCTTGCAGTTCTTTTATCTGCTGTCACTAAAATAAGTGACATTTCATTGTGCAAGAGATTTGTTACTTAGAATGTTAGCACTTGAGCTATAAACTAGTTGAGATGAGTGTCATGAGGGGTTTCGTGGTGCCAGATGAGCAGCAGTGTCTTCAAGGTGTGTTAGAACAAACTAATCTATGAGTGGATTGTTTTTGTATTTGCTATTATAGCTCCTGGTCTCTTTAAGCAGCGTCCACCTCTCAGCATCACTGCTTCAGGGCCACTTCTGGCACTCCATGAAGAAGTGGAAGCCTTGCTATTCCTGTCTGAAGGAAAACCCTACTTAATGGAGGTATCTGTTCTAAATTCTGCCCTGCTTGAACCGAAAACCTTATCTGATATATTCCTTTGACATATCCTTTCATGAAAAACATGGAATATCCAAAAGTGGCTATTTTGAGCCTGAACAAGAAGGCACCTTTAGTTTCTTGACCTCTTCATATTCTAGAATATCCCTAAGCTTCAGGGCTTGGTTTTATGCACATTCTCCAAGGGCCTATGCAGCTTTTTACCATGTCAAATGAAGGTGCTAACTTGAGTTGATCCGACTTAATGGATGATGCTCAACCAGGCCCTTGGAGGTGGGCATCAGGAGCTGAAGGAGTGCTATGAGGGCAGGGGTTCAGCCTCCTGGGCAATGCAGGCACTGGGAAGAAGAGCTGCATCCTTCCTGGGAAGGACAAACATTGTGTTACAGACTTATTTTCTGGGAGACAGCCTTGTGTGAAGGGTGTGCTCTGCCCACAGGTGATGCACGCGCTGCGGGAGCTGACGGGGTCGCTGTCGGTGCTCATCGAGATGGTGGTGTACTGCTGCTTCTGCAATGAGCACTTCTCCTTCACTGTGCTGCACTTCATCAAGGTACACACAAAACCAGGACCAGCCTGTCCCATCAGCGTTTCTCACAGCCTTTGCTCATCCTGTGTCTTGTGTGTTGTAACAGCACCGCAGAACAATCAGTACAGTTTGTTGGATTTGGAGGGGGTGCTGGGGTTTAGGTTTTCTTAGGTCTTTACTGTTCAAATTAATGAATTCTCAAAAATCTGTAAAGATGTCTTGAAATTCTTTGCTTCATCAGCATATTTTGCTATCTAAGTAACTTTGTTTCTTACATGCAGACTCAACTGGAAACTGCTCCACCTCATGAACTGAAAAACATATTCCAGTTACTCCATGAGATCCTGGTATGTGAAGGGTAAAGACTTCTACAGGACAGATTTTGTATTCATGTGTAATGAAAAAGTTCACATCCTTCGTGTCACGTGTAGATGTTGAAATTACCAATGCAATCCCAACTTTTTCATATGTTTGTCTACACAGTGACATGAAACTTCACAGTCTTACTTGTTTTGGTTGTGGGGTTGGGTAAAACCATTCCATAGAATAGATACAGCATCACACACAAATAAGTTGATACTTTTCTTTGCTAACAGGTTATTGAAGACCCACTACAAGTAGAGCGCATCAAATTTGCCTTTGAAACTGAAAATGGATTAATAGGCAAGTAAGCCAGTGGGTGAACACTCCTGTTTCCTACTGACCCTGTGGTGGTGGTGGTGGTTCACTCCATCTCCTGGTTCTTAATCCTCCTAAATTGTTCTACTTCTCAGGGGAAAAAAATTGGACACATTTGATTTAGCCACTGTCACCCCAAAAATGCTCTAAGAAAATCCAAAATAAGCATTTGAATGTTGTAGTGACAGCAAACTAGAAAGGAATTTAATTGGGAAAGAGAGCTAACTTTTTTAAATAAGGGGCAGATCGGGGTGTATGTGTAATGGGGGGGAAGAAAAGTATCTTTGATTACCATAATAGAGGAACTGTTTGAATCCTGTAACCTTAAAATTAATTTTTATTTCCTACACATCTCAAGAAACTGCTGGTCTTTTTGTTTTGTCAGTACCCTAATTACCATAAAAAAGAAGCTGGTTCAGCACAGCATGATGCTTGCCCTGCTAACTGCAGCAGAGCCTCACAGTGGGACAGGTGCCTCCCACCTGTTGCTGCTCATACAAAGTGTTTTCTCTCCATTGGATACAAAACTTTACTGAAGTGAAGTTACCAAGCATTCAAAAGCAACAGAAAAATCCCACAAGTAATGAGAGCTTATTTCATGTGCATCAGGAGAAGCTTTGGTGTGTAAATGGAATGTGGGGTAACACAGAGAGCCCCTCTGATGGGTTAGTGCAGCTCAAGCAGCTCTTTCATGGCTGTCTGGGTGAGGAGCTGCTTCAGATTGTGGCTTTCACTTTCAGTTATTTTGGATTCTGATTTAGTGAAAAAGAATATTTAGCTTTGTTCTTTATTTCTCTCATCAGTGCTCCCCTGTTTAGTAGTTTCCGTGTATGGCTGATGGCAGAGAAGGAAATATGCAGCAGTGTAAGAGAATAGCTAAGTTATTATTTTAATTTCTGGATAAATTAGTCCCAGTTGGACCAATTCTGTGCTGTAACTTGAGCAATATATGACATTTTTTCCTCTGTAGAGGAGAAGTGCAAGTGTTCAATTGGATTTTTATGTTGAAGGCTTTGAGAACTGCCCTAAGGTTTGGGAGTGAAAGTTGTAGTTTTACCCTGAAGTTTCCTCACAACAGCATTGAACAGCATCCCTCACATGGACTAGTTTTAATCCAGGAAAGGGAAATCAGCAAATAATAGGTTTTGGTGGTCCTTAATAGGATGCTTGTGCATAATTTGTAGTACAGCAGTGCTGTAATTTTAATAATCTGCTCTGCTTCAACAGTATTAAAACTGGCAATTTGCAGTTCCCAAACAATTTTTGTCAGCTTTGGAGGTTTCACTACAGTGTTCTTTGCTGACTGCTATGGGCAGAGCAACTTTTGAGTAGCAAATCTGATTGGGGCAGCTCCATGGAAATTTTTGTGCTTCTGCTCAAAGAATTTTGTTAAAGAGGTGGGAATTCATGGTACAGAAAACTTCCTGGTAGGAATGTCCTGGGGTTTTGCCTGAGTCTCTCATGGATCATTTTCATGGCTGTTGAATTCTGCTATGCTTGTTTATGTGGAGAAACTTTAAACATTCCTCTGGCTTTGCAAACTTTGATCCAGGTGGAAGCTGGTGATCTGGTTCATTTATGGGGGTTTCAGACATTTTTTTTTTTCCTTCAGACAAATGTAACCATAGTGATTATCTAATATAGAATGGATTATAGGGGAAGAATAACTGCATTAAGGCTGTTTAAAATTCAGGTACTGCATTTGAAAGATCAAAGTGAAAATGCAGCAGTTCTATTTTTAATCCAGTAGAGTTGTGGAAGTACTCAAGACTGCCAGCATTTACAGCAGTGTGTTCAACATAAATACTCATGCTAACATCTGTAGAAACAAAATCTATTCCCTAACTTAAAATTTTAGCTTCATCTTTGTTTCCAGACTGGCTAGTACATGGAAATCTGGGTTGTGGTTTCTAATCCATGTGTTTCTCCCCACAGCCTTGATGCACCACAGCAACCACGTGGACAGCAGCCGTTGCTACCAGTGTGTCAAGTTCCTGGTTACTCTGGCTCAGAAGTGAGTAATGAAGGTTTCAGAGTTTCAGATCCCTGCTTTAGGTCCCTCTGTGATTGTTATAAAGCCTCCCACTCCTATTTTTGAATCAGTTTTATCCTTTGTTACTGGTGTAAGGTCTTGGTAGTACACGTGCCAGTATCAAGTGAAATCTTTACTGGTTGGTACCTGAAGGGATTTCTCAGGTAACAAATGGTAATTGGTGTTTATAAAGAAAAAGGTTATTCTACAGAGCAAGAGTCTGACATTAAAACCAGATAAACACAGGGAAACTACTCCAGATTTTTGAAATGTTACAATTCTTAAATACTCTTTGTTTAGAACTTGGCATATGTCCCAGTAAAGCATAATTCTGAAATATATGAACTTTGTTGGGTCGACTGCTTTGAATAAGTTTTACTATGCATTATTGCTCTTGCTAATTCAATTAACCACAGGGTTGCAGAGTTGAAGTGAGTTTGCAGTGATAACAGTGCACACAGAGGGCAGCAGTGCAAAGAGAGAGGAGTCGTAATTTTTTGTGTGTGTGTTGGCCACAATGTCTTGTTCCTGACTAATGAATATAATTTCAATTCCCAAGATGTCCTACTGCAAAAGATTACTTCAAGGAGAATTCACACCACTGGAGTTGGGCTGTACAGTGGCTACAGAAAAAGGTAATTTGGGTGTAACAGGGAAATTGTCACTTGTTTACAACAATAATCATGGACGGATAATCTCCATCCTCTGCATGGTTCTCTGAGATGACTCTAAAGACAAAATACAAGCTTCTTCATTTTTTACAAGGACTACTTGGATGCAGCTAAATCTGATGCAATGCCAGAACTTCAGTAACCCCCCACGTGTTTCAGGCATAAATGTATTTGCAGTGAATAAAACCAAGCGTGAATGGTTGCAGTGATTATTCTTTGCTATGTGGGAAGCTTTCAGTGCCACTGTATTCATGTTGGAAGGCTTCAGTTTCTTTTAAAAAAAGTTTTCCAAAGCCTGTGTGTTGATGCAGGAGAATGTTTAAAGGACTGGATTCCTTACAGAATCATCACAGCTTTGCACAAAGCACAGCTGTTGACTGATACAGCTTTTCTTCCCACACGTGTAGTGTTTGTTCTTCCCTCTAAACTCAACATAGTTTGACCAATGTATCTTCCATAAATACCCAAGGGCACTTTGGAAACTTGGAGCTCAGCAGAAATTGGTTGCTGGTTTTCAGCTGAGGGACAAGAACTTGTGTGGCTGCATTTAAAGTGTCTGTGCCCCAGGTCTCCAGCTCACTTCCAGAGGATTCAGGAAGCTTGTTCCAGTCTTAGTTCACCCACCATCACAAGTGGCTGAGGCTTTACATAAGTTAAAATCAAATGGCAAATTTATAGCTTTCTTGGCTTTTTATACAGATGTCTGAACATTACTGGGCTCCCCAGAGTAACGTGTCCAATGAGACATCCACTGCAAAAACCTTCCAGCGCACTATTTCAGCACAGGTATGTGTCAGTCCTGGCAGAGGATGTTAAACTTGCTTGCTTCTTTTCTTGGAAGCATCTTTGGGTTTGGCAGCTTTAGTCACCATCCCTGGAAGTGTTAAAAAACATGTGTACACTGCACTTGAGGCCATGAACTTGAACATAGTGGTGGTACTGGTTTGGCAGTTGGACTTAATAGTCTTAAAAGGTCTTTTCCAACCTTAATGATTCTGTGATATTTCTCTGCACATCAGGCTGTTTTTCCTTCAGAAGCTCAGACCCTGAAAAAAATTAACCCTTGAGTGATATTAATGAATAATCATAACTACCTGTGGTGACTCAGCTGTCTCACTACAGCTGCTATTGCTGTTTTAAAACAATAGTAATAAAACAATAAAAAAAATTTAAAATAATGATTGTGAAATGAAGGGAACCATGACCCCTGACACTCTCTTGGACCATCTCCACCTCAGGACACTCTGGCCTATGCCACAGCCCTGCTGAATGAGAAGGATCAGTCTGGAAGCAGCAATGGGTCAGAAAGCAGTCCTGCCAATGAGAATGGAGAGAGGCACCTGCAGCAGGTAAAATAAGGGCAGATTTACCCTCTGGTGTGTGGCTCTGTGGGGCAGCTGGTCCCTGGGGCTCGGGTCAGAACCATCACTGACCATACACAAAACAACTGTGCATCTTACAAAAGTGACTGTGTCCTTCTCTCCCCATCCTTTGTGTGTTTGGAAGGGCTCAGAGTCTCCTATGATGATTGGGGAGCCTAAAAGTGACCTTGATGATGTTGACCCTTAGAGGAGATCCCTGTGAACACAAGACCCAACTCAAACATTCAGTGCCTGGTACCTGCTGGAGCTGGAGTCGTGTTGCTTATGCCATTGGAAGTCTGGGGGAGCAGTGGCTTTACAGGACCAGAGGAGATGCTGGAGGAGGTTGTTTCCCTGAAAGATAAAAGCATTTTCTAGCCATGAAGGCTTCAGATCAACAAATGCTCTAGAAAACTGCATCTTCACCTGCAGTAGCTTGTGACAGTCCAAAACACCGAAACCAAGTTTGTCAAGAAGATTTTATCAAATACACAAACGCTAGTGGTTGAAGTTTTATGTGAACATTAAATGAGTGAATGTAAAACTGTTGCTTTTCTGTGATGCTGCAAAAAAAATTCATTTGGTTTTTATACAGGAAAAAAAAAAAGAAACAGACTGCCCTTATGTATGGAGGGCAAATTTTTAATCTTTCTGATAATATTGAATAGGAATATTCAAATTTCTGTAAAGATGTGTGATTACTTACATTTCATTGTAAAATATTAGTTAAAGAATGGGTTTACATTAAGGACTTCTGTATTTAATATGTCTCCCTGCTAATTTGTAAAGCTTGTGATGAGAAAGATCAGCAGGATTCTCTGTAAGAAGAGTGATTCCTTAGAGAATGATTTGGTAAAGAAGTTGTGGAATGAGTCATCTTTCCCAGTATCTTTCCAAAAACCCTTCAGAGAACTGGGAAGGGCAGTAAAAGAAAAGCTTTGTTCTCTAGGTATGCAAGCATTTATTATTGAAGGATGTTGGTGAATTAAAAAAAAAAAAAAAGTTAATGAGTAGTTTAAAAGAAAAAAAGCACTTTAAGAAGGAATTCTGTTGCAGTTTTACTCATTAAATTTTTTAAACCTTTGGAGACATATTGAATAAAATGTAGTCTCAGTCATGAATCTGCAATCACTTGCTTACGCTTTGAAATTACTGAGAAAGTTGGTATTGGTTGTATATGATGAATAATTCCTTGAGTGAGCTGGGAACACTGTTGTGCAGATTTTATAGCAATTTTAACACACGGAAAGAAAGAATTGGCTTTCTGTTTTCACTTGACCAGGCAACGTTTAAAAGATCACAGCTCTTTTAATTTGCTCACAAATAACTGGAAACCAGTTGGGATGATTTGAGCACAGTTTTGTTTTCTATGTCAAGTGCAGTTCAGTGATTTCTGGCTCTGGATTCAAGCTTCTTTTGTGCCAACTAACTTCATCTTTTGTACATTTTGTGTTTGTCACATTTTCTGCACTGCTTTTTGCCTTTATTTATGGATTCTGCCTTACTTTAAAAAAATTATATAAACAAACATGCACAGAAACGGGGGACATCTTAAGGAGTGCCTGGGTACCTCCAAAATAGACAAATTTGCCAAGTTAAAGGCACAACCAGCCAAAAAGTGCCTTTTTTTGTTTCTTTTCACACACTGCTGCCAAAACACGGAGCAGCAGACAGCTTTTCACTGTTGTGCACTAATATTGAAAGTAACCAGTCATTTCACTGTTGGAAGTAACCATGGGATGTGATGTCAGCTGTACAGCTTTATAACTTATTGTGGGGTAGGAGAGCCAGCATCACAGATTGCAGGGGGGCACCGTAGTCAATCTCTCACTTTCCTTTTCCAAACAATGTCTTCATAGACACACGGCAGAGTTAGCATTTTATAAATGTTTCTGATGATGTGCTGGGACATTTTAAATGTGACACGTTTGAAATTAATTTTGAACTAATCATTTCTTACAGACACCCCCTTCCTTCCTTCCTTCCCCCACCCCCAAATGCTTTGGTAATGGGTCATGAATCTTCCCAAGGAGTCAGTATACAGTGGTGATGGTGATGGGAGGAACTGGTCATGTTCTATGGGTTGGCACCACTTGTCACTTCAGGTTCCTGTTATTTCCTATGGAAACAACATCCTCAATAGCTGCAGGCCCAGGGAAGCATTGGTGGGAATTCCATCAGGATGGCTTCATCACCACTGTATACTTGAAACCAATACAAACTTTTTCACGGTTCTGCTCATGCTTGTACAAAGTCAGTGGTTATAATTTGCAATAAGATTATACTTGGTCACTTATTTTTGTTTCCAGCTGCTGTCATTTGAACCTGCTGAAGATTATTTTTTTGGAAAATAGAGTTCAACAAAAAAAAATCAAAAAAAAATAGTTTTTGTGTAAATTGTGATGCATTTATATGTTGTAATTTTTACTGCCAATCTTTTTGGATGAAAATGTTTTTATACAGCTTACAAAATGTTCAGTGAAGAGCAGCCACAGCCTGCCTGTGAGCACTCGGGGCGATATTGTCCGATTAATGCGTAGACATTTGGCACTGGAAAAATAGGCAGTCTTGATGAACAGTCTTGGGATTCCTGGTCAATGGAATAAAGTTATTCCTTTCACAGAAAACTAGTGTAATCTTTAGACTGTGCACATGCACTGCTACGCTCTTGTCTTGTTGATCCTCTTACCCTGAACCTCCCTGGGCCAGCCCTGCGGATGCTGAGCTCCTCAAGGATGGCCTGATTGTTATTTTGGCTCCTGTCCGGAGTCAGTGGAAGCAGCTGAGTGGCCCTGGAGCTGCCCTGCTGTATATCCTTATGCCACAGCACAAAGCTGTGTCACATCTGTACCTCTGTGCAGCTTCTGACCTCAGCAGAGTGCTTTACCCTGGCCACGCTCACAGGGGCGGATTAGAGCGGATTTTGTGTGTCAGGTCCGAGGTTTGTGGGTGAGCTGGGCGTGAATTCCTCCTGTCTCCCACAGGGGCAAGGGGCAGAGAGGTGCACACGGAGCTGGTGCTCCATTTCTCGCTTACTTGGGAACCAGGAGCTGCAGCCAGGGCTGCTCTCCCCACTCTGCCTTTGTCCCCTGGTCTGAGGATAAGGACTTTCACTTTTCCAGCCTGACCCAGCCTCTGCTTTCCTGGGAGAGCATATGGTGGTCCTGCAAGCATAGACTGGGCATTGCAAACCGCTGCCAGGACTGGGCTCAGCATCCCTGGGATGAGCCCTGCTCTCCTGAATGTGAGAGCTTTTCCGCCTACCCACGTACAAGGCACAAAGCAAGGGCTAATCTTTTAATATTGTTTCCTTCCACCGAGCTTATAAAGGCTCAGACTGACCTGGAGAAGCTCTGTCTGGCTTATCAGGTGTGAAACATGCTCACATCTTGTGCTGGATCCTCCCCTCTCACAGGGAAGGCAGCAGAGCTGAAATCCTGATGTGTGTTTTGAGAGGTGACAGCCCAAGGAGTCTGCTGAAAAAATCACCCTGGGTGTCAGAGCTGTCCAGGATCTATCAGGCTGAGATCTCTTTTTCTTTTCTGCCTCTTTGTGCAAAACTCAGGTTCCAGCTGATGAAATTACGGGGTGTAATTATGTCCATGTTATATAATTACATGTTTAGATTAGGGTTGGGCTTTTGCCAGCTTTAGGTAACAAGGTGGAATTAGTTTCAAACTTCCAAAAGTGGCGTTTTGTGCTGGATTTGTCTTCTTTTGCCAATTAAAGCTGCAGTAACAGAGCTGCAGGGGGCTTTTGGATGAGGAAAAACACCCAACCCAGCCAAGTCTGACAGGTTAACCTGGAGCTTGTGCTATTAAACTGCATTTTTTTAAATCTATCCTCAGATAACACCACAAAAAAATTATATATTGTAGTACCAGGAGGCTGCTAAAGACTGAGAGAAAAGTGAGACCTAGCTTTGGTGGCTTCTGGTGCTTCTCAGCCTCTCTGTGCTGTTGGCATCTCTCTGAGCCAAGCTTTGTCTCCTTCCAGGGGGTCCAGCCCTTCCCAAGTGAAGGAACCAGGTTCAAGGGCACATTCCCAAAGCCGGATTATGTTTTCTTTCCATAACTGGAAGCTCTTGCCCTGCACCACTGTTGTTAAAACAAACTTCTGCTCTTTTGTGTGGACAACACAGTCCCAGAGCACAGCCCAGCTGTGGGCAAGGGTGCCTGTGCTGTCTGTGCCAACTTCCAAAGGTGCCAGTTGTCATCTAGGAGCACCTTGGATCCCAGGCAGGGATCAGAGTCACATCTGATCAAGAGCAGAGCTCTTTGGGGGAGCTGCTGGATGGGTCCCCCTTCCCTCTTCCAGACCAGTTCCCCACGGGGATGTCTATGAAGCCAGACAAGAGCACAGGTCTGTGAATTTTATTTTAAAAAGACATTTATAAAATGTTTATTTATAAAACTCCAAATAAATATTTATGGTACAAATGTAAAAACTAAGGTGCTATGAAAGCTTCTTCTTCATTGTGTTTTTTTTTTAAGGAATTACAGCCTCCTACAGTTTTATGTGCCCTGGAAAGACCTGAAACTGTTAACACATAACACCAGAAGATCATTAACTTTGACTTAACAACAAAAAAGCACTAATGAAGCAGTAGCTGACTGTAGCAATGCAGATAAAAATCTAATTAACCAAGCAGGCTGTTTAAACTACAGCCCCTGCACTTGACTCAAAAGTAAAGAAGTCTCCTAGGAATACGACTAGGCAATTATAAAACTGCCAAAAAATAGCTAAACTAAGATTTTCCAGGTGCTAAGCAGCATTAGCTGACAACTAATGAGCAACTAACCAGGAAAGGAAGGAGCAATCCTCACAATACTTTTTTCTTTAAAAAGGTGGTGGATTTTTCCTATGTTGGATGACAACAGCATGGCTTGTTCTGTCAAGGTGTTTATAGAAGACCCAGTGCATTGGCAGGGAAAGGATTCTGGGACGGCTCCAGTGGTGGGACAGGGCTCCAGCTGCATGGGGGATGCTTGGAGAGCTCTTGCAAAGCCATCCTGGATGCTGGCCCTGGATCCTGACTCCACTGTGTGCGGGGGAAGACAAATTCATCCCCCACCAGCACAGCAGCCCAAGTGCGGAGGTCATCAGCTGCATGTCAGAGCATGGATTGTTCTGGAAACCCTGGAAAGGCACCGAGCCAGGGACACAGTGGTCCAGCAAAGCCTCCATCCCTGCTGTGCCCCAGGAACCTCTCCAGCTCAGCCTGTCCCTACTGCCGGCTCCGGCAGCAAACGGCGACAGCCGCGGCCGAGCTGCTGCCAGGGACAGCGGCTGCCACGCAGGAATTGTCCACGGCGTAGGCTCCCATGGAGCCAGGGCTCTGGGAAAGGGCATTACAGCCCGTCAGCGTCCAGCCATCGTCACAGGACACTGTCACCTGACGGGGAGGAGAGGTCATCATCCACGGGTCAGCAAAGGGCCTGTCCGTCCCCCATGTCCCCACAGTTCAGGGTGATGTGACTGCTGTCACCCCGCTGGATGAGGTGTCCCATTACAGGTGGGGACAGCAGTGAAGACTGGGCGTGGCTGAGGCCACCTCAAAACCCATCAGGGTGGCAGAGGGACAGGCAGAGACAACAGCAGGCAGAGGAGCATGGCCCATCCCTACCTTCTCCTCGGGCTCCAGGGCCGTGTGCTCCTTCAGCTGGCACTCGAGGCTGGCAGCGGGGCAGCACAAGGCGTGTGCCATCACCTCTGTCCTGCTGGCACAGCGGCTGGGCCCCCTCCCCAGCCCCACCACGGGCCTGCCACCAGCACCCGGCATCACAGATGGGGAGTGGAAACTGCACCCTGCCCACGGGATAGAGGATATTGGCATAGGGCAGCCATGGCAGCATCCCAGTGCACACACTGGTGCCAAGGATGTCCGAGAGAGCCCTGAACCTTCCCCCCTCCACGTACCAGCACATATGCCCATTCCCTGCCCCCCAGCAACCACACCCACCCTTTCACCCCGAAATCCCAGAGTTTTTCTGGAAGAAACACCCTTGTCCATCAGGCTCAAAGGTCTGTAACCCCGTGTGTTGGGTGTTACCAGTCAGCACGTGGTCTCCTGACGAGCACTCGGCCCCCTCGGCCGCCGGGGAGCTGGCCTTGATCTGGCACTCAGCCCTGGGCCGGACGCAGCACCTGGCGATGGCAAAAACCCCCTGGCCCCGGAAAGCGTTGTGGGCCACGCACTGCTTCTGCCCGTCCTTGTCCTGAGGATGGGGCAGCACAGCGTCACCGAGGGGCTGGGGACACCCCTCCGAGGCCAGCGGGCATTCTAGGGGCAGCAGCTCTGCTCACCTCCATGTGCTCCCCCAGCCGGCTGCCGCTGCGGGAGAAGCTGGAGCAGCTGAGCATCTCCTCGGTGCTGGCACAGCGAGCCACGGCCGAGGAGTGCCGGGCGAGCCCTGAGCGCGCCGACCACACCGAGCGGCAGAGCAGCTGCTCCTCTGCAACGGGGCCGGGGCATCAGCGGCGGGGGACACCCACAGTGACACCCGGTGACAGCCACAGCGCGACCCACAGTGACACCAACAGTGTCACCCACAGTGTCGCCCATCGTGTCACCCACAGTGTCATTCACAGCGTCGCTCATTGTGTCACCCACAGTGTCACCCCGTGCCCAGGGCACCGACCAGGCTCCATCTCCGCCCATCCCTGCGAAGGGCTGCACCCAGGCTCAGCCGTCCCCGGCACAAGGGCAGAGCTCTGCCGGGCACCCAGCGGGCAGCGAGGTCCTCACCTGCTCGCAGCCGGGCGGGCAGCCCTGCTACACTGTTGGGTGTCTGGAGGCGCTGCTCCGCCGGGAACCACGCTGTGTCCCTGACGTTCTTGGTGGAGAAGCGCAGGAGGCGCTGCCGGAGCTCGGCCAGGCTCATCTGGGGCTCGGCGCTGAGCAGCACGGCAGCGATGCCTGCAAGAGCCCGGGAGGCCGCAGTGAGAACCAGAGGGGACACAGCCACCTACACAGCTCTCCCGTGGGCAGCACGGCCCCAGGGACACGGGAGGAGCCATCTCTGCAGCCCATCGCCCACACGCACGGGGTGCGGGAGCGCTGTGCAGGCTGCAGCGCCCGAATGAGACAAACCAAACCCGGGCGTCGTGGAACACGAAAATGCCCCCGGCTCAGGCACGCCTGAAGCCCTGTGCCAGCATCAGCAAGGGGAGGGCCGGCTCTCCCCGCCCCTCCAAGCGCAGCTCGCCTGCCACATGCGCGGCCGCCTGCGACGTCCCGCTCCGCGCTGTGAAACACGTGCTGCAGTCGCTGGAGGCGCCGATGATGTCGTCCCCAGGGGCAAACAGGTCCACGCAGCGGCCAAAGTTGGTGCCCAGGGTGCCGATGGAGGCAGGGTGGTCCTCGCTGTCGGTGGCACCGACCGTGATGACCTGACAGTGACGGGGGAGCACGGGAGGGATGGCCCAGCCCCGGCCCCCGCCGCTGGAGGGGATGAGGTGACACCCAAGCTTTAGGGATCCCCCACAGCCCGTACCTCCGGCTCGGACGCAGGCGAGTAGAGGCACGCATCGTCCTTGTAGTTGCCGGCAGCCGCCACCATCACGGCTCCCATCCGTGCCATCCGCCGGCATCCCGCGTTCAGCGCGGGGCTGCGGGCGCCGGCCAAAGGCAGCAGCACCACCAGCGGAGCGTACGGCTGAGCCTCCAGCGTCCTCTTGACGAACTCCAGGGCTGGCGGGGACAAGACACCGTCTCAGGAAGCTCCGGGAGGGATCCCGCTCCTCTCCGGGACACGGGGTCACTCACCCATGAGGGTCCCGCTGACGGTGCCCTTGCCCTGGCAGTTCAGCACCCGGAGGCTGCGGATGTTGGCCCCCGTGGCCACGCCGGCGTCGCGCCCGCTCACCACCCCGGCCACGTGGGTCCCGTGGCTGTCACACTTGCTGGCCTGGCACAGGCACGGTGGTTTCATGCCCCAGACAGTTGGATCAGAGCAGGTTTGTAATCCCACAACATCCCCCCCCCACCCCTTCCCACCTGGATTCCCTCTTACCTGACACACACCCGTGCTACCCTAGAACACTTTCCTAGAAAGAGGCCATGCCTGACTCAGCCGTATCTCCAAATAGACCACCTTGAGGTGGTCCCAATATCCCCCAGGACCGCAGCTCCTGTTGCCCATCCTGCCCAGCATTTGGGTCCAGGCCAAATGTCTCCCTTGTCCTGGAAAGCCTCACGAGCCTGACCAGAATTTGGTGGGTGTAGGGGGGTGCTCTGGCCAGGATGCAGCATGTGGCACCTCAGGACTCACCTGCCTGTGGAAGTGGGTGCCATCCTCCTCAGGGATGCTCTCGAAGCCAGTCAGAGTCACCTTGCCCTCAATCTCCCGGTGGGTGCTCTGCACGCTGGTGTCCAGCAGGTAAATCTCAACCAGGTCACCTTTATCTGCCAGGGACGCAGCAGGAGAGAAAGGAAACTGCCATCACGGTCAGCACAGGCCACCTGGGCTGCTCCAAAAACGCAGCTGCAGACCTGCAGCACCATGGAGCAGAGGAATATTCCCATGCTTCAAGTTAAGGAGAGAGGACCTGACTCTTCCTCAAAGAGTCGCCCCGCTCACACACCCCAGTGCTTACTGGGAGGGCTGTAGGCGCCTGAGCTGAGCTGTAGCGGCAAGATCCTGCCCAGGTTCCAGGGAATGCTCTGGGCAAAGACGTAAGCATCCTCCTCAATGTACTTCACGTGCGGCAGTTTCAGCGCCTGCGGGAGGACACCAAGCTCCTGTTTCCCCCCAAAAGCTGGGGTTGCCACTCCCACCAGTGCCCACCGCAGCTGCTGTCCCCTGCCACGACCCTGTCCTCCACTCCGCGTACCGTGTCCAGGACGTCGCTGCTCATCCTCACTAGGAAGGCGGGCAGGAGATGGAAGACGTGCAGCAGCTCGGCCAGGTGTCCCCGCCGAGCCGCCCGGGCCTGCAGCCGCCGGGCCGTGCCTCGCAGCTCGGCCTCGCTGCCCGCCCGCAGCATCACCACGTAGCGCCCGGGCAGCCGCCACGACGCCTGCGGGGACACGAGCACCGTGGGGTTCGGGGGACACACACACAGGAGCATGGCTTTCCCCCCACCCCACGCTCCTCACCTTGGCGGCGCGATGGAAAGCATCGGGTCCCGGAGAGGCGGCTCCGACGGCGGCTTCCCCCTCCTCGGCCGGCCCCAGGGCCAGAACCAATTCAGCCAGCGCCAGCAGCAGCGCCAGCTCCAGCGCCCGCGGGGACATCCCGCACCCGCGCCCCGACGGGCAGCGCCGGGAGACGCCGGAACCCTCCGGGACCCTCGGCACCGAGGATGGCACCGGCGGGACCGGAGCGCACCCCCGGAGTCGAGGGGCGGCAGTCGAGGGGCGGCGGGATCTCAGGTCCCGGAGCTCACCCGTGGATCTCAGGTCCCGGAGCTCACCCGCGGATCTCAGATCCCGGAGCTCACCCGTGGATCTCAGGTCCCGGAGCTCACCCGTGGATCTCAGGTCCCGCAGCTCACCGCGGATCTCAGATCCCGGAGCTCACCCGTGGATCTCAGGTCCCGGAGCTCACCCGCGGATCTCAGATCCCGGAGCTCACCCGTGGATCTCAGGTCCCGCAGCTCACCGCGGATCTCAGATCCCGGAGCTCACCCGTGGATCTCAGGTCCCGGAGCTCACCCGCGGATCTCAGATCCCGGAGCTCACCCGTGGATCTCAGGTCCCGGAGCTCACCCGTGGATCTCAGGTCCCGCAGCTCACCGCGGATCTCAGATCCCCGGAGCTCACCCGTGGATCTCAGGTCCCCGGAGCTCACCCGGGGATCTCAGGTCCCCGGAGCTCACCCGCGGATCTCAGGTCCCGGAGCTCACCCGCGGATCTCAGGTCCCCGGAGCTCACCCGTGGATCTCAGGTCCCGCAGCTCACCCGTGGATCTCAGGTCCCCGGAGCTCACCCGTGGATCTCAGGTCCCGCAGCTCACCCGTGGATCTCAGGTCCCCGGAGCTCACCCGTGGATCTCAGGTCCCGCAGCTCACCCGTGGATCTCAGGTCCCCGGAGCTCACCCGTGGATCTCAGGTCCCGCAGCTCACCCGTGGATCTCAGGTCCCCGGAGCTCACCCGTGGATCTCAGGTCCCGGAGCTCACCCGTGGATCTCAGGTCCCCGGAGCTCACCCGCGGCCGAGGCTCTCTCTGCCCGTCTCGCCGGTGCTCAGCGCGGCGGGGCGGGGATCACGCCACGGCCGCCGGCTCCACGGGGCCAGCCGGGTGGGTTAAGCATTAACGGGGCCGCGGGAGGGGCCGCGGGGCGGTGGGGCCTCGGGGAGAGGGCAAATGGGGCCGCTGCTCGCCCCCAGTCCCGGCGGATCGCTGGGGGCTCTGGCGAGCAAAGCGCAGCCGCTCAAGTACTGTTTTCAAAAAGGGCTGAAAGCTTTAATGTGCCTCCTACTGCCTCGCTCCACGAATAAATTCCCGTGAAATCCTTTAATCCTGTTTGGGCATTTTTCACAGAGTCGTCACACATCGCAAATGCCCTTTTTCCGGCGCTTTCCCCCGGGTCTCCACGCCGCTTCCCACCTCTGCCCTCCCGCAGCATCGGGATCCCACACTGCCCAACATCCCCAGTGACCTTCGGCAAACCCCGTCCCCGCTCCCGGCTTTTCAGGGAAATCGGAACATATTTGTATTTTGACTGGTTGTTTATAAGCTCCTCAGAGGTTGTATGTTTATATGGACGTACATGTTTTATACAGACGTGTGTATTTCGTGTGGATGTGTATGGTTTGTATGAATATGTTTTACATGGGTGTGCATGTTGCAATTATGATTATGCATTTATATGTTTCATATGGATTTGTGTGGTTTGTATGCACATATATGTTTTAAATGGATGAACAAGTTTAATAATTATGTGTATGGGTTCCATGGACATTAATGTTTTATATAGGTGTGTATGTTTTATAAGGACGTGCATTGTTTATATGGATGTGTGTGTTTAATATGGATGTGAATACTTTGTATGGAAAATGTTGATTTTTTTTTAATGAGACCTCAAGTGGGTGCCTGAACTCTGGTTCAGGTAACTGCAGGGACAGCAGACCCTGCTTGTCACCCATGCTACTGCAGAGAGCTGTCACTGGAAGGGGTCAGCGTTCAGCACACTGATCATGAGGACAAGTCTCATTCCTGATTTTTGGCTCAGCTTCCTCAGTGCCTCTAAGTCCCACAACGCACCACTGGGGCCTCAGGAGGCTTCTGAGACAGCTGAGCACGGGGGGACCCCATCTCAAGGGGGACAAGTCTCCCTTTCCCTGCAGCCTTTCCCTTCGTTTTTGCACAGGGGACAATCCGTGTCCCAGGAAAGGATGGAAGGAGCCCTAAGAGGAAGGCGGGGGTGGCAGAGGTCCCCCCAGTTCCACGTGCATTCCCATGTGCTGAGGAACCCATGGAGGTCTTGGCATGAACAACCTTCCCAGCGCCTGGGAAGGGATCCGGCCCAGCTCTCACACTCCAGGAGTGGATATCTGCAGAAAGGCTATTTTTTAAAGCTGAGAAATTATTCAGAAATAGCCTAAATTTTGCACCTTGTACAGAAGAGCTGCTTCGGTCCTGGGTCCCTGGGGGGTTTCCAGCGTGTGTGTGTCTCTGTAAAAGGAGGGCTCCTGTCGAGGGGGAAGGAATTAGAGAGCAGAGGAAGCATCAGAGAAAACCTCAACAAGGAGGAAGGGTTCCAAGATCCCTGCTGCCGTCCCTCCGGGAGGAGAGACGGGACTCCGGGAAGTGCGGGCACAGGGCTGGGTGCGCTGAGCCGAGCATCCCGGCGGTAAAAAAAAAAACCTCCTGTCCGGATTTTGAGAGACCCCTTGGTGTGGGAGCATCTGAACCTTGCACAGCCGCACCTCAGAAGTGGCAAAGGAAACGCTGCTTTGCACCAGCCGGGAATCGAACCCGGGTCGCAAGAATGGGAATCTTGCATGATACCACTACACCACTGGTGCGCTGAGGTCACTGTCCCCCGCGGGTCACCAAGGGGTCGGATCTGTCCCCGTCCCACGTGGGCGACACGCGTGGGTGGCACTGCCAGCCCCTTCCCCTGTCCATCGGCTTCCAGACATGGGGTCCCTGGGGAAGGTGACACTCGGGGTCCCTGGGGAGGGTGACACTCGGGGTCCCTGGGGACGGTGACACTCGGGGTCCCTGGGGAGGGTGACACTCGGGGTCCCTGGGGACGGTGACACTCGGGGTCCCTGGGGAGGGTGACACGCGTGGGCGGCGGGCGGGCCGTCTCCCCCTCCCCTGCACAAGCTGAGCCAGACCCGGGGCTGCTGGCGGGTGTTTAATGCCATGCAGGAATGTCCCGATTCCCAGAATGTTTAACCTCTGCCGGCGCGGGAGCCGAGTCCTTCGCTCAAGGATGCTGTGCCAGGGATGGGGGGATGCACACGCAGCTCTACGAAAGTTTCCATGGGGGAGAGGGTCCAGGCTCCATGTCACCCCCCCCCGCCCCCCCCCCCCGCCTCCGCCTAGAGAAATTATTCTGAGAAACAGATTTATTTTGCCAACAATGAAAGTGAGTGCCAAGCCATGAGGTAGGAATCTCCTCTGTGAGGAAATTCTGAGTGTTCAGCCTGGAGAAGAGAAGGCTCCAGAAAGCTTAGAGCCCCTTCCAGTGTAGAGGGTACAGGAGGGCAGGGAGGGACTTTGAAGCCCTGACACAGCTTTCCCAGGGGAGCTGTGATGCCTCATCCTTGGAAACATTCAAGGCCAGGTTGGACAGGCCTTGGAGCAACCTGGTCTAGGGCCTAGTCTGTGGAAGGTGTCCCTGCCCATGGCAGGGGACTTAGAACATAATTCTCTTTAAGGCCCTTTCCCAGCCCAAACATTCTGTGGTTCTACAGGTAAAAACTGGGTCTCTCCCAGATTCCCACACTCCATAGGGGCAGTGACACAGAGTGACATCCTGCCCCGGGCACCCTCTGAAGCTCAGTGAGCCATAGTTCCATCTGAACAGCATTCCCAGAGCCACCACACTCCCCCAGTACTGAGAAGGACAGGCAGGAGCTGAGTACATGCAATCTGGAAATGCTTCCTCCTGTAGAGCATCTCTCGATCCTGTGGCAATGTTTAGACAACACTGGAGCCTTCATTCCCCACCCTCCTGTTTGCCATAAACACACCAAGGTGCGTAGGTGCTCCCTGCCCTTCTCCCTGTCTGCTTTGGTGACACCAAGGTGAGTGAAGGGTGCAGGAGTGTCACAGGGGTGTCACGCCTCAGGTGCAGCCTTTTCTTGCACACCCTGCCCTGTACCAAGCAAAGCACTCCCTAGGTGGCAAGGGAACACAGGAGCATCCTTCCAGGGTTCTCATGCTCCCTCGCCCTCAGCTGCTGGAGGACAGCTTTGCCCCACTTTTGCTCTTGGGGGATTGGAACTTCAGGATTTTTAAGCTCCATTCCACCTCAGTTCTGTGATTCTATGGAATTTGCTGGAGACATGTGCCCCCAAGCCTCCTGGGGCCATGCCAGGCACAGGCAGATCCAGCCCAGCTTTCCCAGAACAGAGCAAGGGACTCTCAGCATCCCTGTGCTGTTGGACCCACTGAGGCTTTGATCCGAACCCAGCTGCCCTGGAGAGGCTCAGCCTCACAGATCCCAGCAGTCCCAAGCAGCCAAAGGTTGTGGTTCCCACCAGCACTGCCATCTCTGTGTGCTGGAGACAGGCTGTGGAGAGCCCCTGTGTTGTCCCTGTCATGGTGACAAACCAGGCTGAGACCCATCCACGTGGTTTGGAACAAACACTTATTATTCACAGAAAGTTTGAGGGCAGTGGGAGCCAACATGCAAACCCACCTGCAGCAGCTGACACTGACTCAGCAGACAGTGTGCACAGCCACCATCTCAGGTGCTATCATCAGGGTTTTGGCTCAGCTGTGTCCTCTTCCCTGTGCTCCCAAGAGTGCTGGAAGTCAGTTCTTGTGCCAGAGGTAGGGCGCAACAGGACCTGTCCCCTCCATCACCCCTCTCCCAACCTGGAGTTATGACAGATGCCTGCTTCAGGAGACTCAGGATCAAATTTTAATTTCAGCAGAGCTTGGGTAAGTGGGGAAAAGACTTTGAGGATAGCTCTGCCTGGTAAAACCCACCTGCACTGACATGTTTTACTTACCTAAACCTGATATTGTTACAAACAGCATAGCCAATCCTTTCCCTTCCCAAACACAGGATTTAGCCCAGATCCTGCCCAGCCCATCTTCTCTGTGCCCACCCAAACGGCTTTGGGAAGGAGGCCTTGTCCCATGTTCTGTTGAATACAGGAGCTGGGTGTACCCCTTTTGGGTTTGGGGGAAATGACAGCCTCCTGAGTGGCTGGGTGCACACAAGGGGTGCAGCATGGCACAGGGACAGGCAGGAGTCTGGGGCCACTGCACTTTTGGGGATAGCCGCCTTTCCTCCAGGCTGTGACCTGTGTGTCCCCTCCATGAGTCCAGTCCCTGCCGAGTGGCCATTCTTTGCAGGAAATCAGTTTTCAGGCTCAAAAACGCCATCACTCTCCTTGAGCAGCGCATCCGGCTCCTCCTGGAGCCCGTAGTAGAGATCATCCTCCTCCCCATGGCCTTTCCGAGGGGACCGGGGGTGCTCTCCCGCTGCCGGGGAGCTGCTCGGGGTGCGGCCAGCGGAGGGCAGGGTCCGGTTCTGTGGCGTGGGGCTGCCGGGCACGGAGCCCTCCAGCGATGGCGTGTCCATCTCCTCCAGCAGCGACGCCAGCGGGGCATCCCCCGGGGCTGGCCGGGAGGGGCTGCGGGGACAGGGTTACACCAAACACGGCTGGGCAGGAGCTGCGGTTCCCCCTGGATGCTCAGGCAGCATCGCAGCATCACCAGTCCCTTTGTTCGGTGGCTGGAGCGCCCTGGGATGTCCCTATCCCAGCCCTTGGTCCTGCCTTTATGGGGACACTCGTCTGCCAGGTTCCTACTGCCCGTGGGGTGAAGTAGTGGCTGTCCTTGCATCCTTGCATTTCCTGAATTTATAGCTGGGATGGGAAAGCACTGCACCCATCCCAGCTGTAAATACATTTTGACAGGTGCCCAAGTCCTATGCCCTGAGCCTGAACAGTGACCTCCATCGCCTGCAGAGCACTTTTGGACCTCCCAAACCAATGCTTGGGTGTCATATGTGGCATCTGTTTTGAGGGTCACATGCTGGGCATCTCATTTCTATCAAAGTCTGAGCAGGAACTTTGGTGTTATTCTTGTGAGGGATGCTGCTTATATTGATAAAATGAATTTAAAGCAAAAGGCAAAAACACAAACATCAAAATGCAAATTATAACCAAAGCCCAAATTTCCTCCTGGGAAATAATTTAGTTCAGAGACTCCCTGTGGGTTGAGACACCATCCAGGCTTCAGTGTGGCCAAGGGTGTGGAAGCTCAGTGCTGTTAGAGCAGCGAAAACCCCTCTACATCCTCTACCTCCCCCAATTCTGGGGGCTCGATCCCCATAGTTTCACCCCACATCCCACCAATGCCATCCCAATTCTGCAGGCACCACATACCAGCTGCCTGCTGCTGTTTCCAGGCAAGGTGCCAGGTCCTGGAGGGGTTGTCCAGCACCCCCCAGCTCACGGTGGACCTCTGCTTTGGCCTGCATGGCTGACTGGGAGCAGCTGCGGGGTCTGGGCTGTTCCATGGGTGGGAGTGGGAGTGGAGCTGAGCTGACCACTTGCCTCTGTGTCTGCTCGTAGGATGGCAGGCTCTTCTCATAGGTGCTGGTGGCCTCTTGGTTGGGGCAGGGGGCAATTAAGCTGCAGGCAAAGGGATAACAGGGTGCTGAGCAGACCTGGACCCCATGGAGCTGGGAGATGCTCAGACACATGCACACAGGGCTCCATCAACTGAGGGAGTGGCTTCAGAGGCCACCAAGGTCATGTCACTGCCCACATCAGCAGCAGAGCCAGGGGATGCCTGCAGGAACACCACTGGATGCTCTGCATCCCCCAGCATCACTCAGGCTCAGCCCTGGGGGAGCTCAGGCAGCCCTTTCCTTTCCCAGCCTGATCACTGCTTGGCATTTTGTGTGCAGTAGGTGCAGTTGTCCCCAGTCTCCAACCCCACCCTCAGGGCACACACATCACCCTGCTGTGGGACCCACCTGGTGTCCTTCCGTGGCAGCACCATGGGTTTGTGGTCCAGGAACCGCTGGGCCTCGAGGTCCGCAGGGATGAAGGTTATCTGGGGGGGAAAAGAGAGGCAGAGCCCAGGGGCTGTGCTGGGCATCACAGGGATCCTCAGCCCTCAGAGTGGGAAAAGGGACAAAGTGTCCCTTCAGCTGGGTTTAAGGTCTTTTCCCACCATATTTAGATTTTTCCTTGGAAATGACTTTTTTGAGGGAATCAGTAAGGAATGAATGAATTCAGCATTGCCCTGCTCTCAGTGCCTTTCCCCCTATGGAGTCACACATGTCCCCAGCCCAGAGGGAGTCCCAAGGCCCACACAGGAGGTCAGTGGCCAGGGACCACACCGAGGGTGTCCGATCCTTGAACCTCGAGCACAGTGGCCGAGCCACATCTCCCTCCTGAGCTCAGCTGTGAGGGGAGCTGGTTCCTGCTTCACCCCAGTCCCAGAGAACACAGCTGCTTTCAGAGGTCCCAGCTGATCCTGGATCCTGAGGTGGCTCCCCCACATTTTGGAGGGCAGCCAGGTTGTTGACAGACCATCCAGCAGTGCCCAGATCAGTTCTACAGATGCCCTCTCCTTGGAAAAATCCCTTTTCTGCCAGACCCGTTTCCCAGGAGAGGGACGTGTGGCTGCTCCCAGTGCTGGCACTGCCCTCTGCCAAGGAGACTGGCAGGTGAGGGCTGGCTCAGGGGGACTGGGACCCTCTGACCTCCATGGCCACAACAGTCCCTTCCTGGAAGTCCTGGGAGCCTGCCAAGCCCTGGACCCCAAGGAAGGGGCTGCATGGGAGAGATGAACACAAGTTTACTTCCTTGGTATCATTTTCTGCTGCCTGTTTGAAAGCAAAGCCCCAGGCTCAGGGGATGTGCAGGGAGCGAAGGAGATGGGGCACATCCTGCAGGCATCAGCAGGGCATAAACCTCCCAAAACAACAATTCCTCCTCCAGATTGCTGCAGCTGGCTTCCCTTGGGGGAACTGAGGCACAGCCTGAAGCTGCAGATCCATGGCAGCCAAAGCCCCTCAAAAACCCAGCTGAGCCCTGGGGCTCCCCAAAGAGCTCAGCAGCAGGAAGGATCCTACCTTTGGGTAGCACTGGCACATGCTCCATGTGATGCCCACGGCTATGAGCAGGACACCCAGGACACAGAAGGTGATGTAGTACTGAGGCTTTTCCACGCTCATGATGAACATCCCCACCATCACCAGGAAGAAACCCAAGATGATGAACCCGTAGCGGAAGGTCTTCTCCTCCGCCATGGGTTCCAGCTGGGAGAAGCTGGAGCAGAGATTTTGGGAAGCCCCTTCACTGGCGGCTGCTGCCTGCTGAGCACACCTGCAGCGTAAAACAAGGAGTGGTTTCTCTCTCCAGAGTCTGCCAGGAGCTGAGGATCAGCTGAACGTTGAGCTGGTCCTGCCCAGGGCTGAGCCAGCCAGTTTTTAATGGGTTTGTAATGAATGCAAACACTGCCCCGCCGTTCACACTCCAGTGGAGCCACCCTGCACGTGTCCGTGTCCGGGTAACCTTCCCTGCAGGCACACTGAGCTGGACCCCACGCCTGGGGAAGGGACAGGGAGGGAGAGGGAAGCACGGCTGCAGGGATGGGGACCCAGAGATCAGCTGGTGCTGTTGGGATTTTCCCAGCCCTGGGCGCTGGAGCTGGATTTGGTCATAACTCAGAGCTGGCACAGCCCCAGATAAGGGGGATGCCGGAGTCCAGTATGTTCTCAAGGGCTGCAGGACTGCAACAGGAAAAGAGGGAGTGCTCTGGGATCTTTTTGGAGGCCGGGGGATTTGGAACAGACCTTGCCTTGCTCTGGATGAGTGCTAAGACTGCCTTGATGGGCAGCAAGTGGGTTATGAAGAAGGAACTAAAGCCAGAAAATAATGGAGTGAGGTTGGTCCACCAAGGGAAAGTAAAGACGAATTATCCTTATGTACACTTAAATTGGATCTGGGGTGTTAAAAGGTGTCTCCTTCCCATCACACATCCAACAGCCAGACAGTGTTTGTTTTATTCCCTTGGTTTATTCCCTCATTTTATTCTCTTGATACACCTGGTTTATGACAAATAATTATATTATAAACAGTATATTAGATGTGGCTGCAGTTCCTCAGCCACTCTGCAGTCCTGAAGGGCCACAGGGGAGCCAGGGCAGCCCTTTATTTTGGTGGGATGCAGGGATTAGCAGCAGCCCCTGCCACAGCTGGCCTTTCCTCTGGGCAAGGCTGCACATCCATCCGTGGAGGGCAAGGAGGGAGGGGGCTGTGCCACTCAGGATGGCTTTTCTAGGAGGCTGCCTGAAATGCCAAGTGCACTTGGATGCTCCGACCGCAGGCACGACCCACTGAGCATCTCTAACACCAGATGAAGTGAGGCGTGGGGAGCCTCATTTAGGGAAGCAAGGTGGAAGGGATGGAGACAGGGCTGCAAGGGGCATTACAAAGGCTGAGAAGCGAATGGTGCAGACAGAGCTGGGTTTTCCTTTCTCTGGCCAGATTACTCGGTCTTGTTGCTGCATATTTATTATTGAGTGTGCAGCCCCCAGCTTGACAGGAGCTCCCCAGGGTAGGCAGAGCAGGGAATGCAAAGCCTCTGATACCAGGAATGGTTTTATTAAAAATACGAAAGCTTTCAAACATGCCAGTTACCTCGACGCTCTGGACACACGGCCCGCAGGACCCACATTCCCAACACACGGCTCGGACAGCCAGGAGAGAGCCAGGCTGCCCTTCCCACTCCTCGCCCGCCCTCCTCTCACCCCGCGGTGAAGAGGCTCAGTTTAAAGCTGGGGGACTGGGCAGCCGCCCGCAGAGTCCCGGCCCGGGCAGCCCCAGCTCAGAGGTGATGTTCTCATAGCTGGGGGGAGGCGTCGCCTGCGGCTCCTCGGGCTGTGGCGTGTCCAGCCAGGACGGGCTGGGGCGGAACAAGGCGCTGTCGGAGGAGCTGCGCCGGCGGCCGCCCTGCCAGCTCTCGTCCTCCTCCAGGTAGCGGTACAGGGGCGGCGTGAGCTCCTCCTTCCTCCCCGGAGGCTGCACATAAGCCGGGGCACCGTGGGCAGGTCTGCAGCTCAGGGCTTCTTCATAGGTGGGGATGGCACTGGCGTCCCAGGTGCTGCGAGGGAAGAGGAAGAAACCCAGCAGCGCACACCATCAACATCCCAGCACCCGGCTGCGGCATCCCAGCACCCAACTGGAGCATCCCAGCAGCCAACTGGAGCATCCCAACACACAACTGGAGCGTCCCAGCAGCCAACTGGGGCATCCCAGCACCCAGCTGGAGTATCACAGCACCCCATTAGCTGGAGCATCCCTGAGCACAGTTAATGTGTGTACTGGGGACAGCACATGGGCAGGTTTTGCTGAAGTGTCATGTCCAGAGGTGACTATGTCAGCTGTTTCCTGGCATCCATGAGGTTTTGCAAGAGGGTCCCATGGGCAGAAGAGCATCCTCGTCATGCCTAACCCCTAATTCACCCCCTGAAGAACAGAGGCTGCCGACAGCGGAGGGAGCAGTTTGGCACAAGAACCTGGACAAGCACCAGGCACCCCAGGTCACCATGGTCACACCCCACTCCCATGTCAGCCAGAGCCCTCCCTGCACTGGCCAAGCCTGGTGCCACTTCCAGCAGAGTTTTCCTGAGCAAACACAGCTTGTGTACAGGGCAAACCTCTGACAACCTTTGCCTTGCTTGGCACCCTACAGAATGGTGCAGTCCACAGCTGGGGTTGCTGTGAAAGCAACTCATCACTGCAGATGTAACCCAGCCCAGTGTGCTGGGGAGGCAGCAGGCATGGGAGGGCATAGCTGGTCCAAAGGAAAAGCCATGTGCTCCACAGGGATGCCTCCATCCTGAACTTGGCAGATCTCTGTCCCAGACAGACCGCCCCAGGCTTCTCTGCCAGGGATTTTGCCAAACAGCCTCAGTTTGCACAGGAATGCTGACTTGGAAATGTGGAGGGGGGGATTTATCCCAGCACAGGATGCTTTGCTGGGGCTGGAGGAGCTGCTGCACCACCAGCACTTGCAGGGTGCTGCATCCCATCCAGCAGGGGAGTTGGGAGCTCAGGGAAAGGGACAGTCCCCACAGGGACACAGCAAAGTCCCTCCCTGGGACAAGGAACCTTCCCTCAGATACCCAGACCAGCTCACAGGTTCACAGATATCCAGATGGGCACTGAAACCCCTGGAGAACCAGGAACGTGCCTCCCACTCCAACTGTGTTTTTATGGTCTAATGTTCTTAAGAATTTCTTTTAGTGCTGCTTTTCCCCAGAGCCCAATTTATGCTGGAGCCAAGATCTTTGCTGTGACCCCATAAAGCAGTGCTGGGAAGGGTCGGCTGGCTCTGCCTCTATAGCAGTTTCCAGGGGAAAAAAATACCCTTTTGATCAAAAATCTTTTAAATGAAGAAGTGGGAGTAAATCTCAGGCTCACACTGGAAGATTCAGGGAATCTGAAAAGCAACAGTGGTGTTCAGGGCATGGCAAGGAGTCTTTCTATACCCTGAAATGGGCTTCATAAAGGATCTTATGCCTACATTCCTACCTTGATGCCATTCCAAGGATTATTTACAGGTTTGTTTTTTTTCCCATTTAATTCCTTTGTAAGAAAGATTTTGATTCCATTAAAGATGTTATAAACACTCTCATCCTTACAGAGCGTTGCAGACCTGGGAGACCAAGACTGGAGCTCTGAGTGACCCCTCCCCACCCCCACATCCAAACCTTCTGCCAGAAAACCAATGTATTCTTCTGCTTGGTGGCCCTGATAAGGAGATGTGTCCCTCAGCACAGGATGGCCCTGCAGGGCAAGGAGAGCTGGATGCAGCCAGCATGGGCACGGAGGGGGGTGGGCAGGGAGGGGACTGTGGGGGCTTGGGTTGACATTAATGAGCAGGAGCATCTGCTCGGGGAGCAGGAGAAGAGCACAGAGCAGTGTTGCTGCTCCTGTGAGTTCACCAGCCAGCAAGGCTGGGAGCAGGTTTAAGATCAGGGACAGCCAGACCCACCCTCCACCTCTGCCCACCCAGGCGAGGACGAGGCTCCCACCTGCAGTTCCACTTCTCCGGAGGCTCCGCCGTGAAGTACTGCAGGTCCCTGGGGAAATGGTACTGGTAGCGCCGGGACACCACCCTGGCGTTGGCCTTGACGGACCAGAGGAGGCCGAAGATGAGGAGGATGCCGCCGATGCCGCAGCAGAAGAAGCTGACGGAGCGGAGCAGGGCGCTGGAGGAGGAGGAGCTGGGGACGGCCTCGGCTTCCCGGGGAGGCAGGAGGCGAGCCCCGCTGCCGGAGCCCACCTCCCCATCACTCCACCAGGCAAAGCACAGTGTCCCTGTCACCAGCAGCACGGCCCCCGTGATGGTCAGGCCGTAGCGGAAAGAGGCGGCTGCCATCCTTCAGGAGAAGGTTTCAGGAGGGGAGAAGAGCGAGACAAGGCATGAGAGAGAGCCCACGTCCTGTAAGACAAGAAGGGTGCCAGGTTTGAGCGGGAGAAGCTCATGGAAGACCTGCCAGAGGAGAAAACGACTGAGTGAGGAGGTCTTGGGGGCTTGCAGCCTCTTTAGCCATCATTATTATCCATCACAAGGGGCATTTCCACCATCTCAGATGGAAGCCCTTGGGAAGAGCAAAGTCAGCGCCAGGTTGTACTCATAAACTTCAAAATAGCCTCGTAAAAACATCCTAATTTTCAAGGAACAACATAGCACTCCCACAAAGGCAGGAGACATCCCAGCTCCAGGCGCTGTCATAGCTCTTTACGTTGGGTTTTATTCCACACTTCCTCCCAGACCTGGAGAAATGCCAGCTGGGTTTCTTGGGTTTTCAATACATGGCTTATGGAAGAGATTGGAGAGAGGGACATAAATTTAAGATGTCATCACTTTCAAATTATCAGTGTGCCTGTTTCCTCCTCCAGAACTGATGACATTGGAAAAATCAGCTCAATCTTCATCCGCATGAAGTTTGGCACACAAAACCTTGCTTGCCTGGGTCAGCTCCAATGCAAACCTTCTCAAGTTCCTGTCAAGATCAATCCTGCAGGTGATAAACCACCTTCACCCTCCCTGTCAGGGTGGTTTGGGGTTGGTTTGACAACAAAACAGGTGAGGTAGTGCCACACGTTCCTGCTGGGTGGCCCTTCTCAGCTAAATGTCACGTGCAGAGAGTTTCCCTGGTGCTGGAAAAGTCGGGGATAGGGAACTGGTTTCTGATCTCAGTCCCCATTGCTTTCTCCAGCAAACAGCAAGCATCTGCTCCCTCAGCTTGTGCATCCCCAGCTCCCAACTAACCAACAAACAGAGGCAGAGAGTTCTCACCACGTCCCCTCTGGCCCTGCTCGCTGCCCAGAAAAAGGTGCAGGTTCAGCTTCTGCTTCTCAATGGACAAAAAGCTTTGGACCATGTGGGAATTAAGCATCAACACCCCCAAACAGGTTCATTCCTGGGTGACTCCACTGTGAAGGTTTGTCATGGTGGCAGTGCCAGGGGAGAGCCTGCACATGAGGGATGGCCAGGACAGAGGAGGAGCTCAATCAGAGGTTGGTGGACAGGTGGATGACCCACACTCATCTGTCACCTCTGCCTTCATCACTGCCTGTGTGTCACTATCATTAACAGGACAATAATGTGGAGGTTTTGGTCTCCATTCTTCCAGCCAGGGCTCATCTCCTGCGGAGGGGTCTTAAATTGTACCCTGAGATCTGGAAGTGCAGAGCCAGAGCTAGGCAGAAGTCCAGCATGGACTTGGTGTCATCAATGTCAGGTGGAATTATGTTATTTCAAGCTGTTATTTATCAGATGGGCCCACTAAATGGAAAGCCAAATTACCTTGTAGTGAAAGAAACACTATCTGATCTAATTGACATTTAATGATGGAATCTGATGAGAAGTGAGATTTAGGAAAGCTGCAGGAACAGGAGCCCCAACAGCTCACTCCAGCTTTTGTCCTAGGGTCACAAGCCCAAAATGCTAGCTGGGCTAGCTGTGGCCAGTGTTCATCAGCTGTGGCCACCTGCTGGCAAGGCAGTCATGTTCCTGGGCTGAGAAAAGGCAGAGCTTCCCTCTGTAATGGGAGGCATGTTTGGATGCTTCCTCCTGAATGGCAGGGCTTGGCTGAGCTGAGATGGAGAAGAGACTGCTGGAGGTGGTGTTAGATGCTGTGAGGGATCAGCATCCCCAAACCATCACTGAACATGATCAGGACACAACGGAAGAGCTGGACTCAGGTGGCCTTGCAGCAGGAGATGCTCAGGAGAGTGCAACGACCCCACTGACATGTGAATGCAGCTCCTTTGGACAGCAATGTGTTTTCATGTAGGAATTTCAGCATTATGTTTAGAGAAAAAAAAAACCAAACATCACCCAAGAAACCCCCAACAACAAAGCTCTCAATCCAGCTGTGTGGAAATGTCAGGTCACTCCAAACTGAAACATTGGACTGAACCTGCAACAGGAGTTGAAATCTTCACCTCCTGCAACACTCTCTTCGTTCTGGGTTCAGACTGGTGAACTTCGGGAGATGCTCTGAATTCCCTGATGAGATTTAGGAGATGCTGTGATTCCTCTGCCTGGGCATGGGGAATTTTGCAGCCTCCAGCAATGAGCACATCTGGGAGAGCTGGCAACGAGGGGGAGGCGGAGGGAAGGTGGAGAAGCCTCTGGTGGAGAAGCCTCTGGGAGGTGATGGAGTGACAGATCGAGAGAATAAACTCTTCTCTCTTTTGACAAAGGCAGCGCAGCGCAGGGAGCGATGCTGGGAGCTCCCCCCAGCCTTCCCCTTCCCCGCACGTGGTCCCGCAGCGCTGTGCGGGGGCAGCTCCGCCGCTCTGGGTGACATTGCCACCGCTGGGTGACATTGCCACCGCACCGTCCCCTTGCCAAACCCCCTCCCGGGCTGACACAGCTCTCCTGAGCCTCTCTGAAAGACCCACGGTGTTTTCTCAGCACACCATCCGCTGGAAGAAGAGACTGAAGCAGCAGAGGCAGGGAGCGAGGTGCGAGGTTGGGGCAGGACCCAGAGGCTCCCGGAGCCTCTCCCAGCTCCGCTCCCGGGGCACTCGGCATCAGCACACCTCTACCTCCCCATGAGCATTCCAAACACAAGTTTTCACGGAGCCACAGCAACTGCCGACTCTCAAAAACCCTTCTCCACTCTCCGAGACACCCTGACATTTTGTTCTGCCCTGTCCCCTCCTTTGACCTGCTCTGAAATAGTTTTCCAGGGAATAGATTTCCACGTTGCATGTACAAACAGATACGAATGTTGATAGTTTACATAGTTCCAGTGAGATGCTGAGAATAGCAGCCCCCATATAAAGTTATGCAGATGGTGATTCATAGGGTCTACTAAGCATTACTCAGAAAAACGCTCTTTTCAAGCAACACGAGAAAAGAGTTTTGAACCTCTCCCACCGCCAGCAAGCAGAAATCCACCTCCACACCCGTCCCTCCACGGCACTTACAGACCGTCTTTCCATGCGGGGCTGGAGACCTTTAATCACAGAAGAACGCCGGGCAGAGATGCACCAAAGCGTGAGCATGCCTGTAGGGAGATCCCTTCCTCCCTTTATCCAAATCTGCTGTTTTGTTGTGATAGTGATCGGTGAGGGTTTGGTCCCCATTCAATACAAAGCGATAGCGATGCCTTGGAAGAGCACCCAAGAACTCCGGTGCGCTCAGCCTCCCGAGGCAGGCGAGGACAGAGGAGAGCACATGTGTCCCCTCACCCAGGATTCGGGGCCATGCCTGAGCCCCACATCCCCTCCTGTACGGAGGTGGCCGTCCCCGGGCTCTGTCCCTCCCGGCACAGCGCCCAGCCGGGGGGTTCCCGTGTCCCCCGTCCGCCCCGGCCCCGCCGTGTACTCACCGCCGCCGGCAGCCCCGCTCCGGCCGAGCGGCGGCTCCGCCGAGCCCGCGGGGCGGGCGGGGCCGGGGGCGGGCAGGGACCGCTCCTTCCCTCCCTCCATCCCTCTCTCCCTCCCTCCATCCCTCCTTCCATCCCTCTCTCCCTCCCTCCCGGCACGGCTCCAGGTTCCCCGCAGCCCCGTCCCGTCCCGTCGGGGCGCGGCGCTGCCGGGAGCTGGGGATGCAGAACGCGGGAGGGCTTCTCTGGGACATCTCTGAGCTGGGGACATCGCTGCTGTCCTGTGTGTGGGACACCCGCGCTGCAGCGCTGGAGGAACTGTGCCCTCAAAGCCTTGCTTTGTGACCGCTTTAGTTCTCCTCGCCCCCCGGTCAAATGTTAATATTGTCCCTTTTCCTCATTGATGGAATTAGAACGGTTTGGGTTTGGAAGGACCTTTTAAAGGCAATGTAGTCCAACCCCCCTGCAACCAGCAGGGATATCTTCAACTCGATCAGGCTCCTCAGAGCCCCATCTCACCTGACCTTGAATGTTTCCGGGAATGGAACATTCACCGCGCTCCGTGCCAGTGTTTCATCAACTTCACCGTAAAAAAAAAAAAACAAACTTTTTTTCTTTGTAGGTAATCTAAGTCAACCCTTTTTTAGTTTAAAACCTGCAGCACTCAGGTCATCCGGATATTAAACAAGTTGAGGGCGCTGTGATCCGAATTTCAGGATACTCAGTATGACAGCATGTGGATCCAGGTTCAATTCCTCATCACGGAGCTGGAGGGAGATTTGATCAAGAGCTGCCCTACCGTGCTGTGCTATGGCTGTGCATCTCACACATCCACAGATCCACAGATCCACCACGCTGCCCTTGGGCTACAGCTGAGCATCACTGACTGGCAGAGCCATTTCTATGGCTACCCTGGGCTGCTGTTCCTGCACTGCTTGGAGCTCCTCATCTCACCCGCTCAAAAACAGCTCAAGGTTTGCCTGCACATGCTGCAGGGACTGCTGCAAAGCCCCACTGTGGAATTTGTATCTGCTTCATAGATGATTAGAAGCTGCCCAGCTCAGCTTAGAACACGTGGGTGTACAGCCCCATTTACTTGCAGCCAGGGTAGAGTTTTACAAATGGCAAACTGAGGCATACGGAGGGCTGGCTCACACAGGAGTGGCCCTGCAGCAGGTTGGGTCTCCATCCAAGAGGAGCACTGGGGCAGAAGTCACCAAGGCCAGCAGCCGGTGGTGTGGGGGCACTGTGAATCAGCAGTCACCCTGTTGAAGAACAATAAGACAAACTTTTCTGCTCCTTGCCTGCTCAGATATTGTGTTTAACTGAAATTTCGTTGTGAAACACCATCTGAAGCACTTCAAGGTGGTGTTACTGTTATATGCTATTCCCAGCACAGGGCTGCAGAGTGAGATGGCTTTGTGTCAGCACACTGGTTTTTCAGCCCCATCCACAACCTTCTGCCTTGCCCAGAGGTCTGGCCTACAAGCAGCCACAAACCCATGATAAATATTCCACCGCAAGGTAGAGGCTGGAAGTGCTGAGTGCTACCAGCACCTCTGTCTGCTTAGCAGCACCTTGGCCAAAATGTGTTTTCCCTCTCTGAGAACTTTCCTGCTGGTGGACAAGGTGCTTCAACACAGGGCACCGGGAAAGGGCTTCTCTGGAATCAAGACAGAATATCTGTGCAAAATATGTAAAACATCCCATGTACAGTGAAACTGCAGTGGAGAAAACAAGGAGATATAAAAGACAGTTACAGCCCCTGAAAGAACAAGAACAAAGGAGGAACAGGGAAAGAGATTGTTCCAGTAATTGCCTCCCCCAGGTAAGGATGCTGAGCCTGAGCAACACTGCTGGCACAAAAAAAGAGTGCTGCTTTTTGATTCACTGTTCACCTAATTTTGCTGCTGCGGCAAATCACATGTAAAATAGTGCATTTCACTGCATAATCAAGATAAATAAGCCAGCTTTTTCATTAGGGGGTGTGTGTGCAGATGCATGCACTCTCTGCCCTATCACTACAGGATGGGAGACACCAAGAGCACCGAGTCAAGAATTAATTTGGATACACTAACTCCAGAGCACAGGCTCCCTGTCAGAAACCTGATTTGTGGGACCTGGGCCAGGCCACAGGTGTCCATCAGTGATTTGGCACACAGGACACTCATCCATGCCCGCTGCCCCCAGCAAGCACCTCTGGTCACTCTCTCTTTGACAGGGTCCCTAAAGAGCCATTGATGTGGCGTCAGGCGTCACATCTCTGCAGGGATAAGGTGCCCATGTTGTCCAGATCCACAGAGAAGCCATTCCCAGGTCTGGAACACCTCGTGTTTCCCTTAGCATGGGCCATTGGGTACACTGGGTGCAGCCTGCCAGGCTGATAAGGGGCTGCAGCACACAGCCATGAGGCTGTGTAGATAGGAGAGAGTTCCTGCATCCAGCACATGTAAAGCAAAGGAGAAACCTCCTGCTGTTTATCTTTACCTTAATTTGCATGTTCTTAAAATGCCTAATTAGTCGTGCTAGTTGATATACTGGCTCAGGCACTCCTATTTAATCCAGTCAGCAAACCCAGGCTTTGAAAATATTTGCCCTACATCTTCACACGATGCAACTTTCACTGGCGTCCTTTGGGGCTGGACCTGAAGCTGGACACGGATATCTCTGTGGCAGTCCTGCTGCATGGGCAGCTGCAGGGTTTGGGAGCACTCCTTTGTGGTCTCCATTAGGGAAAGCCAAGTGTTTGGATGTGAAAGGGGAGCAGCCCCCTGACCACAAAGTGGTGTGTGTTTTTTTTTGGCTAGTTCACCTAGAAGTACTCCTTCTGCAGACCAGCTGTGCTTTTGAGCAAAAACTTTATTGAATGCCAAAGTTCTTTTTGTACCATAGTATGTACTTTGTAATGCGTCTTATTATTTAGCTCCAATGGCTTTACTGAGTTTGAATTATAATAGAAGAACAAGATGTGTATAAAGTTTTTTAATATCAGTTTCTGATGTGGTTCCTCCACTTGCTATGTCCATCATGTAGCAAGCCACAGTACCCAAAACCTCTGAGTGTTTTAAAGCTAAAATGTTTGTTTACTCAACTGTAATGATGTCCCAGCCAGCAGCCTGTAAATCTGCACCACACTGAGGAACACAACTGTGGTGGAAAATTTTGGAAAGGGACTTGTAAAGTACTGATAGCGTCATCCACAGAGGGCTTTATGGACCAGCAATGTTCTCAAATTCCTTCAGCTCCTCGTGTGGGACTTGTGTTAATACAGGAGCACCTGGCTGAGGTGCCAACTCCTCTTGGGGCTGTTGTGTAGAGAAATGGGTATGATAAAGCTTTGGGTTTCCTGTAAGGGAAATTTCTGCTTTGCAGATGAGGAAAGAAGGAGCTCCCTAGGAGCTTTCCAATAAAATCTACAAAGGATTTTAAATATGCCTAACAAGGGATGGGGAAAGAAAAGAGTTAAATCTTGATGTCTCAGCTCAGTCTTTAGCCAGACAAAACTTTTCCTGAGCTCCTGGAGATTTTTGCCTTAGGAAAGCCCTGTGTCTGAGCTTCTTTCTTTCTCCATGAAGAGGCACCATGGTTGTTACACGTGGGTAGCCCACCATGCAGTGTGTTTTACATGCCACAGCTGCTGCAGCTCTGCTGGACTGTGAGCTGCTGTGAGGAAGCACTGATTTCCAGCCCTGCAGGCTCCTCAGTCAAGCTTACTGTCAGTCACATCTATCACACCTGAGCAGAGAGAGCTATGGGAGACAAGCCCTGGCTGCTGAAACACAGCAGCAGTTTGCTTTACTCCACACATTGGATACCTGAGCTTGAAGCTCCTGTGTATCCTTAATTCCAAATGCTGATGTTCAAAGCAGCAAGAACTTTGATTAAACACAAAACTGGCTAAATTTGCTTCCCAGTAAGCCCAACATTATGTGAGATGAACTACAGCTATGCTGACATCCCCAAGACCCGGTGCTTCTTCATGCCTCTGCTGCATGCAGCTGTTACGGAGCTCTCCAGGGAGCAGGAAATGGGTAGGGATTTGTTTATTTTTCAGCAAAATATGAAAAAGAGAAGCTCAAAGCAGCATTAATTACAAATTTTAGAGAAAAAGAGTGGAGCAGCCATCAAGCTCTTCCAGTTGCCACCATGTGTGAAGCCCTCAGTGTCCAACACACAACTGTCCCAGATGTTCCTCAGCTGTTTTCCTTTCCCAATGCCCCTGCATTATCCCACTGCCTGCCCTGGCATCGGGCTGCCCACCAGTGCTTGTTCACATCAGTGTACTGTGCTTGGAGGGGGCTGAGGGTTATAATGATGCCAGCAAACCTCGCAAACATTTTGTTGGAAGTATGACAGCCTGGAGAGAGACACAAGGAATGGCTGAGAGGAGGAGTGTTTCAAGGTTGCTTAAAGAATCACCAGCAAAGGCATCAGCAAAATCAGATTTAATATAAAAGCAACAGCACAGCGAAGTTTGCTGGAAAAGTTCACTCCATTACCTACTAGATGGCTAAAGCACAGAGGAAAAAAAAAAAGCAAACAAAAAATTCGATGTCAATCAAGCCAAACTGATATAAACCAAACATTATCTATGAGAAGGTTGGGCTGGGGAAGGGGAGACAAAAGGATAGGAGTAAGTAAGGATAAAAAGGAACACATCCTAAGGGCTCTTCAATTAACAGCATTTAAACTTAACAGCACTTAAACCTAACAGATTTGACTTATGTTATCAGTTAAGTCAAACAATATAGCAAAGGATTCATATAGGAATTACTATACCACAACAGTAACTTACCTACAGGCCTAACTTCCTTACAAATTTGAAGTGTTTAAGAATCCAGGAGAGCAGCATTCCCAGGACATTTGATGTAACATATGCACACTTGCATGCACACTGACATAAGGAGTCTGTACAAGATACCTGTAAGAAATTCCCTTCTAATTCAGTGAAATACTCACCTGGGATGCCTTTGGTGCCCTGCTGTGCCCAAAAGCCTGTCTGCTTTCTTCAAAGCTCATCTGCAGCATCAGCTGTTAACCCAGTAAGAGCTCTGTGATTTCTGCCCGCACACCTTGCCTCACTTTAACCCAGAACATTTACACCTCCTTGTATGGGTTTCTAGGTAACTGAAGACAATTTTGAAACTCTGCAAGAAATGACAGGAGGTAAGTTTGGGAAATAACAGGCTGCAGCTTCTCTGTAATGGCATTAAAAGAGTCAGAGGATACCGACACTCATCTCCTGTGCCACAGCTCCCTCAGTGGGGAATTTGCCTCACATTCTGGTTAGCTCTGTGGTATAAGGCTCTGAGGAGACCCCACTCCTGATGTTCTTCTGATTTCTGCCTGAAAGACACAGCACTAGCAAGAGATTTCTCCTATGAAGGTGTAAGAGCAGGCTGCTCCCATCTCTTCCCTTGATCTGTCAGAGAAAAACTGACTCTGTACTGACTTGGAAGAAAGAGGGGGATGTGAATGTGAGTAATAGGCATTTGCAAAGAGGCATGTGAAGAAACAGCTGGAAGACATTGCCTAAACTAGTTACCTTCAAACTGAAAAGAAAGGTCTCTGTTTACCATATGCAGATGACTTAGATCAGCACCTCAGACTGCAACAGGACCTCACAGAGAGCATCCATGAGCAGCATCCCTGCGACACAGACTCACCATCCCAGATGGAGAGCACAGGCCTCCCTGCTCGACCTCCCTGGGAAGTCACCAAGGATCCAGGGAGTTAACCCTGCTCCCCAAAATGTACCCTGTCCTTTTCTTTGGCTGCTCATCTTATTTGAAAAGGTGTGGTTTCACTTCCCTGGCACTTCTCCTGTGCCAGAGGAGTGTCAGCTTTCGTTGGCAGATGACTGGTTTCCTCACAGAGGGATGAAACTCTCCTGCCCTAATTCACTCTGCCAGTTTCAGCATGAGGGAAAATTCATCCCAGTCCTATAAGCTGCATTAGCCTGGATGTAAGCAGGCACCTTCGTGCAATTAAAGTTTGGAGCTTATTAAAGGCTCTGGGCTGATACCATAGATAATGGTAATTAACTGCTCTGGGACGAAACAGTGGTTTATTGCTGGCTGATTTCTCAATGTTTTCCCTAAGCATTCTGTAAAAAAATGGGCCTTGCCAAGGATGGAGGGGGCAGGAGGAGACAGAAAGCAGCTGAGTCTGCAACTTAGCACATGAGGGTCTTGGAAGTGCACCTGGAATTTAACAGGAGCTGGGCACGGGATTAGTGCATTTACCCGTTCTCAGACTGTTTTTGTGTGTCACAGGGTTTCTGTGGATGTGTATTTAAAGGCCACTCTTCCCCATGGGCAGGGTGCTGCAGCAATCATATTTTGATGCTTACTGGAAGTATGAAAAAATTGGGGTTTGATTGTGTCAGGGGGTACTGAAATTGCTGTCTCATTTTACTGGGTATGGCTCCAACCAAATCTGCCAAACTGCATTCTACAGAAGTTTTTCTGTATTAAAGGAGACTGAGCAACCACATCCTCATCACCTTTTGTGCAGACACCTTTTCCAGCCACTGATTTGCAGAGCTAAGGACCAGTCAATTTATCCAGTCCTGAGTCTAAAAATTGTTCTGTATCTCCATGAGATGGTCCACACATGGGACCACATCTTGTTCTTCTCCACAGAAAGGGGCAGGAACCTCTTCTCAAAGCCTCCAGCTTCCTTCTGCTCAGTTCCATACACGTGGGAGTCGCTTCCAAGGCACATCTGCTGTTGAAAGGAGTCGAGCAACTTGGAGGGAACAAACACTGGCAATCAGCTTTCGACCTGATTTTATACTGAATTTTCTAGTGAAAAAAAAGGACATTTGTAGTCTATCAGCATAGCACTGAACCACGTTAAATACGCCTCCATTTATCCTCGGTAAGACCAATACAGTTCCTTATTACTGGAACAATGGTATATTTTTATCACCCTTAATTATTAACTTATCTGGCTGTAATTTCTTCATTTATTAAAAGGATATTCTAGGTGGCTTTAACAGCTACACAACTCTTATATAACCAGCATCTTAAACTCTTTTTTTCCAGCCATTCTTTTCCCTTTTTTTCTGCTTTGCTCACAGCTTTTCTATTTTTCTTTGACATTGTTAAGTAAACCCAAAGGGCCAGGTCCTACAGTTCCACTAATATTTTTAGAGCATGGCCTGGAGTTTTATCAGGTTACATCATCTGAGAGTGGGCCCATGAAATTTTTAAAACATTGAAATAAATGAAAGCAGACAGGTGACAGAGTGACAGGACCAGACAGAGAGAATGGCCACAACCAAGGCACTGCAAGCCTTAGCTTTATTTGGATACTGGGAGGTTAAATACACAGGCAGGTTTGCTGAAAATGGGTGAAAAATTTGGTCTGTACAGAAAAACAACTTGTAGTGTTTTCCTCCAGCGACACTGGCAAGCCTTCACCACCACTGAATGATTCCTGGGTGTTCCCACAGCATTTGCCACTCCAAGCAAGAAGATTCCAGAAGAAAGTGATGGGAGAGGGTACCCTGCAGTCGCTCCCCACCAGCTGTGGTTCACAACTGCCTTCACGACAAAGTTCACCCTGAGCATCCTGGAAGCCACTGGCACTTGTGTCCATTTTGCCAGCAGTCTGAAATAATGCATTTATTGCCTTTCAGTGACTGCAGCTTGTTTCTGATGCCCAGCACAGTCAGTGTCCCCAGGATCTCACTGATAGAAGGAGACAGGGGAGCATCACAGTTTCTCCACCCACTTCTCCTCACTCTCAGGGGTATAAAGCCAACTGGTGGTTGCCATGAGCTTGCTGTCCCCCACTGCTTGCCCAGAGGAGCATGGCCTCCCTCAGCCTGCAGTTTGAGTGCTGGAACCCCAAGTTCTTCAGTAACCAGCTCTCCACACCCGTTATCGTGCCACAGTCATTTCATTTCTGCCACAGAGAACACTACCCTGGTGACAATGAAGGGAGGGCTGAAATCCTTTCCCAGTCTGGCTCTCTGTTTTGACAAGTGATTCTTTTCATAAATCCCAGACAGGGTATCCTTTCAGAGGCAGTTGTAAAGCTGGATTTAACGCACATCACAGAGAATACGCGAAAGCTCTCGTATGTTCTGCAGCACTGGGGGATTTTTTTGGTGGCTCTTTGAACATGCTGACCAGCAGCTGACCTTGCCTCCTGATGCAGAGCACAGCCACTGAAGGATAGGACACACTCTGCCATCGTCAGTATTCCAAATTTCACTTCACACCCTGTATCTGCCTCCCCCCCAGGTGGGGATGGGTGCCACAGCCACCTACAACAGCTCATCGCTGGAGGAGTGGGGCGTTGTGACATGACTGGGATCAGAGCACAAGGGACACAGCCCAGGTATCCTTGATTCCTGCAGCACCAGTTATTCCTTCTCTTGGTGAAGCCCTTCCCAGTGTGATCAGGGTGACTGCAGCTTTGAGAGGACAGAGGAAGGCAAGGAAAAAAGAGCAAAGTCACCCCAAGGACTCAGTGTACTGGACCAACCCACATGGAGAGCTTTCCCCACCACGGATGTTAAAGTCCTTCCACGTTAGGTCTACCTACACCTAAAACAGCCTCACCAATCTAACCTTGCCTAAGTCTTCAGTTGGTGTTTCACTTCCCCTGAGAGCTATCTGGAAGTTTCTAAAGTAACTAAAAAATGCATTTTCCCTTTTTAACCCCTTTCCTAAGGGCCACCCTAGCTACAGCTGCTGTACCAAACCCTCTGCCCTCCTCTTCTTCAAGCCACCACACACCTCTACTCCCACACACAAAACACTTGTGAAACCTGAGAAATAGGACCAAATAGATATCCCACTGATAAATACCTTTCAAAAAAAGCCATCTTTAAGCTGGTCAGTTGAGCAACATCAGGTAAACACAGGGACACTACATTCCCCTACAGGCTTTTCCTTCAGGGAAACCAAACATACATTAGATTTCTCAGCAGAGGGAGCTTCTCACAAGCAGTTTGAGCACCACCTCCCTCCAACCCTCTGGAAAACTCCTGTTCCAAACAGCACCAGCTTTGCACCAAACCAACGTGCAGGAAAACTGAAGGCAGGTGACTCCTGAACCAAACTAACCATTGGATGGCTTGTTTATGGATTTAAACAGGCTTTCAGTCTTCCCAAAATTCTTTATGAGTTTTTATAACTATTCCTATTAAATGTCTGTCCTTTTAACATGCTGGTACTGCTCAGCAGCAGCTCTGTGGCAGTCAGTACCAGGGCTGTGAGAGTGTGCATGAAAAAATGGGCTTTTTAATGCTTTTCAATGCCTTCCTTTGGTGGCACTGAAGGCCTCTTGATATTTTTCTTATGGAGACAGAACTTTTCAGCTTACTTTTGTGTGCAGCTCAAATGCTCTGTATGTTATGGCCATGCAGTATGGCCAGCAGTATCAGGGTAGTGACTGTCCCCTGTGTTTGGTGCTGATGAAGCATTTCTGGGCTTCTCATGACAAGAAAGACATTGAGGGGCTGAGATGTGTTCAGAGAAGGGCAGCAGAGATGGGAAAAGGTCTGGAGCACAAGTCTGAGGTTGAGGGAGTGGGAGGGGGGGCTCAGCCTGGAGAAAAGGAGGTTCAGAAGGGACCTTCTCAGTCTCTACAACTCCCTGAAATGAGGTTGGAGCCAGATGGGGGTTGGGGTCTTCTCCTAGGGAACAAGGGGCAGGACAAGAAGAAGCAGCCTCAAGCTGTGCTGGGGAGGTCTGGATTGCATATCAGGAATAATTTCTTCACATTGAGGGTCATCAAACACGGGAACAGATTGGCCAGGGTAGTGGTGGAATTATCAGCCCTAGAGGGGTTTAAAATCTTTTGTGGAGGTGGCATTTGGGGTGGTGGCCTTGTCAGTGTTGGGGGAACAGCTGGATTTGATGATCTTATGCAGCTTTTCCAGCCTAAACCATTCTTTGATTCCATGACTCTGTGTCCCTTTTCCCTGTCTCCTTGGACAAACAGGTGCATCTTTTATCCCAAAGACTTTGCATGGTTACCACCATGCCCTGCTGGCAAGGAACAGAGTCCTGTGCAGGGCTGTCAGGGCTGTCTGGGATGATGGATGTCACCTCCCCACCAAGAGGATGGAGAGCTCTGGCATGGTCAGTGCCAGGTTCCTGCTCTGCTCCCAGCACAAGCGTGCGTGGGGTGAGCTCCACCAGGGAGTTGATCCATGAAGGAAAAAAGAAAACAAAACCAAAACTGGTTTAAAAAGAAAATGTTTAATTCTTCAGTCAGATCAGTCCTCCAACCTGTTTTACTGAGTGACAGCAGAAGCACTTGTACTATGCCCAGAACAGCATGAGTGGGTGGATGGGATGGCAGGAGAGAGAGGGAGGGAGGGAGGAGAAGAAGGGAAAAGGACTGCTTTTTTAAGAAGTACTAACAGCTTAAACACACTTAAAATGTTAATTTAATTGAAGAAACCAAGGATTTTAGTCTCAGCAAGCTACCAAGGGAACCTTACCTCTTCCAAACAGATTTGCAGATGATGTTTTCCTAAGCCTACATAGATCATTGGATGATGTTTTGCTCAAATGACTAGAATAACCAGAATTGAAAACCAGAAGCATTTCTAATATCTGTCTCCCCTTCCCTCATCCCCTTATTGTTCCTGTGTTTTCTACGCCTGGCATCAGTAGCTACACAAGCAATTTGACCATAACCTGAACAGTGGTTTACTGCTCTGCTTTAAAGTAGTTTCACATCACAGTATTTGAGCTCACCTACCCCCTTCTTGTTGCCTAGGGCCTTTCAAAAACAAGAGCAAAACATGACAAACATTATAAGCATTTCTAATGATTCTTCATAAAAACAATTTCAAAGTAGTATTTACACTGAAGGCATAAATATCCCCTTATGAATAAATGATGCTGTTATTCAATAAGCCCAGTGCTTGATCACATTCAGATCAGGAATAATCATTTAGGTCCTTCAGAGAGGTTAAAATAGCCTCTTTTTGGGCATGGGAACCTTCATTGCATGAATAATTTCCATCAGCAGATGAACTGATAAATAAAAGCAGATAACATCAATCAGCTCAGATGTAAGAGGAGCTAGTGAGCAGACTAGGCACAAGTACAACAAATATAATTGACTATAAATAAATTTAGTCTGGAAATTAGGAGACCCTTTCCAAATATGAGAGCTGTGAAATCTGTCTAGTCCTTCAATAAAGGCAGTAGGATAAAACCCACAAAAGTTAGTGGGGGTTTTCCCATATAATTCCATCTCTGGAATTGTTCCAGGCCAGGTTGCACGGGGAGCAACTGTTCTAAGGGACGGTGGCTCTGCCCATGGCCAAAGGGCTGGGACTAGGTGATCTTTAAGGTACTTCCAACCCGAATTATTCTGTGAATGATCATGAAATCATGAAGTGGGCTTCAAAACAAAGCCTTCCATTTTGTCTGAAGATGGCTGAAAGGTGTGGCTGGCCTGTCACAGCTGAGCTCTGAACCTTGATCCCTCCCTGTCTGGAGTTTCCATCTCCCAGCTATCAATCATCTAAAGGACAAGGTCAGTATTTCTCCTGCTGGCAAAGAGGAGTCACCACCTGACACGTGTGTTACATCACCACCGCTGTGTTCTCACGGAATACCTTGATTCCATGCTCCTCTCTGAACCCAGCGGTGCCATGCCAAAGTCTCTGCCATTCCAGGATCCCTGACAGCACTGGCTGTGCCAGGACTTCCTGGGGCTGTCATTGGACCTCTGTCACTGTCCTCTCATGCAGCACTTCCCTTGAGGGATTTTAACTTCAAAGAACAAAGCCTCCTCTTTCTCACAGACTTTATTTATCTTCTGTCACATGGTTCCATCATGGATAGGAATTTTCTGCCAGGGTTTCAGAGAGCAAGCCATGTTTTGGACAGAATTGCCACCTTCTTCATTCTAGAAATGAAAATGAGAGGAATGTCGGATTTGTCTTTACAAACAAGCTGTGGATCTGCTGGTAGGTAAGACTAGCACTGATATATAAATAAAGCAAAAAATACTCCTCTCTCTCCTTTTGCACACAAACCTCTGGTGTTTGTGGATTAATTTTCCTGACAGAATTTCATGGCACTTGACTTTCTGTCGAAGACACCTGCACTGCTGGGTGCTCTGGATGCACAAGTGAGGGACGCACCGGTGAAGGATGCACAGGTGAGGGATGCAGAGGTGAGGGATGCAGAGGTGAGGGATGCACAGGTGTTCTGCTCCAGACCCCAACCTAAAGGCACCAGGGTGCACCCCTTGCCCAGAGGACACTGGCCACCACTGCACCACCAAGGGCCAGTCCCTCACCTCTGCCTCAGCCCTTGCCCTCTGTCCTGTATCCCACTCAGCCCGTGCCTCAGGACCACTGCCCAGCCCTGCCCAAGGGTCTCAGCCCTGTCCCTATCCCCATTCCCGGCCCTGTCCCTGTGCCCATTTCCAGCCCTGTCCCGGGCTCTCAGCCCTGTCACGGTGCCCATTCCCGGCCCTGTCCTGGGCTCTCAGCCCTGTCCCGGTGCCCATTCCCGGCCCTGTCCCGGGCTCTCAGCCCTGTCCCTATTCCCATTCCCGGCCCTGTCCCGGGCTCTCAGCCCTGTCCCTATCCCCATTCCCGGCCCTGTCCTGGGCTCTCAGCCCTGTCCCGGTGCCCATTCCCGGCCCTGTCCCGGGCTCTCAGCCCTGTCCCGGTGCCCATTCCCGGCCCTGTCCCGGGCTCTCAGCCCTGTCCCGGTGCCCATTCCCGGCCCTGTCCCGGGCTCTCAGCCCTGTCCCGGTGCCCATTCCCGGCCCTGTCCCGGGCTCTCAGCCCTGTCCCGGTGCCCATTCCCGGCCCTGTCCCGGGCTCTCAGCCCTGTCCCGGTGCCCATTCCCGGCCCTGTCCCGGGCTCTCAGCCCTGTCACGGTGCCCATTCCCGGCCCTGTCCTGGGCTCTCAGCCCTGTCCCGGTGCCCATTCCCGGCCCTGTCCCGGGCTCTCAGCCCTGTCCCTATTCCCATTCCCGGCCCTGTCCCGGGCTCTCAGCCCTGTCCCTATCCCCATTCCCGGCCCTGTCCTGGGCTCTCAGCCCTGTCCCGGTGCCCATTCCCGGCCCTGTCCCGGGCTCTCAGCCCTGTCCCGGTGCCCATTCCCGGCCCTGTCCCGGGCTCTCAGCCCTGTCCCCAGTCGGTGACACCCCCGCCCCGGGAGGGGCCCGGTGGCCGCGGCGATGAGGGGGAGCGCGGGGCCGGCCGCGCGCAGCCAATGGGCGCCCTCAGCGCCTGGTCCGATCTCCGCGGAGCTCTCCCATTGGCCGTCGCCCTCCCCTCGCCTCACGCCTCGGCCAATGGCGGCGGGGGGGCGTGGCCCGAGCGGCGAGCGCGCGAGCGGCGGGCGCGGCATGGCGGGGTCCCATAAGGGAGCGCGGCCGTGATGGAGCGCGAGCGGGCGGTGGGCGTCATGTCGGCGCTGTGGTCGGTGGGCGCGGGGCTGCTGCTCCTGCTGCTGTGGGTGCGGCACCGCGGGCTGGAGGCCGTGCTGGTGCACCACCGCTGGGTCTTCGTCTGCTTCTTCCTCCTGCCGCTCTCCATCCTCTTCGACATCTACTACCAGCTGCGCGCGTGGGCCGTGTGGCGCCTCCACAGCGCCCCGCGGCAGCACGCCCAGCGCGTCCGGCACATCCAGGAGCAGGTGAGGCGTCACCGGGCCGCGGGACCCCCGCGGGTACCACGGCTTGGTCAGGGGACAGCGTGTCCTTGTCCCGCTCTCTGTCGTCTGTCCATCCCCGTCCTTCCCCCCTCCCGCCATTCCGCACCCGGAATGGGCAAAGTCCAGCTCGAACGGGGAAAAGCAAAGTTTCAGGAGGTGCTCCATGGGTGGATTAAACTTCTGCTCCACCCAGAAATGCAGGTGTCTGTAGTGATTCTGTGCCCTCTGGTATTTGTGGTAGTTTTGTCACGTCTGCTTCTCTTTGCTGCCTTGTCACATCGCAGGTACAGGTGGATGTTAATGTTCTCGCAGGGGCTGGGGTTGTTCATTGGTTTTTTTTTTTTTTACCAGCTGTAGTAGCAACTCAGCTTTGAAGATGCAAATGTTTGTTCTCTACGTGTTAACCATTGTGGCTTTGCAGAATTCAGAGGTCATATGTATGGCTTGCACATTTTCCTTATCAACTTTTTGTAGAATCCTAGGAAGCTTTGGATTGGAAGGGACCTTAAAAATCATCTCATCCCAACCTGACATCTTCCACTAGACCAGGTTGCTCAAGGTTGCTCCTGCTAGACCATGTTTTCTCTCTTTGCCTGGTCATTTGCAGGCTCAGGCTACTTTTTGTGTGTTTTGGATTAAAACTAAGATTATAACACTGATAATACCTCCCTGAGAGGAGGGTTTTTTTAACTCTCTGCTAGTGTCTTGTTAGCTTTCTGAATCCTTCCCCCAAAAGAAAACCCCAGAGCTACAGGATATTAGAAATGTGTCTTCCACATAACTAAACCACTTTGGTCGTCCTTCATTTAGAAATTTGGAGGTCTGCAAAGAGACTTCCAAAGCATCCCTGCTCTGACAGTTGTTGGCTCTTGCAGGTCCGGGAATGGAAGAAGGAAGGCAGCAAGAGATACATGTGCACAGGCAGGCCTGGCTGGCTGACTGTGTCACTCCGTGTTGGGAAGTACAAGAAGACTCACAAGAACATCATGATCAATTTAATGGATGTTCTGGAAGTAGATAGTGAAAGACAGGTAACAAATTCCACCACAAAATCCACCACTGTAATTGATTTTACAGTTTTCTTTACAATACTCAGAGCTGGAGGGATTAGATTCCACAAAGAACAAAACTTTGTAGCAGATCTACCAAATTTCAAGGCTTTGCAATGTGTGCTTGGATTGTTCTATCTGAAAAACCCAGCATATGGAATTGCTTGGCTTTTATGTGCTGAAGTCTAAAAGACCAGATTGATTTATGGGTTTGGGCACTGAGCAACAAGATGTTGAGGCAGAGGAGGAATCACTAAACAATTCCCACTATTTTTAGTAGCTCTCTCAGGAAAGTGAGTCTCTTGAGTTCTGATAACAGATGGAAGTGTATCCAGTTAGCCATGTTTTGTCATCATTAACGCTGAACTCTTAATTTATGTTTGTTGAGAACTTGGGGGTGGTTTTTTGGTTTTTTTTGTTTTGTTTTTGTTTTTGGTTTCTTTTTTTTTTTTTTTTTTTTTTTTTTGCTTTTTAGGTCGTTCGTGTGGAGCCTTTGGTGTCCATGGGCCAGCTGACTGCACACCTGAATCCCATGGGCTGGACTATTCCTGTGGTGCCAGAGCTTGATGATCTCACAGTAGGTAAGGGTCACTGATGACAGGAGACTCACTGATTTTGCTGCACTTTCATTAGGCTTTTTTTATGCAGTAAAACAGTGCATTGTTGTAAAGGTTCTAGAAATACTCTGTTGAACCTTATGTTCTTTGTGGCATTTATGTTAGAAGCACTTCCTTTTTTTTTAAATAGTCTTAAAAGAGCCTATAAAGTGGGGGTTTGCTCTCATAAATCACCTACATTTTGGAGTGTTTCATTTGATTTGTTGTGTGCTCTCTTGATAAGGTGGCCTCATCATGGGAACTGGCATTGAGTCTTCATCCCATATCTATGGACTTTTTCAGCACACCTGTGTGGCCTATGAACTTGTTCTTGCTGATGGAAGCCTTGTGAGATGTTCACCAGTAAGACAAAATGTTACTTTGCTATCATTTACAATGTCATTGACAGTTATTGGTGTGGATATATGATTTAGTATGACGTACTTTTTGCAGACTGAAAACTCAGACCTATTTTATGCAGTGCCTTGGTCTTGTGGTACTCTGGGTTTCCTGGTTGCAGCAGAAATAAAAATGATTCCTGCCAAGAAATATGTCAAAATACATTACGAGCCAGTAAGAGGACTGCAGAAGATTTGTGAGAAGTTCACTGAAGAGTCTAAGAAAAAGGAGAATAGTTTTGTGGAAGGACTTTTGTATTCCTTGGATGAAGCAGTCATCATGACAGGAGTCTTGACTGATGAAGCTGAGCAAAGCAAGGTAACTGAAGGGAAGTTACTCACAATGAAAAAAAACCACTCCCAAAGTCTAACTGAAGCTGTACTAGGATAAAACCATTATAAAATTGAAGTGATCTCTTAACATAGGATTAAAATTTGGATCAGTCCATCAGAATGTTTTAAAGTATAACGCTTTTCCTACTTTACAGAGTCTGTTCTCTAAATCTCTTTCACTGATGAGAAATGACCCACTGATTTCATTGTTCTAGCAAATAATTCAGTCTACAGCCTCTTCACTGCAGTACCTGAGGAGGAAGAGAAGGATCTTTTCTCAGACTGAACAATGCTGTTTGAACTGCAGTTATTCAGAGTAACTCTCTTCCCAGCAAGCTTTTAATTCTGTTAATATTAATAAAAACACACCAGGGGCATGCACAACAGGAGGGTCATGCTAAGTGTTCATGTAACCCTCCACCTGGATGTTTCCTCTCTGCCATGTGAGATTTTGGATTAATGGTGGGTTTAGAAATTGGCGTCTTAGGAATTCAGTTCTGTCACATTCATGGACTCTTAAATAGCTTGTCAGTGGCAAGCCTTACTTAAACCCTAATGACAAGAAAGGTGAGAAGGAGCCTTGCAGGTGGTGGAGTGAAGGCTCCCTAGATGTTTTGTGACAGTCTTCCCCAGTGGGTGTGATACAGATTCCTCCCAGGAAAGGAATTTGGGGACATACTCTGTTGTCTAGCAGGGTGTAACTGTTACCTAATGAATATATGTTTTCTTGTAGATAAACAGAATTGGCAACTACTACAAGCCGTGGTTCTTCAAGCATGTGGAGAAGTATTTGAAAGCTGACAGGACTGGAGTAGAATACATTCCTTCCAGACATTATTACCACAGACATACTCGCAGCATCTTCTGGGAGCTCCAAGTAAGACCAGTTCCAAAATTCAAATATATCTGCAGGAAGGTACTCTGCCCTTCCACAGTGTAGGCACAGTGTACCTTCTTCCCCTTGGCAGCAACTTCTGTCATCCATGGCAGAAAAAAACATCTGAGTTTATGGCAAATTTGCGAGTCCTGCATTTGGGTACAGCAAATCCAAGGACACTTCTTCACATACAAGGCATTGTACCAGAAACTCTTAATTTTTGGTTTAGTGCTTTTCTGAATTTAGACCTTAAGTGTGTATTTCAGCATTAAATTTTTTCTACTTAAGTGATTTTTCAAATTCAGATGGTGGGAAAAACAAGAATGTGAAATTCTGGCTGAAAAACTCCCCCACATAAAGTAATTGTCATCAGGTCATTACTTAGAATTTCATGCATGTGTTTGTTGTGTGTGCTTATGTAAAGCTTTATTTGCCATTCTGAAATACTCCTGTTACTACATTTTGAATTTCTAGAGTGAGGTACCAGATCATTTCAGCTCCTGCAGAAGGTAAACAGCTGTGTAGGTGGTAATTAAAATGTTACAGATTTAAAATGTGTTTGAGAAATTTGGTTATTCTTGCAAAACTTCTGGAAGGTTAGCTCCTTTGGCACTCCTCCCTTGGTTATTGCAAGATAATAGCCTCTGTATTTTATTCTCTGAAATTATTTGGGGCTGGCTATGTTGTGATTCATATAACTGAAAATCAGTGGTAACCAGGGGAGGCTTGGGGCAGGGCTCTGTGGCCAAATGCAGTCCAGGCCCCTCTATTCTGCTAATTTGTATTTTAGTACTACAGCAAAGTATCAACAATTAAATTTATTGACAATCTGACTTAATATTTCCCTGAGGACTCTGAAATGTTCTTTTGGTCCACTTACATATTCTTCAGTCAAACTCTTTTTCTTTCCTTTTTGAAGGATATCATTCCTTTTGGCAATAACCCTGTGTTCCGTTACCTCTTTGGCTGGATGGTCCCCCCAAAAATCTCTCTGTTAAAACTCACCCAAGGAGAAGCCATTCGGAAGCTGTACGAGCAACACCACGTTGTGCAGGACATGTTGGTGCCAATGAGGAGCCTTGAAAAATCAATCCAGACCTTCCATGTTGACCTTAATGTAAGAACACATCTCCTTAGCACGCAGCAAATCTTGGGTTGTTTGTGATAAGAACTGTGACTGTTGATCTTAAGACGTTGTGTCCTGGGGAGTGCTGTGCTTTGTGAGTCCGTGATGCAAGGCTGCAGCAGAAATAAACATAGCTTCCTGAACAAGAGAAAAATTAAAGATTCACGCTTTGGTAGAAGCCAACACTTCGAAAAGATTTTATCACTTACTAAAATTTGAATGGATCTCCACCTAAAATGATCGGTGGTCTTACTAAACACCAACTGTGGAGCTTCACTTCCCTTTCTTGCTTTTATTTCTGAATTTATTTTAGTTAGTGTAGAATTTCAATTTTGATAACTTCCATTTTGGACTGTCCTGAAAAAGAAAACACTTCCTTGTCTTTTTGCTCAGAATGTTTATTCAGTTGTTATCTGAGATCAGTTTGTGGGTTTGTTTTTTGCATTTTTTTTTCCGTTCAATTTCAAGTCTTTAAGGGGAGGAGATGTAATTCTAGGAGGACATTTTCAATCTATTTGTATTATGGTCATTAGAAAGTCCAGCTAAAAACAGCACCAGGACAGCTGGGAAGGAAGAGCTTGAAAGCAAGGGTTTCAGTCTTAGACTGGGACGAAGTTCTCTTAACTCTTCATTTTGCCACATTTTAAAAGGATAATTGTGTTTTAAAAAAAGTGATCAAGTGTTTTCCTGCCCCTGCAGGTGTACCCTATTTGGTTATGTCCTTTCATATTGCCCAACAATCCTGGCATGGTCCATCCCAAAGGGAATGAAACCGAACTCTACGTGGATATAGGAGCTTATGGAGAGCCCAAAAGCAAACAATTTGAAGCCAGGGCCTCAATGAGGCAAATGGAAAAGTTTGTAAGAAGTGTGCACGGGTAAGGACCCCACTCCTCAGAACAGTGATCATGTCATGTAATTCACACCTATGTGGTTTAATCAGTTATTTATCCCACAGAACTTTAATGTTCAGTATTGCATTAATTTAGCCACCTCAATAATTGATAACTAATTTAAATGTCTAATTTTGCTGAGTTTTAAATATGATTTCATTTTATTTGCTTGCAAAACCAACCAAATGGAAGGACACACTGGCTGAAGTTCTCATGGTGTAGTTGGGAACTGGGTGACTTCAAGTCACCTTTCAGCTCCAGGCTGCTGAGGGAGTAAAGTCTGCTGCTGCAAAATACATCCTTGGAATACATCATTCAGGAATCCCGAAAGTTTGGACAGCTTCCCTGCCTGCCCTTGGGACTGCTCTCCCTGCAGTCCTTGCAGCATCATGGAGTGGCTCAGCCCTGTCCTTGCAGCAGGATGCCCTTGCCCAGGGGGCCAGCCTTGGGCTGTCCCTGCAGTCAGTCCCTGTGTGCTGGTGACATTCTTTCCTCCCTCAAAACTTGTGCTCCAGAGCTTCCTTTTCCCTGCCTGGGTTCTTATTACACAGGACCACAGTGGGTGTGAGCCATGTGCCCACCATCTGTCACAGACTCGAGCCAGCCTAATTTGCTGGAGTGGTGTCAGTGGAGAAGCAGCCACAGGCTGGTTTCTCAGGAACAAAAAGCAACTACATGGTATTTTTACACCATCAGGATAATTTATCCCCATTTCTATTTTGACCTACTTCTCAGTCTAACAGTGATCATGTCCCATGTGGCTGAGCAATAATGGCAAGGCTGCTTCGAGATGATTTGGGGACTGCAAATGACTTTGAGCTGCATGAAGTGATTTGCCAGAGAACAAAGCAACCCAAAGTTAATTTTAAGCGCTTTTTTTCATTAACTTGAAATTAAGATTTTAATTTAAAAGCTCTTTACTGACAAAGTTTGGTCTGTATTCTACCTGTCACTGGGAAATGAACAATGGATTAATGCTTAATCTTCCAGTTTTGTAACCACACAAAACAATAGTGCTTTTATGTTAGGTTGTGGTTTGCTGCTGTACTCTGATGGTAGCTGCAGCTTGGAGAGTACAGGATGGAAGTGAGGAAGAGTCCACAGCTGATGAAGGATTTCATTTGTAATTGGACCTTTGTTACACCATACTTTGTTTATGCTATGAATTTATCTTCTTGGCTTGGTCTCATTTGGTGGTGTCTTGCCTTCCTAGTTCCATTCTCAGTGTCCACAGAAATTAACAAGTCAAAGGATGTATTGTTAAATCTCTCTTGAATGGATATTGTAATGCAAGCAAATATGAGATTCTATGACTGCACCTACATGGATCCTAAGAAAATAGGCAGAAAAAATATTAAATCCACAAAACATAATTGGCTTAATGTCCCAGGATAATCCTTGTGAGCCATTGTATCTGCTTGTTTTTAAAAAGCATTGTTGATTTTTTTTTTTATGAGTATTTGCTATTCATGGCTTGCACTGATTTTTTTTTTTTAATGTTCTGTATTAAATCTTGTGGCTCAATTAATACTGAATCTCTCTCCTCTTTTTCCCTTCTCTCCAGTTTCCAGATGCTGTATGCAGATTGTTACATGACCCGTGAGGAGTTCTGGGATATGTTTGATGGCTCATTGTACCACAAGCTGAGGGAGGAGATGAATTGCAAGGATGCCTTTCCAGAAGTGTATGACAAAATCTGCAAAGCTGCAAGGCACTGAGCCTGGCTGAGCTCACCAAGCAATCAGGGAAAGAGGAATTTACCTATAGCTAGTCAGTATATCCTTAAAAAAAAAAGCTTTATTGCTCTCCAAATAAGCTCATTCTTATTGGTGTTTAAAGATATGAATTCCTGCTTTACACATTTATGTTTAGTATTTCTTCATATGTTTTAAATCCAATTTTCCAAACTCAGAGTGATTGTTTTTAAGAAATCTGAAGTGCTAGCCATTGTATCTAATGTAGTGACATAGGTGAGTTCACCTATTTCCAAGCAGGAGAAAAATAATGGGAATGGATGAAGACACTGGAGTTACACCAGCTGTGTACCACAGCTGTATTTAACATAACTTCTGAAAACAGGAGGGAGGGCTCAGAAATAGGTGCCAAAGCTGAACACATTGTCTAATTAATTGTGTTGTTAAAAACATTTGCCTCCAGTCAGTATCCTGGAGCAGCTCTGCAGTGGCTCATCCACACTCCATCATCCTCCAGCTGTGTGATGGTGGTGCTGGGCTGCTCACATTGTCCTGCACAGCAGCTGAGCTCCCCAGGTGTGGCTTCTGCTGGAAAACTGAGCATTGAGGTGTGAAGAAGATGCTTTTTACTTGTGCCTATCAGATTTGTACTTATTTTGATTATGATGTGCGAATGGATGTAGGTTTTTAGGTGTTTTGTAGTTGGCCAACAGTGCATTGTTTTGTTTTATTTTGCCCCAAAGTATCAATGTTCTGGCTTTGTAGACCACTGAAAAAAAATTGCTGCTATTTCACATAGCCAAATTTTAATTTCTTTGTGGGTCAGTTTATTTGGGTTTCTTTTGGGTTTGTGTTTCTTGGGGTTTTTTGGTTGTGGCTTAATTTTAGTGCCTTATAAGTACTCAGTTGGAGGAAGGTATGGCTTATCTCAGACTGTTCTGTCCTGGCCTGTAGGAGAAGGAAGTTCAAGGCTGTGTTTATAGGAGGTTTGTTAAAGCAGGTGGCTATGGATAAGAACTCTCAATGTGAAATTTGATACAGGCTTTGGTTCTGACTCGAGTGACACTTTTGCTTTTCATTTTAGCTGGGTTAGGTTGATAGGCTTTGTAAAAGGACTGTTTCAGTCACCTGGAGAGGAAATAACAGCAAGTACTGCTAGTTCCCTCTTCTGCTGCTCGCAGGTGAAAATGGCACAGTCATGGACTTGATACAGTTGAGTGTAGAAGTGTGGAAATGTTTTGACCCTGTAGCCAGAAGCAGGGTTCCAAACCAAGCCTGTGTCTTGTCCAGGCAGTACTGAAAATTGTTACTTGAAACCTCATTGAGCCTGAGGGAAAAGAAAGTCATTTTCTTGAGGCTTGTGTAGGGGGTAACACAGAGAACTTCTCAGACAGTTACCAGTGGGAGGTGTAATTTTATTATGCGTGCTAAACCAATGATTTTATTTATTGATAGATGGATGTTTAAGGTCCAGATGAAACCAATGATAAAGCAGTAGCAGGAATAAGCTTGGGCTATAACTCAGTGATGCACACTGTTTGTAAGTAAGGTACCCCCTCAAATCCTGCTCAGGGGCAGCATTCCATGGGGAGACACAGCCAGTGCAGAGTGTCCTCAGTGCTGCCCGAGCCCTGGAGCTGTGTCAGTGATCCAGGAGTGCCTGCCACGCCTCCTGGCTGCACCAGGGGTACACAGGAAGGCAAGTGTTGATTCTCAGGGTGTGACCTGCCTTCCTGCCCCTACGAGGGAATTGTCTCTGGGGTGAAGCTACAATTTAGCCCAGTGCTTGTATGATAGTCTGCGCAGAGCAAGAATGGTTTGGTTAGCTTTGAAAGGGCAATGTTAAAACAGCTAGAGGATATGCAAATACTTCTACTTAGGCTGTGTTTCACTTATGTACTGATGATCTTTAGGTATGCACTGTGTTTGTTTTTTCACTCCTTAATTTATTGGCAAACTTTGTATGCCGTGATTGGGTACTGCAGTGTATCAGTCACACACATCATTGCTGTTGCTCTTTGGTTTTTGGTTGTATGGGCTGTTGAAAATAAAAGCTCTGGCCAGCATACTGTTCCAAGGGGTGTCTTGTCATGAGTGACTGCTTGCTTTTCACCAGCTCTTTATCATTTCTCTTGTGCTTCTTGTGTCAGTTCCACATGGCCAGTGATTACTGAGGAAAGTCTGGGTAAGAGACCCAAGGCATTGTGAGGGAGGTGGTGGGAGGTGATATTTGTAGGAATGTCTTTGAAGTCTGTAAGCCTTCATTTATCCTTGCCCCAAGACACACCTGCAATAAAAGAAACACCTCATTGCTGAGCCTTTAACCCTTCAGTTATGCCCCGCTCACTCCACACAGCTTCATTATGCCAATTGTCCCATTTTTTTACACACACGCAATCACTTCATTCTTTCCCTGTGACATTTTGTCCAAGGAGGACAAACTCCCATTTTGCATTTAGCTGCTACCCATTGGCAGTGGGTAGTTCATTCTTCTCATTTCATGCTAATAAATCTAATCTCTGCCTTGAATGAGCAGCCAAAAGTGCCAGTGAGGATTCAGTGCACTCTATCTCCTTGACAAATGCCTTCCTGGCAGCTCTGTAGGCTCAGGGGCAAGTGTTCTGCCCCTCCCTGCTCACAACTGGTACACCTTCTCCCAGGGTGTACACTGCTGTTTTCCCAGCGAGAAAGCCAGGCTGCCAAGTGCCTCAGCCCTGCTGAAGCTGCAGTTCAGGTGCCAAAGCCCTTCGGTATCTTTAATCACAATAGTAATAGCTTAGGGTGTATTTCACAACCCTCCTTTGTTGCCCCGGGAGCATTTCTATACCCTCCCTCACCCACATCACTGCTCAGGCATTTCCCTTCAGAGACCTCCCAGCCATTTCCCTTTAGAGCCCTCCTCCTTTGGAACAATAGCCAGGATTTCCTTACATCGCTGCAGTTTTACCTGTGTTCCATTATTTCCCCCCACCAAATGATAATTGCAGATTAATTAGCATACTTAATCAGGCACAACTAACATGTAATTGCACCTAGATTTAATTATTCCTGTCTGGTCTAAACACTTGTACAAGACCTGATAAGCTTAACTCCAGGAGAACCAATGTGTTCCCAGTACATTTTTATGGCCAGTTTTTGTTGCTACTGACATTTTCTGCTCATCTCACCTTCTCCATTGCCTCCAAGTTTTCATTCCCAGCTCATCTTTGCTATGGTAGCACTTTTTCAGACCCAGTTCTCTGTGGACTTGTGGTGGACCTGGGGCTACTCAGGTGTGGTAACACCACCCATAACAGGTATGTGCAACTCCTCTAAGTAGCAGAGATTGAAATGAAGTGTTTAACCCTGAGTGAGCTGCATGTGCCATCACTCCTTCCTTGGGAGGATGTGCAGGATCTGACATCCTCTTCTCATGTATGTAATTTCTCTAAAGCCCCAGCTGAAAATAGTTAATTATTGCTCAATTGCAGTGTCACTGCCCCCCCTCCTTTTAAGTCTCTGTGTTCAACGAGCAGAGAGCAGACAGGGAATACTTTCTCCCATGCTTCCTGTCAGCCCTATCTAGTCCAGGGACTGCATGGTACAATTCCAGCAGTTTCTCTCTCTTGTCCTTTGCTCCTGGGCCTCCCCAGGTCCCATCAGCCAATTGTCATGTGAATTGCATGTTCAGGCTGCTCCTGAGCTTCCCCAGTTTGAGAAACCCCCTGAGGACCAGGCTGGTTGTGCCAGTACCAGAGCCACTCACTCAGCAAGTGATACAACAACAGTGGCACATCTTAACCAAAGGGAGCTCACACTGCAGGGGAGGGAGGACGACACAGCACCCAGTGAGAGCCCAGCCAGTCTCCTCCAGGAGCAGCTCTGGCCATAGCAGGCCATAAAGAGTTGATTACCCCTGCAGGCTTGAGCACACTCACCAGTCACCTACTGCCAGCTGCAGTGAAGGGCAGCAGTGTCACAACCTCCCCACTCAAGCATAATCTGAAAGTTCCCCACCAATTACGAAGATGTCTTGACCTCTTTCAAGCTGCCTGCTCCTCAACTGGATAAAGGAGAGAAGCCATGTGGATTCCTGCTGTTCATCCCTAGCCAAGGTGGACTGTTTCAGACTAAAGCTTTCCCTGCCTGCTTTGAGCCCTTTAGGCTTTGTTCTGGTTCTCCATGGGGAAGCTGCCAAGATGAATACAGCTCCAGGAACGGGTACTGAGGGAAGGGGTCCTACCTGCACTGGCTCTGCAATGTGCTGCTGATGCTGCTAGAGGAAAAACTGGCTTTTGAGCAGCAGAGTATAACTTCTTGTATAACTTGGAGGATACAAGGAGGTCCTGGCACCTAAAAGGATTCAAACCCAGCTTCCCTCATCTATGAAGTGCATCCACTTGCTTGCAGGTGAAACAGAGCAAAACTAATGGGAAGGGTTGTCCAAGCATCCCTTGAAAAGGGCAAAGGCCTGAGGATGCAGGCAGAGGTAATGTGGTCACTGCTGAGCTCCTTCCAGGCCCACCTGCTCGCAGGCACGGTGTGCTCTGTGCTGGGTGCCCAGCACATCCTGTGCTTCCACCCCAGGCTGCTCCCAGCCTGAGCTGTGTGTCCTGGACTATCCTGTGCAAGAAGTCCCTGTGCAAGGAGCTGCTTCCCAGCAGACACAGGCAATCTGGGAGATGAGAAGAGCTACGTCAGTAAGTCCAGCTCCCCAGACACACATCCAGCTCTCACCCAGCTGCCCATGTCCCCAGGACTGCCTGCAGACACATGCTGACAGCTCTGGTCCCCAAGGACCACGGGGATGGTGGCAGCCCTTGCCATGGCAACCATCACCGTGGCACCCAGCATCTCTATATCCCTGGGGAACGTCCCCTCCCCTCTGCAGACAGGGCTGGAAAACAGCAGGGTCCTGGCAGGGAAAAAAAACAAGTGTTGTCTGCTCAGGAGGGGCTGTCTAAAAGCACCTGAGGGTTACCCAGGAGGGAGCACCTGCAGCTTGGATAGCTGTCAGGATGAAGGGGGGGTGTGCAGTAATTTTATATTTCCCAGCAGCTCCCCAAGGGGCAAATCAAATGCAGGACCTGTAATCGCCACTCCCCTGGGCATAAAAACATTGTCCAGCAGTTATAGTAATATCACTGGAAGGGATCAAATCAGTGAGCCAAGGGTGTGAGCCAGCACTGTGGGGTCACAGACCCTATAAGCTGTGTAGGAGCACTTCCAGGAGCAGATGGGATGTGCCACCACTTTGTGTCAAACCCAAGCTCAAACTGCAAATCCTCTGCAGGATGGAGAGAGGTTTGACCACTGAATGACTTGGCCTCTCACTTGCCCTGACTTTTCCTCGCTGGCCCTGGCCTGGTGCTACCTGGGGATGCTGCTGGAAAGAGAAGAACCATTTTCTACCACCCCAGTGGCTACTCTTACACTGACCCCTTGATCTCTTTGGTGCTGTGCCAGGGACTGATTCAAGACAGCTGCTATTGCCTGCTTGATTTTTCATTTATCTTCTCCCCATCCTCAGCATTTTTCCTCCCGGAAATCCCTCGGGGCAAAGAGGGAGGCCTCAGACAGGAGCTGAGCCCCTCAGTCTCACCATGTTCAGGGCAAGCCCCTCTCAGGCCACACGTTTGGCCCTGATGCCATAAATCAGCCCCAGCAAAGCAGCAGGGGAGCAGTTAGGTGAAAGGCTGCAGGGACAGAAGTACCTTTATTAGGTTGCCCCAGCACAGCTGGAAAAAATAAGGAGCCCAGACAGGCTTTCAGGCACATAACCCCTGAGCTGAGCCCCACATTCAGTCCTGTCTGCTGATTTAATAAGAGATCAGCTTTCCCCACAGACCACATCTCCTGTGTAGCCTTAACCCCTCCTGGTTAAAACACTGCCCTGGCAAATAAATCCAAGATGGTTTTGTCTCTTTGATCAGCACAGCAAGTAATAAGTCACCGATGGAAATGTGTTTCACTTCTCTGGCTCCAGCAATAGAAATGGAGACAACCCTCCCATCCTGAACTGTCTGGTGAATATCTCACAATTCCTAGGCAAGCAGGAGATGGACAAAGGGATTTGCAGTGTGGCTCTGGAGGTGCCCAGGGACACGCAGCAGCACCTGGGTGTCCAAGGTGTGAGCAAATTCCCTTCCCACTGGGATCCATCCTGATCCTCCAGCCTCCAGACAGCCACAGCACTCTCCCAAACAGAGTTTGCAGTATCTGTCTAATTGTGGTGACAAACACGTAGGGAGAAGTAATTGCATGACAAAACCAGTGAAGGCTGGTCAGGGAGGGAAGTCACCACCTGTCAGCCAGGAAATCTGGGCCAGATCCCAGCTCTAGCACTGAGCTGCTGAGGGACTCCCACAGGTCCCTCTGGGCACACAAGACATTGAGTCACCTCTCAAAACTGGCTCAACTGTTTAATTACTTTAATGCTTCTAGATAACCCAGAGCATCAAAGATGTGCTCTTTAATTCCTTGCTTTTGCCCATTTCCAGCCTTCTGTAAACAGAAGTGCACATGAGGACTTCACATTATAGAAGAATTGTGAAGATTTTTTCAAATCCCATTTTTAAAATAAGAACTCTTTCTTACTTCCCTGTATTTAAACAGGATTATTTAATTCTTCACTGAAGTGCTGTCTCCTCCTCCAGCAGAGGACTTTACTATGTGCTCCAGAGATGTTAAACTCCCTCTGAGCTGAGGGAGGAGGCTGGAGTGTGGTGTGGAGGTGGTCACTGGGTGTCATAAGATGTCTGTCTGCCAGACTGGACTGGAGAAAGCTGGAATGAGCTAAGAAGGTGTCTTTTGATCTCTCAGCCCTCCTTCAGGCATCCTCCATGTGCTTCTGCCCCTGAACACTCCAGATATGCTGCCCCAGGACACCTTTGCAGATGGGCTCTTTGCTTTCAAGGACCCATTTGGTCCTGTCCTGGCTCTATTTACTATTTGTTCCTGTTACGTGAGGGTGGACATTGTGCAAGAGCTGTTCCTGCTGGATGAAACTCCTGGTCCAAGCTGCGGAGTTTGACCTGGATGACGCCATTGCCAAACTGCAGCTCCTCGGGGACAAACAGCAAACATTTGGCATCGAGTGCTTTGAGCAGGTCATCGGCCTGGGCAGCGTGGTTCCACTGAGACCTTGTGGTGCCTCCTGCAGACTCCGCTTTGGGCAGGTGAGGCGGAAGAAACGCCAAGGCACACATGGAGCAGTGGGTTAAGAAAGATGAGGAATTCCCTCATCTTTCTACACAGAAAGGTGGAACTGGGCACCTGGGGAGCTGCGGGCTCTCTGCCATAACCACACTCTGGACATGACCCAGCTGTCCAAAGCCACGACCAGCAGGGAGGATGGAGCTGGCAAAGGAGCTGTTGGAGGTGATGAAGGTCAGTTCTTCCAAGGGCAGGACAGACGTGGTCACTGTCGCTCTGAGTGGGACAGCAGCAAGATCCACAGGAGCAGCCCCTCCCAAGAACCAGGACCTTCTCCTTTTTCCAAGTCCTAGTAAATTAGGAAGTAACGCCCTAATCCAGACGGTGCCAGTCCTGTGTGAGCCCTGTCCCCGTCCCGGTGCCACCCACCGCCCCCCGCCGCAGACATTCCTCCCGGCCGGCAGGGGGCGCCCGCCGCGCCCGCCGGAACCATGGAGAGGGGCGAGCGCCGCCCGCCTTCCGCGTATGTCCGCCCACGTGACAGGGAGGGGCTCCCCATTGGCCGCGCCGGCGGGGCCGGGCGCGCGCCCCCGCGGGTGTAAGTGCGCGCGCGAGTGTGCGTGTGCACGTGTGTGTGTGCACGTGTGTGTGTGCGTGCTCAGGTGTGCGTGCTCGGGTGCTCCCCCGCGGCATTCCCATGTGGCCGTGGACGTGCAGCGGTATCGGTGCATCCCGGAAGGTGTTCCCGCGTGTGTACCCGGGCGCACACGCAGCCACGTGTGTGTGTGTGAGTGTGTGTGCAGGTGTGCCCGTGCCGCGTTCGTGCGTGGTCCCGGTACCTGTGTGTCCCAGAAAATGTGCAGGGGTGTTGTGAACGCGCCGTGCAGCACTCAGGTGTGATGGGGGACCTGGATGCCCGGAGCCGTGCAGGTGTGCACATCTGGCTGCGTGTGCCCAGGTGTACCTGTGCAGCATTCACGTGTCCGTGTAGGGGTACCTGTACATCCCGGGGAGTGTTCACGTGTGTGCCCCCAGGCGTGTGTGGGTACGTGTGAGCTCTGGTGCACATAGGTGGGTGTCAGGGTGGCCACAGACTCGGTGTGGTCAGCGCTGACCCCTGCTCTGCCCCGGTGTCCCTCCACAGGGCCCTCTCCATCCCCGCCATGGAGGCTTTGCTGAGGAGGTGCCGTGTCCCGGTGCTGGGCGCCCATCAGCGCGGGATCAGAGCCCGGCACAGTGGCACCCCGGGCAGGGCCAGGCGCCTGCTGCTCTCACAGCTCTTCCAGCCGCTGGCCCTGCCCATGGGCGGACAGGCAGGGGCCGAGGGCCGGCCAGGGGATCCCACCTGCCGCAGCCAGCGGCTGATGCTGCAAGCGGGGCTCATCCATTCCACCAGCCCCGGCTGCTACTGCTACCTGCCGCCCACCGTCCGTGCCATGGAAAAGCTGATCAAGGTGATAGACCAGGAGATGCAGGCCGTGGGTGGGCAGAAGCTGAACCTGCCCAGCCTGTGCTCGGCGGAGCTGTGGCGCGCCAGCGGCCGCTGGGACCAGATGGGGCCGGAGCTCTTCCGGCTGGTGGATCGGCACAACCACGGCTACTGCCTGGGCCCCACGCACGAGGAGGTGGTGACGGCGCTGGTGGCCTCGCAGAGCGGCCTGTCCTACAAGCAGCTCCCACTGCGCCTCTACCAGGTCACCAGGAAATTCCGGGACGAGCCCAAGCCGCGCTTCGGTTTGCTGCGCAGCCGGGAGTTCTACATGAAGGACATGTACACCTTCGACACCTCCGAGGAGGCGGCTCGGCGCACCTACGAGCAGGTGTGCGATGCCTACTGCAGCCTCTTCACCCGCCTGGGCCTGCGCTTCGTCAAGGTGCAGGCGGCCACGGGCAACATCGGCGGCACCACGTCCCACGAGTTCCAGCTCCCGGCAGACATCGGCGAGGACAGACTGCTGCTGTGCCCTCAGGGACATTTCGCTGCCAATGTGGAGACGCTAAACGGGGAGCAAACCTCGTGCCCCACGTGCGGGGAGAAACTCACCGAGACCAAAGGGATCGAGGTGGGGCACACTTTTTACCTGGGCACCAAGTACTCCTCTGTCGCCAACGCCGTCTTCTCCTCCGCTGAGAACAAACCCCAGCTGGCAGAAATGGGCTGTTACGGCCTGGGCGTCACTCGCATCCTGGCAGCCTCTATCGAGGTGCTCTCCACTGAGGACAGCATCCGCTGGCCCAGCCTCATCGCTCCCTACCAGCTCTGCTTCATCCCTCCCAAGAGGGGCAGCAAGGAGGAGGAGGGAGCGGTGCTGCTGGAGCAGTTGTACAATGACCTGGCCGAAGCACTGCCCCACCTCGCTGGCGACTCGGTGCTGGATGACCGGACCCAGCTGACCATCGGTAAAAGGCTGAAGGATGCCAAAAGGCTGGGCTATCCCTACGTGGTCGTAGCTGGGAAGAGGGTCTGTGAGGACCCCTCGGTCTTTGAGGTTTGGAATCAGAACGCCGGCGAGGTTTTGTTCCTCACCAAAGAAGGGGTCATAGAGCTGCTGAGTGAAGTGCAAGTCCCCTAAATGCTTCCTCTCTGAATGTCATCTCTGCTGCAGTGAGATTATGTGAGCAGCCCTGGTGATGGCTCTGGGTGAGCAAAGGCAAATCCAGTTCACGTCAGAGCCAGCCACGGTGTCCTGCAGGTGTGACAGGTGCTGAGGTTGAGCTGGAATCAGCCCACATTCCTCTATAGGGCTGGGGATGTTCCTCCCTCTGGGTACAGGCCCCTGGAAGCTGTTTTTTCCAGCACTTGTATCCTTGTGAGGCTATGGGAGCACTTGCAGGGCCATCCCCTCACTGCCTGGCAGGGACACACTGGCCAGGGCCTCTGTCAAGAGCACAGGACAGCCAGGGCTCACAGGGGCACAGGAGGGCTCCCCTCGCTGCCACATTCTCAGCATGAAGAATTTAAAGAGAGGGACAAATGAAGGTGACTTTGTTCTCTTGTTTGCATCTCCTTGGGAACACCCAGGTCCTGTGAAGGTGGAAGCTTACCATGGCAGGCTCTGGGGCTCCTGTCAGGAACAGCTTGGTGCCATCCCAGCAGCACTGATGGGACAGGGAGCTGCTTGGAGGGCATCACCTCACCCTTGGTCTGAGATCTAGAGATCATGAGCAACAGCAGTGCCACTGTAATAAAATCACTGAATCGTTTAGGTTGGAAAATGCCTATAAGATCATTGAGTCCACCCATTAACCTGAGCTGCCAAGGCCACCACTAACCCATATTCCCAGGTGCCATATCCACTGCCTGTTAAATCTCTCCAGGGATGGTGACTCCATCACTTCCCTGAGCAGGCTGTTCCAACGCCTGACAACCCTTCTGATGAAGAATCTTTTCCTAACATCCCCGCTGGGGCTGGGGAGGGGGCGGTGGGTCGAAAGGAGCGGGGCAGGGGCCGATGCCGGTGCCGGTGGGATGCCGGTGCCGATGCCGGTGCTGATGCCGGTGCCGATGCCGGTGCCGGTGCTGATGCCGGTGCCGGTGCCGATGCCGGTGCCGATGCCGGTGCCGGTGGGATGCCGGTGCTGATGCCGGTGCCGATGCCGGTGGGATGCCGATGCCAGTGCCGGTGGGATGCCGGTGGCGATGCCGGTGGCGATGCCGATGCCGGTGCCGATGCCAGTGCCGGTGGGATGCCGGTGCCGATGCCGGTGCCGATGCCGGTGGCGATGCCGGTGCCGATGCCGGTGCCGATGGGAAGGAGCGGGGCCGGTCTTGGTGCGGCGGGGGCGGTCGCAGGCGGGGCCGGGCGGCAGCGGGAGGAGCAGCGGGAGCATGGCGGAGGCCGAGCAGGACGGCGTGCCCGGAGCCCCGGAACCGCCGCGGTACCGGGGAGCGCTGCACCCCGACACGTGGGAACAGGTGAGGCGGCGGGGCCGGGCGCGGGGCAGGGCGGGCCGAGCTCAGGGCGCTGTGCGTGTGTCCGTCTGTCCGCCCGCAGGAGCTGGAGGCCATCCCCATGTTCATGAAGCGCTGCCCGGCCGAGATCGACGCGGCTCGGCAGCCCGAGCTCGCCTGCCTGCAGTCGCTGCTGTTCGACGAGGAGCGGAGCCCCGCAGGTGCGCACCGGGCGGGGCCGGGGCTCGGGGTGTCCCTGAGCCACCCTGACCCCGCCTCACCCCCGCAGAGCTGGCCAGGATGTACAAGAACGAAGGGAACGAGTACTTCAAGGAGAAGGACTACGGGAGAGCGGTGGCCGCATACTCGGAGGGGCTGCGGAGGCGGTGCGGGGACGCGGAGCTGGACGCGGTGCTGCTCACGAACCGAGGGGCTGCACATTTCCACTTGGGTAAGGAGCCTCCCACCGACCGCCTGGGAGCGCGGCTCCGCGCTCCAGAGCTGCCTCTCCTCCCCACCCGGGCTTTCCTTTTTGTTTGTTTTGGTTTCGCGATAGGGCAGAGTAAAAGCCGCTTACCCGTAAGTGACTCCTTGAGCCCTGAAGACCTGGCTCACTTCAGCACACGGCTGCGTGTGGGGTTTGTTCTCTGTTCCTTCCAGCTGTCGCCTGCTGCTCGAGCCTTGGCTCCAGGACAGGACATAAACTGTGGTTTTTAGAATTGTAGACTAGTCTGGGTTGGAAGGGACCTTTAAAAGCCATCTGGTCCAGCCTCTCTGCAAGGAACAGTGACATCTTCAACTAAACGAGTTTGTTCAGAGTCCTGTCCAACCTGGGCTTGAATCTTTCCAGGGATGGGGCTCCTACCACCTCTCTGCACAACTTCTGCCAGTACCTCACCACTCTCATTGTAAAAAAATTCTTTCTTATATCTAGTGTAAGTCTACCCTCATTTAGTTTAAAACCATTACCTGGTGATCTTGGAGGTGTTTACCAACCTTAATAATTCTGTGACTGATTACAGCTACCACCATCCAACCCACAGTGTCCATGCAGCAGGGAAGTTGTTCTGGGCTTTTTAATGCTGCTGTGTGTTGCAGCAGGGAGGTGGTCTGCTCACACCATGTTATTTACCTCTCACCTGTATGATTGATCCCTGTCCTTTCACTTCTTGTTCTTAGTTTGCTCTCTTTCTTACCCTCCTCTCACCTCACTGTGATAGTAGAAACAGTGAATTACAGGGTCTCTGCATAAACTATTTTGTCACCTTGGTATCTGGTTGGATTTTAAACACAAGTGAAAGGTTCTGAGCACTTTTACTTGCTTTACAGGTAACTACCGTTCTGCTCTAAATGACGCCATCCAGGCCAAAAAGCTGAAGCCCACTCACCTCAAAGCCATCATAAGAGGTGAGAGCTAAAGCTGTGTCACTGCATGGGGCACCAGGGGATCCTTTCCAAACACTTGCCTGGTGTTAACTTTAGTGGTTGTGCTGTTATTGTTGCCAGCCCTGAAACAGGCTGTTATTACTTGTTGTCTTGTTTCCTTGCATGTTTCTGAGAGTAATAATTGCGTTTCTCAAGCTTAAATTCCTGTGGGCATCATACTTTGTTTCTGGACAGAATTCATTTCAGGAAGGGAAAGCAGTTACTGGAAGAGACCTCTTCACTTGTTATTGCTGTTTCTCCCCAAAACAGAGCTATGCCTTTGATTTACATTTTCAATCAAAATATCCTTTTGTTCTCCATCTCCTGTATCTGTCAGAGGCACTGGACCTGTTTCTGTAGAGTACAGCACAACTTTTCCTGTTTTCCACGATGCTGTTTTTGGGGTCTGCCCTTTTTTCCCACTCCATAGAAATCCCCCTTTTATTTTTTCCTAACCTGAACAGATACTGAAATGTTAATTACAGTGATAAAATTTTGTTTGTAACAAACACTTTTAGCGTAATTCTGCTGATTTCTGTAATTAAGGGATACAAGAACTGATGAAATACTTTAAATTTTCTTCTCAACTGATCTGCTGGAAATTTCTGGTTGAACATGACTCCACGAGACAAAAAAAAGTTGAGTGCAGAAGCACCAGGCCTAACACAGTCTTTATAAACACCACTTTTGTAGTAGTTGTACACTGACTCCAGCACTGGAAACTTACAATATTAATTCTTCCAGGAGCTCTCTGCCACATAGAGCTAAAGAATTTCTTGGAAGCAATAGCATGGTGTGAGGAAGGCTTTCAAATAGACTCAAATGAGAAAAAGCTTGTGGAAATAAGAGCTAAAGCTGACAAACTAAAGGTAAATATGAAGGCAGCCTGCCATCTGCAGTGCTTGCCTCTTTGGGATCCTTGGAGCTAGGGTGCTCCGTCCAGGTTTCTGTGTAGTGGGATGTCCCCAGACAGGATTGAGTGGTGGTTCCATGTGTTGTGTGTAGAGATGTGTGGGGGAAGGAGCTGCAGGGGACATTCCTGGGGACCCAAATTGATTTCTCCACCCGTTGTCAGGGAAGAGCAGTGATGGGCACTGTCCTGCTCTGTGTGACCACAGTGCATCCTTTTCCTACCTGTAGCGAATTCAGGAGCGGGATGCCAGGAAAGCAAAGGTGATGGAGAGCAAAGAACAGTGTCAGAAGGAAATCTTGCTTGCAGCAATTAAGGTGAGTCACTGAGAGGGTCTGGTTCTGTGTGGTTTGGGTTTGTGGGTTTTTTTTTTTTAAGACCTTGTTTTTCTCTAGAAGTTGCTTCTCATACATTGGTTTTTGAGGGCTAGAGCAAAAAACATTGAGTTAAAACCATGATTCTCCAGATCTGCATGGCTCTAGCCCCACCTCCCAGCCTTCTGTATTTCAGAAAAAAACTAATGCAAAATACAGACCCAGTGTTAGGAGATGGGCTGAGCTTTGTGAGTGCTCTGGCTACTGGGCTGTAGCATCACATCAGCCCAATGAACCTGGCTTTCTTTGCTGCCCACAGGCATTAATTCCATGGAAGAATAGAAGATAACCAGTAGGGTAGAGGAGGGAATCAGTCCTGGATCCTCTCCTTCCTCAGTGAATGTTTGGGATACATTAGAATATTCTGGGCTCTTACATACAGTCAGGTCTCTTCTGCTGTTGTCTTTCCAGGAAAAGAGTGAGCTTTCCTCAGTTTTCTCTGAGAGAGTAGATGTTCTCAGGAGCTGATGTGTGTAGTTGCACCCTGTAGTGATGCCTGGCAGGCCCCAGAGAAAAGGATTTTAGATGCATTCCCTTCCACATGTTTTCTCAGTGGGCTCCTCTGGATTCCCACCTCTCCTCATTTGTTTAGGAGGAGTCTGGATATCTGGCTGAGATTCTGGATTCTACTGGGAGGTCCAGTCACCAGAGTCTGATACTGTGGGAAAGCTTTGGATGACATGTTTAAAAGCTGTCTCATTGAAAAGGACAACATAATTTGACCTTCTACTGATTGCTAATTTTTTGTTGTTTATTCTCCTCACTAGATTATTAGATTATTATTAGATTATTCTCCTCATTAGATTTTTAGTTGGGGGTTTTTTGCTATTGTTGTTTTTTTCCCCTCTCTCCCCTCCAGGAAAGAAATATCAAACTGGTTCTTGAGCCTTCAGATGAAGAAGAGGAAGTGTCAGATGGCCTGGCTGAGATATCCTTAGATGGGTTCCACTCTGGCAGTGCCATGGGGGCAAAGGTGCACTTAGATGCTGATGGCAACCTGAACTGGCCTGTCCTCTTCCTGTACCCTGAGCATGAGCAGACAGATTTCACTGTGGCATTTCATGAGAACTCCAGGTAAATGCACTGCCAGCTGCATTCTTGCATAGAGGAGGTGTTTGAGCAAATGAGAACAGGCAGCAAGTGAAACACTGCCATGCTGGTGGAACAGTTCCAGAATTCCAGTCACACAGCTGACCCTGCTTTTGTGCAGGAGGCTGCACTAGATGACCTCCTAAGGTCCTCTCTAACCCAAATTATTGTGTGATTTACATAAATTTATAGTGCAGACAAACCCATTTAGCCAGAGTGACTAAAGGGGCTTGCAGTGCAAGCTCAGACCAGTAATTAATTAGTGACCCATCCACATGTGTGGATTTTAAGATTCATTAAGGTGCCATTTCAAAGCCCCCCAAATATGGTGTCTCAGAAAAAAAGGTTAAACTTAAAAATTATTAAAAGCTACCAAAAGGGGCCTCTCATAACCAGCAGTGACCACAAAGTTCTCCTCAGGGCTTTCAGCAAGTCTGACTGAAGTGCTGCAGAGCTTTCAGACTGTGAGTGACTGGCAAACTGGGTATTCCACTTCCCTTGATCTTAACTTCAGTTTCTGATCTTATAGTGTTAAAACAGACATGGAATTTGTAACTTTTTGTTTGTTGGTAGACAAATTCCTCAGATCTATTAATAAGTTCAGGACTTAAAATTACAGTGCAAGCAGGTTAGTAAAGTTGTAGTACTTTTATGGTAGTGTTCACTGTTGTCCTTTTGTGACTAAAGGAAGTGGAAATGGATTTTTAGAACAAACTGGCCTCCAGCACTCCTCAGGTACTAAAATAAAGAAGCTTTTGAAACAAAGACATATTCTCATCACTCTGATCTGGTGAAGCATGGGACTGTATTGAAGGTAAACCCATTTTAGACAAAATGCAGGATGTTTATTTTAACATCTTCTTTAGTGTGAAAAATGCAAAGTTAAAAATAATTTGCTGTTGCACTGCTCAGGTTTGAAGCCAATAACCTGAGTTACAACAGGGCCTTGTATTCATTGGGAAAGTGATGAGTTTGAAGGAAAGGGAAGGAACTATTGGTGGTCTAAACTTACTTTCAAGTCTGTGGTTTAATTTGCTAATGTACTTTTGCCATCATTCAAATTATTGAAGCTGAGAACTTTGTCTAAGCTGACCAAGTGTATTTTGGCTTTTAGGTTTATTGATCATTTAATGGTGATGTTTGCTGAATTACCTCCTTGGGATTTAGAAAAAAAATACCTTCCCAACAGTCTTGAGGTAAGAAGTTTGACTTTCCTTCAATTTCAGGGTTGTTGTGTTGTGTTTTTTTTTTTTATTTCTGGAGTGAGAAAGTGCACAATGCTGAGGGTATGGAAGTATTGGCATCTGTTTACCATGCACAGATGTGGAGCAAGAGATCTACCCTCACTTATAAACTCAAACATTGCCCACATGTGCTGACAGAATTCACTGTTGTCTTCCACTTACATTGTATTTGACAAAAGGTATTTAGAGATATTGTTTACATTCCATCTTTGTAACAGTAATTAAGATTTAGACCATCAAGCTGATAGGTGGCCTGTTTTTTTAATTGCATCATGAAGTTGCTCAATACAAAAAAGAAAATATTATTTTAAAAATAGTTTCTTTTGAGACCTAAGTGGAATTACTTAAGCACATAATTGGATAAAGATAATATATCTCTATTAACACTTTAGCAAAGGTGGGTTATGACTTGGTTGTGGCTGCAGCAGGTTTTGAGAATTTTTCTGAAGTTGTACACAGAGGGATATGAATGTTTATTTTTCATTTTCCACTTCAGTGTCATCTGTGCCAGGCAGCAGCACAAACCTGTGTACAGTGAGCAGACAGGTCCAGAAGGACAGTGGCTGTGTACTTTTACAGGTTAAATCCTGTGTGTATTTACAGTCTAAGGCACCATTGCTGGATTTTAATCTCTTAAATCAACTCTGTTTTGTTCAAATACCTCTAAACCCACTCAGTTTATATCTCATAACATTGCTACATTTCACCTGCTATAAAACAGCCCTTAGATTTGGATTGACTGCCTGTGAAACATGGGAACATCCAGTGTATTTTGCCTTCCTGCTGCCACTGCCAGGATAACCTAAGCTAGTTTATACCTGGAAAACTTGGAATTCACACAAACCAATTTCCGTGTTGTTGAATTTTGCATCTGACAGGTCATGCTACAGAGGTTTGATAAGTCCCCAGCTGATAATGAGGTGCTGTTACTGGGCTTTCAGCACCTTAGTCCTTTCCTCCATGTACCTTAGGCATTTAATAACCCCCCCAAATTTTTTTTCCAGCTCTATTTTGAAGATGAAGAAAGAGAAGAAATGTATGAGGTGAACCCAGAACACACATTGCTGCAAGTGCTGCAGCACGAAAGGTGAGACTGTACCTGTCCATGTCCAGGGGAAAAAAGGCAAAAGTGTGAGCTTTAAGTCCAGTTTGTTCTTAAATAGTCCTAACTTTTCTCTGACTTAATAGCCTTGCCTCTTGAAGGTATAAAGCTGCATGGATTTTGTGCCTGGCTTTAGCAACTTACATTTTGGGTTTTCCCCCCCAAAATTGAACAACTGTTTCCAGGACTGGGTGGAGATGGGAAAGGGAGCTGGGCACAGCTGAGCAGCACAAAAGGGCTATTCCAGATCCCATCTACACAATACTACTTAAAAAAAATAAAAGAAGAAAAACAGGCAGCAGCCTATAAAGACCATGTTGAAGGTTAACAATGCTCTGGCTGTTCATACTGCTGCGTGAGCAGCCCCTGGCACAGCACACAGCACTGTTCTGCTCTGAAGCTGCCTTTAACGAGTTGTGCTGCTACTGAGAGAGAAGAATTTGCTGTTTGTGAAGCCAAGAAGTTCCTGTGCAGGCTGTGCTGTTGAGTTGCACCATCTCGTAGCTGGCTGGAGCTGCTGCACAGCGTGGGGGGCTCGGTGTGCCGCAGTGGGAGTGGGATCTCTGTCACTCCATAAAACTCAGCTGTGTCCATAAGCCCTCAGATTTCAGGCTGTAAGGGCAGTTGCAAAAGAACCCTCCTTCCAGAGGGAGAATAACAGCTGCCTTAATTAAAAGAAGCTGTTGGTAGTCGAGTTGATTCATAAAACACTACTCCTCAGATGTGCTTAGCCCTGGCTCCAGGAGGCTCTGCTAACAGCACAAAAGCTCATCACCAGCCTTTGGGAGGTCAGCCTTTATGGAGCTGGGCAGGAGTCACTTGCTTTGCAGGACACTGGGCCAGCTACAAGGAAGCCAAGGAGTCCTTTTAATCTTTGCAGGTATTTTGTAAAGGCTGGGACCCCGGCGGTTTTGGTATTTGCCAAGCATTCTCCTTTCTCTAAGAAATACTTCTCTGGCAAGAAAGTGCACCGGCTGCAATGAGCAAGAAGGAAACAAGGAATCCTGTGCAAGAGGCTGCTGTTTGTTAGCCCAGCTCCAGACTGCAGACTTCTGCTTGAACAAAAAATACCTTGCACTCTACAGGAGAGGAAAATAATCTTGGCACACAGGGAAACTTCCAGGGGAGCAGCATAGGAGAAGGAAGGGCTAACATGAGGGGATTATTTGTTTAAAAGGGGACCCAGCTGGCTTGCAGAAGGTCTCCTCGATGATAGGCTGCATGTGGTTTTGAAATAAACCTGAAGCAGTGCCAAACACTGGCTGTGGTTGCACTATAACAGCAGCTGGGAATGTACTTCCCTACCTGAGAAGAATCACAGATTTGCTCAGAGGTGGGCTGTTGCTGCTGGGGTTTAACAGCAGTGGCCTGGGGAGTTACCTGCCTGCTGCAGAGGGGTGGATGCAGTCAGGTTCCTGCCTGGGACTCAGCAGCTGGTGTTTTGTGACTGCTTGGTCGTGCTGCTGGCCAGGGTACAGCAGAGCTCTTCGTTTGGAGCAGTGTTTGACCCTTTTGATACCTTGCTGAATGTCCTACAGAACCTGGAATAAACATGGCTATTTTAAGTAGACTGACTTCTGCCTAATGAATGAGACAACATTTTTTCTCACCTTGTGAAATACCAGAGAATGACAGACACTGATTTTAAACCCCAACATAACACCCTTGTCCATTGCATTAACTGGTACAGCCAACACACAAGGTTTTCTGCACTTCTGTATTAGCGTTTGGCTTTTAATTAGAAGTAAATCTCAGTCTCTCATTTCCTTCTCTTCTGCAGTCTCCCTGTGACTGCAGGAATACACTGCAACTTTAGACACAGCTAATGCACAGGGCATTAGAAAGCTGTTCAGCCATAAAACACTCCTGCTTCCATCACAGGCTGGCTGCACGCAGCTCTAGAGAAAACATTTCCATTTCACTATTCCTAAATTTCTGCACCGTGCACAAGCACAGCAAGAGTATCTCCACCTGAGGATGCTGCAGTTTAATGTGCAAAGCTCGGCGGTGCTTTACAGCAAGGCAGCAGGGCGTGGGCTCTGGCCAGCCATCACCTGGCAGTGTCCTGCCCTCAGAGGGCAGAGAGCTGGGCAGCCAGGCGGTGCAGGCTCAGCCCATTGCACACGATGCACAGGAGGTTGCAGAGGGAGGACAGAGCGTGGTAGAGGGCGAAGCGCCGGGCCAGCTGCCTGTAGCTGGGGTTGGAGGCGCGGAGCTGCCGGCGGGGCTCGCTGGCTGCCTGCCCCTGCCCCAGCTCCTGCCCCAGCTCCTGCCCCAGCTCCTGCCCCAGCTCCTGCCCCAGCTCCTGCCCCAGCCCGTGGCTGTGCTCCACCAGCTGCAGCTTGACCACCACGTCGGAGGTGACCTGCCCGAACCACTGCGTGTTCAGCACGGAAGCGGCGGTGCAGATGAAGAAGATGATGGCCTGCAGAGGAGCAAAGCCCTCTGTGAGCACCTGGCATGTGTGGTGGGTTAAACTGCTCCCACAGGCCCCCGGCTCGCTGCAATTTGGGTGTTTGTGAGCTTCTCTTAACCAGAGCCCTGCCTGGATCTCCGTGGTTTACAAGCCAGGCGGTGGAGCAGAGGAAGGGATTTGGGCTGTGGCCAGCTCTTGTTCAGGAGGGGGAGGCTACCTGGGTCGTGTGCTCCTCGCTGAGCCGCTCGCTGGGGTGGGACATGGCAAACAGGGTCAGGTTGAGGAAGGCACAAGTGGAGCTGATGTGGAAGTAGTAGGGGAAGAGCTCACGCTGGATGGAGCCAAAGGTGTGGCGAGGAAGGTGTCTGCTCATCACAAACCCTGCGAGGGGGAGAGCAGGTGAGTGCTGGGGTAAAGCCCCATCCCCTGTGCCACCCCCCTGGGCAGAGAGCACAACACAGCCCAACCTACCGGCCACGAAGGTCACCCAGACCTGCATTCCCCAGGAAGTGGAGAGGAAAAGCAGGTGCAGCAGTTTGATGGTGTTGGAGGGCTCTGTGTCACTTGCCATGACGTCCTGGATGGGGACAGGTCCTTTCATGGCAGCCGGGTCACCCCGAATTCAGCGCTGAGCTGTGGTTGCTGCTGTCACTTTGCTGCTCGCAGGGCAAATGCAGTTCAGGTTCACAAACCTGCTTGCTCAGGAAAAGCTTTGAGGCTGGCACAGCCCCGGTCCAGCCTCACCACCACACACCCGACTGGGCTGCAAACCTGCAGTTTAAACCCCTGGTATCTCAGGGGCAGGGCACTGCGTCAGCACCTGGGAACCAAATGGTTGGGGTGGACTTTTGGCAAAGTCCAGCCAACGCCCTGACTGACCCCTGGCAGCAGGAACCAGTAGAAAGTCAATAAAGAGGGGAAGAGAAAAGCTGTGACAAATATTCCTGCCCACACTGTGGCCATCAAAGAGGCCACTTGGCTGGGGGAAGCCCCCCTGTTTAAAAACAGCAACAGCTTCTGCACTGTTTAACCAGAAGACTGGGGGCTCAAAGGAGCAGAGGGGCTCTGGGCTCATCCCACTGCCCCAGAGCCTGCACAGGAGCATGGGCAGCAGTGGGTGGAAGGAGGCTTTGAAGGAGCTGCCTGATCCACTGCAAGGAGTGCTCTGACAATTAATTAAAACAAAGCTTTTGGGAGTAGCTCATCAATACTGCTGCCTGCAGAATTCCTCCTCCTCCCCTTGGCTGGTTGGCTCCGGGCATGAATTACAGCAGGGTTGGCCTTGAGAGAGACACTGCCATCTAATTCTATCCCACTCCTGCAAAACAGATAAATATACCCTGCATTGTGATATATTAGCTCCATGTATTTATTTGGGCATCCATAAAATCAGGTCCTTAAACCTTCTCATGATGGCAGGACACTGGAGATGGTGCCCACATCCAGCCTGGAGTGCTGGCCTGTAAATCCCCAGCTGTCTTCATGGCCTTTTCCAAAAGCTTCTTGGCATTTTTGGGATTTTTCCTTGCTCCATCCTCCAGCAGCCCCTGGATGGCAAGGGCCCAGGAAAGGTAGCCATGGTCCTTAGGTGAGGCTTTATTCCCTGCATCATCCTGGCCAGGAAGGCAGTGATGGGCTCTGCCAGCAGCCAACACAGAGCCCTGCTGCTCCCAAGGTCCCAGATCTTCTCCAAATGATTCCTGCCTCCATGAAGGGATTAGCAGCCAAGAGCTCCAAGGTGTTTTCATGCTAAGAAGCTGCTGGTTAGAAGGTTACTCAGAGCAGGGAGGTAACTTCCTTTTTTTAAATAAAGGATTAAGAAAATTGGTAATTGATTGCTGAATTGATCCCAGAGCAGTGCATTTGGGGAGGGCAAAGAAAGGGCTCTGGGAAAGGCTGGTGAGGACAGTCAGCAGCAGGTCCCTCCTTCTCTGTGGGATGAGGCAGTGGAGATGGGTGTTCCCAGGATGCTCCAAGCTGCCCAGTCCTGCTGTCCATGCCCCCCCTGAGGGTCAGTAGATGCTGTAGGGCTGCAGTTTTCTTCCAGAAGCACAAAGCATGCTCTGCTGTGCCCTCAGGTCACTCCTGCTCCATCACCCTGCATCCCTGGGGACCCAGCCAGGATGGAGCCAGGGCTGAACAGGGCCTCCCAGCAAAAAAAAAAAAGCACAATACTTAAGGAGGAGAGGTCAGTTAAAGTTTAATGCTCAAGCAAATACATCATCCCCTCCACTTAATCAAGCAGCAGCAATTCCTAGTAGAAAGGATGGCTCTCATCCCAGTGATAAAAAGGCAGGATTGCTCTGAGTTTTGGGAGAAAAGAGGGCTCTAAAAAAATTGAATGTTTTGTACTACGTTCAGCCTAAGATGGCTTTATCCTCTGGAGGTCAGGGCACAGCCATGCCAGGCCTTGAACTGAGATGTTTATGATGGAAAATGTTGCAGAGATTAGGGGTTTATGGCCAAGGGCTGGGAGCCACTGACTGGTGGCCACAGGAGAGGGGCAGGAGCCCCTTCTCCTTATAAACTGTGTGGGGAATTTGGGTGGCAAAGGGACTGGCTGTTGCAGAAGGACAGCTGGGGTCATGGAAAAGACCCTGTGGTCATTTGTGTAACTCCATGGCCTCATCTCACCCCAAGTACAGCATCACCATCACTTGCTCATGGTTAAGCTCTACAAAATCCATCTTTAGTGTTAAGCACAGGGCTCTGCAGGCAGAGGCAAGGGCACAGCTGGCACCTCTAGAACCTGCTGTGCCCAAAACTCAGCATCCCTAAGGGCTTCCAGAGCTCACTCATATTCCAGCAGGCAGCAAGCCTTCCAGAAATCTCAATGCCACCATTGCCTCTGTCTGTGTGATCCAGAAAAGCCTGAGAAGGGGCTCTCCACAGGCCAGTGGCTGAGAGCAGATGTGCCCTGAGCTGTGACTGATGAGTAGCACTTCCACTGTCACCCCTGCTTCATTCTGTTGGCTTTCCCAGACTTAAGGGAACAAGGTTTGGCTCTGTCTTTTCCTTTTTCAGCACCTCTGAGGCAGTTTGAGGTTTACATCTCAAGGTGTTGCTGCACCCAGCAGAGGGGGACAAAGGAGGCTGACCCAGACATGATATCAACACCTTCAGGCAGTCCCCAAAAGCCATTTGCATGGAGTACCACCCCTTTCCTGCAGCACAGTCCTGCCTCAAAGGACCCCACTCCACCTGAGCCCCAGGTATGTTTGGAGCAGGGATCCTGCACCCACAACTCAGCACACAGCAAGCCCCTGGAGCAGACACTCACCCAGAGCACATATGGATGTTTTTCCTTTCAAAACACTTTTATTGCTGCTCCTTCCACAGCCCCATGGGGTGGCATTTCAGCCCAGGAGGAGCAGGGGCTGTTTGCCAGCTCTGGCCAGGAAAAGGAGCAGCACTGGGGAGAGTGGGATGTTCCACCAGCTACCCCTACACCAGGGAGGGGTACAGCACCTGCCCCACATCACTGCCCCCTCTCTCCTTTTGCTGCCTTAAAAAGAACCAGTTATGTCCCACCAAGAACTAGTAAAAAAAAAAAATCTGGTTTGGGAAGATTTTAGATCATACAAAGATTCAAGTAGCGTTAAGTGAACTAGAAAACCAAGTCCTGTACATCAGCTTATAAAACGTCTAAATAAAATTTAAAAAAAAGAAAGAAGAAAAGGTATGACACAACAGTGCAAGGGATGAGGTGGTACAGTAATGGCCCTCCACGCCAGCCCCTGGGACCAAAGCCCCCAGGGAGGCAGGGTCTGGGTGCCACCATCCCACATCCCCTTCACCACAGAAGTGTCCCCTCATCTGTCTGTCCATCTGTCAGCAGGGGGCCGTGTCTCTAGAAGTCCTGCAGCTGTGAGATCAGATCCTCCTTATTCTTCAGCAGGAACTTCTCACAGGCTTCAAAGGTGGAGCAGATGTCGGAGGACAGTCCCGCCACGTTGGTGGTGACGTAGTTGAGGTACCCCGGCATAGCCTGGTTGTAATAAGACACCTGCGAGGCACAGGACAAGGTCAGCAGGGGCACAGGGGAGGGAGGAGCCTCCTCCATGGGCTGTGGGAGCACAACCACAGCATCCCACCTTGCTCATCTCCTCTGACTCTGGCCAAATGCAGAACCCGGAGCACAGCGTCTCCCCACGCGTGAATTCGGCTCTGGCGGGGTGGGTGGGCAGCGTCACCGAGCGAAAGGCCACCACGTAGGGGTCCCTGAAGACGAGAGAGCCCGGTGAGCTGGCACAGCTTGGATGGCAGGGAGCAGGGACCAGGCTGGACACTCACCCCTTGCTGCAGGGTTTCCGCCGGGATGCCAGGATAACGAAGTCCTGCGGTTTGTTCTCGTTTCTGAGCTTCTGGCTCACCACGTGGTAGATCATGTCGTCGTCATCGACCTTCTGGACAAGCTCAGCACTCCTGTAAGGGAAGGGGAACGATTACAGAAACCCTGCTGTGCACCCTGATTCCGGGCCTTACATATTTATAGCCCACCACCAGACCCAAAATACTTTGGGGACTCCAAAATAGGTGCTTGCTCCAGCAAAGCGCAGCCATCAGCCCAGATAGCACCAGGACAGGGACACACAGAGACAGTGAGTGGTCTCTAAGAGCAAGCAAGGCACCACACTGGCTCCCAGGGAAGCCCAAAGGGAGGCTCAACCACAAGGGTTGAACCTGGAGGTGTGTTTTTTGGGAAGGCCTGCAGCACTTACACATAGTGGCTGTCCCACTCATGCCGGCGCCGCAGGTTGGAGAGCAGGGAGAAGGCTCGGCTGGCCGTGATGCAGACGGACATCTCGATACGGAAGGACAGGAACTTGTCCTCCTCCAGAGTGTACATCCGTACCTTGGGGAGCACAGGGCACGGCTGGGACTTGTTCCCACTGGGATTGCCCACGATTTGGGGCCGAGGGAGAAGGGACAGGGTTTAGTACCTTCTCCTTTTCTCTGGCGAGCACCCAGTTCGCTTTGGCCACGAGCATCTTCAGCGCAGAGACGTTGTTGTAGCTCAGATAAACCTGGGGCAGGGGCGGCACGTCAGGTGCAGGAGGGGGAGGAGGAGGAGGAGCAGGAAGCAGCAGCTCCCACGGGGGATCATCCTACCTTGTTGCTTTGGTCCCAGGGCACAGAGAGTGGCACCTCAGTCTGTTTGCAGGAGATGACGTATTTTCTGCAGCAAAGGAACAGTTTCCCTTATGAGGGGACACAAACCACCCCCAGACTGTCCCTGTACCCCAGTGCTGAGCCCCCCTTTCCTCCTTCCTCCATCCCCACATCCCACTCGTTTTTCAGCTCACCGATCCAGCCGAATTTTTTTTCTAGCACTGGCTTCTCTGTACCTCCTTTCTCCATCCTGATAAATGGGTAAAGGTAATTAAGTTAATAGGAAAAGGAGGATTTTAAAAAAAGCACATCTTTTTGGGAGTGGGTAAACATTCAGGAGGGAAGGGCTGGAAGGTGAAGCCCCCTTGCTTGCCAGTTGCCACCCTGGGCACACTGCAGTAATGGTCAGTGATTAATTGTGAGTTATTTCAGCATTGTCACCATGCTCTGATCAAGTGATGGGCATTGGCACATTAGGGAAAACCCTTGTTGTGGCTGCAAAGCTGCAAACAGCCCCTGAAACAAAGTGTACCCCAGCACCTGCAAATGTCCTCTCCTGGGGAAATAAACCCCCTCAAAAAGCAGCTTACTTTGAAGAAAGTGCTAGTGTAGTGTTTTAAAGTGGATGAGAGGAGGTTTCAGGGGGCCTGACTTTGGCCATGAGATGATCTCCATCACAGTGGGAGATCCTAATTTTAAGGCATCAAAAAAATCAGGGAGCTGGACAAGGATCAGCCCAAGAGAAGCTGAGGCACATGAGTGTTTGCTTTGCTGCTGTGCTCACGTGACAGATTTCCCTAAATATTTGGATCCCAGCAAATTACGGATTAGGATACTTTGAAAGGTAAAAAACAACCTCAACATTCCTTCCCCTACATTATAGAAAAGATGAGCTGGAATTTGCAGGCAATACTCTGTTAAGCCTTGCATGGCTAATACATCTCCATCTCTGCACAGGCAAGTGGTTTATTTTATTAGTTATACTGAGCAATCAATTTAATTCACTTGCTATCGAGCAATTTCATTTCCATCATCATACAACTGCATTTGTTTTGCTGAGTGGGATTCCCGGGGGTCCTGTGCTGCCAGGCTGGGGGGATGCCAGCCCTGCTCATCCTTACCCCTGGCTCGGGTGCCACCATGGGCAGCGTGCGGGGATGACCCTCCTGGTCCAGCACCACGAAGGTCATGAAGGCGCTGTTGATGTGCCTGCGACTGACGGACATCTCCTGGCCGTAAGCCTCGGCGCAGACGCCCACCTCCATGCTGCCAGAAACAGGGGATGAGGGAGCAGAGGGCTGTGGGGAGGGTGGGAAGGGGATCCCCACCCCCGGCACCCACCTGTTTTTGAAGGCGTTGTTGACGATGGCTTTGAGCACCAGGCGGTCTCCAACTTGTGATGGTCCCCGAAAGTGGAACATCTCGATGGCCCTCAGTGTGGGGTGGGCGTGGCACAGCCGGCTGTGGGGACAGGTGTTACACCCCTGGCTGTGGCCCCATGCCATGGTAGCCCCATACAGCCTCCCTGACCCATACAGAGACAAGGAGACCCCAAAAAGAGTCACCCCTGGATTCCAATGGCCAAAGTCAGCCATGAGAAAGAACAACGAGCCAGCTGCAATGAGTGCAAACCTGTCCCTGGGGTCCCTCAGCACCACACCTGTGGGACTCCCTGTGCAGTGTCACCCATGGGTGACTTGCTGGGAACCATCCCTCTGGAGGGTCCCTACACTCCAGCTGTGGCCAGACCCAGCCGCATGTGTCCCCTCCAGGCATGTCACTCCCTGACCCTGAACGCCTTGTCGGGTCACCTGGCTGCGATGGTGGCCACGTTCTCCATCCAGGCCATGATCTGCCCACCGAAGGTGTTGCCCTGGTGGTTGGCATGTGGAGGCAGCACCAGCTCCACACTCTCCACCCGCGTCCTTTCTGCCGGCACCGCCCCGCTGCCATCCCGCGTCTCCAGCTCTGCCACAGGGGGATAACAGTGTTGTATGGCCAGTGGCAGCCCTCTCCCCTTGTCCCTCCCCCCACATCTGCCTTCCCACTGCACCAACCCCCCATAAACCTTCAAGCCTGGGAGTCTGGGATGGTGGGGTTGATCCCTACCCTGCCATGGCCAGGGCATTCCCAAACTTCCATGTGGTGATCACCCCCAGCATCTTGCTGAGGACATGGGACGTCACCAGTGAGTGTCAGGGATATTTTGGGAGCCCGGGCTGCAGGGCATGGTACCAGTTTCCTGGGGGCTGCGGGTGAGAAGGTCCTTGAGGGTGTCCTTGTGCACCAGGCGCATGCGGCGGCGCTCGGCAGCGATGCTGTACTCGATCTTCTCCTCCTCTGTCTGCGGGGTCAGCGGCTCCAGCCTCACCTGCAAAGGGATGGAGCAGGCTGCAGTCCTGATGGGGACCAGCAGCAGCAGCTAGCAGGTGCTCTCCATGCCCAGAAAGCCACCCACCACGCATCCCCCAAGCGTGGGACAAGGGATCCCATGAACAGCAGCTGCCGTGACGGAAAGCTGAGCCCAGCCCAGAGGCCATTTCCTTACTGCCTCTGTGCAGCAGGTAACAGAGCCCTCCCAGACACCAGCCACTGCTCACCTTGCTGCCCAAGGGGCCCTGTGCCACGAAGGTGGCGTAGGCCTTGCAGATGCTGCAGTGCTTCCCGCTGCACAGGTCTTCGTAGCTCACCTGGATGCCCACCTGGGAGAGGGCACAACAGCCCTGAGAGCTGGCTCTGCTCCCCAGGGACCCACATCCCACCACACAGCTGTGGCCAGAACCAGCCAAAAACAGTGAATACAGGGGATTAAAGCTGGGAACTATGGGAGGATTTGGGGCTGGTGGGGACAGGCACACAGTGGGAGGGACAGGGGGCAGGGGCACACACCAACCTCCATGCTGGAGTTAAAGGCTCGATTCACTTTGGCTTTTATGTTCACAACTTGCCCAACACTGAAAAACAGGAAGAGAAAGAGTGTGGGGTTACTGGAGGACAACAGACACTGAGCGGCTCCCTCTGAGGTGCCACAGCATTCCAGCTCACTGGTAAGGCTGTGGTAAGGCTTCCTGGGACTGTGGGACATGCTAGATGGCCAGCAGGACACAGGGACAGTCAACCCCGAGATGTGAGAGCAGTGAGATGTCACCCTGGGCAGCTGTGTGCAAGTGGGTTGCCAGGTCTGGGGTGCTGCCAGGACACCCGAGGGGTGCAGAGGTGCCCAGGACTTACTTGGCACCCCCTCCCCATGGGGCATGCACATTCCTGCCAGAGGAAACAGCTCCTCCAGCATTGCATCCACTGTCCTGCACAAGTGGACCAGCCACGGGGTCTCCTCACAAGCAATGGATGGATACTTTGGGATGCTGGGAGATGGCAGGAGGCAGGGTCCAGCTAGGGGCATTTTGCACCATCTCTTAAAGGAAACATCTGCTGGCAGCAAACTGCTGCTCTCCTCTTTGCCTTCAGTAGGCTCCAGAGTACACACACAGACAACTCTGGCACGGCAGCCTGAGCTACTCCAGACTGGTACCCACGGAATGAGCAAATTTAACTTTTTAGTGACACTGACAGCAGCCTTTACCAAATACATTGTTAAATCAGGAATATTCCTCATTCCCCAAAAGAGGCCAGTGCCAGAAAACTCAGTGGAAAAATAAGCCCTGTAACCACCACTTCTTAAAACCAGAAGAGAGGGAGAGTCAGAGTGTGCTTTGACACCAGATTTTTCCCCGTGCCTTTACACGTGACTTCAGGCTACAAATGAGTTCTGTAAGTGACACACTCTGCATGCTGGCTCTGGCTGGAGCAGGAGTGGCATGAGCTGGTGCCTCTGGCTGTCCCCCAGCACGGACCCCGGGTTGGTGGCATGCCAAAACGTTAGCAGGGTTACGTGAGCAGCCTCTGTTCACATGCCATGCCACGTCAGTGGGGTTAAGGCTCCCAACTCACGGCAGCACTGTGCTAGGCTGGCTGCTCTAGGGCCAAACACGTCCGTACCCGACACCGCTCCTCCCGTCCCGCTGCCCAGCAGGGCTTACAGATGACTGGCTGGGGCAGAAAGAGAAAGCAAACGTGGGCAGAGGGTTAGAGGCGATGGAAGCAGCCAGATGGATGCTCTGGATGGGTTTGTGGAGAGGGGCATGCAAGGGCAAGGCAGACTGGCAGCCCCACATGTCTATATATAGCCCCAAAAGTACTTTATCTTCTCTGTCCTTATCAAACAGTAGAAGCCAGTGCCATAAATGCCACATGAAGCCCCACTCAAAGGCACGTGTGATCCTCCCCAGAGGCTGCACTTCCACACAGCAGGGCGGACGGACAATCTGCTGCGCAGCCAGTGAGTTTTAAGCCAGTGATAATTTGGGGTCTCCTCTGTGCCCTCAAGCACCTACAGCTCCTCCCTGCCTCTCCCCCACAGTGCAAGGGCAGCAGAAAGCACAAACAGCTGGGCAAGGAGATCTGACACAAAACTCCTCCACCTTCCAACAGTTTTGCAGGAAATCCTTGCCAGGCCTCTTGCTCGGAGCCTTAAGCTGGACCACAGCAAGTGGGATCTGAGCCAGGAGCAGCACAGATTCCCTGCCCCTTGGAGCAGTGCCCAGCTCACCCCTGAGGAGGAACAAATGCTTTGCAGGGCTTGATGTAATGCTGTGCAGTGGCCTTGGGTCTGCTCTTCCCTGCTCCTGAAACCCAGGAGAGCTGGGAGAAGTAACCCAGGAAAAGCTGATCCAGAAGCAGGATATCAGCCCCAATGGTGCCACCTCTGCACCATGGCTGCACCACATTCCCACACTGTGGATGTGCCATGGAGCTGAGCCCCAGGGTGATGGGCACCTCACGTCAGAGGGCTAAAGTGTGAGTTCAGCATTTCCTGGGAATGACAGTAAAACACAAGAGTGAGTCAGACTTGTCAGTGCCAAACAAACCAGCTGACAGCCAGGGACCCCAGTGCCAGCCCTGGGTACCCACACTGGTGTCTGTCCCAGCAGGCAGACCTGCACATCTGGGAGTGGCTGCACAGTATGGATCCTCTACTGCATGGATCCCATATGGCAAGGCAGGAACTGCTGGGCAGCATGGATCCCATATTACAAAGATCCTATATCACATGGCAAACCCCCAGGGAGCCCCCTGGAATGGTACCCAGGTGGGAACAGACAGGCACAGAAGGTGTGGGGGCTCTGAGAGATGAGTAAAGGTGGGTGGCAGTACCTGGGCTTACTGCGGGTACAAAAGGAGGAGACTACTTCGGGAATGCTGGGTGGCAATGGTCTCAATACTGGGAGCCTGTGGAGAATGAGGGCAGAACCTTGGAAGGGTTTTTGACCCCTCTGGTCACACCCTCAGCTCAGGAGAAACTTTGTCTCTTGAAACACAACATCCCAAAGGCTGGGTGAATCAGAGGGGGCACCTCTGTGGGGCAGCACCAGGGGATGCCAGGACCAGCCTGGGATGGAATTTTGACCAGGCAATGCCCAGCCTGCTGCATCTCACAAAGCTGGGAGTCCCCATGTCCCGCAGCACCCGCTGTGGGGGTGAGCCCCACTGCGCCTCAGCCACCTACACGGCTGCTCCAGAGGCACGATTTGCAAGATTTGAGTTTTCCAGAGCACTAAATCAGAGCTGTTTCCTGAACAAAGCCAGGGAGGAGCTGGTGTTGGGGGAAATACCGGGAAGCCAATGTAGCAGGAGCTCCCCAGGCGACCAGAGAGTGGATAAATCAGAGCAGACAGTCCATCCGCAGCCCTGCAGCACAGACCGAGCCTCAGCCCCTGGCTGCCCTGTGAGCCTGGCACTGCCACCACACCTCCTCCTCTCCCAGGAGCACTGCTCCCTGCTCCAGCTCCTGTCCACGTTGCAGCTGGCAGATGGGAAAAACCCCTGTGTTCCCCTGCGCATGCCCTGCCGGTGGGGAGTATTTACCTAATGGTGTGCTCAAAATAGATATCATCCATGGAAGCTGTGACGCACGGGCAGCCAGCGTGTCTCTCGGCTGGAAAGGAAAAACAAACTGCATCAGCAACCTGCAGCAACGTGCTGAGGGTGCGAGGGGCACGAGGGCTGCTCTGCCCCAGGCTGGTGACACTGGTGATACCCAGCCAGCGTCCCTTTGCCTGCTGATCCCTGTTGCTGTGCTTGCAGTGGACCAGAGTGGGATTTGGGGTTTCTCCTCCCACAGCATTGTGGGTTTGTAGATGTTTCACATTTTGGAGGGTGCGTTTGGTACTTGCTTTCCTTCCATGAGTTTGCAGCTGTGGAGATGCACCAGCAGCTGATTCTATCTCCCCACAGACAGCAAATATTTCAAAGCCACTCTGCTGGTGTGGCTTTCTCTTGGGACTCCAGGAACCCCAGGCTGCAAAACTGCTCTGGAAACCTCATACAACTGCAGAATTGCACCCGTTTCCCTGTCATAACCTCCCCATGCTTGGCTGAGCTGGTGAGATTCATTGCTTCCTGCTGAGTGGAAGAGCTCAGCCCACTCCAGCTGCTGCTGGATGCCAGGGGTGCCACCAGCCTGGTCTCCCCATGCCCTGCACACCAGGCAAGGAAAAGTGAAGCATTATAGACAAACCAGGCACAGATTTTGATCTGCCCCCAAGCCAGCATGCATGCTGCAGTGCACGTCTCCTCCCCTTCTTGTCCTGCTCCTGTTTGCTCTCTAATTACTCAGCAAAATGGCATGACGTGGGTCCCCAGCTGGCGTCACTCCGAGGCACGGTGCTGGACTGCCAGGGATGCTGCCAATAAGCTGGCTCCTGTGGATCCTGCCTGGTGCCTTCCCTGGCAGCCCAGCAGGATGAGGGCTCCAGAGGGACAGGATGGCTTACCGGAGAGGCAGGCGGCCGTGTCGATCCACTTGAGCAGCTGGCCAGTGCTGAGCTCGCCGCGGTGGTTGGTGTGGCAGGGCAGCACCAGCTGGCTCATCTGCACCTCGGTGGGGTTGCAGGCAGGCGAGGGGCTCGCCATGGCCCCCGGCGCCTCCTCCCGCTCCCCTGGCTCCCTGGCACGTGGTGGAGAGGTCGAGCCCTGTGGGGTACAAAAGCTCCATTTTACCCAAATGGAAAGCAAATCCCCTGAGAGAACAGTGATCCATGAAGACACAGACTCAGGAGAAGCCCAGCCCTGCACAACCCTGGACACCACCAAACCCACCCAGCCCTTGCCAAAGACAAGGTGCCGGCAGCCAAAAGGGGAAACAAAATCCTTCTAAAAAAATACTCCATGGATGATTACTTCAGGTTTTCAGGCCATTTATCACCTAACCCCACTGCTCCCTCCCAAACACCACGGAAAACCCCTCCCAAAGTTAATCGCTCTTCTGGGAAGGATTTTTTCTCCCTGACAGCTTCATTTTTAGAGCGCTGAAGCACAGGGTGGGTTTGCTCTCTCGGAGCTGGACAGGACTCCACACCTTCCAGCAACATCCTCCCTTCACCAAAGGAAGAGCTGGAAGCTATGTGGTACAAGCAGCAGAGGAGGAGCATCCTCATTTTGGGGTTGTTTGGGCAGTAAAATAAGTTCCTTGCTGATTTGTCCATTTGCTGGGCACAGAGCAGCTCCCCTGGCAGCCCGGTGGGAAGCAGGGTGGGAGAGAGAGGAGGTGTGGTGGTGCTGTCAGGGAAAATAGCTGATGAGAGATGTCAAGTGAGTCGTGTTACACAAGGGATGAACTCAGTTAGCCTGGTGAGTAACTGAGGAGACACGAGGAGCTGTCTGGGCTTCGTCACAGCCCTTCCTTCCGCTTTCTGCTCCCGCTGCAGCTCCTGCGCTCAGCACTTGTTGCGCGAGTCCCGCTGCAGCAGCTTCCCTGCCCTCTGCTTTGACCGGATTCTTTCAAAGATGGGTTTGTGCTGAAAATGAAGCTTTCCCAATTGCCCTGAGCTCACTGCCTCTCAGAATAGCATTTTTCTCCAGCGGGTCTAACCTCTGTTTCCATAGCTACTGGTACACGACATCCCGGGAACGGCACCAACCTCGCCTCAGCAGAGACGGCAGCGAGCGCACCGAGCCCAGCCGATGGCAAAGGTGCCACCAGCCCACAGTGACACCGACCCCCGGCCACCAGAGCCCTCCAGAAACCTCCAAACCCCTCTGTGAACCTCCCGGGCTGCTTCCCAGCAGGCAGAGGCGCCTACACGAGTACCACAGAGCTATTTTGGGAAGCCGGCAGGCTCTGGGGTATGAGCCAGCAATGCAAAGAGCTCCAAAGCCGCCTGCTGCAGAGTGAGCAGACAGCCTGGCCCGAGGTCCCGCCGGTCATTTTCCCAGCGTTTGACAGTTCTGGATTTTAGGGAAGAAGCTGCTAGCCATGGGAAGAGCCCTGGCCCTGCGGTAGCCAGCATGAGGCTGGGGATGCTGATGGGGAGGGAATGTGTCGGGAGAGGATGCAGCCAGGACTGGTGCAGGGCTGGGAGCAGCTCCTGGCACAGACTGGCATCTGCCTGGCACAGCCTGGGTTAGTAGCCGGTGGCACAACGGGGATCCACGGGTTAGTTGCACGGCACGGGGGGTACCTGGAGGCCATTGCAACAGAAGCTTAAGATGTCTTCAGGGACTATAATATTCCCCTTGACCATTTTTAAGAGACACCTGTAAAGGAGAAGAGTGGCTCTGGTTACGGAAGCACAGGCAGAGACAGGGGTTGGCTGTTTCCCAGCAGGAACAAGGCAGCGTTTGTGGCAGATTGCCACATCCTGTCCCCACAGCCCATGCTGACATCCCTCCCCACACCACTGACCCCTCACCAGCACCTATCAGGATCTTGTCAGAACTGAAACAGAGAAGGGCAAACCTGGGGCAGGTGCCTGCCATTCCATGGGGGTCAGGTCCCACGCTCACCAGCCTGGGTGAAAGAGTCCCAGCTATTTTGGGGAGCTGGACCAAGCACACGTTGCAGGGCTGTGGCCAACCCCTCAGTCAGTGACGCAGTCAGTGCTTCCCGTGTTGCTACATGTGACACAGGACTGTGCCTTGAAGCTCCCCTGGCCGGAGCGGTGACACCGCTGCAGTCACAAGACAGCCAGGGGCATATTTTTGGCAGCAGGCAGGGCTGAAGCTTCCATGGGTGGTACTGGGGGCAGCAAATGGGAAGCACCTGACTCCAGCAATGCTTCTGTGTCCTGCTCCAGCCCTTCTGCCGTCAAAGCCCTGGTATTCCACAAGGGCATCGTGTGTCCTTGGGTGCCTGCAGGCTGTGTCCCAGCTGGACATTGTGGTGGGTTGCAAGGAAAAGCAGTGTGGGAGCTGCAGCAAAAACAAGAGGCTTCATATTCACAGTTTGCTTTTAAACACAACACTGCCAGGCCCTTGGCATACCCTCAGCTTCCCAGCACACATCCCTCTCCCATGCAAGTAAATCCAGGCTGCTGGAGACAGCAGCTCTTTTCCCAATGTATGTGATTAAAAAAGTGGAAGCTGTATATATGCTTGCTGCACCATCAGGAGTTGGGGTATCACACAGAGTGCACCCAACGTGGTCAGCACAAAACAAAACACAAACAGCACCGCTGAGCCTCTCGCAGCCTCCCACCCCTGCCCCAGCAGCAGCAGGTTTTGCTTTCCCCAACCCCATGACTTATTCCCTAGCCCCATGACCTCTCCAGGCTTGTTATTGAGGTTTGGGAGTTTCCTGATGGCTCACCTGCCCTTGCAAGACCCTGGTGCAAGAGTTACTCTCCTGTTTAACAAGATGGATTTCTGCCCAAGTGCAGACACAAGGCGGTGGTGGTGGCTGGGGGTGGTCCTGTTCCACCCCGCAGCCCCAGCCAACAGCACCAGAGGGACATTTCTTGGAAACCCAAACCTGCTGCTGGCTCTGCAATCGTGTCACCTTGTCCCCTGGGTTGCATTAGCAGGAGGGGGAAAAATACCCAGAGCTGTCTGCTTTGCATCATCCCCCTGCTATTTCCCAGGCAGCCCCAGCCCACACTCGCTCCCTGGGGAAGGGGAGCGCCCCGGCCGCGCTCCAGAGGCCCGGAACCATCCAGCTGCTGGGTATTTATGGAGTATTTGTTATCGAAACCAAGCGAGCAAGTGTCTGTCCTCATTAGAATCTTCAGCCTCACTCAACTGTCACATTTTTAAAGCTGTTGACTGATGCAGCCCTCAGGTCACCATGGCAACGGGATGCAGTACCCAGGCAATGATGCTCTTACTCTGTCACCCCTCGAGTGACCCACTTCTACCCAAAAAAAAAAAAAAAAAGTTTGCATTAGAGAAAAAAAACCCTTCCAGCAGAATATTTTCCTTGCCTCCTGCAACGCTCACTTCCTGTGCTGCTGAAGAGCTCACAGAGCAAACCAGAGAAGGCACAGAGAAGGAAATGCACCAACAACCCTGCAAATACTGGGGAGAGGGACCCCACAGCACCCCTATACCCTGGCAGAGGGGTGTCCCACAGCTCCAAAACACCCACAAGCTTCAGGGAAGGTTTCCTCTGTGAAATTCAGTGCTGGCCTCTTCAGAAATCACCAGGGGACCACCACTGCTCATAAACCTCCATTGCAAGCCCTCGTGGGTGCTGTAGCTCCCCAGGATGATGCTGGGCAGAGATGCAGGAGAACAGTTGTTCCCTCAAATCCTTGAGCCCACTGAAAGCAGGGTGTTTGCTTCAGCCACTCCCAAGACAGTGGATGAGAGGGAGAGATAAGGGTGAAACTGGGGTAGGGGTCCCAAGTACTGGTATTTGGGGTCGGTCTGAGCAAAGCAGGGCAGCCTCACACCTTGAGCCACCCCCACCTGCCCTCAGAGCTCTCTCACCAACCCACTGACACCTCTCAAATACCTAATCCCCATTTTCCCTCACCTGGCTCTGTCTCCTACCCCCACCCCAGCCCCTCAGCGTAATCTTGCCCCTCTCTGGAAATATTTAAAGAAAAAAAGGGGGGAGATGGTAGGGAAGGAAGCGGCGACAATGAAGTTCTCATGGCAGATTATTGGTGTATAATTGAGCAATATCCATGGTAACAAGCAAATCTGCACGCGTTAAAAAATTAACCTGACCTACTTTGGGAAATTCTGCCATCTTGACAGGGCAGTGAGGGCTGTCCATCCCCCGAGACCCGGCCTGCCAGCCCCACTGCCAGCAGCACCAAAGCCCTGCTGCAAGTGCCACTGGAGGTGTCCAGCACAGCTCAGCCTCATCACCCCATGCACATCAGGATGGAGCAGGGTCCTCAGCAAGAGAGCTGCTGCTCAGGATGTGGCCCCACTGGGACAAGAGGGACTGAATTGCTAGGTCACAGCAAGGTAAGGAAATACAACAGCTCCCTGCAGCGGGTCGCAGTGGGACCTCAGGAGGGTGGCCAGCCCACAAGAAAGGCCAGGACACGCTGCAAGTGGTATTTTTGGGACCACACATCACGTTTCCTTAGAGTTTATGGAGCAAAGTCAAGGCATGAAAATGCAAACCAAGGGTCAAAGGCAAGAGTGAGACGCAGGACGACTCCTCTTAAAAGGGGCTGATGGTCTTCCAGCCATCACCCATGGGAAAGCTTCAGGGTGAGCACAGCGAGGACACCTCCAGCTCCGTCACATCCCTCTCCACCACAGGGTGAAGCATCCCCAGCCCTGTCCATGCCCACAGCCCCATCCATACCCCTGCACGAGTGCTCTTTGCAGCTCCCATGAGGCTCCCGGGAAGGCTGGTGCCGATTTGCTGGCACAGGGGCGAAGTTCCCCAGGAAGTGTCCCAGAGGACAAAGGTCTGGCTCCAGTGCAGGGGGAGAACAGAGCCATATGTCACCTCGGTGCAGCTGCAAACACCGCCAGGCCCAAAATTCACACGCATGGGGACACCAACAGCACCGCCCAGCCCAGGCACCTTTGCCCTGCCACCCACGGTGTTCCCAGGGAGGAGACTGCCATAACATCAACACAACCATATTTCAGACCACCAAGCAGGAAACCACCATAGTGGAGACCAAGCTGGTGCAAAAGTCTATACCCTGGTGGTCTTAACTCTGGTCTCCACAATGGGGGTCACCATGGTTGAGACCACTGGAGCGGAAAACACAGATGAACAGCATGGTGATGTGGTGGTCCTCACCATGGTAGTCACTATGGCCAAGACCACCTCATTTGAGGCTACTGGGGTGGAGACCACCCTGGCATTGGTGCCACCCACACTGCCTCTGCCAGCGCCAGCACATCCCTCTGCCCTCCCCATGCCGACACCATTCCCAGCAGCCCTGTGCCCGTGCTTCCCATATACCTGCCCCTATTTTTAAAGTGAAAAGAAGCTGATTCAAGCCAAAGCCCTCAGCACTCCTCCTGTCACACCCAGAAAGTCCTGGGAGGGTTTATATTCCCAGCTCTTGCCCGCTGTCCCTGCTGCAGCCGGAGGATGCCACGTCCCCATGGACAAGTCGCCAGTGCCGACCACGATGGAGCAGCAGCACAGCTCGCTGCAAACCCCAAATGCAAGAACACATCACCCGGGTGAGCAGGGGGTCACAAGGGCCTTTCACCCCACATCTTCCCCCTGGAAGAGCCGCCCAGCGCCCATGCAAGCCAGGACAAGCCGCCGCTCCACCGCCGGGAGTGGAAGTATGCACAGCAGCTCCCGCTCACCCAGCCCTGGGGTTCCCCCCTCGTCCCCATCGTGCCCAGCTCCCCCCAACCCTCACCTCAGCCAGAAGAAGCTGAGCATTTGCGGGAGGTGTTGAGGCGACGGCTGGCTCGGAGGAGAAGCGTCCGGACACCTGCGGGCGCGGGCGTCGAGGCCAGGCTGGCTCGGAGCCCTGGGACGGGGCCAGCGCACACCCCCTCCCGCTTCCTTAAATACGGTCATGCATAACTTTTCTTAAGGTAGCGCTTGGCAGATCTGCGCTCGCCTGGAAAATGGCCGGCGCTCGGGAGGCTGGCTGTGGATGCAGGAGGGAATGTGTCGGGCTGGCTGCGGAGCCAGGGAGAGCGGCGGGAGGCACGGGAGCGCTGCCAGCAGCTCTGCGGAGCGGGATGCTGCTGCATCCTTCAGCCCTCTCCAGGGAGCAGCTCCTGAGGTGGGGTTCCCCTCCCCAGCCCACTCATCATCCTCTTCTCCCCTCCATCATCTCAGCAGGGGGCACTCAGTTAAACTCACCTGAAAATACCAGTATTTTCCCCAGATCCGCCGGTGCCGACACCAAGCTCACTATTGTCCAGAAAAGCCTCGGCAAACTTCTCCAGTCCCATCCACACAGCTGCTCCCGGGCCCTGCTGCTTCTGAAACGGCTTGACAGGGCTTGTCACAAAATCCTTTTTAGTTTTTAATTTTTTTAACAAGGAAATAAAACGCAAATTGCTATGTCACCCCATTAATCACTATTGGGTGTAGTTGTATTTGATTTACACACTTTTACAAGTGAATCTTGGTAATCAGCCTACAAGAGTTTGATCAAAGCTCTTGGCAGCCACTGGCAACACAAGTATTGTCACTGAAAAGCCAGCAGAGAAATAATTAATCTATTTCAACAGGAAATATGGCCCCACTCTTTTTTTTTTTTTTTTTTTCATAAAGAAGAATAACAAAGCACTGATACAGGGCAAAAGCTCCTGCCTCAGCCACCTAAATTTTAGGCTGGTTGTCAAAAATGTTCATCATAAACCCTAGACCCAGGCAGAGGGGAGGTAGAACACCTGGATAGGCAGGGATGGAGGTGGGGCCCAGCTCAGGGTGATGACGCCCTGAGGGGGTTTGGAGCCTTTGGGGGATGGAGGAAGCAGCATTGCACCAGGTGATTGATCCGATTATGGTGATGGAGATTCTCTCTGGAAGAAGATTGTTGCCTGAGGACTTTAACCCCACTGAGCATTCACTGCTCAGCTACTTGGATAAAATCTGCATTCTTCATTCCAAGAGCAGGAACAGAAGCCTTTCCACCCTGCACAAACCCTTCCATGTCTCTGAGGCGCCTTTGCACTCCCAGATGCGATTAAATTCCATCATCTCAGAAAAAAAAAAAACATTTCCTTTAAAGCATTCTCTTTTGGGACAGCAAATAAGATATTTCTCACCAGGATGGTTTTCTACCCACTTGCCCTGCAAACCAGATCACAGCGAGCATCCTCCAGAACATCTCCCCACCTTTAGCACGGAGGTCCCTGGCCAGGGAGCTCTTCAGGGATCTCTCCCTCCCTCCTTAGGACTGTTTGTTTCTGCAGCCAGAGATTAGGATCAAAAGGTTCGTTCCGTGAAGGGAAAACGATTCTTCCCACTTATCAGAGTCAGAGGGAACAGCACAATTAGAAACACTTCAGATGCTTGACCCACGCTCGAGCCTCCAAACAAAAGTTGCAAGGAGAGGGTTGATGTTTTCCAGGACAAATTAGCATAATGTTGTAATTCCCGAGCTCTCGGGCTGCCTGCATCCCTTCGCCCCGACCGCCCAGCGAGCGCACGCCGGCACCAGCTCCCTCCTTCTGATCCATCACCATATGCCCGTCTTTTACAGTTCTTTGGTGCGTGATGCTCAGAGAGTGGATAATTAGCTAAATGAATTAATTGACATTCATACTTGTAATTAGCAAACGGTTACAAGCAGCTATTCTCCTTGGGACAGCTAAAATTTCTCAGGGATTGGTGTTAAAATACTGGAAAATCGTTCGGGGTAAATAACGAGGGCCGTGAGTGCTGATGGCGCCCGGGTTCTGCCTGGGCTGCAAGAGGCGCCGCACGGCAAACAAGCCCGTGCAAAAGCAGAGCAGGCTGTGGAACGTGTTGGATATGCCGCTGCTGTTCGGGAGGAGGAGAACTTTGCAGCTTCGGGAGAAATCCGGGCCAGATGGGCGGCCTCCAGCCGGCGGCTCCCACCAGCTCCCGGCTAACCCTTTCCACTCCCACCCACCGGAGAGTTCGCAGCGAGGCCCCGGCAGCGGAGGCTGCTCATGCAAAGCAATGGGAATTGGATGTCGTGAGTGTTAATTAAATCATTAATTACTGCTGAGCGGAGAAAAAAAAAATGACCTATTGGTTTTATCGCTTCTTGGAGTATTTGGGAGGATGATTTGCTCTGGGGCTCGGCAGCAGGCAAAAGGGGCTGTGGAATGAGGTAGAGCTTTGTTGAAATGTAGGCTTTCTTAAGAGGATGCTGGAGTTGGTGCTGATGCAGTCACAGCTAATCCCAGCACTCTGTGAGGCAGAGTGGGACCCACGCTAGGGACAGGGTTAATGGGTACTGAGACCCCAGCTCTCCTGTACTGCTGGGACACCACAACACCAGGGGCTTGGACAGGCTTCCAGGTGTCCCAAACTGCCCTCAGCAGGGATCCCACTCGCAGCCACGGAGTGCAATCATCACCCACAGTCTGCACCCACAGCCTCTGGAGTCACAGCCCCTGAGAGGAGATGTGCAGGGACCCCACACCCCCAGAATGCAGCAGGGGTGGGTGAGCTGAGGGTCTCCTCTCCCTGGAAAAGCCCCCCCCCCCCAAACCTGGGCACCAATGGGAAGAAGGGAGGGTAGCACATAGGCACCGCCATACAAATGGCTCGTTATAGAGAAAAGGAGAAAAAGTGATACTAATGCACTTCATAAATCAAACTCTCATGTCTTGCTGCATCAGGAGCTCTGCACCACCAGGGAGGAAAGCCTGGGCTGGGAGTACAAAGGACACCAGGGAGGATGAGCCCTCCAGATGCTCAGGGACCAGCACTCGGGTGCCCTGCCGTGCACCACCCTCTCACCCTGACAGGCTCTGCTACCCACAGCAGTGCAGCAGCTCTGGCTGGCACAGAGGCAGTGGCAGAGGGTGATAGGACAGGGTGATAAACTGGCACCCCACGAGCCTGGGTCTCCCTCAGAGAAGGGCTCTCCCACAGCTCCTGGCACAGGATCAGGGCTGCATCACTCTGCCAGGAGTCCTGTTCTTGGCTCCTCCAAGCTATCAAAGCTTTAGATTTCCCTGCCAGAGCCTGGAGTCTAAAGGCTGGGGAAAGGGACAAAAAAAAGCCAGTCTCAGAAGAGAAGCAGTGGGAAAGGCCAAGCCAAGGAGCTGTCATGTCACCCTTCAGCTACTACACACCCCAGTACATTCTCAAACACACTGCACAAGATAGCAGGGAGGCTAATTTTTCTTTAGCTGCAGGCAAAAAAAAAAAAAATCAATTACAAGGTAACCTATTTTTCAACTCCTCCATTGGTATTTACTTAATTTCAAGGCCGGCTTGCCTACCCTGCCAGGGAGAGGATGAGGGAGGCTGTGTGCCACGGGGCTGAGCCAGGCTCTGGCTCGCTATGTGGTTTAGTTTGGGTTGAACTGAGACACCAAAGCTCGGAGCAATGAGGGTTTGTTTGAACGGGGCAGCATGTGACATGGGGCACCCAGGCAGAGTCCAGCCTGATGGGGATGGGAGCACCAGGGGTTCCCTGGGCAGCGGGAAAAAACCCCGTGGGAAGCACGACTTTCGGGAGAAGGTTCGGGATGTGCTGGTGGCCCACGTGCATAGGGATTGTAAGGGGGCATCCATGAGGACAGGAATAGCTCCAGGTATCCACAAGAGCAGGCAGAGTCCCAGAGAATCTGTGGAGACAGGAGCACCCGGGGGTACATGAGGACAGGGCCACCCCAGGACAGTCCATGAACACTTGGATATCTGGAAGGGTTACACAGACACAGGACACCCGTGGGCACATGGGGACAGGGCAGTGGGGGTACACAGGGACAGACACACTCATGGGGTGGGGGGGGACGACACACACAGGATATCCCTGGACACAGGGACATAGGATCCCGGGGGTACACACGGATACAGCACGCAGGGGGACACACGGACACGGGGGGACACACGGACAGGGGACCCCCGCGAGTCCGCGCGGTCTCGGCTCCGTCGCGCGCCGCCAGGGGGCGCCGTTGCTCCGAGCGGCGGCGCGCGCCCCGCACCGCCCCCGCTCCTTCCCCCCCCCCCCTCCGCTGCACCGCCCCGGCCCGGAGCCGCGACCCGCCCGGCCCTCCCCGCCCGGCCCGCCTGTCCCCCGCCTGTCCCCTCCTGTCCCCGCCTGTCCCCGCCTGTCCCCGCGGCCGGGGGCGGGCACCGCGGGGGGACGGCGCCCTCCAGCACCCCCCGAGCCCCCACGGAGGGCAGGGGAACCGTGAGGAGGAGGAGGGGGCGGGGCGGAGCGAGGCTCGGCCAATCAGAACGCGGCGGTTTCAAGAAGCCCCTTCCGCGCCCCGCCCCGCCCGCGCGGCGCCGCGCGGCCCCGGGGGGGACCCGGACCGAGGGGGGAGGGACCCGGACCGGGAGAGGGACCCGGACCGGGAGAGGGACCCGGACCGGGAGAGGGACCCGGACCGGGGCACGGGCTCGCTGCCCGCCTTCCTGCTAGGGCCCGGGGCAGGGCAGGAGCGGGAAGGCATCGCACCCATCGTGTCCGCGCTCGCAACCGCGGGGGTTCGGGTGCTGCCAGCGCCGGGCTTCACCTCTGCGTTCCGAGCTTCCGGGCCAGGGTGCCACTCGCCCCTGGTTATGGCGGGGACGCCCCCCATGCCTTTATCAATAATGCGGTGTTATTAACTATGCAGTTTAATTAATTATGCGCACGCAGCATCTACCAGCGGATGGCTGCTGCTGCTGCCTTCATAAAAAGCCTTTTGGTGTTCGGGGTTCTGCACGCAGGCCTTGGACCCCGGAACCACTTGGGGCACTGGTGATGTTTGGGCCAAGGCCGCCCTCCCTCCAGCCCCGACCTCCCTCCAACCGCCGGCACAGCTGCGCGGGTAAACAGGAAACCCCAACACCGCAGCTCCCGCCAGACACACAAACCCCAGCCCCACGGCAGGCAAATAACTCCTTCCCAAAAACACCAGCGGCTCCGCGGGCGTGGGGCCGGGTGGGAGCGCGGATGGGTGGCAGCTCCCCGGTACCGCTGCCCGCCTGCCTGCGCCGAGTTCATTTGAATGCGAGCCATGCAGAGCGCTCGCCACCGCCACTGAGGTGTGGAAATCTCGCCCAGACGAGGAGGGGGTTCTTCCTGCTCATAGGTTTAGACGGGGAAAAGCCTTATTAGAAGACAGGGAATTTTAGACAAAAATCCAGCCGCTCTCAGTGGCTGTGCAGCGCACCAGGGAGGGTGTGAAACGAAGGGGTTAATTTTGGAGGGGTGCAGGGAGTGTGTTGGATGGGAAGCCCCTCTCCTGTCCTCCCCATTTGCTTCTCCAGCAGTTTTCGTGCTCTGGATTTTGGTTTTTCCAATGGGAAAAGGGAATATCAGGTTGGCAGCAACATGAAAATAAAACGACCTATAGCTTGGTCAAAATTAAAATACAAAATCCAAACTGCCAGCAGCGGTGCGTGGTGGGAGACAGTCCTGCAACAGGCTGGGGTGCAGCAAGCCATGCAGCCTGTGCAGGTCTGTGTCCATCTGCGAGAGCGCACTGCCCACACACCCACTATGGATAAGGGCCACCTCACTTTGGAGGCTCACGGAGCCATTAGATCTATTGCACCTTTCTAAGTGCAGGGCACAATTAAGGATGGAAATTAAAAAAAAAAAAGTGTTTATTTTTACAGGTCATGTTCCAGCAGGATATTCCCAGTGAATTGACAAGCACAGACTTTCTTCCCAGCAATGGGCACCCAAAAGTGCCCTGGGTAGAAGCTGCCAGGCAGTGATGGACCAACAGTTCAAGGAAGGGGCCAGGAGAAGGGAAGCTGCTCTGGGAGGTCAGGAAAGGCCAACTAAACACCAAAACTTGAGAGCATTTTGATATCCTGACAAAGCCCCAGCGGCAGGGGCTTGAGGGCTCCTTTCTGCTCCTGGGAAGTCAGGGATGGGTGCAGGGATGTCACCAGCCCAGGCCAGAAGCAATAAAGCCCCTGGAGTGATGCAGCAAAACAGGATGGAGTTGCGTGTCAAAATAAATCATCCATGGAGGCAAGGCAGGGAGGAGGAGGAGGAGGTTTCCTGCTCTCGAGCCTCCCTATATCTAACAAAGCCTCAGAAGCCCCAGGTGGGCAGCAGGAGCCGGGCAGGATCTGGCCATCCGTGGCCCCAGCTGTCCCAGAGCAGAGCTGATCCTGGCCAGGTGCCCCACTGCTCCAGCTCTCCTGGGAGCTGCTTTTCCCATCCCTTCCCAGCTCCCGCAGCTTCACCTTGTGGCAGGCAATGCACAGAGCTGCCAGGAGTGATAAAATGGCTGTCCCCCAAATTTATGGAGTTTATCTGTGAGTAACTCTTGGAGGTGAAGCGGCCGTTGAGCCGGGGAGGAAGAAGGCTTTAGTTTGGGAAAAACTCTCCCAGGGGCAATGCAGAGCAGGCGGGAGCCTAGACCCTGTTCTAGGGACCAGCAGAGACATGCCCTGTGCCCCCCAGGCCCCCCAGCTTGTAGGGCTGCAGCATCGCCGGGGTGAGCTCACCACTCACCCACACTGGGGGAAGCCAAAGGCTCGTTTCCCATCTGCAGCGTGTTTATTAGGAGCTAAGTCATGAAGAGGCTTTGGCACATCTCCGTCGCTCCCGTGGAGTGTGTTTAGCACAGCAGAGATCGCTGCTTCTTCCAACAGCACGTGCGTGCCTGGGATTTCCATGCTGGCCAGGCATTGTGCCCTGTGCTCTCTTCCCATGCCAATCTTTTCTTCTCCCCTCAAAAAAAGTTGCATCAATGGGCTATGGAGCAGCATCCTGATTCCTGGGGAAGCACAGCTGAGGCTGAGCAGGCTGGAGCCTCCCCCTCCCCACTCTGTTGCAGTAACATCAATCCTAAGTTTCTGAGCCTCTTCTAATTTTGGAGGCCGTTAGCAAAGCAGGCGCTGTTGCAGCCAAACGAGGCTGCCAATGTTTCCTTTAAAAGCTGCTTTCACTCCGAAGGACTCTTCTAGATGGTTTGCTTTTAATAGCAGGCTGCAGGGTGCAACGCCCAGCTCGTGGCCAGGGCTGTCTTTGGAGCGGGAAGGGACTGGATGGCATTGGGAGCGGGACTGGGGACGTGCAGGGAGCCACACACATCCATCGTGGGCCAGAGCAGTGCACACATGTATCCCTTTCCTGGTTCAGACCAGCAAAGATCCTCACCCCCTTGCAGAGCTGATCCACTGTAGCCCATTTCCTCCTTTCCCTCGGCAGCTTGTGGGGAAATCTTTATACAGTATACAGTTCCTAACCATGGTGATATCTCAGAGGAGAAGGAAAGACCAGAGGAGCCATGGAGAAGCAGGAGGCAGTGAGGTCAGTGCACTGGTAGGTGTGAGTGCTTTGAAAAACCCAATTGCTGGTTCAGTATAACCAGATTCAGGAAAATGAAGCTGAAGTGTGAAAAATGAAAGTGAAAAGATAGGAACCAACCCACGGCTATTTATTCTAAAAATACTGACCTAAATACTTAAGCGCACATATAAAAGTAGTTGTCTTTGCTGATTTCCTTTATGAGAGTCTCCTGGTTTGGTTATTATTTCACTCAGAAACCAGAAAATGAGGATTTTTGTAGACATGGAGACTGTGTTCTAGCCTAGCACTCCAGAAGTCTTTTGCCCAAAGCTGTATGCCCAAATGTCATCTGAAAGCCCAGCTTTGAAATTCATTAAGCTAACGAGGCCCTGTGGTGAGCAGCCCACGCCTCCGCGGATCGGAATAGGAAAGGCTTTGGCTGGGTCTCATGCAATGGCTCTCATGTTTCTCCGTGGGTGGGATGATAGCACTGGCCGTGGGCATACTGTGGGTATGGCAAAGTCCCCAGAAGAGATTTGGGAGCAGAAGGAGGCACCGGGGCAGTGGCCTTGGCACAAAGCGTCCCTCAGCTTGTGGCATTGGCAGAGCTGGGCTGCAGTTCCAATCTGGGCTGGGGTTCCCGTCTGGGCTGGGGTTCACATCTGGGCTGTTGTTCCCCTGGGCTGTTGTTGCAGGCAGTCACCAGCCCCTGCCCACTCCCCACTCAGCAACCAGGGCCAGGATGTGGGGAGGCTGTGGGCAGCCTAAGTACTGGCTGGCTGGGTCTAAGTACTGCACTAAACCTGGCTTAGTGCAAAACTCCCTGGGACCACTGACACGACATGGCCAGCACAGTGGGGCCATCACAGAGGAGCACCTATCCTGCTGGTGGCCCTCTAACGAGGTATTTTGGGGATTCCAAAAACATCCCTGGAGGTGTCTGGGCCAAGCAGTAGGGTGGATGGTGAGGGAAGCTCAGGTGCAGGGGCCCAGGTGCTGGATGGTCCACGGGGACCCCTGCGCTGTGTCACAGCCCCTGATGCGGCACCGTGACCTGCTCTGTACAACCTTCCTAGGAAAGATTATGAAAGTGCATTACGTGTGGAGGCAAAACGGATGGAGGAGCAGGCAGGAGTGCTGGGTCAGCAAGTCATGCAGGCTGGATGAGCAGTGAGTGCTCAGAGGGGGAAGGAAGAGACCACGCTGAAAACAGTAAAGGTAAAAGCTGGGCTGGGGGGAAGTGGTTCCCTGCCTGAAGGTCCCATGGGGGAGAGCCAGACACAGCCTTTCCACATGACAAAGTGAAGGTGCAAGCCAGGAGAATGTGGGCTTGATAAAATGGGTTTCTTTGGGGTTTTTTTTAGTTAGAAAAATGGGTGCTCAGTGCTGTGTGGGAGCAGCAAAAGGCTCCTTTTGGAGTGTGGTCTATGGCCTGGTCGCGAGTCTGTTCCATACATCATTCTGCAGACCAGGGGATGGATGAGCACCAGCCAGGTCTCCTCACTACCTGCTGGGAAGCGAGGTGGCCATGCATGGCTGGGTGTGTGAATAGAGCCAGAGCAAGCCCTCCAAGCAGCTAGAGCTGCTAGAGAGGGTTTGAAACCTTGGAGGATGTTGCAGAGGCAAGTGTCCCTGAGGACACTGACTCCTATGGCAGGCTGCTGACTGGAAAGCCTTTCCTATAGCCCTGAGGTCTCCCTTCCTCCCACAAAACGCCCAGGAGTGATGGAGGAAACCCTCGTGGGCAGCAGAGCCAGTTGGACCACAGCTCACCCTGCAGCAGCTTTTTACCTAAAATAAGGCTGCTAAAATAAAGTACCCAAACCGTCACCGTGCTTGCAGCAGATTTACAGCTCCGTGCACACACCTGGCACTGGGCCACCCTGCTGTGGGAGCACCCACGGGGCCAGTGGCAGCAGGGGGAAAGTCTGCTCCAAATCCCAAGGTCACCCTCTGTCAGAGGTGCTCTGGCCCCGTTGCAGGGTGCTGGAGGGGGTGGCTGGCTCAGGGCACTGCTGGCGGCACGTATCAGGCGGAGACAGATGGAAGAGGTGACAGATAAGGGACTCAGCCTGGAGAAGAAACAGGAGAGATAGGGCCCAAATGTTCTGCCCCGGCAGAGAGAGGAGGCTCAAAACCAGACCCAGCAGAGCTGGATTTAGATCCCGTAACGCCGGCTGGGCGCCTGTTCCCTGCCTAAACCCCTCCTTGCCAAGGGCAGGGGGTGAGGAAACCACTGATGTTGAGCTGCAGATACTTATGTGGTGCAGTGGGGCTTCTGCCTGGCTCCCAAGGCAGCTGAAAACTGCTGCGACTCTGGAGAGGCTGCAACCCTTCACTTGAGAATAGCTGGCATGGGGCACAGCTCAGAGATTGTCCTGTGGGATGACTGAGAAAATGCCAACAGAGGCACCATCCTGTCGTCTGTAGGGTCTGCAGGCACACACAGCTCTGCTGGGAGGGTCCTTGCTATGCCATTGCCCTAGGAGTCTGACAGGCAGCACTTACATGTAACCCCTTGAAGCATCCTCACTACTTCATGCCAGTGCCCTGCTTGGCCCCACATAGCAGCCGCCAAAGCTCAGCCACAGGGAAGGAGCAGGGTCAGACACAGACAGCATTGCATGGGAATGTCAGCAGCACTGCTGGGAGCCAGGCTGGGGTTGTCACCTTGCAGGACCACAGGCCCTGCATGCTGGCTTGCTTGGGGAGAGGATATTTCATTGCAAAATGTCCCTTGCAGGGAGATGCAAGCTAGTGGCAAAGGAGGTGGGAACAAGGAGAACCAGACTGGCCCAGAGCAGCTGGCACTGGCAAGAGGTGAGCAGAGGTGACACTTTGTCAGGGCAACAGGGTAACCAGGGTCCAACATTTTGGGTTTTGCCTTTGCCCTGTTCCTCGGGAGTCAAACCACAAGCATGACTTTGGGGCTTGCAAGTTGTCTGTGCTCCTCAGACAGGGAAGTCCTGCTCCTCAGCTTTATCTCTGTCGCTTTCTCCCTTCTAACCCGTTTGTCTCCTCTGCAGTGACAGGAAGCCACAGAGTTAAAATCCCAGGAGCACCAGCTATGGGAATGCAGCATGGTTTCCCAGCTTTCCCTGGGGAAAGCCCAGGAGCCATGTCCCACATGGGTGCTCCTGCTCGGCACTTTGCAGTGCCTGCCTGCAGCTGAGGTTAGCTCAGGAATTGCGGGTGAGGAATTGGAGCTACCACGCAGGGAGCTGCTGGGAATAGCTGCCACGCTTTACATTCACAGCCCATCTATTTTGCAATAACTTCACCGTGATGTTCCCACATAGACAAGCCTAAGCTAGCATAGATAATGAAATGGGTTAAAGGGAGACAGGCGGAGGGAGAGGAGAGGAGCCAGCAACTGGTAGTAAATCAGGGAGAGAACAGGGTTACTTTAAATTCAAGGTCTTGGTGGCAGGGCAAGTTTGGTTTGTGCCAAGAGGCACGGGGTTCAGAGGATGAGACACAGCTGGGGAAGACAATGGTGTCTCCCTGGTGGGGCCACCAACTTGAGTCCCCCATCAAACCCCACCCTGTTCCTATCATTTCCCCAGTGCCTGCCCCGTGGGTGTCACTGGGATTAAGCACAGCCAAGGGCTCCCATCCTGGGTGGTAAAGGGTGGTCAGAGGATCCTGAAATAGGATCCTGGCAGGATAGGCAGCAGTCTCTGCTCTTCAAGGGGACGATCATGCAGGCCCACATCAGCTCTTGGTAAGGGCCTGGGGAGAGTCAACTGCTGAGACATCCCTACCTTTGGCACGGGCTTCGAGGCAGTCCAAACAAGCTAATTAAATCCTGCTCTGCTTAATCAGAGCCATTGAGCACCAGTCAGAAGAAATTAATCCCGTGTTTTATTAGATGCTGTTTGAAGTCGTGTTTGGCACCTCGTCCTCGGTTCTCATCTCCTTCTGGGGAAGGAAGAAGGACATCTGTGGGGAAGAGCGAGGGTGCAGCAGATGGCAGCGGGGATGATTCAGGGGCTTGAGGAAGGAGCTGCGACTCCAGCGGCATCCCTGGGGGGGGGACAAGACACCTCTCCCTGCATCCCACAGCCTACCCCTCCCCACGGCTGAGAGTCTGCGAGCCAGGCAGGCATCCCAAAAATACATGTTCCTCCGCATTGCATGCTAATGGCTTTGCTCGAGAGGTCCCACCGCAATTAAAGCACAAGGAGCATTAATATGCAACGTGGAGAGGCCACTCTTCCCACAGCTACTCCCTCCCAAACCTGTCCTTCCTGCTGTACATCCCTGCCCACTGGGAGCCTGCCCACGGGGATCCCACAGCAGTCCCAGCGGAGCCGCTGGCAGTGCGCAGTAAATTTGAGCCTTCCCTTTGCTGTGCCCAGGGGATGCTGCCTTTTCCCCCGGCACCTTCTCCTACCTTGAGGCTCAGCGGAGCAGGATCTGTTAGGTACCCACCAGGTGGGTGCTATGCAATTCAGTCCTGGCATGGAAGATACCCTGACAGCTGGGAGAAATCCACAGGCAGGTGTTTAAAAACAACCAGCTGGGTGATGGTTTGGGGTTTTCAATGACTTCTGGTGCTTTAATTGCTGCAACCCAAGAAAAACTCCTGATGAAGAGAATGTCTGGCCAAGTAAGGTAGCCCACAGGTCACCCTCCACACCTTGGGAGCACTCCGTAGCCTTGGTACCTCCTCCTGCGACTCTGCTAGATGAAGCTGCTTGCTTTGGGTGTGGGGATTTATTTTTTCCTAAATGTCCTGTCATAACTTGCGTTAAAACTTTGCAGAGCCACTTAATTGCATTCTGCGGTAGTGATGATATGAAATTAGTCTCCCTTCTGATCTTTAGTTAAGTTGGTCCAAAGCACCAGCTTATAATTTGCTCTAATCATCGGGTCGTGGAAGATGCGAAGGCAGGGCTGGTGCCCGGTGAATTCACACGGGCTGGGAGTTTCTGCACTTGCTGTGCCAGCGTTTGGCAGCTGGCAGGTTGGGCTCTGCCACCCTGGGATAGCAATATTTATAATTTCTTTTGGTGATACTTTGGTAATTTTTTCATCAACTGCTCTTGGCCATTTCCTCTAGAAAAAGCTGGGAACTACAGCTGTCCGGAAGAGAGGAGGGAAAGCTGAGGTGGTTTCCTGCCTCCCTTCTCAGGCTGCTCTCTTCTCTGAGCATCTTGAAACATCCTCCACTCCTGTCTGGAGACCTGGAACCAGACTGCTGAAGGCACCTGGAGAGGAAGGGATCCTGTCTCCCATCTCACTTCCCTGGGCTTGCTTCATGTCCCAAACTACTGCAGGGGTTGGGAAGAGGAAGCGGCTGGGTTTTGCCTGCTCACCTATCCCAGAAAATCACAGAGTTAGAAAAAAACAAGCTCCCAATGAACAGGAGCAGGGCAGGGCAATATTCTGGGCACAGAGAGGCCCTTTTGCTGCCGAGGGCACAGCGCCCATCATTCCAGTGGCATTAGCGCTTTCCACCTCCACACAGGAGGTACAGGATATCACGGTATTATTTTTAACCAGGGATATTTAGTGAACTTCTCACGTGCTGCTGGAGGGTCAGATTTATCCCATAGCCTCAGTCCCAGGGGACACTCCCAGTTATTTTTGAACCCATCAGAGCAGCAGAGGAGCAGAGGGATGCAAGGGCTCGGGAGACACAAAGTCTGGGGTTTGTCTGGCCTGTCCCTTCGGTCTGTGCCGCAGAGGCGTGTGCGGAGCACAGCCCCACACGCCTGCTTTGTCATCGCCGCTGTCACCCTGGCCCCCCACCATAAAACCCAAAACTTGGGCGAAGCCCCCGGTTTTCCTTTTCTGCTGAGACGATCTCGGACGCCCGCAAGTTCTGATCCTTTTTTCGACCTACCGCATGGCAACTGTCTTCTTCCCCCCTCCCCTCCCACCCCCTAGTTCAATTTAAATCTCAGTTTAAACTGTGAAGCGAGTTTGGCCCTGCTCAGGCAGGTCCCGATGGCCGTGAACATTCCCACGGGCGCCGCAGCGCCGCCGTCGCGGGAGTCCCTCCCACGGCCCGCGGCTCCCCCACGCCGCCGCCCGAGCCTCCCTGCCCTCGCACGGAGCGAATGGCCCCGCTCACACCCAACGTCCCCCGTGCTTTCAGCGCAACCTCTCCGTTTTAGCAGCTGGTAACTCATCACACAGCCCCAACCAAGCGCGCAGCCGCCGTCCCGGCTGTTTTTGTTTAGCCAGTCACTTCGGAGGTAGAGGTGAGGCCAGGGCAGGGGGAATGAGCTGTTTGAAGCCCTGGTTTTTGAGCTGTTCCAAATCTGTCCCCATGGGTGATGCCACCCGAGGCCGGCACCGATGGTTTAGGGGGCTCCTGCAGAAACGGATGTTGGTGGGGCGAGGGACGCAAAGCCCCGACTTCTAAATTAGAGATACCCTGGGACACAAGCGTGGCCTTGCCCAAGCCCCCGGAGAGGGGCAGAAGGGCTCCCCACAGCCCACCCTGCGCGACCCCCACCCAGCCGGGCGGGGGTGGCTTTCCCCGCGTGTTTTTAAAGGCAGCCAAACGAACAAGACCCGTGACTAAAGCTGGCAGCCAGGACACGCTGGCCTCAGGCTCCCCTCAGAGCTCCGCGCAGCCGGGCGCGCCTGGCCCCGAGGTGACCGCCGGTAGCGCGAGGCTGGGGTGTGCGGCGCCGGGCGGGACCCGCCAGGGCCGGTCCGGAGGAGAAGGCGGCGTGCCCAGCCCCTGGCCACCTCCCTTCTTCCTTCTCTCCGTCCCTGCCTCCCGCCGGGTCCGTCCCGCCCGGCGCCGCGGAGCGGCAGCGCCCACCCGGCCTCACGGCCGCTCCCCCACGCCGCCCCCCCCCCCGACGGGCGGTTTCAAGTCCCCCCTTCCGAGGTCTCCGCGGCGTCGGCCAATCAGCGCGCGCTGCGCGCCGCGGCCCGCTGCCTTAAAGGGCCCGCGCGCCGTGCGGCGCTGGGGAAGCGGCGCCGCCCGTGGGCCGAGCCGGGCGCGCTCTAGGACCGCGCGCCGCCGCCGCCCGCCCTCCCTGCCCGCCGCGGGAGGCCGCCCGCCGCCTCCGGAGCGGGGCGTGGCGCGGGGAGGCCCCGCCTCCGCCGGGCGGTGATTGGCGGCAGCGGGCGCCCGTCGGCGGCGGGGGCGGAGCCCGGCGCGGCCACGTTCGGGTGCGCGGCCAGCGGCGCGTTGGGCGCAGCGAGCGGCGGCGGGCGCGGGGCGATGGGGGCGCGGCGGCGGCCGGCGCTCTGACAGCCCCCGGCGCTCCCTCGGCGGCGGGCGCAGCGGCTCCGGCGGCAGCGGCGGCGGCTCTCGGCGGCCGCCCCCCTCCTCCTCGGCGCGGACCATGTTCGCCAAAGGGAAGGGCTCGGCGGTGCCCTCGGACGGGCAGGCGCGGGAGAAGTAAGAGCGGCGGCAGCGGCGGCGGGGGGAGCGGGGCGGAGGTGGCGGCGGACGGCTTTGTGCGGGGCGGGAGCGGGGCTCCTTTCCCTCCTCCTCCTCCGACCCGCCGCTCGGCTGTTGCAGGCTAGCGCTGTACGTCTACGAGTACCTGCTGCACGTCGGCGCCCAGAAGTCTGCGCAGACCTTCCTGTCCGAGGTGAGCCCCGCCGCCCCCCGCGCCCTTTGTGCGCCGCCGCACGCCCGCCCTCCATCTTGCGCGGGGCGGCGGCGGCGCCGGGGGGTCGCCGCGCGTGGGGGCCCACGCCCACCCGCGACCACCCCCCACCCACACCGCCCCCCCTCCCAACCCACCCCCCTCCGCCTTTCTCCTGCCCGCAGATCCGGTGGGAGAAGAACATCACGCTGGGCGAGCCCCCCGGCTTCCTGCACTCCTGGTGGTGGTGAGTGCGGGGGTGTCCCGTCGCGGGTGGGAGCAGCCCCCGGGGGTTGGGGGGGGGGGGTGTTCAGCCCCGGTCGTGGCGTGAGTCAGCAGCGGCGGCGAGCCCCGAACCGCCCCGGCTCCCGCTCCCCGCGGGCGTCGAGGCGCGGCGGAGCCACCCCCGGCCCCGCGGGAGCGGCGGGCAGGGCTCCCGCTGGAGAGCTGCCGGGCCAGCCGCAGGCACCGGGCTGTGCCGGTGCCACTGGGGCGCCCAGGGGAGCAGGGCTGGGCGGCTGCGAGGCTGCGAGAAGTCCCTGAAGTATGACGGGTGTTATCCCTTCGAGGTGTCGCCTCTTAAAGGCTACTTTTACTCCTTAAAGCGCCCAGCATCCCCACTCCTGACGGTCAGGTCCGAGCGGTGCGAAGCTGGGATGCGCAGCTGGATCCAGCTGAGGTCCCATCCCAGCCGTGGCCCCCGTGGGGGTGGGAAGCCGCTCACTTGTGTTGACCTGGGTGCCTGATCCTTGATGAGTAAATGCTCTTCTCCCTTCTCTCCCTGCCATGCAGCGTGTTTTGGGACCTGTACTGCGCAGCTCCTGAAAGGCGAGACACTTGTGAACATTCGAGTGAAGCCAAAGCCTTTCATGACTACGTGAGTAACAAGTTTCTAATCCTCGCGGTAATTACGGCGTTGGGGAGCTCCGGCGCACCGGGAGCCAGCCTAACATAACCGACTGGCAAAAAGCGTGAGGTTTTTTTTTTAACCAGCAATGTTCTGATTTGACTGAGCAGTATTTCATAATGTTGCAATTATGCAAATGAGCTCAGATACTTATCTTAAGCACTTAAAGGCATTCGGTCTAGTGGTAGAATTAAGAAGTTTTGCATAGCAATGGACAACAAAGCGTTTATAGAGGGTCGATGGTGAGGTATTTCATGCTGAGGCCGCTGTGATGGTGAGAGGTTTCATGCTGAGGACACCTCGCAGGGTGGGCGGGGGTTGGCTTTTGGTGGGGAGAAGAAGGGGGAATTCCCCAAACCGAGCTGGAATGCCCTGGTTAATGTCTCCCTGCCTTTGGCAGGTCTGGAGGCTTCCTTGGTTTCCTGAATCCTCCCTGGATCCCAGCAAGGGAGAGCTGTTGTCTTGTTGAAGCTGGTGTTGCAGACCCCCGTTGGTTGGTCGTTGAGCGTCTTGGCTCTCCGTGGTTTGGGTTGCTCTCTGCGGAGGTGGCAGCGTCACCCTGGGATGGATGATGCTTCTGGGGTGGCATGCTTGAGTCTGAGGCATCTCCCACAGAACCCCTCTTGGTAGGGGTGCGTGGCATGTCCGCCCCAGTGGGCGATGGGTGGGCTGCCCACTCCTGTCCCGCACTCGCAGCATTGGGAGGAATTTGCATCAAAGGATTAGTCACCTGGCTGCGGGCTTGGACCCCAGTCAAGTGCATTTAAACCTCATAGCAGGAGCTGGTTTTGTCTGCTCCAGGGAGACTGTGGTATGGAAACCATTTTTCCTCCCTTCCCAAGTTTCTCCTTGCCTCGACATGCCTGGCTTGGGATGTGTGAGGGTTTGCTGGCGAGCACTGCCAGGCGAGTGTCTCGGGGACCTCCATGGCGCTCTCACACGCTGGCACTGGACACAGCAGTTGCCCTGGGGCAAGGGCAGTGCCAGAGAGGCTCGCCTGGCTGCTGAGCTGCCTCTTTTCCCACCCGGCTGGGTTGTGGGAGAAGTGTGTCTGGGTATGTGCTAGGTGGAGTTTGTCTGTCTGTGTGTCCATTCCTGCGGCCACTGTCTATGTTGCTTGTTTTCACTGGGTTGGATTAAGATGGTGAACTCCTGAACCAAGGGTCAGAGCTGACAACCAGCAGCACATCTACCAGTTGTTGGCTTCTGCTTGCTTCCTGGATGCTTGAGGGCAATTTGTGGGGGTTTTAGGAGCTCAGATAGGACAGCGGGCTCATCAAGAGCAGGGAAAAAGTAGATCTTTGGGCAGCAGAGCCACAGGTGAGGATGACATTAGCAAGCAAGACATGGCAATACTCCACCCACAGCAGCCTCCTCATCGTGTCTGAGGATTTAGTATATTTAGAGAAATTAATCTTTTTTTTTAGCTTGGTAATAATTCTAACAATAGGCCTGAGTGCATTAGATGATTCGCATAAACTTCTTTAATACACATTGCTTTAAGCTCACAGTAAATAGACACAATCCTGATTGTTTTTAATTCTCGGCGTAATGCAGTTTTGTAACAGCCCCAAGTGCTTTACCTTCTGGGTAGCTCCTAAGAAGACTTTCACTCCCCTGTGCTTTGACTTGGTGACATTGGTTTGGTTTCCCCAGGCGTGTTTTGGCCCCAAGACAGTGCTTGTGCTTCTCCTTGTGGAGAAGCAGCGTGGCTGGTGACGGATGCTCATGGTACAGTCCTTCTCTGAGGCGTGGTGTTTTCCTGGCACAGCATGTACTTTACAGGGCGAGGGACCTACCTGGCCAAAACTTAAATATTGACCAAAGAATGGAATGATAACCATGGGAGTGTGAATAGAGCCTTGTTTCTCTACAGCTTCCGGGACTGGCTGCTGGTACCAATGATCATGGTGGGCAGTGTCATACCCCAAAGCCAGTGACCCATCAGTGGTGCATGACAGCTAAAATAGGATATGAGCCCCAAATGGGGCTGGATCAGTGAGTCATGAATTGCTTCATGTGGTGGTTGTGGTTAAAAATATACCAATCTAAGTTTTGCCCCAGGTTGGTAGAGCATTGTATTTACACTTGCCTAGCAATGGGCAAGCTCTGTGTGTCCTGCTTGGTATTTGCCCAAAATAGGGTGTGTGTGAACCCAGAGACTGTGGTACTGTAAGGACAGAAAGAGGGGATGCCTAGCATGTCACCTTGCCAGAGCCAGCACCAGAGGGGTTCTTGCCTGGTAGACAAGCCCTTAGGAAGGGGGAGTGGTTCTCATTAGCAGGGGGCTGATGGTGGGATTTGTATGGTGTGTCATTTCCACTTCATTTTCCAGCATAACTGTGTGAAAACTATTAGGAGCAGCAAGACAAATTGCCAATTTCTCCCTCCAGTTTTGAGTATTTAAATCTTCAGTGAGAAATTGAAGTAAGGAGAAATCCTACCCGCTCTTTTTTTTTGAGGGGACCCTTGAAAACTGGGGGGTCTTTGGTAAAAAGCCAAAAGGCTTTTTACCTTTCCCCTAGGGTTTTTCTCCCAGGCTTGGACAAAAGCCTGCTGGGACTTTGTAGAAAAGTGCTTGTTGGAAGGAGAGTGATGAGAGTGGGGGTTCACCTGCCACAGGCAGGAGGAATGCTCTCTGCTCTACCCTTCCACCTCTGGCAGGTCTGTGTGTATGTTAACACCACCATGGAGTTGTGTTGGTTGGAGGGTTGTTAGTCATCCTCTTCCACCTATACCCAAAGAGTTTATCCAAGGTAACAGCCCCACGAGCACTCACCAACCCCTAAAACTCAACCCGTAGCCATTGATTTAGGCTCCTCCAAGTCCCTTGGCGAGCATGCCAGCGTTCTGGCACGCTCCTGGAGCCGGCGAGCTTGCAACGGGATCGCTCGTCATGACAGGGGATTTCAGCTGCCGCGTTATCTGGGAATTGGCTGATGGCTGGTCGCAGTTGAGCATTTCAACGCCGTGAAAGCCAATACAATTTGAGTTAGCGGTGATGACTGCCAGTTTAAATACCGCAGTGAATTTCTGTCAAAGAGCTAATACACAGAAAGGGGAATTGCAGAAAACTTGATCACCAGAACCACTTCAGTCGATTTTGGCCTCGAGCTACAGAAAATGAACTTAAATCTAGTTGACTGTTGCTACATACTTTTTTGTGGTATTGCTCTGCCTGCACAGCCATCTCACGTCAAAATGCAGGAGAGAAAAACTCCGGGTAGCCTTCAGCTGATGAAGACTTAGACTTAATCATTCTCTTCCTCTGTACCCCCAGTTTCCTCCGGAGAAGGAGCTGTACTTGGGAGCATTTGAAGTTCTGTTTTCTTTGCACCACAAGATTTGCGGAGCTGTGGCTTCAGCTTGCCATTAACACAAAATATTGATTTATTTGTTTTTGTTTTTAACTTTGGAAAGCTGCTGCAGTTCTTTCGAACTTGGGTCTAGAAGGATGCTCTGCAGCGGTGAGGGTGGTTGCTGCTGGAAATGTGGTGGATGGTCTTGGAAAAGATTGTGTGTTTGGGGCTCCTGTCTTCCTGTCTTGGTTGGGGACAACCAGGGCTCCTCCTTTTTCCCCTGTCTGAAACAGTTCCCCTTAGACTGAGATCTCAGGTTTTGGAAGCTCATGGGGATGGATGGATGGATGGATGGATGGATGGATGGATGGATGGATGGATGGATGGAAAATTCAGGCTTGCTGGAGTTAGTGTGCTTGGTGGGAGCAAGGTGAAGCCCAAGAGGCTGGAAGTACTTTGGTCTGCTGGCTGTACAGACTGGGGGTGTCCCGGGGTGGTTCTTTCATGCTGAATCTGCCAATCATGCCCCATCCAGTTGTGGGACAGGCACCCTGTCCCAACGTCACTGCCTGGCATTCCTGGGCTGCAGTAGAGCATTTCCTTGTCATAGCACCATCTGCTCCCTAGGGTCTGTGTGGCCAACTCATGGCATGGTGCCCTGGAAGGTGACATGACCTTGTGGGACCCATGGGAAGGGATGCTCTTCATGCGTGAAGGGTTTGGTCTCCTCTCCCACGCTAGGCTCTCTTCTTGTTCCAGGACAGTGAGGGCTGTAAGATCTTGCTCAAGGCACCCGTGGCTCTTAGGGTGGGACCAGTAGGTGTGAGAGTGTTGATCTATGAGTACCTCTGTGGTGGTGATGGTCCATGAGAGCTTCTCCTGTTGTGTGCAGCCAGTGTATTGAAAACATGTTGTGTAGGACAAGAGGTGTTTTTGGGGCAGGTTTAGTGCAAGGCAGGGACAGGGGTTGGGAACAGTTTTGTGTAGTCCTTGTGAGCCCCCACAGGCATTGACAGAGCCCTGGGCATGTGGCTCAGCAGTGGCACATACAGCTCTGTCCTGTTTCCATGTGAGACTGCGCTGTGTCTGGGCTCCATCCAGCTCCACGCTGCAGGGACGGGTTCCCTGGTAGGTAACCGGAGAGAGGAGTTTCCTTCAGGAGTGGCAGGCTGCCAGGAGCAGCTGCAAAACTCCACATCACTTCAAAAAAAATTGCAACAATAATAAATAAATCCAGGTATTCCCTCTCAAAGCAGCGCTGGGCTTGGCCTTCCCTCCCTGTTTAGGGTACTGGTGAGCCTGGGTGTCCTTTAATGCCCACACTTGCTGGAGTACCATGCAGAGATGGACTAGCTTAACATTATATTTTAAACAATATCAGTTGTCATGGCAGAACAACCTCCACTTCCACACTTCCTGCTGACCAGCAGCAGAACCAGGGCATTTCAGAGCAGCACCTTTCCACGGGTGATGCTCGTGGAGAAGGCTCCATTGTGAAACCGGAGGTCAGAGCCCAGAGCTTATGTCTTAGTCTTTGACTGGGGAGCCTAAATATTTATCCTGTTCTGTCCCTAATGAAAACAAATTGTCAACAGTTGTTCAGTAACTGACTAAATTAAAATCTGTAATTAGTCAATTAGATTAAAGAGTTGGCACAACCTGATTGTATCATGCTGGTTAGGTTATTAAGAGAAAGGGTGTGATTTTTAATTACTGAATGCTAATTTTGACGGTTTCAAATAGAAACAGACGTTTCCCCCCCTCCACCCCACCCTGAGTGCCTCTGCAAAAATAAGGCAGGGGATGGATTTTATATCAACAAATGGTACAAACACACAAAGTTTCTCTGGCTCCAGTCCGGGAGGGGGTTCTCCAAAAAAAACCGGGAGCAGGACGGGAGGGGAGGGAGGATTTCTTCAGTCGTGCCTGAGGATGGGAGGGCAGGTGGGGCTTTGTGCCAGGAGTTGGGACCCTCTGCATGGCTGGGTGCTGGGGTCTGCCCGCTGCCCATGGCAGTCCTGCCCTGCTGCCCCATTGCCCATCCCCGTGCGTGCAGGTCAGCTTACCCTCGCCTCGCACGAGCCTGTGTGCAGCGGTGAGACAGGCTGGAGTATTCTTTTCTTTTCCCTGATTTTTTTTTTTTGTTTGCTTGTTTGGTTGGTTTTTTTGTGGTTTTTTGTTGTTTTTTTTATTTTAATAGTATTTTTTAATCCCCCTTCCCCCCCGGTGCTTGAGAGGGGCCAGCTTCCAGTGTCAGGCAAAGCCTACAGCAGGGAGGAGGAGGAGGAGGAGGAAGGCCTTGCCAGCGCCATCCCATTGTTTGCCCCGGCGGCCACGTGGGCGAGCGCGGTGAGGCCGGCGAGGGGACCCGAGGCGGGGGGAGCGCCTGCCCCCGGCAGATGCCGGGCTCCGGGCGAGCACAAAGCTCGCAGCCCTGCCCTCCCCGGCCTTCGGGGTCCCTTTGCAGGAACAAAGAGGGCCAGGGGGCCACCGTGCCAAGCTGTGGCCGGCACGGGCGCTCTTGTCCGGCGGCGGGCAGTGGGGAGGTGTTAGGTCAGGACGCCGTCTGTTGGGTACGAGTGGGACTTTCCTGTCCTCCTGATCATTTCCTTCCTTACCTTGGAAACTTGGATTTTCTCCTGCCTTTTGTTCCCTATTTTTCTCTTGTAAAGCTGTCTCTGGTTCTATTGGAAACAGCTGCCGGAGCTGGTCCTGGGGAGCGGGCGGGGGGCTCTGGCTGTTTCTGCTCTCTTGCCGCTCACGCCCCCGCGGCAGAGCTGGCACCTCCGAAATGGCACCGCCGAAATGGCACCCGGCTGTGCAAGCCCTCGCTGGTGGGGAGTGCTCGGGGGGTGGGGGGGGGAGCTGCTGCAGCCCTGTTTGTGCCTGGTTTTCCTTAGGAACAGAGAGGATGGTAGAGAGAGAGCGGTGCAGCGCCCAGAGCACCTTGTGTCCAGCCTGGCTGGTGCTGGGATCTGACCTGCCTTGCCCACAGGACACAGAATGGGGCTGTATCCCCACACATCACACCACCTGCCTTGCCAGCATCCCACTCGTGGTCAGGGAGGCTCCCTGACTTCTGCTGAGGCTTCTGCTCAGCCCACGGGCACATTGCTCCTTCTTTCCCAGAATCTTCTCTCTCCAAGTCCTCACCCTGAAGATCTGTGGGGGGACACCAGGGCTGAGGTCTCAGTGGAGCAGAAAAAACATTGCTTTCCTCCAGGCTGGCAGGGAGCAAAAATGTCTCTGCAAGTAAACAAATACCTCACTTCTGCCTCAGTTTAGGGTTTAGCATGTTTTTTTTTCCTTCTCTCAAAACTCCTGGTTGTGGCCACAATTGCCAGGAGCTGAGTTCCAAGCTGCAGCTGTGCAGTCAAAGGAGGATTTCCAAAATATGGGAGAGCTTCTGGGTGCTGCTTCCTGTGTGTGATGGGACCCCACTGCCTACCCACACACCCACTGCCACCTCTTCTCATCCCCAGAGCAGTGACACCACTCTCCTGTGCCTCTCAGGGCAAGAGGGGCTCCTGTGTGGCTTGGGTAAGATTTGGGTTTGGATGGGCGTGCAGGTCTGTGTGGTAAGACCAACTTTTCTTTTGTGTTGGTTTTGTGCACTTAATGAATATATGTGTTTTGGGTTTTTTTTTTTGTTTTTTTGGTTTTTTTTTCTATTTAGTAAGAGGAGAAATGCTCACTCTCCTGCCTGAGCTTAATGTGGCATGCATGGTGACTGTTTGTATCGAAATTAAGCAGAAAAAGAATGTATACATATGCAGTTATATCCATATGTACATCTTAATAGTGCATATTCCACAGATAAAGATAGAGGGAAATGTGCATGTATATTTTGGAGTGGTGTGACAGAGCAGCGCTTTGTGCCCGGCCATCCAGCACCCTCCCATTTGCCTTACTCTTCCTCCTCCATGACCTTTGCCACTACCACCAGTGGTTTTTAGCAAGGTGATTTCCACCTCTGTGTTCCCTGGGCTGGGTGGGAGCGTGTGCGCTAGGTCTGTCTGTCTGTCTGTCCGTCCACGTGTGAGGCTGCGCCTGTTGCCTTAAGATAAAGTCCAAAGGAAGACCTCTGGCTGTGTCTTGAGCTAACATTTTCTTTTTAATTTTTTTTTTCCTTAATGTTTCTGCATCAGCCCTTAAACATTTGATCTGGTGCCTCTCCTCCTGGGGTGCAGCAGCTTTCTGTAGTGAAAATGAGCTCTCACCACCCCTCCTGCCTGCCTCAAAAAGGGTCGGGAGTGAGGGGGGGGGTGTTTCCTTCCCATTTTCCCTGGATTTGGGCTCGTTTTTTTACAATCTCTCAAGGCTGAGCTCGCACCTATAATTGGAATTTTTTGGCTACAAACTGAAACAGGGGGATGTACTGCATCAGTTCTGACTTGCTGGTGAGCACAACCTGCCCAACATAGCTGGGGTGCTGGCATCCCATGGCATTCCCAGCAGATACAACAGCCCACAGCCAGTCCTTCCTACACGGTAGGGATTTCCTTCTGTGCCCCACTCCTGTCCCAGCTCCCACCCACACGGCTGTCATTGTACCTGGGTCACCAGGTCCAGCACTGACTGCTGCCCACCATGGCAAGTGGCTGTCTGGCATCTCCTCCCTTCCAGAGCAGCTTTGCTGCAAGGGTGTCCCAAGCCTTGGTTTTACTTATTTACCTGTTTCTAGTAACTGTAAGGTGGGAAATGCCCCTCTGTCACCCCGTGGGTAGCTGACATTGCCCAGCTGTGTCCCCAGGCAGGTGGCTGTTTCCTGCCCCAGGCAGTGGTTTTTAGCTCAGCCTTGAGGTTAGTTGTTTGGGGTTGTTTTTTGCCTTTTTTTTTTTTTTTAAAAAAAAAGGGCAGGGCAGGCTGAGGAAGGGGGCAGGGCACTTCCTTGAAGCACCCTGGTTTGGGGTGGGCAGATAAGGGTGCTGTGTCACACTTGACTGCTCTGCCCTGCCAAGCCCAGCAGAGCATCCTCCTTGCCCTCCTGCTCTGCCCAGCCCTCCCTGGGTGCTCATCATTTTTTTTTTGGGGGGGGAAGCCCCATTTGGATAAGACAGCCTCTAGTGCAAAAGCTGCTTGAACCCCCTCATCTCCCTGCCCATGAGCAATGCTCACAGCAGGAAGGAGAGATAGGGTCTTTTCTCCCCCTTGGCTCCTTTCTGCCAGAGAGCTGTGCAGCTGATGGGGTGTAAATCACACCCAGCCTCCCTGTGCCCATCTGCTGGCAGAATGGTAGGGAGGTCATGGCTGGTGGCAGCTTGTGGGGACTCTCCATCACAGCTTCAGCTCTGTTCCTGTGTCCCTGTGGCTCTGGGGGAGTGCCTGCTCCTCCCTCAGGAACAGCACCTGGGTCTGTTGGTGCTGGAAACACTTTGGCTGTTGGGATCTTCCTGTGCAAGGTGTGAACCAGGAGGTGGGTCTTACTTTGTGACACCCTGTTGGGGTCTGGTTTAGGGCAGGGACAGTCACACTTTAAAATGCTTGGTCTCATCAGGGAGGCTTTTGGCAGGGATGTGGTATGTGAGGTACAGTTGGGGATGGAGCTGGGAGCTCACAAGGAAGCAAACACTGCTTCACAGTGCATATGGGTCCCTTTAGCCCAGCTCAAGCACAGTTTTCCATGGAAACCCCAAAACAGATGGTTTTGTTTTATCCTGGGTATTACAGCACCAATAACACCCAGGTGCTTCACACCTTTGCCAGTCTCCGCTGGAGAGAAGGTCCAAGCTGAGGCTCCCAGGGCTCATTTCATCATTAAAAGCAGATTTACTTGCTTGTCCCAGAGCCCTTCAGGGTGTTGTGGCACGTCCTGACAGCTTGTCTGTCCTTACCTGCAGTCATCAAGGAGTTTTCAACATGACTTATATAAAGGCTTTGTACTTGGATTGTTCCACTGTGCTGCACAATGGCTTCTTTGTCATCCTGCCAGCTAATTAATTTTAACTTTTACCATTGCTCCAGCACCGTGTATCGTCTGCCTGGTCCATTTGAAGCTTCTCCCCCAACCTTAAGTGTTTTCCAAGCAGTTTGACTTGTTGCTGCTGAACGCTGGAGAAAAAAGCTGGCCCCGCTGGTACTCATCTTCTGGAGAAGGAGCTGCCCTCACACTTCTGTGGGAGCCGGTGGAGGAAAAGCCATTAGGAGGCTCAGGTTTTCTCCACTGGCTTGTTCCTCCTGGCTGGCCGCTGAGGTTCCCCACAGAGAACATCCTCTGATGAAAATAACAGGCTCTGGCTTGCTGGCCAGTGATTGGCACCACCAGGATCTCTCAGCCAGAGGTGAAAGCTTTGGCTGTGTGTTCAGGACAAAACCCCTCGTGCCTGGGGATGTCTGAGCATGGGAGGGGTGATGATGATGATTTTTGGAGGGTTGTGCTCTGGGAACTGGGTGCTTCTTGCTTGTGTCCTGTAAGCAAACATCTCCAGCACAGCATTCCTGGTGTATCAGGGAGCTTACTCCTGGAACCTCCATCCAGAGTGTTCATATGGGAGCTGAGCATCTCCTTACAGCTGCCTGCAGAAGGACCAGGAGAGATGTGACCCCAGCTTGGTGTCCCAGCCCTTGGGGTGGCATGAGCCAGGGTGTTGTCTTTTCCAGGTAGGAGGGAAGGAGATGGCCACATGCATAAACATCAGCTGAACATGCAGCTTTGGGGTTTGTGTGAGCAGTGCTGTGGCAGGGGGAGGTCCCCTCTGTTCAGGATGGGGATGGTGGCGGGTCAGGGAATATGGAGTTGCTGCCTTTGTGCTTAATCTGGTTATAAGGATGGCTATTAGAGCTAATGAATTTTGCCTGTCCCCACTGTTGTAATACAAGAACCCAACTGTCTTTCAACACCGCGAAGGTCACTCCTCTTTATTTCTGGTTGTAAATATTGCTGGTTACAGATGTTTGGGGTTGATGGACATGGCTAATTAAGTTTCTCCTGTCAGCTGGTTGGCAGGGTGCAGGGGTGCTGGCATGGAGGTGAGGTCAGAGGGCAGGATCACAGCCAGGCAGCAATACCAGCAGCCACTTAGCATGGTGTAAGCCCATCTCACTGCAGCCCCTCACTGGGAGCAAAGCTAGGTGTGCACTGAGCCTTGCCCGTCTCTTTATTATGAATTTGGAGCAGGCTGGTGGGAAGACGGTGGCTTTTGGGAGCAAGTTTCCATTTTGCTTCTCCTATTTGAGGGGAATTCAGCAGGAATTGTCACACCTGCTGTCCCCAACCTGACCCGAGGGGTGGGAAGAAGGGTGCAAAAACCCTTCTAATTTTTGCCATTGGCTGTCTCCTACACCACCACCATCAGAGCCTTTTTCTTTCCCAGAGAGACTTTACCATGGAAATGCCGGTGCGCTGTCCAGCAGAACCAATACCCCACACCAAATTAGCACCAGGAGGGGCTGGGGACCCTTTTCTGTGGGGCACGAGACCGGTGCTTCCCGGTGCTCACCCTGGCAGGCAGGAGCCATCCGCGTGCGCTGCCTGTGCGCCTGGAACGCAGCACGTGCTGCTGTGCTCCCCCCGCACGCCTGATTTATGCCGCTCCACATTTTCTCCTCCTTTCCATGCCTCTTTTTCCTCTCCCTCTTTTTTTTTTCTTTTTTTCTTTTTTTCTTTTTTTCTTTTTTTTTTCCCCTTTCCCTTATTGCTCACAGGCCTCACTCTTAACCCAGCGAGCTGCAAGATTTAGAGCTCCCTGCTTGGTGTGCATTCTGAGTGGGGTTTTATTCTCCCAGATGAAGAACCCGTGAACCCCCCCCCCCCATCATCCCATTGGGACACGATCCTTGCGTGCAGAAGGGGCTGTTGTTATTATTCTGTTTTATGCCTGCAGAGCACAAGTCGTGTATCCCTGTTTTGGATGCTCGTGTCCATGGATTGCAGCAGAGCTGGTGGGGTGGCCACGGGTGCCCATCGCCTCCATCCCGACATCTCTGCGCTGGCCATCTGTCCCCTCCTGTGCAGCGCCGCGCTGCCGGCTGCTTGCTGAGGCATCACGGCTTGCCCGGCGTCTGCGAGGCCACCAGAGGAAAAAAAAAAAATACAAACGAAAAAAGTTCCATTTTTGCTTTGTTTGCCCCCGTTTCATATGCATAACCTGACTTTTTGTTGCCTTTTGGGGAGGGGGGGAGTGCTTTTTTTGGTTTGTTTTGTTTTGATTTTTGGGGATTTTTTTTTTTTGTTTTGTTTTTTTTTCACTCCCCTGCTTGCCTTGCCAGGCGCATCAAAAGTTTGCTGGGTCTTGCGTGCGTGTGCGGATGCCGAATAATTTTATTAGCTGCCTGGAAGGGAGCCAGCGCGGCGTGCACCGCGCGGGAGGTGGCTGCTGGGGCGCCTTCCCTTTGCTTCCCCTTCCCAGCTGCCCCCCCTTCACCTCCACTGGTCTCCTGTGGGTCGCCTGCAGCAGCAGCGTTACCCCTTCATTTTATTTTTATATGTATTTCTTAGGGAGGTTTTTTTTGGTGGGTGGTTGTTTTTTGGGTTTTTTTTTTTTTGTTTTTTTTTTTTTTTTTGCTCCTTTAAAGGGTTAAAACCGATGGGGAAGTTCAGCTAGCACTTGCAAGATATGGTTGCCTTAGCAACAGGCCTCCTAATCTGGTAGGTGACCTGAGAGACTGTGGAAGATGCAGGGGTTGGTTTGGCATTTCATTATTTCATGAGGCTGCGGCTCTCCAGCTGGTTCCCTTCCCAGCACCGCCACCGCCGCTGCTCCCCCCGCTGCCGCCCCCGACATTCCTTGGCAAAGCCCCCAGAGGGGCCAGCAGCACTGTCCCCTTCCTGGGCAATGGTGGGTCCTGGGAGCTCTTGCTCAGAAAGGGGGAGAGAGCTTCCCACAGCCCAGGTAATAATTATTTCATCTTTAGGACTGTAAAGATGGTTTTTTTACTTTGTTTTTCCTCCTTTGAAAGGATTTGCCATGGTGGCCCCAGAGGAAATAATCCATGTGGCCCCAGAGCTAAAGGTGTGTTCATTGGCACTTCCAGACTCTGTGTTTCAGGGTCTGAGGGGCTCTAGTAACAAACATGAACAGGGAAGCACAGTGGTTGGAAAGGGTGATGGGAGTTGAGATGCAGCATCCAACCAGGGTTTTGGGGAAGGCTGCTGAGCTTTGGGAGGAGAGTGGCAGCATTATTCTGGCTGCTCTGGGCTCACTGGGCCAAGTGGTACAACCAGCACAGATAGATAGACTGAGTGTTTCAGTGCCACAGCCATGGCCACCTTCTATTTTTTCTTTTTTTTTTTGGAAACATCCTCAAGTTGGCATTTCCCAGCGCTGTCCCTCTTCCCTTGCTGTAGTGACCACCCCGTGCAAAGCATTGGTGATCACCTGCTCATCCTTGCCAGTGGTGGAGCCATCTAAATCAAGAAACTGCATCGCAAAACTTGCCTGTCTGATTTGGCCTTGATAAATCTCTGTGCACCATTGGATGGAGGCTCAAACTTCTGCCTGCGCAGTCCTGCACGGGATTTGAATGGATGCTGGTCACACCTGACAGTGCCCGTCAGCACAGGACTGTTGCATCCTGGTCCAAATCATCACTGAGCTCTTTGCCAGGATGGCCAAGCTGCTCTCTGTGCCCAAACCCGGGATGTTTTCCCCCTTGCTGGATGCTGAGTGGTTATGGAGTGTGGCTGTGCCCTTGGCACCCTGAGGGAAGGAAGGTGTCCAAAGGGTTGGGGCCAAACTCCCTCTGGGTACCCGTGGAATAAAAGGGCCGGGATAGCGCCGGGGGCATCCCATTCCCGCAGATCCCAATGTGCAGACCTCTTTTGTTTTCTCCCCCTCCCACTGCTCCACGGCGTCGGTGGCAGCTGCCTGCGGACGCCGGGGAGAGCCGCCTTTGTTTACCCGCCTCTCCGGCAGAGCGAGGGCGGGGATGCTCTTGGATCGAGGTGCTGATCTGTCATCTCCAGGTTTTATGCATCCCCAGACAAGAAATCAGCGGTGCAAAGCACAGACTTTTTGTTACTTATCGCCGAGCTCTGTGCAGAGCGCGGCTGCTGAAAGCAATCTGGTGTCTGCGATGCCCAGATTTATGGTTTCCCAGCCTCATTTGAGGTGTTGGCTTCCAGTGGGAAGTAGAAAACCTGGTTTGAGCCATCGGAGTAGGAGGAGAGGACCATGGCATCTACTGACACTGGAGCCCAGGTCTGATGCCCAGGCTGGCAAATGACCCCAGAGCCTGTCATCACTCTGGGTGGGACAGCATCTCCCTTGCTTCATCTTACCTGGTGGAGACAGGAGGACCAAAGTCCCAGGGAGCTGAAACAGCTCCGCTTCCCTCTGGGTCTTCTCCACTCAGGGCTGGGATGGCAGAGGCAAAGGGAGGAAATCCAGGCGAGCCAGCAGAATCCCTAGAAAGCCCTATTTCATTTTTTTTTTTTATCACTTCATCTCTTTTCTTTCCCCCACCCCCCCATCTCTGCTTTGTGAGGCTTTCCAGGATTTGTCCCTCTCAGCGGGGATTTTGGGCGGTCAGCCTGGTCCCCCGGCACGCGTGGACGGACAGGCTGCCAATCAGCCAGCACTCACCATCTCTCCACGGAGCGCTGTGCTCCGCTGCCGGGGCTCAAGCACAGGCTTATGCATGGAGGATTTTAGAAAACAAAACAAAAAAAAAAAAAAAACAACAGAATTCCATGGGAAAATGTATTTAAAAAAAAAAAAAGCCGTTTCCCCCGCCTCCGCCCTGCTGAGAAGCAGCTCTGCGATGGCGGCTGGAAAGCGAAGCCGTAAGTGTTGCGTGTGCCATCTGCTCCGCTTGGATCGCGGGAGCGGCTGGAGCCGGCGCTGCCTCGCGGGAAGGGGGGGACGACGCTTTGCAGGGGTAAAGATAAGGTCTGCCTGCCCCGAATTCCTCCCATCTGGGGTCCTCTAGGTCGCTTTGAAGCCCACACTGGCATGCTTGAGCCCCAACTTGTGCTGCTTGGAGGTGTCCCATGGATGCAGAGTGCCAGCAGGATATGTGTCTCTCTCTCTGTGGGTCATCCGAGGGTGAAGATGGTTATGGGGTGGGATGTGGAAGGGAATGGGCGGATTCTGGTGGGTTTAGGCATTTCTGGCTCTGCTGGCTGCCTGAGTTGGAAGCACCTGCTGGTACAGGGCAGCTGTAGCATAGGGTGCCTCTCATGGGGACCTTGGCTGTTTGCTGTCATGGAGAGCAGCTCAGCAGGACACATCTGGTCCTCCCAAGTGGGATACCAAAGGAAAACTCCTTCCCCAATAAGGAAAAAGTATATGCTGTCTCTAAAAAGAAGGAAATGTGTCTATTTGTGGGTTTGCTCTGGGAACATCTCTGGGTTTTCACATGAGTTCCTCTGCTGGCTCTTAAGCTGGAGCCACCAGAGCAGTTGGGTTTCTCTCTTCTTTACCAGTTTTTACAAAACTGGTATTTTTTTGAGACTTCCCAGTGGGTCAAACCAGCAGACAGAGATGGGATGCAGAGGGAACCCAGACTTTCTCCCTCCAAAGGCAGCCATGTCCTCAGCAGCTGTGCCTGGAGCTCATGCTGGGTTGTGGGTGGTTGGCTTGTTTAGAGGGTAGCCAAGAGATGAATATTCCCAGGATGTGTGATACCCATCCTGGGAGATCAGTTTTGACAGCAAGGACAGCAGCTGTGGAGCCCTGAACTACCCCTTGGCTTGGCTCCACCACTAGCAGTTTTATTTTGTGAATGTTTGTCACCCATGCTATATATATGGGGTATGTTTATATGTATGATTTGCTGGTTGGGATTAAACCACTTTAAGTACCATGTATCTTGCTCATACCTCTGTCCCAGTAGGATGGGGAGGAGAATGGGGGGCAGGAGGGGAAAGTAAAACCCATGGATTATGATAAGAGTATTTTATTAATTGAAGTAAAATATAATAATAGGAATGAAAAGGGACATGATAGAAAGAGAGAAGTAAAACATAAAACAGATACCTGATGCACTATATAATTCCTCACCACCCACTGACTAATGCCCAGCCTGTCCCTGAGCTTCCTGCCCAAATTCCCCCAGTTTATGGGGGAACATGGACATGACATTCTGTGGTATGGAGCATCCCTTTGGCCAGTTTGTGTCAGGTCTCCTGGCCATTCTCCCTCATCATTTCTTGTGCACCTCCTTACTGGCAGAACATGGAAAGCTGAAAAGTCCTTGACTTGGAGTAAGCACTACTTAGCAACAGCAAAAACACCAGTGTGTTATCAACGTTGTTCTCATACTGAATCCATAACACAGCACTGTACCAGCTACTAGGAAGAAAATTAACTCTATCCCACCCAAAACCAGGACATGTATTTTTTTTTTTAATATTAGAGAAGGTTTGCTTGCAGAACTTGGGAATTTGGAGAGGATACCTGGTGCTTCCCCCCCCCCCCCCCCCCCCCCCCCCCCCCCCTTTCCATGCAAATGCAGATTTGCTGATAGAAAAGGCAGTGGAGGCATGAGTGCCATGAGCTTGTGGGGAAGGAATAACATTCTCCAAACAAAACCAGAGGGCTTATGAGAAGAAATGGGAAGCTGAGGGAGTGCAGAAATGTCTGGGAAAGGTGCCTGAGGAGGGGGCTGCAGAAGACTTCTGGTCTTGCTGGGATTTGGGACAGGGTGGAAGGATCCCAACTCAGTGTTTTCCTACACTTATTCCCAGCTGGTGACCGTGGTCGCACCTTCACAGGAGTTTCTGGAGTTCAGCCTTGGCCATAGTAAAACCTTGTTAGAGCCCAGCCCTTTACTGGGGAAGCTCTTGGGAGCTTCAGTTCAGCCCCATGGAGATTAGTTCATAAGACACGTCCTCACCAAACCCTGGCATCCAGGAAGCACTGCCTTTCCCGCAGCTCTGGGCTCTCCAGAGCTGCCCATGGCCTTTAGCCATCCCCCCTCACCAGGTGCCACTTGCAGATGATGGGCTGTCCCCACCTGGGTGCCAGGTGCCCCCCAAAGCCACTCTGTCATTCCTCAGGTGGACAGGGGAGAGAAAATACCACGAAAGGAAACATCACTCACCGGCTACTGTCACAGGCAAAACTGACTCAACTGGAGTAAAAATAAATTTATTGCCAGTCAAATAAGAAAATGATAATGAGAAATACAAACTAAATCTTAAAACACCTTCCCTTCTTTCTGGGCCCAACTTCACTCCTGTTTTTTTTCTCCCTGCCTCTCCTCCTTCCTGCCAGCACCAAAGAGGTACAGGGAATGGGGGCTGTAGTTGGTTCATCACAGTTGTCTCTGCTGCTCCTCCCTCCTCAGGGAGAGGACTCCTCCCACTCTTCCCTGCCCCAGCATGGGGTTCCTCCCACAAGAGACAATCCTCCACAAAATTCTTCAACATGAGTCCTTCCCCCAAGCTGCAGTTCTTCCCAAACTGCTCGGCGTGGGTCCCTTCCATGGAGTCACAGCCTCCTTTGGGCATCCCCCTGCTCCAGCCTGGGGTTCCCCATGGGCTGCAGGTGGATCTCAGCTCCTCCATGGAGCTCCATGGGCTGCAGGGGCACGGCTGCCTCACCACAGTCTGCACCACAGGCTCAGGGGAATCTCTGCTCAGGGAGTGCCTCCTCACCCTCCTTCCCCACTGACCTTGGGGTCTGCAGGGCTGCTGCTTTCATGTTCTCACTCCTCTCTTCTCTGTCTGCAGTTGCTCCTGCACAATAAGTTCTCTCCCTTCTTAAACACATTATTCTAAAGCCCAATATGTTGCAGGTAGCTCAAAGTGCTGCACTTTGGTAGCTACCCCTGAGCCCAGCGTTCAGAAATTCATTAATTGGGCTGGAACAATTATTTTTGGCTTTTGCAGAGGGAAAGGCTATAAATAATCACCCCGCGAGCTTGTGCGGTGACTTTGCAGCCTCTGTGGGGGGGGGTTGTGTTGGGTTTGTTGTTTTTTTTTTTCTTTCCTTGCTGCTGTCCAGCTGGCTTTTTCTTGGCAGCCAAGAGTGGGAGACTTATCTGCAGAAAACGCCATTTGAGTTGATTAAAGAAACTCCTGCCATTGGCCCAAACTGCCAAACTTTCTGCAGAAACGGTTGCGCTTTCTGAGAAACCGCCCCGGGGACCTGCTGGGTGCTGGGGACAGGGAGGAGGGGAGGAGGACAGGAGGAAAGCTTCCCCAGGCTCAGGGAAGCGAAACAAAGCTCAAGACAAAGGATGCTGGGGGAATCCTATCAAGGTGAACTTGCCAGGCAGAGGGGCAGCGGTGGTGGGCACACTTGTGTGCTTCCACTGCTCCACCAGCAGCAGCTTGGAGTGCCTTCACACTGAGGGTTTTTGGTCCTTAGGGAGCTGGGTTTCAGCCAGAGACGGATCCAGAGGTGAAAGCCTCTGTGTCCTAGCACCTACCCCTCAAGCTCACCTATCCACTGCCCTTGGAAGCCAAACCACAACAGCCTTAGCAGAAGCAAACAGCATCTAGTACACCTTCTTTTGTAAGCTCTCTGTCGCATCTAAAATAAATTTGCATGTAAATTGACAGGCTGATTTTACTGTCTCCTGGCTATAGAGCACTGAAGGCCCAGGCTTCCCTTGTAGGTGGGCATGTGGCATCACTCCCACACTTGCTGGGCGCTGGCGTGGTGGCACAGAGCCATTCCAGGGCAGAGGTGGCAGAAGAATGGGGTGACTGCTTGCAGGGAAGCAGAAACTTAGTATTTCCTCTTTTTTTTTTTTAAAAAAAAATAGATTTTTGAAAAGATTAAGACTTACTGTCAGGCTAGTGGCTGAGAATAGCCAACACAGGACAGCAAGCTGGGTTTTCTTGTAGGGATGCTGCTCTGTGCCAGGCTACTGGACTCCCAGGGCCCATGTGATGCCCTGGGTTTGCAGGAGCACATCCCACATCTCCTTCCTTGCTTGGCAGCAATTAAAACACATTCCTGTCCTTGGTACGGGTTGCCAAAGACAACAGCCACGAGTCACTGATGTCTTGTAGAGTGTCACTTTGGCTGGAGCACCCCTTGGTACCTGACTTTGGGAGCATTGCTGGAGTTGGAGCCAGTGTAAGGATCTGTTAGGAGCATTTTTGGAAAGGCTGCCTAGAGCAGAGCATCTCCCGAGCAGTCTCGCCGTGGCAGCTTTCCTTCGTCATCCATTATTTATTTGATCCTCTGCAAAACAAATTCGCTCCTCGGCACTGATTCTGATGACGGTGCTCATTTTACAAAAGAGGTAAAAGGAGCTGGTTTTGTTCCCAGACTGAAAGACTTGAACAAAAAGGTGTTTCCTGCCGCCTCCTCTCCTGTATCAATGAGATAAATCTGCAGAGTTTGAGAGTGGTGCTGAAAATTTTGGAATCTCAAGTAGCGAAACGTCGAGCAGCGCTTTCCCTGTTGATCCCCATCTTCCCTGGACCTCCGAGGGTGTTTGCTGTGGCAGGATCAGAGGAACCAAGATGCTCAGCTCACCTCGTAGCTCACAGCTGAAGGTTTCTTGAGGGCATGGCTGTGTGTCCAGGGAAAAGGGGTTCACAGATACACCTCCTCCCTGTGTGCGCTGTTGGATGGCACCTCTGCTCTATGGGTGCACAGAAGAGTACATGCCTAGGGCTTGGAGCTGGTGGGGAGGTTTCAGAGGGTGTCTGAGGATGTCCTCAGTCACACCAGTGGCCAAGCCAGCTCCACCAAACAAGCCAGTGCAGTGGGATGAGCGCTGGGCCGGGAAGTTTGGAGGGCGGGGACGGTGCGTCGGAGCCACATTCGTCAGGATGGAAATAACTGTCAGCCCCATTCAATCTGTCGCCTTGTTCCCGGGGGACAATTGCAAAACAGGATTACTGGTACTTAAAAATTCATAGAAAACGTTTCTTATCACAACGTCATAATTGTTATGACTCAGAAGAGTAGAATTGCCATTTTCCTGTGCCTTCTTTCCCCCCCCCCCCCCCACTTCACTTTTGTTGCATACTGAATCCCTTGCTGCAGCTGCAGGATCGTCAGGAAGGTGGGGGTGAAAACAAACCAGGGCAATGCTTTATTTTATGCTAACTGCTGCATTTGACTTGAAAATGATGTCCCACTGGGTCTGGTGGTCAGCGTATTACGGCGTGATGGATGGCTGTCAGAGCGGCGCTGGCTGGCAGATTGCGATGGGTGGAGGAGAACAGATGCCCGGTGACTTCAGGGGCTTTAGCAGAGCCCAGGACTGAAGAGTGGAAAACAAAAGCAGATGGGAGAGCTCTGCTTGGGCTAACTATTCTTCTCCGGCCACGTGTCGGGGAGGGAAGCTCGTGGGGCGGCCGTGTCCCTTCTGTGCTGTTCCTCTGTGGTGAGCTGGGCTGCGTGATGAAGCCCTGGGTGAACCCCACTTGACCTGAGGCTGAGCCTACGTGCAGACCATCACTGCAGAGCTCCAAAGGGCAACCTTTTACCCCTGTGAAAGAACAGCTTGCGCTCCATTTGATGGTTCTTGTTAACCCTTGGCCCTGCTGATGGATCCAAGGGCAGGCTCTGGGGGTTGCCCTTTTCGGAGGGTGTCTGCTGGTGTATTTTGTGCTCTCCATGGCGCTTGTCTTTGGAGTTGGGCAGGAGCCTGTGAGTCTGAGTGGTGCTGATGGAAGAAGGTGAAAGGAGAAAGAGTGAACCTTTCCTGGCAAGAGCCTCAATTAAACCCTTTGAGGTGCTGCTCTGCAACCCCTCATCTGCTCACTGTCTCTCCTGCAAACTTCCCTATATTTCTACCCCTTTAGAGGGTTTAGAAAAAAAACCTACTTTGCCCTGTTTTTCTTCTCACATCTGTATTTCCTCATTTTTTACCCCTTTACTTTCTTCTTACCTCTCTGGTCCATCCAAACTTGGGCAAGAGGCTGCTGCCTTCCCAGCTGGTGTTTGCTGGGAGTTGCAGGGTTAATGGTGAAATTAAATTTCACTGGTCTTTTTGAATTAATTGAATCATCAGCGTGGGTAACGGGAAGCAGTGGTATCATAATGTATTTGATATGGGTCTTTAAGTCAGCATTTGCTGTGAGATCTGGAGCACTAGATCTTGGTGGAAGCGATGGCTAACTGATATATTGCACTTATGGCCACAGTACAAAGGCTCCTGCTATGTCTTAAAACGTTCAGGTCATGAAGTTGAGTTGGTTTATGATATGGCTGTTTTCCGTGCATGCTTCCCACGGTGCTCCTCGATCACACTCAGAAAAACTCTGCAGCTGGCAGGAGCCAGTGGTGCTCCTGGTTTGTGCCTCTGGGCAGGCCCCACATGTCTATGAAGATGCCCTTTTGGGTGACAGAGGAGCATTGGGGTTTTGCTCCTAGGGGTCTCTAAAGTTTTTTTCTGTTGAAGGAAGCAGACACAGGAGAAAACATGGTTTTTCCTCAAATCAAACACTGGAAAGATTTACTGATTTGCAGCATCATCTGGTCTTTTCCTTGGTGGCCCTGGGGTGGCTTCAGGATCTGCCTTGGAGAGGAGAAGCTGTCCAGGCTAAGGGCCAGCATCTTCATATGATGCCCCCACCATGCTGGGGACAAAACTCCTAGCAGGCCATTGTATGGGCTTCTCTTTTCTTGTCCTTTGTGTGGTCCAGCGTGGTGGGACTGCGTGATGGGACTGCATCACAGTGTGGTGCCTCATGGTGGACAGTGGGACACCCCTTCACCAGTGCTAACAGAGGGCTGGTGTTAATTAAAAAGTGGGAAAAAGTAAAGTTCTAGTGTATGTGTTGTGGAGCTGCTTGCAGGCTTCCACCTGTGAGGGGTAGCTGCATCCTATCCCAGCAGCCTGGGTCTGCTGCAACAGGCAGGATGAGAGGAAATTACCTCAGGTTGCACCAGAGGAGGTTTAGATTGGATATTAGGAAAAATTTCTTCGCTGAAAAGCTTGTCAAGCCTTGGAACAGGCTGTCCAGGGCAGTGATAGAGTCGCCATCCCTGGAGGCATTTAAAAGCTGTGTAGATGTGGCCCTTGGGGATGTGGTTTAGTGGTGGGCTTGGCAGTGCTGGGGAACGGTAGGACTCAATGTTCTTAGAGGTCTTTTCTGACATAAATGATTCTATGATTCCCTCTCGTCAGCAACTTCCTCCGGAGATCGCAATTGTATAGATGACCCCGGAGTGCACCTACGGCCACGTCAGCAGCACTGCCTTTCATAGCCAAAATCTCAAGGCTACTTAACCAACTGAAACCTCTCAGAAGCTGCCTTGATATGAATATTGATCTCCACATTTAACTCTGCTTTGCCCAGTTGATATTGCCCAGGCTGGTGGCGTGAAGGACAAGCAGGCTACGGGACTCACAGCTGGATTTTGGAACAGGGTTTGGTGGAACACACCAAAAAACCTCAGTGCTGAAGAGCTTGTTCTGGTGCACTAGTTCAGATTTTGTGTAAAGACTTGCTTATTATTTCTGCTAGTTATGTCTCTAATGAGGTGAGACGTGCCATATGTTGTCCATAGGGAGGGAGCGCCGCAGGTGGGGCGGGGGCTGGCCTGGTGGGTAGTTGTTACACAGAAGAGTCTGAAACTGCCTCAAACTCAGACTTGGTGAGCCAAGATTCCAGCTGATCCGTCTGTGCCATGAGCATCCGTGCCACGTCATGTCTCAGAGCCATCTACAAACTGGCAACACCTTTTCTTGCTCTTCATCCACTGTCATATCCCCCATCAGTTTTATACTTCCATTCCTTCTTCCCTTCTCTTACCGCAACAGGTTTTTGCTTCAAAATAAAGTGATTTTGGGGCCAGGCCCAACCATGCATCTCCTTTGCCTGCTCACAGGAGTAGTAGCCCTGATCTGAGCAGCCCAGGCTGCTTTCTGAGCAGAAGTTTGAAACTAAACCATAGCAGGGTAGAGAAGTATTAATTGGTGAGCCCTGAACCTAATTTGAACAGGGCTCTGCTGTTTAAACAATTGTTGGGGCCATAAACCAGAAGCCCTTAATTATGGCTAATTATTTTCTGCAATGAATCTATATGGAAGCTCCTCAACATGAGGGCTCCTCTGAAATGCATCGGTTGCGTGTTCAGGCATCATCCAGCCTGAATGTCCCTAATCAAATCAGAGACACAAGTGTTGCCTCCAGCCCGGCTGCCTAACCAAGCAGGAGCCTGCTCCCTGCAGTTTCCTCAAACCCAGGGCTTGAGGCAGGGTGCGGGGGCTTGGAGGCTTCCTGGGCAGGCAGCTGGGGACCCAAGGGCAGGCAAGAGCAAGACAGGAGCTGTTTAGGACATGGACTTTAAACTCTCTGGCATTTGGGGTTTGTTTAAAAACCAGCTAGGTAAATATTTGTGAAGCGGTTGGGATCCGGCTGCGGGGTCAGGCGCTGTGCACAGCCCTGTGGGCTGGTCTGGCCTCCTGTGGTTCCTGTCCTTCCCATGGCAGGAGGCATGTCCATCCTCAGCCCTGCTGAGGAGATGGTGGAGGCTGTGCAGGGGACATCATTTGGACCGTGTTTCTCTAGGGTTTGGGCTAAAAGCAGGTGCCTTGAGGTCTCTCCCGTGGGGTGTACTGGTGTGATGCTTCAGTAGGACTTACTTAGAACAGATCTCCTGGTGAGGCTGCACTGTGCATCCCAGGGATGTCCCTCCTGTGCCATCCAGGCTACTTCTGGGGCTTGGTGGTGCCTTTTCCTGATGAACCTGCATCTCCTGCCCTGTGCACCCCTGCAGGACGGAGGCTGCTGGGGGGGATCCTGCTAGGGACCCACAGTACCCATGCTAGGGCAGGTAGGACCTGTGGCTTGCTAGGCAGGATGGCACAAGGATGGCACGACAAGGATAGCATGGCACAACAAGGATGGCATGGCAAGCAAGGATAGTGTGTCAGGGCAAGGATGGCACAAGAATGGCACGGAAAGGATGGCACGGCAAGGATGGCAGAGCGGGAAGGCAGCATGACAGGGATGGCCCAGCAGGAACGACAGGGCAGGAGGATGGCATGACAAGGATGGGAGGGTGGGAGGATGTCACAGCAAGGATGGCAGGGCAGGAGGATGGCAGGGCACGGCGCGGTGCGGCGCCGGGGGAGCGGTCCAGGCTGCCTGTACACAGCAGCTGTCAGCGCTGCTGCCTTCACCCGCCCAGCCCCAGCCTCTTCCTCATGGCACAGATGGTTTTAACACTTTCCTGGGCCTTTTTTTCTATAATTAACTCTTGTTTGCAAGTGGGAAGACACTTCTTTCCTTTTGGCAGAGCCATCAAACTCTCCTCGGTGCGGTGTGCTTTTTTAAAGCCATCGCGTATCTATCCCCCAACTGCAGTCTGTTGTTTTTACCAGGCTCTTTTAAGGCACTGGGCTGCCCCCCCTTTTCTCCCCCCCTTGCTCTTGCCCGGAGGTAAAATCCGCAGGGATTGCAGGCGGAGGAGGCCCCAGCCAGCTCCGGCAGGGGAGTTGATGAATCCGGCCAAGGCGATACAAAAGCCGGTGCCCGGGGAGGGGGGAAGATGGAGGGGCCCCTTCCCTGCACCGGGAGCCTTTGAACCCCCCTGCTCCCAGCTTTGTGTGGCTTAGCAGGGTGCTGCCTGCACAAAGGCCCCTCGTCCCTCGTGTCATTTCCATGCTGCAGCTGGGAAGAGTTTTCCCAGGAGAGGCTGTTGCCCACTGAAAGACCTGGTGGGTGCCGGGGGCTGCTGTGATGGGTGCCCTGTCCCACTGGGATAAGGGGAGGGAGAAACCCCAAAGAGCACTGGATCTTTACCGGTCCTTGGGAATCTGCAGGGTGCCCCAGGAGGGGTGGGCAGGGGAGGGGGGTTCTCTCCAGGCTTTACAAAGACCTACAAAATCTAGCTGGAATGCCGTGGGCCATCCTCTGCTTTTTGGGGAGCTCGGTGTCTGCCTGTAGCTCCTTGTGGAGTTCAGGGGGGTTTTGCACTCAGGGAGGTGAGGGGGAGCAGCTCTAAAAGCTGTAACGTTTTGGGATGCTCAGCATGGGGGACTGAGGACAGTCAGCATCACAAACTGGTGCTCCAGGAATGTCACCGTGGAGAGGAGGGTGCTGTGGGGGCTGTGCCACTGGTGTCAACCTGCCAGCCTATGCCTGGATTTGTGTCGGGGTGTTGCAAGAACAGCTGTGACTGTGGGGAGTGAAGGAGATGTTCTTACCTGTGGATATCAAATGGTAGATGTGAAAAAAAAACAAACAAAAGAGAAAAAGCCTATGAGGAAGTTTCCACCAGCAATTCATGGCCATGACCACCATGCCTGTGCTCCGTCCACTCCTCATCCTGGTCCATCCCTTGAACTCCACTCACCAGCTCTGTAGCCAGGTGTTTCCCAGCACTGCCAGTCTAAACAAGACCTTGCAGTGATGCTCAGCGCTCTCACATCGCTCCCTCCCCCTCTCTCCTGTCTGAAAGCCTGGGGCTCTTTTTTTTTCTTTTTTTTTTCCCAGACTTTAAGTTTTCCTGCCTCACGTACCAGTTTATTGCTGGGTCAGGGGGCAGGGGTTTGCACGCTGGTTTTATAGGGTCCCTCCAGAGCTGGCTTCAAAAAGCTCCCAGTTCATAAATGGGGGGTTTGTATTAACCACTGTGTTTTGACAGGGAGAGGTGCTCTTAGAAGAGGAATAATTAATGTTTTCTAAGCTTTAAGGGTGTTGTGGCTTGGAGTTGCATCTAACAAAACCACTCTGTGCAGAAAACAGTGATTTTTTTTTTTTTTAAACCCGTGTTTTTATCAGAAATCTTCCCCTACCCCAAAGTGTACCCTGTCAGCAGTGCAACCTCAGGAGGACTTTTCTGTTGGGAAGTCCTGCTGCTCAACGGTGCCTGGATCACCAGTGCCAGTGACACCAAAGCAGTGCAGAGAGCTGGTGTTAAGGTAAATAAAACATGAGGCCACTTCGGAGCGGTGTTTCTGATCCTCAGGTTAAGGCAGGCAAGAGGCAGCAGAGCAGGAGGGGAGGTGGTGTGATAAATTCCCTCCTATCCTATGGATGTGCATCTCTTCTCCTCCAGAACATGCTGAAATGGTTAAAATGCCTCTTCCCATTCACCCTCCCCCTCCCAAGAAATCCCAACCTACCAGGGGAGATCTGCAAACATCCCCCCCCCCCCCCCCCCCCCCCGCTCCAAGCTAGCTTAGCCCCTGGCTTTTTTTGGCAGTGGAGAAAGCCACCAGTTCTTGGGAACAACACTGAATTACACAGTGGCTTACGTCAGATTTACTCCTCCTGTCCTTTGCTCTAGCTGCTCTATTAATTTTGAAATGCCTTGAGCAATTATCAAACCTGGGAAACACTATTTCTGGGGGGCAGCGCCCACAAATAACTGCAGTAAACCCTACTGTTTAGGGGAGGAGGAAAAGGGGAGGGAACACCAGACATAGAGCTGTGCTTGCCTGGATTTCAAGTGTTTTAATGTGAATTTTCATCAGAAACCATGTTTGTAAAGTGGTTGGGGAATCTCTTGGGGGTATGGAGGGGGGGAATCACACCCTTTCCCCACCCATACACCACTTCTGAGGTCCAAAGCATTATTCCCAGGGGCATAGACGGTGCAAAGGGGCAGCCTGGGAGCAGGTTTGGGATGTGAGGGCTCCATATGGCTGCAAGGGATTAGCCTGGGGGATTAGATGAGTAGAGAGGAGGGGAAAGTTGCTGCAATCCCCCCTCCCCAAAAATCCTCATCTCTGACCCCTGGCAGATGCACAAAGATGATTTCTGGGGACGATTAGCACTGCTTTGAGTTTGTCTGTGGCCCTGCAGTCACAGCTCAGTCTCAGTGCTGCCAGGGTAAAGCGATGCCCACGACCTGGGCTGGGATCCTGTGCTGGCAGGTGGTGAGGAAAGCTGGGATTTTCCTCCTGCCACCACCTCACACCCACATCTTGCACCTTCCCTTGCACTCGATGTGTTTCCAACCTGAGCTGCTTGCTCAAGGTGCCTGGAAAGAGTATGAGTGGTGCTCATTCCGTGCTGCTCAGACAAACCCACTCCCCAGGGATGGATGAGCCTGGGATACAGCACTTGGGAAGTCGTGTGTGTTATGACCTTGTTGGTGGCTGTCCACTGCTTGAGGAGAGTCAACACCACTGCTGTGGGTTGTGGGGATGCAGGGTGTTCTGCAGCTCCAAACTGGGCAGTGGAACATTGCAGGGGTGCCAGCATGCGAAGACATTCTTGGCTGCTTTCCTAAGGCACGATGTCGGTGAAAAGGTCTGCATGGAGGGCAGAATATTTTCACCATTTTTCAAACATCACCCTGGAAATCATGGGAATCGTGCCAAGGCGTGATGGCTTTTCTCCATCATCACTCACTCACAAAACCCATCTTGCTTGGGATTGGGGTTTGCCAGCAGCTTTCCTCATGGTGCTCCACTGTTGCCGTCCCAGCAAGGGCTTGTCGAGAACTGGGTTGGCTCTTGGAATATAACTGCAGCCCCATGAAGGATTTCTAAGCCCTTACTGGCTTCTTGGGGTGAATCAAAGGTGCAGAAACATGGAGGGTTAGTCGTGGCAATGCTCCCGGGAAGGTGGGTCCTATAGGATGGGTGTTACTTGGGTGGTGGCAAGGACAAAACCCCATAGCCATCATTGTTATTGAATACAGCAGTCCTGAAATCTGCTCTGAGTCCATCCATCCCAGTTAATTTAGGGCTCTGAAGGGCTGCCCCAGGTCTGGCCACAGCAGTGCTGGCTGCTCCCGTGCAAAGTCCACCACCTTCCTTGCCATCCGCCTCACCAGGGTTTATAGGATGTGCTGGACTTTGTCCCCACGCAGCAATTCACAGCCCTTACTTAAGTTCAGCTGCCACCTCCACCTCAGTTTAAGGTATCTCCACACTTTCAACAGCATTTTTGATGGAAGCTGCTGTGCAGAGGAGTTGCCACAAACCACCATCAAACATCAACAGAGCCACCTTTTTTAAAAACGCTGATTCCTTTTTCGTTAACCTGCTGCTTTGTTAGAGAAGGGGATTATTTTTCTTCTTCCTTTTTTCCTTCTTTATTTTTTTTAATTTTTAAATTCTTTCTTTTTTTTTAAGGGCTCGCTGTGGTAAAACCTCACAGGTCAGCAGGCAAACCCATCGGGGCCGCTGCGAGCGGGGCTGGATGCTTGGCCGCCTCCGTGGGTACACAAAACCCACGAAAGGTTACGGCACTGCTCAGAAAGCGCCGCTGTAACCTTTCACAGGCACTCAAACAGGCTTTGTGTTGTTACACGAAGATGGTGGCCACGAGCATCTTGTCAGGGACGGGCAGATGGTGTTCACCTGCTCCGGACCAACTTCTTTTGCCCTTTGCCTTTGGTGTTGGGGAATAATACCGGGGCAGCTGCTCGCAGTAAAATAGGCTTAAGCAAATGGGATATTTTGGCATTCAAGTGCACGACAAGAATGGGAGTATTTGCATTAATTCTCTCCTCTCTTTCCCTGCGGCGGGAGAGGATGGAGAAAACTGGGATGTTTTCCCGTGGGGTAAAGCCAGGACCTGGTCTTCTCCGGCTGGATTGGGGGTGGGAAGTGCTGGATGCTGTGCTGGGGTGCCAGTGCTCCATCCCACAGCATCCCAACTGCCCAGACAATGGGAAAGGATGATTTTCCGGGGAGGTCACGGTGTTTGCCGCTGCACTGCAAAGGCAGCTGCCGGGAAAGGGGGTCTCACCCTCTTCCCTGGATTCAGATGAGGGTTAGTTACCAGGCATCACCAACTGCCTGTGCAAACTCACAGCTTGTTCCGTGTTATTTTTGATTGCAAAGAGCAAATGATGAGATCGACTGGCTGCAACACAAGGTGGCAAAAAATGTTGAAAAAAATATAAAAATTAAACATTGAAAAATATATTTGTAATCCGCTCCCATCTTTAATGGGGAAGTCACTGCCGGACTGCAGATGCCTTTGGGGTGTTTTGCCAATAGGATTGGCAATATCCTCATTAGTTGTCAGTAAATCCTTTGGACAAGTTAAAACTAGTTTTCTTCAAATGCACGTGGTGCAGTGGCATGACATTTTTCTAAAGTCAGGGGTTGTTATTATTATTTTTCTTTCTTGAATTGAATTACCAATTTAAATCTGTCTTTTCCTTCAACCCCTTCCAAAATGCACTCAGCAGTTTTGATCTGGAAGAAGGCAGAGGAGCAGAGAACAGCAGGCACTGGGAAGCAGAAGTCCAGCTGCCAACACCAGCAGCCTCCCCTGCACCTCATCACCACATTATTACTAGTTTTTTGTGAGGGTAGACACTATTTTCTTTAATCTGATCTTTTCAGAGGCTAGTAACAGAGAGGACTTGATTTTAGCTGTGATGCTTAAGGGAAGGATGGAAAGTGAGCTGGTGCACATGGCACTGAGCATCCAGCCATGCAATCCCACGTAGTTACACCCCAAAAACTACAGCGTGGAGCAAGGAACATCACTGGGAGTAAAGTCCTGTGGGACTTTAAACCATCACAACTTTGTAGCAAACTCCAGGAAATTACCTGTGCCAGCAGCTTTGCTTGCTGAGAACATCTCCCTTTTGGTTTTAAGCATTGTGATGCTTTTTAAAATCAGAAATTAAACTGGGAACTTTCCATAAGGTCGTGTGTGGGTACATCAGGAGCACGTTTAAGTGTAACCACCGAGTGTCCAGTGCAGAAGGGAATGCAGGTTGTTGGTGCAAGGTGCTGCTGGGTGGCCCTCACAGAGCTGAGCATCCCACACTGATAGATGAGCAGTAGATTAACTGATAGATGAGCAGTAGATTAATAGTCCTAAGCAATTGCATTATCTAATGAAAATTTTATATAATTATTTTATATAACTTTTTTGGCAGGTAGACCCTGAAATGGATGGCATTGATTGCTGGAAAAGAGCCTGGCCTGTCTGTTGCTGGAATTATTAGAGGAGAATTGATAGTAATTAATACCTGTGTATTTACAGCATTTTCCAGTGTGCTAATTGCATGGGGTTCATTTAAGATGTTTGGCAGTGGGAGGGTTCATACACTGGTTCTCATACACTGGTTTTAAAGGGTATCTGGACATGGATCTTGTGCCGAGGAAGATGCTGGCAGTGGGAAAGTCAGGACCATCAGCTTCACCTTCACTCCCAAGCCAGGGATAGGGACCACTCCATGGGGCTGCCCATGGCAAAGCATCCCTAAATACCAGGGTTGGGGTGAATCTGCACACTCACAACCACATGAAAATGTGAAGCCCTGGAGTGCTCTCCTCTGCAAAGCCCTTCCTGCATCAAGAGAAGCATTTCCAGCAAGCCTGGCTTCACTTCCCACAAGTTTCCCTGTGTAAACCTCCCTGTACACACGCATGTGCAAAACGGACCCTAATTGCATTTAGTCTGTTCTACACCTCCCATGTTTATCCCCCCACCCCTGCTCTCCACCCCCCTTTAATTCGGTCGCTGTGAAATTTTTGCAGCCCTGCCAAGTTATTTCCTTGGGATATATTTAGAGAAAGCCAGCTCAGCAGAGCGCGCTGGGTGTTTGTGGAAGGATGTTTGTAAATGTTAGCAGGAACACTGGCGGGCTGGCGGAGCAGATGTCCGCGAGATGCTACCAAGAGCCTTATTTACAAACTTGTAAATGACTGAAGGGGTTTCCTTCCCGGGGATAAGGGGGACGCCGACTTAAGAGATTAAAATCCTATTGTTTCGTGGCTGGAGCTGCTGTCTCAGATTATCCTTTACAAGGGGGGGGGGAAACAACAAAACCCCATATTAGCTTGAAACACCATTCAACTGCTGTGCCTTTTTTTTTTTTTAATGGTTTGGAGTTTTTTAAGGCTCAAGGAAAATGCGGGGCTGAGGGTTGTTTCTTTCTCCATAAAGGAGAGGGAAAAAGTTGCCAAGCGTGGCTGTTCCTGACCAGGGTGTGTGCTGGAGCTTTGTGTGCCGTGCAGCTCGCGGGTGACGGATTTAAAATAAGCTCAAAAACCTTGTGCTGTTGTAGAAGTGTAATTAAGCTGAACTTGTATGCATGGCGTGGTGTCCTATGGGAGCACGGTGATGGTTTTTGGGTGATTTGGTGATACTGCTGTGAGCCCATTTACTCTGTTTTGGGTGGTTTTTTATATCTTGGGTGCACACAAAGCTTCAACCCAGTGTTCTCTTACCTTCTCTTACCCTAAAATAAAGCAAAATTGGTTTGTTTTGTCTTCTTAACCATCCAGCCAAGTGGCTTGCACTGGAGAAAGCAAGATGGACTCTGGCATACCCTGTCTGGAGAGCGTGCCCCAAAAAAATGCTGAGCCCACCTGAGAAGCTCTGCAGGCACCAGAAGTGGGTTTCGAAGTGGGTGCCACAGTGGGTGGCACGTGGGCTGGCAGTCACACTCTCAGAACCTGAAGCAGGCTGGTGTTACATTTATTTTGGTGCACGTTGATGCAACACAGGCACTGGCACTGACCTGTGGAGGGGACTGATGTGGGAGAGGATCTGAGGGCTCGGTCCGGAGGAAGCGGTCGGCGTGTCGTCCTCCCCAGCGTTAATCGGGTTACTGCGAGGTGTGGGAGGGTTCTATTATTAAATTTAAAACCTGGCTGTATAAGATGAAGGCAGCTTTAACGAGATGAAAAGGCTTAACTGGAGTCCAATTAAATTCCGTATTACCTGTTTACGCAGCCTGCTTAAGTCCTGACCCGCACGCTGGTTCCTTCTTTAGGCTCCAAAGCCTGTGCTCTAGGCAAAAAAATAAAATCAAAGGAGGCAGATAGATACCAGATCACCAGCATGTCCTGAGCACCCCTGTGTGTTCCTACCAGAGGCAGCTTCCCTCAAGACTCGTGATGGTCCCACAGTGGCTGCGAGGTGTGAGATGCAGCCAAAATCCTCTGGTCCACTCTTCTGGAGAGGAGAGGAGGCAAAAACAGCTGGAGCTCTCAAAGGAAGTACCCAGCTATCCTTAGCTTGGTTTTAGGTCTGTGCCATGGAGATAATTTCGCTCTTCCCATCTCACTGCTGGGCTGATGGAGGCTATGCCTGGCCAAGCAGTCAGGGCTGGTGGTGCTTCGCATGAATGGAGCATCCTCTCTGCTGCCTACCAGCTCCTTGCACCACTGTGGGCATGTTATTGTTTTATTAAAAATTAGTGTTTGGTGAAAGCCAGCATGGGATGCTGGGGCGAGCTTCTTTCCTGGAGTGTGTGGTGGACACACCATCTTGCATTTAGTAGCAGAGTTACTGCCACCAGTTGGAACCTGTTTTTCATAGCTGGTTAATAGGAACCACTGCTTATGTTGGTGAAGCATGGCAGGTTTGGGTGGGTGGTGAGCTGGGGCTTGACTGGTGCCCTGCCACCATTGTCTCACCATGACACTGAGAGCCTTGCAGGATGGGGTGCAGTGCCTTAGCCCACCTTCAGGCTGCCCTTCAAAGCCCACAAATGGGGATGGAGAGGAAAAATCCCTTGCAACAGTCCCTTGTGTGGACAACACATCCAGAAAGCTTCCCAAACCTTCTCTTGTAGGGTGCTGCCTCTTACTAGTCAGGTACCTGGGAGCTGGGAGCAGCAACGTTCTGGCAGTGACGGTGATTTCAGCCCACCTGCTCTGGTCTTGTAAATTCAGCCCCCAAAACCCTGGCGGTGCCTCAGGGCTGCTCTGGGGCTGAGCAGGGCGGGGGGCAGGAAACGCTCGCCGCACCCTGCTCGCAGCAAACCTTCACGCCCAGCAAAGACCTCAACCCTGCAGTAAAGAAAGTAAATAAATAAAAGCAGCAGACCGCAGCTCCTCCCAGGGCTGGTGAGTTGTGTTCCCAGCTCACCCGGCCTGGGAAAGCACATTTGGGTGATGCCAAAGTGCTGGTGGGGATGCGCTTTGGACTGGGGAGCTGTGTGGGGCAGTGCTTCTTCCCTGCTGCTCTTCAGCAGTTTATACAGCAGAATAACCTGCTTTCTCCTGAAGGATTAGGTTAGGAAAACAAGATGGCTTTAATAGCCCTTTTGCATCCTGCACAGATTGTAGCTGAAGACCCTAACCAGCTCTGTAGCACAACCACACAACACATCTTTGCCTTTTTTCCCTTTTTTTCCCCTCCCTAACCTGATGCCAGCAGTCCTGCACAAGTGGGCTCCTATCGATAATTCAAGTGCCCAGCTCCTGGCTGTGCTGTTTTGTCCAATTTCCACTGCCTCCTGACCTCCATCCTTCTTTATTTGCAAAGCTATACTCGCAGGCAGCGGTAATAAATCAATTAATGACTCTGATGAATCGTTTAATGGCTGACAAAATAACACTACAGTCAACAGCTTGGATCTCTACAGCAGTACCAGAAGATGCTGGTTGACTCAGGGTAGGGAGACGAAACAGAGACTGTTAGCTCAATTAGTGCAATTAGTGTGCGATTTAAAGGCTTAGACGGCATCTGCTGGCGTACCAGGCCGGTGTGTTAACTGAGAGTTTCGGTTTGGAAGCGAAACACGGAGATCCAGATTGTCATCATTCCACTGGCTTCCACCAAAAAAAAAAAAAAAAAAAAAAGAGGAAAAATACCAACGTATGTGGCAGGGAATTAAAAATACATATGTGTGTTTGTGTATATAACTGTACGTGTGCGCCCCAGGGACGCATACATATTGATTTCCAACGTGGGGAAAATTTGCCATCTTACAAAAGGCAAATGAGCTGGCATGCCAGCCTTGCTAGAGCTGTCCTGGCTCATTTCTGGCAGTGATCTCCATGGGGTTCAGTGGAAATTCGGGGTGTCACGTGCCAGTGGGGACCTTCGTGTGGCTGGTGTGCTTCTGGTTCAGCTTCAGCTTGGTTGTGGTGGCACAGCAGTTCCATGCCCATTTTCTGCCAGCTTCCATGGCAACTGCACATTGTCTGTACCTTCACCAGGGAGATTCAATGGGTTTTAGATACTCACCTAAGGAAAGAGCTTCGGAAAGCAAACTGCAACCAAGAGTCCCTAAAAAGAGTTTCTGGGACAAAATGTTGAAAATAAACCATGTGGGAGGAGCTGTGGCCAAAAAAGTCCTGGAAGTGGGTGCTGGAAAGCCTTGAGTTTGGATGCTCACCCTTAGGGATTTGGTGCTCACCCTTAAGGTTTGGAAAAGTTGTTCCTGCTGTGGTTTTTTGCTTTTTTTTTTTTTCTTTCATTTCTGGCATGCCCAAGTGTTTTACAGAGCTGCTCCAGCCACGGCTGCGCTCCCATCGCTTCGCCAGGGCTAAAGGTGCCTCGATGTTTACCTTAGCAGCGGTGATGGGGAGGGGAATAAAAAAAGAAATAAAATGTCACTTCACAGCCTTGTAAATCATTCATCAAGGGCTGACCAATTTGGCTCCCATCCTACAATATGCTCAGGGCGCTTGCGGGTTTTTAATTACCAAGTTCTGCCAAGCGCCACATGTGCGAGGAACTTTAAATCCCCGTTTACGCTGCGAAGGCATAGGTGAGGTTTCAGGGTGTTTAACACGGAAAAATACTCTGTGGTTTTGTGGAAAAATGGACATTTGCTTCAAGATTTTCTTTGGCTCATCTGCCCTTCTCCATCTACTCCCTGTTGCAGAGGGGAGGAGAAGAGCAGCGTCCTTTCCCCCCAGATCCCCACAATCCATGTTCCTCCTCACTCCCCACCAATTTGGGATCCATTTCGCTTAGGGAGATTCCCCAAGCAAAGGATTATAGTGTGCTGGAAATCTCTTGAAACCATAAAATATCACCTTGGCAGCTTTATTGCAGCGCTTGCCGCCTTGGGAGAGAAGCGTTTTGCGTGATAGAGGGTTTAATAAAGGAAATTCCAAATGGGCTCGCTGCAGTTTGGGGCTCAGTCTTATATATTTTTGCATTAAGAACCGTCATCTGCTTTGCAGAGAAACTGCAATATGTTCATGGCCTTGGATTAAGATTTGGTTTTACTTTTATAGCTGACCCACTTGGGGGGATGGAGGGAGGGGGAGAAGTGGGTTCACTCCCTCTCCCATCTATTTTTGCTGCCGTCTGATGTATAAAAAGAGCCTGGAATGGGCAGGCTTATTTTTCCTGCCAGGACTTTTTTTTTTTTTTTATTAACTGTAAAAACACTCAGATCTGGCCTTTGCTGCTGAGGGGGGGAAGACTGTTTGGGATGCCTTGTTCAGGGGCTCGGGGAAGCGTGGCGTGGGCTGTGCCTGTGGGTGTAGACCCCCCTGTAGCCTCAGGGAGAATTGGTTATTTGGTGAAGGGAGGCTCTTACTGGGGAATCAGCCTCCACTGTTGTCTGTGACACTTGCAGCTCTGAGATGTTGGGGTGGGAAAACCAACCACTCATCTGGCATGGTCCTGGCTTTCATCCCACATCCTGCACACCAGCTCCTGCTGGAGAGCACGATGAGGGGCACGAAGGATGCCCTGGGAAGGAGCAAGGCAATGATTAGTCTGGTGCTCCCCTGCCTCTGCAGGACTTTCTGATCAGGAGTACCAAGATTGCTGACCAAACATGGGGATCCTGTATCTTAACAATCCTTAGTCCTTAGTAATCATCCTTAATTTTCCAGGCTACCCTGACAGCCTGGCTTCCCCCTCTGCTCACATCTTGTTGTTGTTGCTGCATCGGATGCAGTCGGGAGCTGGGGCTGGCTCAGCTGCTGTTGGGACGTGGGGTTTGTTGGGTAAAACCAAGCCTGAACAGGCTCACATGTACCCCATCTGTTCATGGGATTTCCTTAGTGGAAAATTTTTCCAGTATGGTTTTAGGTGGGTACGTCCATCATAAAAGTTGGTGGAGGGAGTGGTTCAGTGATCCAGATCCAATTAACACTACTGAGGTGCCTTTATAACTGCCCTGTAACTGGTATGGGGGTCACTTGGTGGTGGGCAAACTGGAGTTCACTTGGATGGCGCAGGTACTGCTCCTAATCTGACAGGGATGTGTCTCCAGCAGTGGCTTTTAGAGCAAGATATTTTTCTTATATTTTCCTTCAGAGTAGGAGCTTCCCATCGTGCTGGTGCTTTCCCAGAGGAATTGAATAAATACAAATAGGGATGCTGAGATGAGCAAATGGGGTGTCCAGGGTACCCCATATCTGTCCCTGTCTCTCCTTTTTGGGGCCTGAGCTGTGCTGGTGGCTCATTCTGGGGAGGCACAAGGGGGAATGTGGAGCTCCACAGGTTGAATGCAATGAATTTGGTAATGAATAATAAAGCCTTGGCATGCTGGTGAGGTCAGGGAAGCCTAATTTTCAAAGGACAGGGCTAAACCAGCAAACATGGTGGGGAGGTGGGAGCGAAGCATTTTGAAAGCTTTCAAACAGCTTCTGCCTAAAATCACACTTGTGATGAGGCTCCTTGGTGTATTGCTGCCTGGGTGAATGAATAAATAGACCCTAGAATCATCTCCAGGTTCTGTATGGCCATCTCCTCCGTGGGTGAGCCACAGAGGCCGGTGCCCCTCTATCCATGAGCATCCTCCACTGGTTCCTCCACGGGGGGAAGATGCTAAGGAGATACAAGACAGATTGACTAAGTGTGATGTGGCAGGAGACGGTGGCATTTTTAACATGCTTTTGTCATAACTCTGACCGTGTTTGCCCCGGTTTTGTTCCCCGCAGAGCGCAGCTGCTGCCCCGAGTCCCGTGCTTGGAAACATTCCCCCAAATGACGGGATGCCCGGGGGCCCCATCCCGCCCGGCTTCTTCCAGGTAGGCTCCTCCTGCTGCTCCCTCCACACCACGCACGTGTTTGCTTCGCTCTGGGTGTCAGCGCTGCCCTGCCTGTGTTGTTTGGTTTTTTTTATTTTTTCCCCCCAAGAGGATGCCAGGGAAGCAGCATGCCTGCGCAGCTGACCTGTCTAGGAATAACTTGTGTTTTGCTGTCCTTCCATGTTTGCTTTCTATCTTTTGTGGCCTTAAAGTAAAATCTTTTCTGCTCGAAGAGGTTACTGTGTATTTACAACCAATATTTTTTTTCCAAAGCTGCTTGGTTTGTGTTTGGGTTGGGATTGTATTTGTTCTCCAGTCCTAACAGACGTGTGTAATTGAAAACATTCTGGATTTTGATTCCTGAAACTTTTTCCCCCTCCTCTGGTTAACCACTTGATTTTTTCCAAATGCAATCACTGAATGCATTAACAAGCCCTGGCTGCAGCTGCAGGCAGGAGTGGGCTCCAGCCAAATCCCTGAATGCCATGGAGGCACCTTGTAAGCAAATAGTCCCCAAAGTCCCCTCACTCCTTCCTTATCCCGCAACAGGCTCTGACAGAGGAGGGGGTTACATGTTTGGAGTGACACTGACAGATAGGATATCAACAAGCACAAAGAAGAGGAGTGTTCAAACCTTGAACCTTTGGGGTTTTCTTAGGAATCTCTTTGCTTGGAGTGGTCTGCACTGGTTTGCAGCAGCATAAGCTTTCGATGCTTTAAAATCCTCCTGCTTGAGGACGAAACACTTGTTCGTGTAAAAAATAGGATAAGAGTTGAAAGGAATATTTGTTTTGGCAAGCTGGGCTTTTTTTAATCTGGGCTTGTGATTTGTATATGGGAGAACCTCTCGGGCAGTAGACAGGCGAGCTCGATAAGGAGCTTGTGATTTATTGTGGCGATATCTGAGCCCGATATCAGCGATTGCATTTATGTGGGAAGGGGGAAGGAGGGTCCTGTCTTTTTTTTTTTTTGAGAGAGAAAGAGAGATCCCATTTCCTGAACATGGTTCTGACAAAGTAAGAGTATCCGATATTGATGGGGAACCCTAAAACAGGCGAATCTTGTAGCAGCGCTCGGCAGCAGGGGCTGAAGCCAACGGAGGAGATGCAATCTCGCAGGTCATAGCTGCTGCCAGCAATCCGAGTGCCAAGCTGCTGCTTCCAACAAATGTGTCTCCAAAACGTCCTGATCTCGCCCCGCGGTGAAGCTGACTGTCCTTTGGGGCTTCTGCTTCACACCGAGCTGCGAGGGCTGCAAAATTGGCATGAAATTAGGGCAAGGCATCAAGAGTATGGGTTGGCTTTCCTAGAGTGGGAAAGGTGAGGAAGAGGAGTCACATCTTTCCAGATTTACTGTTCATGCTCCCGTTTCAACTCTTCCCGTTGACAGCCTCCAAGCTGTCCCCCCTCTTTCCTTTCTGCCCTCCTATAGCAAGCAACCCATCCTAGCTCCCTGCTTCCTGTGCAGCTGGCCCAGGAGCTGCTGGGGAATGGGATGGCTCAGAAGCAGGAGTGGATCCTGAAACCCCAGACAATGTAGTAACACCAGTACAGGTTATGCTGCCCATCCCCAGCACTGCCAGAGGGAAGAGAGGATGGGTGCTGGTGCATATGGCTTACATGTGACATCTCAAGAGCCTGCCTTTCCTGAAAGCCCTCCAACATCTGGTTTCTCCTCCCAGCCCACGGGATGGAAAGCAGAAGAAAAATCCCACCTTTTAACACAGTCTGAACATTGCCTCCATGAAAGCCTGTCTGATTTATTGCGGGTGCTGGAGCTCATTCCAGCTTCAGGAGATGCTGGAGAGCAGCTCTTGCAGAGGTGGGCTGGAGGCTCAGTGCTCAGCCAGTCACGGCTCGGGGATAATTTCCCATTTGTAGGAGATTAAAGTGCCTAAATTCAGGGGTCAAAAATAAAAAGGTCACAGAAGATAGAGAGGACATCTCCTCAACCCTTGGTATGCTAACCCTGGCAGTGAGTGAGGTGGTACCACCTCAGCCAGTACCATCCTCATGCCAGGAGAGTGCTGGAGAGGGCTCTGGAGTTTTCAGCATCTTGCTCTTCTGCACCAAGGACCTGCAAGGGATATCCCCAAGGGTAGCAGGCTTGGGCAGATAGTTTTTGAGAGGAATTTTGAGAGGGCCTGATCATGTCCAGGCATGGTGGGGAGTCACACAGGGAGCTGAGGAATGAGTCACCAGCAAAGCTGGTGGTAGCAGCAACTCCGCACTGCCACCCTGGGGGTACATGAACTTCCCCAGCCCTGCATGTGAGGATGTCCACCACGGGTTGGCAAAGGGAAAAAATGATCCGGACCATTCCTGGGACTTTGCAGCCCAAACACATGTGAGTGAGCTTGGAGGAGAAGGAATTCTCCAGGAAAGAGAGAAGCAAGGAAGGCTCCAGGCTGCAGCACCCATCCACAGCCACTGCCTTGCAGTGAGATTACCTTCCCAGTGCCAGGGCTGAGCAGCGACCTTGAGGCCAGGGGCCAAGGAAGTGCAGCCTGCAGAATCTCCCAAAATTATGGGAAAGGAGAGGCCCATGGCACTCTTGGGTTGCCAGGGCATTTCATGGTGCCAGCCAGTGGCACAGCATGGCTGTGCTCCGGACAAAAGGTTGGCTGGGTTGACAGCCAGCATGGGTAGATGCTTTTATTTAAATCTCTCTCTTTGTCCCATTGAGATGAGCAAACAAACCCTCTGCTCATCCTCCTAAAGGTCATCAGAGGCGTTCCTGCTTTTGTTTTGAAAGCTGGATTGATGCCGGGGTGCAGATCCCTCGCAAGAAGGACTGGGGGGGGGGGGGGGGGGGGTGAATGTGCCAGGGAAACATAGGAAGGAAAACAAAAAATTGAGAGCAATTGATACCACACCTTTATACCACTAAATAAACGGGGGGGGGGGCAGAGCAAGTCAGCAGCCCCCCCAGCCATGCCTGCTCTCCCCAGCGCAGAGTGCCCCACGCTGATGAAATGGAAAGTTGACCATAAATCAATGTCGGCGCTGCGTTAGCTATGCATCAGCGGCTCGGCGCCGAGATGCACCAAAACAAAGCACCGGCTGCTCCGTGTTCCCACACTGCCCCCTAATGCAGACAGGCCTCGGGAGCTGGGAAGGATGGGGGCTTCAGAGCCTGGGGGGCTCTCCCACACACATCCCCTGCCCTCCCCACCTCTCCTCCCCACATGCTGGAGACTTCCCTCTTTGGGTGAGGATGCTCGTGGGGTGAGGATGGTGAAGCAAGGGACAATAGGAAGGGGTCTGTGTTGTCCTGCTCCCTCCTTGGATACCACCATTTCCCCCCTGCTGTCCTGGTATCTCCAGTGGGATTTCCCACTGCTCAGCGGGTGCCACCAGCTCAGGTCAGCCAGTTGCAGTGAGGCAGCACAAGAGCCATAAAACCAGGCTGCTCTTCCCAAAATCCTGAGGTAGAACTTGGTACCAGCCTGCACCAGCCAGGGTTTGAAAGAAGGTAGGCTAAAAGCTGGAGGAAAGGAAAAGCAAGCATCAGAGAAAGTTTTTTTTCTGGAAGTTTAGTGGGATGCCCGAGGCTTTTGTACCGAGCGTCTGGAGCATATGGTGGGATTTGCAGTCAACTTTCTCTCGGGTGCTCCAGCCAGATGGAGGTGACTGTTCTTGGCTCCGGCTGACACGGGTTTGTTTCCTGAAGAGCTTGTGTTAAACATATTCCTTAAAACCAGGCTTCTGCAGTTGGGAGCCCCAGCTGCAGGCGAGGCAGAGCTCCTGCCCACGACTGCCTTTCGCTGTCTGCAGGGAAACTTGGCCGGCCTCGCCTCACCTCGCCTTGCCTTGCCTTGCCTTGCTGCCTGGCCTTGCCTTGCCTAACCTCGCCTTGCTTTGCCTTGCCTTGCCTTGATTTGCCTTGCCTTGTCTAACCTCTCCTGGCCTCGCCTTACCCTGTCTGGGGAAGGTCCTCACCCAGCACCATATGCTGGAAGTCAACTGGGGTCTTTCTCTTTTGAAGGCAACTGGAGCATCTCTCCTAAAGGCTCCTAAAGGGATACCTCTTTTTTTTTTTTTTTCTTGACAACTTGCAAAACATCTCTCTCCTTCAGTAGAAATAAATCTCCTCTCCAATAAACCCAGGCATGGCTTTAATTAATATCCATCTGATTTATTGTAGTATTTTCTAACATCAAAACTGGCAGGCAGGGACAGGTATTTTAAACACAAAATGCCTCCCTATTGCTAACTCGAAACCATCGGTGTCTCGTGGCAGTGGTGCTTTGCCTTCTCGTACCATCCTGCCTTGTTCTGCCACCCCCAGAGCTGCTTGAAAATGTTTTTAAATAGCAAAACTCCCCCATTAGCTGAAAGTATGTAGCCCATAAAACATGATCCATTTGTGGTGAATTACGCTGGAAACATAAATTGACACACACAGAGCTATGATCGCTCGTGCCATTTTCCATCTTTAATATTTTACAAGAAGTTTGAGGAGTTGAGCTCATGAAAGACAGAGTGGAAATAACCTGATCTCTTGGAAACTCCCTGTAGGAAGCAACTGTGGCAGCAAACTTCAGCTGTCCTGCAGGCTGGGTTGGGCTTTTAAAGTCCCTGGAGTGTAGAGGGGAGAAAAATATGAAGCAGAGTGGAGGTTGGGGCACCAACAGCTGTTGGAAACAGTTTCCTCTAACACCATTTTAGCTGTTGGGGTTGTTTTTGGGGCTTTTTTTAGAGGCGGCTACAGGAAGATGAAGAACCCACACAAAGAGTGTCCAGTTTGGGGGGAAAAAGGAGAAACTTGAGAGATGATGGAGTTTCTCTGGCTGGGGGGAGAGTGCTGGTCTGGAGATGAGAGTGAAGCAATTGCAGAGCAGGTCCTGCTCACCCAGCATGGCGTGTCAGAAGGAGCAGTGCCACAGGGATGCAGCTCCTGAGCTGGATGGAGGGATGTGGAGGAATCAGGACAGCGTGTATTCAGCCTCCTCCTTTAACAGGAGTAGTTAATAACTGCTAATCACACGTTTTTTTAAGAAAAAAAGGGATGTTCTGTTGGTTGGAGCCCACATGTCATCTCTGGAAAACACTTGTCTCAACTGCCATGATCCACTGGGATCATCTGCTGCTCCCTCTGCAGCAAGGCAATCCCGTGCGAAAAGGCAACCACTCCAACAGGCGTTCCCAACCCTACACAGGTCCCAGCCCTGAAACATCTGCAAATATTTATGGAGATAACACTATCCAGAGGGGCTGCATTTCAGACAGAGCAGGGCAGCCGTGCCGAGGGGGTTGCGGCGCTCGCGGCTTGCAGCGAACATTTTGGATGCCGCTGCACAGAAAAAGCAAGAAAAGAAGGAAAAATTTTAAAAGCTGCTTTCAACTCCTCCTTGCCTGCCAAAACGTTTGCACAAGCTGGGCGTCACCTTATCCAGAAGTGTCTTCTGGAAACGGTACCACATGGGATAGTGCAAGGGCAAGGATGCTACGGCGCCAAGCCTGGAGCGTCCCGGGAACATCCTTGGTGTCAGGGCAGAGGCACACTCCAGAGGATGCACTCAGCAGCAGAAACAGCAGATGCTCTCTGGGCCCAGCTGCCACAGGGCATTTTTCTCTGGTGGAAGCGTTGCTATGAGTCTTAGATGCTTTTTCTCCAATGATCAGTGTTTGCTCTCCTGCTCAAAATGCAGACCCCAGGTATCACCTTCAGGCCAGCCAGGGTGCCTTCAGGTGGCCGTGTCCCCCATGGGTCTGATACCTGTTCACCACACACCCTCACCTGCTGTGGGATATGAGGGGAAGGACATCAGCACCTGGACAGCACAAGGCAGGCATCATGGGGGACACTGGCTCTTGCATTGATGGGGCTTGAGGTTTGGCCTCTGCCAGACCTGGTTTTTACCTTCCACTTGGTTTCATCACTCATTCATCTCTTCTGTTCTTCCCGACCCCAAATCCTGCAGCTGAGATGTGTAGGAAGGGCTTTGGGGGTGGCCAGACCTTCTTGGGGGAAGGTGGGAGGTGTCTGCTGCCCCTGCTGCACTTCACATTCACAGACAGAGTTAGCAACTCAGGAGTAAAAACAAAGTAAACTTCCATGCCTGGAGAGGACTTCTGCTAAAGGAGGTTGATGCTGCAGTTGGACCTCAGAGGTTTGCCTTCTCTGCTCTGGTGGGACATGGATGGAGAAGGCAGTGGGGAGGGTTGTCCTGAGGTGCTGTGACCTCATCCAGATGAGGTTGGCCAGGAACTGAGAGTAGGGGCTGGTTCCTTTTGGCTCCTGGAGAATAAATGGTGGTGTGAGTGGTGGGATTTCAGCAGCTGGAGCAGAGAGGCTGGTAGGAGGCTGTTGGTTTAAATCTGCTTGGCTCCATCTCGCCACCAAACCGTTCAAATTAAAAAAAAAAAATTAAAATTAAAAAAAAAAAAGGAAGAAGAAAAAAACCCACCCTCTTACTTTATTTACATTGCACTCAAGTTTCCGCCGTACAAAAGATTTGCAGGTGCAAATATGTCCTGCCTTCATTAACTTCCCCTCCCTTTTTAATTTATGTGATTTCAATTTTCCTTCCCTGTACTGTTAATTAGGGGACCCTCTAATCAGTACCATTATCACAGTGGTATTCATGTTTAGGAAAGCTGCTAAACAAATGCTTGCAAAATTGCTAAATGGCTAATTAATGTCTGTTAATTAAGAAAATTGCTCATGGTAACAAACCATGCCATTGCTGGCAGCAGCTAGAAGGCGAACACTTGTTGAAATTAGTAACGAGGCAGGTAGAGAACATCTGCTCCGGCGCTGGTCCTGGAGCCTGCCATCACTTCCCATCACCTACTGACAGAGCTCCTGTGCATTCTCTACCAATTACACCTCCTTTGACTCAAAAAATATATCTATATACTTTTTTTTTTTTTAATTTTTTTTTTTTACTTTTGTCTTTTCCTCACATTAACATGCATCGGTATATTTCTCGCACCGAGCTTGCGGTTTTTCCAAGCAAATTTTTTGTTATTGTTTTATTTTAAGGGAAATTTTTAAAAAAAAAATAATTTAAAGTGGGCATTCGAGCCCAAAATGTCAGCGACTGCTGCATTGCAGCCTTAAAACTGCACCAACTAATCTCTCCTTTTTTCCCCTAGACATCCTTTCTTTGCACGCAAGCCATTTTACTCACATCCTTAGGGAATCCACCTCGAGGAAGGATGTTCCATCCCTTCAGTGTGGTGGTGCAGCCCTGGTTGTGCCAGCCAAACGCTGTCCAAGTGTGAGCTGGGACGTGCTCCTTGTCCTCCGCGCTCACTCCAGCACTTCCAGTGAACCACGGTCAAAACAAACCCGGAGGTGTTTCCAACCTTTGGGATGAGAGAGGAAAAAAATTGATTTTGATTTTTTAGGAAATTTTTTTCCTTTTTTTTTTTTTTTTTTTTTTTTTTTTTTTTTTTGTTTGTTTGGGGGTAGTTTTTCTATTTCCCCCCAACCTCTCTGGTCCTCTCCTGCATATTTTTTTTTTCCCCTCGTTGCACGCCCCTGCAAAGTGTTTCCCTGTGTGTGTTTATCATTGCAGACTTGGTTGAACCACTGGACCGTTTACTCTCAATGTGGCCACTGTATTTTGACAGATGTTCTGATTTTGAATATATATTTTTTTGCATATATAATTACTCATTGTTCAGCTGCAAATGAATAGAAACTCAATTTGAAAAAAAAAAAAAAGGAAAACAAGAAAAAAAAATTGATTTAAAGCCGGGAGAACTGAGTCCCTGACGGGTCCACCCGTGAATCCTTTTTTTAGCTCTTTCTGCGCTTTCATGTGCTAATCCATAACCTCCTTCTACTGTCTGACCTCACAGGGACCGCCTGGGTCACAGCCCTCGCCACACGCACAGCCTCCACCCCACAATCCTAACAGCATGATGGGACCCCACAGTCAGGTAAAGACACTAGTGATGGGTAGGGCTGTGAACCGGGACGTGCGCTCGATTTACTTCTTTTTTCCCCCTCTGTAAGCATGCTGGGCAGCGGGTACCCGCTCCCTGGGGAGCATCCCCCCGGGCACTCCAGCTCTGAAGCAAAATGTTGGTTTTTTTCCCCTTTTTTTTTTTCTTTTTTTTTTTTTTTCTTTCTCTTTTTTTTTTTCTTTTTTTTTTTTGTGTTTTTTGGATATGCAGTTGTCAATGGACTGAGAAGTCAATCGTGGGTATCAGACTGTTTTACCTTCCCAAGGTAGCCTGAGAAATTTAACTTGATGTGGGTTTTTAAGCTTCTGTTAGTAGCAGCAGTTGTAAAAAAAGTAACGTTAAGCCTTTCTTCTTTTTTTTTTTTTTCAGTACTTAGCACTGGGTTTTTTTATGTGTGCGTGTCTGTATATGCTTATTTGCCACTTTTTTTTAATATATCTCTATATATTTAAACTTGAACATTATCTAACACTCAGGATTTCCCATGCACTAATTTTAACAGCCTCACCTAGTATTGCCGATGTCAAACACGCTCTCAATCAACCTACAGAGAAAATGTCTAAAAAACGGACTCCAGACACCTTTCTCTATTTTTTTTTACTTTTTTCCCTTTTGAAATGTAACTTTTTTGAAAAGGATATCTCCAGAAAAAAAAAAAAAAAAATCAAACCAAAAATGCCAAAAGCAGTGTGTACAGGCTGACCAGCGTGCGTGGGGAGCGTGCTGCCTCTCACGGCTCAGCCCTGACCCCTTTTTGTGTCCCCACAGCCGTTCATGTCACCGCGCTACGCCGGAGGTCCCCGGCCCCCCATCAGGATGGGCAACCAGGTACTGTGCTCCCAGAATTCTGCATTTCCTAGGCATAGCTGTTAATTGGGAAGGGGGAATGAGAGCCAAGTGTCCTGCAGATGCTCCTTGGATTCGGGTGGCAAGCATCACCTCCTTGGTCACCCTCCTTTTTCCTAGTGCTGGAGCACCGGGTGTCACTTCATAATGATTTTATTTTGAGGTTTGGGCCTATCCAGGTTGGAAACAGCAGTGGGGAATGTGCTGCTTTCCAGCTGTGGTGTTCCCAGCAGGGCTGTGCCATGCTGTGTGCTCGCTGCCCGGCTGGATTTTCCCTGCAATCGCAGAAAATTAAAGTGATGGAGATAATCCTGCTGCTGGGTTGACCGAGCGTTTAGATCAGCAGCGGGGTCAAGCGGGGAGGGTCACTGCTGAATTTTTTGGGTTGGATTTATCCTCTTATCCCAGCTTATACAAGGGCAGTTTGTTTCTGGCCTTGTGGATGGAGGCTTCCTCCCCACGCCCTGCCTGGACGCATGCGTGGCCTTTGGTTAAGGAATTCATCTCCCTGCCAACGATGCCATGCAGATCCATAGGGTAATGACCAAGCCAGAGGTTATTTGTCACTAAAGGGAATTAAGGGAAACCTGTAATTCCTTTGAGCAGCAAAGGTGTTTGTTCAGAAATTACCTTGGGAGCTTGTATTTTGGCTATCAGCGTTATTTTTCTGTAGGTCTAATTAGCAGAAAGAGCAGGATAGTCAGGAAGTAGGATGTACCAGCTTGCTCTGGGTTTGTGCTTTCTGGGTATGAGACCTGATTCTTTGGAACTTGCTAACTGGTGCTGAGACAGCTGAGATGTAGCTGAGAAAAGCCCAGAAGGGGCTAATGGAGGACCCCCATGCCCGGATGGCTGGAAGAGCCTTCCACCCAGGGCACTGATGGATGATCTAATGAGGTATTAATTCACTGCACCTCCTCATGGGTCAGTTTTAACAGCACCCCCTCCTGCAGTGGTTCTCAGCTCATCCCAAGCTCTGCTGGAGGTGAGCACAGTGAGCTGGGCAGCCAGGGGGGACTGGTTTGAGGAGGCTGTTCCCACAGCAGGATCAAGCATCCAGGAGTGAGCAAAGTTAATTAGAAGGATTTCGGTTTTTTCCCCCCCAGACACCACATATAAAACACACGTTTGTACTTAGGCAGAGCTCAGTGAGGTTATGGTCACATCCTGAGGGACAAGAGGAATAAATAGGCAGGCAGGAAGGTCAGGCAGCAGAAGTGTAAATATCCACCTCTGCAACTCTCCTGGTTTATCTTCCTCCTGCTGCCAGCTTCCAGCCTGCAAAAAAACTTGGGATTGGGCTGATTGTGCCTTGGCACAGGCATGTGCACCCAGGACCTGTGCTCTGCTCCAGCACTGGGATCCTCGGTGTCAGCATCCAAATAAAAGGCAGCGCTGTAGCAAAGCTGTTTACAGTTTGCTTCCCTCAGGCAGACAATATCTGCATTTTTCTTCCCCTTTATCTGTTTGGAGTAGCCTTTGAAGCTTAAATAGCAGCATTGCCCGAGTGGAATGTGAGTTTGGGGAGGGGGAGCATCCACCTTCCTTTCAGCCTGCTTGGGGATGGGTCCCAGCCTTGCTCTGCTGCACGTGGAGTATCTCCCCAGCACAGCCAGTGAATCCCTGCCTGGTTTGACCCTGGTGCTGTGTGTTACCAGGGTGCCATGCTGCTCGTCACCTTTCCCTGCTGGATTTGACACCGCTGCCCTGCTCAGCCCGGGCTTTTTCCCTGCTTTCCTAAAATACAACAGCATTTGGCCTGGGGAGAGGGAGAAATGCCTTGTTTGGGGTTTAGAGAGGGTTTGCAGCAGGATGAGGGAGGCAAAGACTTGGAGGCTGTAGCAGTGGGATGCAGCAGGATGCAGGAGGATGCAGGATTTATTTATTTTAATCTTGGTCCCTTGCTCTCACAGCCCCCAGGTGCTGTTCCTGGTACACAGCCATTGCTGCCCAATTCGATGGATCCCACACGACAGCAAGGTAAACCCAGCAGAGGAGGGTCAAGCACTGATGCTCCTAATTAGCTGTTAATTCAGAAGCTGGAGTGGCTGTGACACTGTGTAACACCCCTGCTTTCCTCCCAACAGGGCACCCTAACATGGGCGGCCCCATGCAAAGGATGAATCCTCCTCGAGGGATGGGCCCCATGGGTCCTGGTCCACAGGTAAGCCCGGTGCCAAAGCACATCCTACAAACCATGGGAACAACCTCCTGGGGCTCACAGGGCTGGGAGTTCCCCCCCACACACACACCCTGTGCCCCCATTAGTGTTAATGCGTTTTGCATTAGTCTTGCATCTGGAAATCCCTCCTTTTAACAGGAGTGAGGTCTTCCGAGCTCATTAAGGGTATTGCAGCCTCCCTCCTGCCCTTCTGTCAGAGGGGATGGCACTTAGCTCTGCACCAGAGCAGCCTTTGAGTGCATTACACTGCCTGCCTGGGAAACAGTTACGACCCTAACTGCAGGAAAGAGAAAGAAGGCTTGCATTTGAAATTAATAAATAAAAAGAAATGGCAAAGATCCCTTCAGCAAAGGGAATAAGGCATTCCCCTGCGAGGTTCCCCTCCACCTGCCCTTCCTGCTGCCTGCTTGAGCTCTCTATTTCAGGAAAGGGGAGTAAACTCTTGAAATTAAGGAGATCTGGGTTAATATATGCTGTCGTTCCGTTGATTCACTTCATGGAGTGGCTTGTTGTTGACTCACTCCTGTTTGTTCCTTCTACGAGACTTCAAAACCAGATTACCATATTTTGGTTGGAGGTTTATCCTCTCTCTGCATCGTCGCCTACATGGAGTTTGTAGCGCGAGGATCAGAGTCTGTCAGGAGACGAGGGAGCGCTGGAGTTTTGTTTTGTTCCCCCCCCCCCCCCCCACCCCCCAGACTGTTGAGATAACTGAATGTTGTGTAAAGAGGGAGTTGTGTCATGTCTTTAGCATCAACCTGAGGATGTTCCTCAGGGATGCTCGGCGGTTTCCACGGGCACCATGGATCCATCCTAGGGCAGGGGACAAAAAACCTGCATGAGCATGGTTTCACGGGCGAGCCCTCCCGTAGTGCTGCTGCTATGCTTAAAATCCTCCTTTCCTGGAGGATTACACCCAAAAAAAAAAAAAAGGCATTTGCAAGCATGGCCTGTGCCAAGGCGAGCGGCGGCGCCTTGCCTGGGGGAGGCTGCTTCCCACTTGCAGAGCTCGCCGTGAAACTTGGAAGCTGCGAGCGCGCGCTGAGCGCCGCGTGGGATGGCGGCGGCTCTGGGAGCCGGCAGGAGTTGTGGAATGTTCAGAGCTTTATTTTTGACTCCACCGTTCCCTGTGTGTGTACATTAGGGAGAGGTTTTTGAAGAGGCAGCCTTTCCCTGGAGAAGCGCTGGGCTTCCCAATCTGGCACCCGCAGGCGCTGCCTCCCTGCAGCCATCCAGGAATCGGCGCCTGCGCAGGCGGCCACCGAAAATACCGACCCAGACCTAGCAGCCCCCCACACCTTGTGTGCCCAGAGCTTGTTTTCCTTCAGGCTTTGCATTGGGACCTTTCTAAATGCTTCTCAAACGATTCCAGAGGGCTGCAGAGCATCCAGCCAGGACTTCCAGGCATCCTGACAGCAGCTCCTTATTGCACAGCAGTGATGAATCATCCCTTTCAGCTGATTGCTGCTGCCTTTTTTCCCTTTAAGAGTCCCATTTGTAGCTCTGCAGAAGCCAGGACAGGGTTTGCCAGCACCAATATGAAGAGGGTTTGTAGCTCTTTGGTTTTGGTGGTGCCTTGCCCAGGTCGCTCGGCACAGCTGCGTTCCCTCCTCACCCTCTCTGAGCATCTTTCAGCTGGCTTCATTCTCCAGCCTTTCAGCACCAATTAAAAACGCTGAGCCCTTTTTTTTTTTTCCCCTTAAACAAGGGACTTGATGCTGCTATTCAGTGTAAATGGCTGAAATTTCAATCAATTAAGGACTTGCTGGTAATTTGTTTGGGGAAAACCCTTTTCTGCCTCTTCAAAACAAACTTTGGTGATGCCCTCAGCAGTGCACCAAGCACTGGTGCATCCGTATATCCAGGTAAAAATTGACAGCACTAAAATATTGTACTTAAAATCCAGTCTGGAGCACTCCAAGGGGCTGTGGTGTAGGAAGTGGCCAGCCATCCCTCCTCCTGCTGTAGCAGTTTTTTCTTTAAATGGCAGAAACACAGTCCAAAAAGATGCATTACAGAAGAGAGGGAGGTGGGAGGGGAAGAGCAGCAAGGCGACCTAAATCTGGCTGCACGTCGCCTGGAGGGCACAGGGAGCAAAGCACAGACCAAATGGAGCGAGGCATTGGGGGGGATTCCTCTTCCTCCACTGCCTTGGGCTTGGCTTTGTACTAGAGCTGGTTTTAGGAGATGAGGGATGCAGATCTGAGGCTCCCAGTCCCAGCTGGAGGCTAAGCCAAGGAGGAATAAGGCAGGAGAGGAGGCCCAGGAGGCTGCCCGCCCTCACCTCCTCCCCACGGCTGCTGGTCTGCTCTGGGGAATGGAGCAGAGAGCTGGGGAGCAACAGAAAAACAAGCCTGGCTTGGTATTCCCTACTCCAGCAGTCATCCAGGGAGCAAGGAGTGCTCCATCTCAGGGGAAGCTCATGAAGCTTTTCCTCATCTTTACACTGCAGCAGGAACCTTCCAAGTGGTGCCTTTTCTCCTCCTCCTGCCCCTGTTTTCTCCTGCACAAAGGGAAAAATCCAAAAGGCTGTTGCTGGCGCTGGGGGCTGTGAACAGAATTGTCTCCTGGAGCTGGGAGGGGGGATGTTTTCCCTTCACAGAGAGCAGGGCGGGGGAACTTTGGGGCTTAGCCTGGCTCCCATCCATATTCAGCTGCCTGGTTTTTTTATAAACACAATCGCCTCTTATGTTCATCGTCATTATTTTTTTTAAGCTCGTTTTTGCACACGGACACGCTTTTATTTTTGTTTGTTTGTTTGTTTGTTTATTGGCTTTTTTTCCCCTTTCTCTTGTGTCTCTGGTGTCCCTTCCTGTTCTGGTGGACTGACCCTTGGTTATCGTTGCAGAACTACGGCAGCGGCATGAGACCTCCACCCAACTCCCTAGGTCCTGGCATGCCTGGAATTAACATGTAAGGCAATCCCCAAAGTCGAGAGGTTTCACCACTGAACTGGGACTGTCTGCACAACAACACAACATTTATTTTTCCCCCTGTTTAATTTTGTCCCCAGGGGGCCTGGCGCCGGTAGACCGTGGCCGAACCCCAGCAGTGCTAACTCAGTGAGTATCTTGGAGCAGGGTTGGTTGGGAAGTGTCCTGCAAGTGGGATCATTCCCCATTAGCTGAGCCCTGCTAATGACACGGGGTTCCCCAGCCTCTTGCTTAGGCTGCTAGGATCCAGCCCATGGCTGAACCTGTCTCTCTTGTCCCTATAGATCCCATACTCTTCTTCATCGCCTGGTACATACGTGGTGAGTCCTCCTGCCCCAGCCCTTTGTCCTTTCTTCAGGAGTTGAGATTGTCTGGAGGGGAGTGGGTGGGAGGGAACAGTGCCATGGAGGTGACTGGGCTGGGTTTGGGGGTTCAGAGTTTGGGGAGGTGTTTGAAGACATGGGATGGAGGGCAGTGCTCATGTTTGCACATCTGATGCCAGCTTTGTTTCCACAGGGTCCGCCCGGCGGCGGTGGCCCTCCAGGGACACCCATCATGCCCAGTCCTGCAGGTACGAGCCTCCTGAGACCCCTCTCTCTCTAGGGCCATCCCTGTCCCATTGGAAATGACCAATTTTTTAGGCTTTTGGCTTTCTGGGAGGTGAGTGGTGTGGGCTTCTTGACTTGGGGATTGCATTTTGGGATGATTCTGCATCCCCTTGTAGATTTGGATGCTGTGGGGCTCAGGAAGGTGAGGAATTATCTCCCCACCCTTCCCAGCCAGGAGTTGAATTATTTTTCACAGTTGAATTTCTGTGATTAAAAACTTTGTGGATCTTCATTAAATACAAATTAGCCAGAAAATGGTGGTAGTTAGAGGGAATTTTGGGTGATAAAATACAAAAAAATGAGTTCAAGTGGCATGAGTTTGTTTTAATTAAGAAATGAATTAATCACCCGACTTACTGGGCTTCACTGTTCCACAGATTCAACAAATTCAAGTGACAACATCTACACAATGATTAATCCAGTACCGCCCGCAGGCAGTCGATCGAATGTAAGTCTGCTTTCTAATAATTTACATATCAGATACCATAACAAATCATAATTAACTTCATCAGTTGAGAGTAAAGCAGTTTAATTGATTTCAGCCATTTGTTACAAAACAGAAATAAAACAAACCATCAAAAAGTGATTAACTCTCGAGCGACTTTGTTAATTTTTTATGCTTATTAAGAGAGCAGCAGTCCTGCTGCTCCGGCCAAGGTGCTGGCTTTTTTGGGAATGGGAAACCTTAAATCCTGTGAAATGCTGGTTGGAGTGCTGTGCTGCAGCTCTAGGTCTGCCACCCAGCCAAATTGTATAGGTGAACCCACAGGACCATAAGCTCCACAGCCTCGGCGGGTGATACAGCCCCAGGTTGTGCCGGGGAATGTTCAGATTGGATATTCAGAAAAGTTTTTTCATGGAAGGGGTTGCCAGGCATTGGAATGTACTGCCCAGGGCCGTGGTGCAGTCACCGTCCCTGGAAGTGTCCAAGGAATGTGTGGATCTGGCACTTCAGGGTATGGTTTAGTGGTGGTGCTGAGTTGACTGTTGGACTTGGTGGTGTCAAAGGATTTTTGCCGCCTCAACAATTCAGTGATTCTACAATACCTCCCTCCTTGCCCTGCTCCAGAGGGATAGCTGGGGCAGGGACAGTCCTCAGGAGCCACCATGGCAGCTGCTCAGGGATGTTTTGTGGCTGATTTTGGTTTTGTTGCCTTTTCCTTCCGCAGTTCCCGATGGGCCCCGGCTCTGACGGCCCCATGGGCGGCATGGGCGGGATGGAGCCCCATCACATGAACGGATCATTAGGTGAGCCCTGATGGTCCTTCATTCCCTGGGAACACTGACACAGCATCCCCGTGCCTGCTCCCATCCTGGGATCAGCCCCCAGTTCGCACCAGTGCTCAGAGCAGAGCCTTTGGGTGGAAGTCAGCGGGGCTGTGGAGGGCACGGGGCCATGGATGCAGGCCCAGTAAGACTCTTCTCCTTTCTCTCCCCTCTCTGCAGGGTCAGGAGACATAGATGGACTTCCAAAAGTAAGTGGGGTTGGTTGCAGGGTGGGTGTGTGGGCTGTCCCCTTCCCTCAGCACTGGCGTACTGCTGTGACCCTGATGGAGGGGGACATGGGGAATGTGACTGGGGTGGGCAGGGCTGTGCCCTGCCCCTGTGGCATTCTGGGGACCTGCTTACCACCACCCCTCCCATCTCCCACAGAATTCTCCAAACAACATAAGTGGCATTAGCAATCCCCCGGGCACTCCAAGAGACGACGGGGAGCTGGGAGGCAACTTTCTCCATTCCTTCCAAAATGACAATGTGAGTGAGTGAGTGAGTGAGTGCCTGCCTGGGGGTGGAGGGAACAGTTTCCAAGGTGTCCTGGCCCTGGGATGGGTGGGCTGGCACAGTGAGTGCCTTTTGGACTTGGGTTATGCTGTGTATGAGCTGCTCCAGGACAGAAAAGTGGGCAGGAGGAAATAAAGACGGTGGGTGGGAGGTTGGGATGTGTGGTGGGATGGGGGTGCACAGGTGGAGAGGAGCTGGTGCAGAGGTGGCTGTGCTGGCCTGGCTGATTCAAGGCTCCATGGGTGGCTGCAGACATCCCTCCTCTTCTCCCTCTCATTAGCAGCATATACACATGTGCATGTTAATTATTTGTTTTAAATTGCATCTCGCCCCATACTGCTCTGATGATTTTCTTCCTGGAAAAGCAAGTTACAGCGCAGATTAGGCCCTGATAAATTGGAGTCTCCAGCATATCCTCTCTTCCTGGTTTATTAGATCCAATTAGGTTGCTGTGTAGTTGTCATCAGCCTCCTTTTGCACCCCTCTCTTCAACGTCCAGGGGTCTGACCCACCTGGTTTCTCACCGTGGCTCTGTCTCTCTTCCAGTATTCCCCCAGCATGACGATGAGTGTGTGATTTCCCTCCCCCTCCTCCTCTCCAGGATCAAGAGAGTCAGCTGCCGTTCGGAGGATCTCAACAAATTATGCAAGAAGAGGAAGAAGAAGAAGCTAGGTGTATGGGCAGGGACATGCGTGGCGGGGGCCAAAACCCCAGGTTTAGTTTCATGCAATAAAAAGGCTGAACTTTTTATTCCATAAAACATGAAGGACAAAACTTAAAATATTTCAAGACATGACAAGACCCTTCTTTGTGCAGAAGGGTTTATATATGTACATGACACTTCTTTTTGGAAACAAACGGAAGCCTCTAGCACCCAACTCCGATCTCTTTGCTTTGTTCTTTTAAATAAAGACAGAAACCGAACCTGTTGTATGTTTGTGCCGTGCGACACCAGGAAGCTAGTCTAGATATGAAATCATGTTGTCTCTGTTGTAGTCATTTTTTTAAATAAACTGGACAGTTTACAATGGTGGTTTTCGTTCAGAAGGCCTGTTTTCTTTTTTTTTTTATTATTTTTATTTTCTTTTTTGTTTGTTTGTTTGTTTGGGGTTTTTTTTTCCCTTGTATTTTTTGGGTTTGTTTTTTGTTTGTTTGTTTGTTTGTTCGTTTGTTTGTTTGCAGCACAACGCTTCCTCCTCCAGTTAACAAGATCTGCTTTGGGGAAGAGACTCCACCACCTCGTTATAAACTTGTTAACGCAGGTGACCCCTTCTAGGATCACATCCTCGAATGAATCGTGATCTTGCTCTCTGTGACTGTGGCATGCACTGTGTTAGTCTTTCCCCCCCCTCTGAGTACAAGAAGAAATCTCTTGTCCCTCCCTTCCCCAGAGTCCTTCAGCTGGTTCACTGCAAAAATTGATTTTTTTAATTTTTTTCTTTTTTTTTTAAATCCACTGGGAAAAAAAAATAGGGTTAATCTGACCTGGGACTTTGAAACTGTGATCTCCAGCTAACTTTGGGATTTTCTGGGGGTTTTATTTGCTTTGGGGGTATTTTGCAGGGGGGGTGGTATTTTCTTTAGAGATGTGCTCTTGTCAGGATTTCACTTATCTATGATTTGGAACTGGATGGAGGTATTTTTTAAGGAATTCTTGTTGTTAAAATGTAACCTTGCTATTCTGTAGGCTCGCTCTGTAATAAGAAAATAAAAATTAATGGCAAGCATCAAAGGCCCTTCCTTCTGGTGGGAGAGGAAGGGACGAGCCAAGGCGGCGGGTTGGGATCTCTGTACATGACACTACCCTGTAGTTTGGTCTTGGTTTTTCTCCAGCTCCCATTTCTGCTCCATGTATATCATATTCTGTAAAATATTCTCTCCCTTGGATTTGACCTTTGTGCGGATTATTGAAAGCATTGTATCTTGTTTCAGTGTTTTTTCTTACCTTGTAGTCTGGTTCGAAAATTACCGAGAGGGGAAAAAAAAAATAATTATTATACATTGTAGTTTGTGTACGATATTTGTTGATAATGTTTTATTAAAGGGATGTCTTTTTTCCGCACCCCTTCATTGGAAATGTTTTTGGGGGACATTTGGCTTGTTTTTATTATTCTGACTGCAAGACATGAGATGACAAAACAGCTTTTTTTAAATGTGTAATACGAATATTTTTTTTAATGTTTGCCTTCTTTTTCCTAGGCATTTTCATTCTGCTTTACCTGTAGAAAGTCAGGAGGGAGGGAGGGGTGGGTGGGATGGGGGTCTGAGGGTGTCAGTCTCATAGTTACAGTCAGGTTAGTATTTTCCAAGTAATGCAGATTTGTTGCATTGCATACCCAGGGGCTCCCCAAAGGGTCAAATCTTTACATTTTCCACTTTATATCTTGTTCAGGTTTGGGAGGGTTTTCCTTTTTTTTTTTTTTTTTTTTTTTTTTGTTTTTTTTGTTTGTTTTTGTTTTTTTGTTTTTAATATTTTTGTTCTGATGTAAGGAAATGAAAGGACCGGTTTTAATGTACTTTAGAATGAATAGGTAAATTATTGTCTTCATTGGTTTGGGATGGTTTTTTGAATGAAATGGTTCCCCCTCTTTCTCCCCCCTCCCCCTGCTGTAATAAATATCAACATAAACATTTGATTTCGGTGCTCTGCAGTTTGTTCCTAGTGTTTGCTGCCAGACCCAGGGTGGGAGTTGGGTATTTTTTTCCAACCTTTATCAACGGCCAAACCCCAATTTTGGGATGTGGGAGCAGAGGTAATGCACAGTTGAGGTGGCATTTTAGGGGGGCTGGCTCAGCTTGGGAATTCAAAATCCCAAAGGGATTCAGGACCATTCAGGATGCAGTTTGGGACCTGGGTGAGATTTAGTGATGCCTGTTTGTTCCTTGGACTTTTTTTTAAGCATTCTGAAAATTTAGCCTAGAAAATGGTCAGTTTTGTCTGCACCAGGCTGAGGATGTGCTGGCCGGACACTTGCCCTCCCCACACCCAGCCCAGCAGGCTGCAGACAGAGAGGGGTGTTTTAGGGGCTAAAAAGGGATTTTTTTTTTTTATTTTTTTTTTGGTACAGCTTTTCCCATTGGAGGCTGGAGGAGTTGGGATGCCAGAGTGATGGTGGAGGCTGGTCTGCTCTGTAGCAGCTCCTTGGGCCAGGTGCTGGGAGCTGCTACTTCCATTTTTTGCCAGAGTCCTGCACTTCTGGGAGGTAAGAAAGGAAGGGGAATACACTAATGTTGTTTTCAGACATATAAATACTGAGCTTGCAGTGGGGTCTGTGACCCCCTCCTTGGGGAAGAGCTGCAGTGCTGGGTGGTGGCATGCACCACTGCAGGAACACCTCCAGGAGCTGCTGGGGATGGAGAAACGCAGGCAGCCCAGCCTGGCTCTACAGTGGGTAGCATCAGAGGCTGGGGGAAAGATTGGGAATTTTTGGGCCTTTGGAGGGGTGGTTGCAAGTGCCAGATGTCTGGAACACTCCCGGGAGCTGCTGTGTGAGACTTGTTCTCTGCCTTTGACTAGATGGGGCAGGACGTGGCTGGCTGTGAGCTCTCTCCCCTCCTTATTGGGAATGTTCAGGCATGGGCTGCAGGTTCAGGGGCTGGGGGCCATCCTGGAGCTCTGCTGCTCATGGGGAATGTTCCCACCTGGCACTGGCACCCGCAGCCACGTCACTGCTGGAATTCCAGCAGCGAGCACCCGTGAGGCTGTGGATGCTCCTGGAGCAGAAGGGCGAGGGGGCAAGGTATTGGATGGCTGCTGGGTTTGGGAGCCACCATGCTGCCTGCAGAGCCCATCAGCAGAGGAGCAGAGTGTGTCAGCACCCTTTGCTGCTTGAACAGGTTTGCTTCCAAGGGTAATGCCACAGATGTCCATGTGCAGGGCCCACAGCCATGCCCCAGTGTGGATTTTGGTCCAGGCAATCACGTCCCCCTATGCTTTGCAGAAAGTAGAGTGGGGGCCTTGTCCATCACTTGGTTTCATGATCCCTGAGGGGTTGAGGCTGAGGAAATCCTGCTCTCCCAAACCCCTGGGGCCATCCCTGCCTATCCAGACTGCTCGCTGCCCAGAGCAGCAGGCTCCTGCACTGCTGCCTGTTGTGTTCTTATTGTGGGGCATAGAAAAGTCCTTCCTGTTGGTTCTTAAGGGTTACAGGCTGGTATTATTAAATATCACCATGAAACTGCCAAGTTCCCTCCTCGAAACGTCTCCTGAGCCCAGCCGCAGGGATAATTGTCTCCCCCATTAGTTTTCATTAAATTAAATGCAGGAGGAGGATCAGAACAACCAGGGGCTCCAGGCTGAGCACGGTGTGTACTTGTTGGCATGATGTGTGCAGCCTGTGGAGCTGGATTTTGCAGTGGGAGCAGTTCAGGGGAAGGGAGTGTGGAGTGGTGGAGAACTCTCCTGCAGGCAGCCAGGCTCCTCTGCCTCCGCATCTCGAGCTCCTGACACCCCATTCCTGCATATTCTGCTTCCCTGGCTGCCGTTCATGAAAAGTTAATGCCTGGCCCTGGTCCGTGCTGAGGTAACACCATTCGTCTGCTGACGAGCCTTTATAACTTATTGATGCCAGCCCAGATGTGCTTCTGTGACCCATTGTTGGGCTCCCCATCCCACCTCCTTCAGCTGGGCCGATTCCAGCAGGCCTCCCTGGAGGAGCTGGGAGAGCTGAGCCATGCACAGAGTGCTTGGGAAGCACAGCAGCACACCAGGGACAGGACGTGGGGGCTGCCTGGTTCAAGGATCACGATGGGCCAACCTGAGCATCCGTGCCAGGTGCCAAGCTGGGAGCTCCACTCACCCCCACCCTGGGCTCCCCTCCAGGACCTCAGAGGAGCATTCCCTGCACGAGGAGCAGCTGCTCCTTCCAGTGACACACGAGTACTGCCTGCCCCCAGCCTCAGGTGAGAGTGGCTGTGCCTCAGCAAAGCAGCGACGTGGCCTCACATGTTTGTGTAGGATCCCCTCAGCTCCAGTGGCTCCCTGATGCTGCACACAACCCCCGGAGCCTTGTCTTCTTGCTGACCATCCCATGTCTTCCTGCTTCCTCTTTTTCAAAACTATCTTTGCTCTGCCTTCATCCATTCCTCCCTGTGCCTGTGCTTTGTCTCAGCTCAGCTTGGACACAGCAGGGTTCCAGCTTCCCTCATTCTCCCCTTCAACTGCCTGCCCTGACACCGATGTCTTTGTTGAGAGGTAAAAGCAGCTGAAGGGACTCTGCCTCTTCCAGACAGACCATCCCCACAAATTCCCACATCGACTAGAAGCATGTGAGGTGTTTCACCTCTACACAACCCCTCCCCACCACAGCTGCTCTTCCACCAGGCTTCCTCAGGGAAATTCTCTCTTCAGGAATACTAACAGGCAGCTGGCTGCCCTACAGCGCTTCCTCCCTAGGACGGGTAATGACCCAAAGCTGGAAGAGTGAAGGGATGTCAAGCAGGGTCCGTGTGACACAGCAGGAAGCCAACAGCCCAAGAAACACCCACTGCGTGTGACAGGCTCCACAGAGCACAGCTCTGTTAAAATGTATTCCCAAACACCTGGGTGCAAATCACAGACCTGAGCAGATTTACTCCGATGAGCTGAATTAGGCATCCCTCAAGCAGGCAGGATTAACACGATACAGAGCTATGCAACACTTAGGTTATTTCTCTTTCAAGCACCTCTCCTAACTATGGAGGGATTTGTTAATTTAACTTGCAGCCACCGCATCCCAATTTACGGGGTGCAATCGTTGATCTCAAATGTGACTGGTGAATGTTCCCAAAACCTGCAGAGTGGAGCTGCCTGATGGACTGGGGCTGGAACACACAACTGGGGTGTTCATCCAGATGGCCAGGGATCACAAAGCACAGACCAGCCTCTGACACAAGACACTGAAGTGAGATGAATTTCTTGGAAATGTGCTCTTCAACACCTTAAAATAGCACAGGCTGTCCTCTCCCTTCCCATGTGCTGGAGGGTACCAGAACTGCAAAACATTCTACATTTGGCTGCAGCTAATTTAGCTTTCATTTTACAAAACCCACACTAATCCCCCCATGTTAAAAAGAATACGCTTCCTGCGCAGTTAACTCTGTGTGGCAGGAAGAAATTCTTCCTTTGTATTCTTAGCAGCAAATACCAGCTACAGGCACCAAAGTTTCCCGGCTACATTCTACACCACTTTCCCCAAATGCACGGGTCTCTTCATCCAGGATTGGGGGATAAAAGGACTGTGGTTCTACAGATCCAACAAAGCAATCCCTCCGATTAAGTGCTTTGGGAACTAAGCACAGGGCAGCACGACACATCCCACAGCAGCCAGGAGTAAAACAAAGTCAAAGCCAGGCAGAATGAAAAAGGCTCGTGGCTCAGGCTTTCCCCTTGAAGCTTTGTAAGTCTCTTCTGCATTCAGAGGGACTCAAAGCAACCTCGGGAATAGGTTTGAGTCTGGCTCTGTGCAGAAGCACACTGAGAGCAGAGCCTGCGCAGACGAATAATGACTGGCTTATGTTCTTCCCAGGCAATGGAGGAAGAGTGCAGGAGGATGTATCTGATGACTTCTCTAACCCAAATCCAGAGGTGAGCCCCTAAAATGAAAGAGTTTCTTCATGCACTATTTAATTTAAAATAAAATTTTACTTTCAGTAACAATATAATTTATTTATTAAAGTAAATTAATCCACCTTTCTTTAATTATATGACGGTTCTGGCAAAGAGAAGCAGCAGGTACAGTTGGTGAAGTATTTTCATTTGAGCTGAATTTCACACAGTTCCATGCAGATACAGTGCCAGAAACTTCTTGAATGTGTCTGGCTGAAAGCCAGAAATTCCAGCGGGCTTCTGCAGAGAAAGACACGGATGCTCAGTTTGCAGTGAAGTGATTAATGTAGACAAACAACGGCTTTAAACATGCTTGAATAAGACTTTCAGGCATGGCAGCTTCCAAACTGCGCTCTCCCTTCCCAGAAGGGTTTGTGTAGGGGTACTTCCACTGGTGTCAATCTCAGAGGGCAGAACCCCTTTGCCTGTGAGTGAGGAGCCCTCCCAGTATAACCAGTACAAGCAGCCCTGTGCTCCATTTACTCCCCAAAGAGGCTGACAGTCACTTGTGAGTGCTCCTTTCCTCAGAGCTGGTTTTAAACAAGCACATGATGAGATGGTGGATTACAGCAGGGGGTATCTGTATCTAGGAGTTCACATAAATCTTGGCATGTTGCACATCAGCACTACAAATACTCAGGAACTGGTCCCCTCAGAAACACCTGCTTAAGTAAAAATGAGTCAAATGTTCACTTCAGGTCCCCTCTAGCTGGTTTAAAACCCACTGCAGCTCTGTGCCAGCTCCCAGACCCCCAGCTCTGGTGAAAGGGCACCATTTCCACGACCGTTTCCCAAGTTTTCCTTACCGTAACAACTCTCTTCTTGATTTCTGGGACACACTGGGCTCTCTCATACAGGTTCTGATCAGAGTCAATCCAGACTAGATTTTTTATGCCATCATTAGAGACGAGGTCTGTTGTATTTAACTGGAACACCATGAATTGGAAGAGCTGTCCGTCTGTGCCAATGCTTTGCACCACTATTGGCTGCTCCAAAACCTTGGGATCATTCTAGGAAAAGAAGGGGCATGTGGGGGAGAATGTTTCAAAAGCTAGTTACAACAGAAATTGTATGAGTACTTGCTGATTCTGCATCTTTGGGTTGGTTTAAGGCCAAGACTTTAATAAATATATTGTTACCTTGCCCAGAAAATTACTCTAGCCAAACTAGTTTTGAATGCAGATTTTGTATTTTAATTAAAATTCCTCCTTCAGCCAGCAATGAACTGTCAATTTACATACTGAGCTGTGGGATGGGTTAAGAGTTTTACAGCTGAACTTACTCCCTGGTTCCTGCCCATACCACCCTTCTGCATTACAAACATGCACACTGCAGTGGATTTCTGAAGGCTGGGTTTTCACCACTGGACTGGGAAGCTTAGATGTGAAAATTACTGTGAGGGGCTTTCAGGCCTCCCAGCACTGGCTGCAGCAGCAGAGGAAAAAGAGAGGCCCAGCAGCAGCCTCCCATACGCACCCCATGGAGCACCCTGGCCTTGGCCAGCGCGTTGCCAAAAGCAAACATCAGCATTTTAGCACGGAGCTGTTCTGGTCTGAACCTGTCAGTGCGAACGTTGGCAGACTCCAGGAAGAACAGGGTGTGAGGATGAGAGTAGGGATAACCATCTCTGAAACCTAAAGGGCACATACTCATGTCAGAAACTGCTCAGGAAGACACAATGCAGCCAAGGTTTTCTCCCATTATCTTCAGGAACTATTCAAGTAGTTTGCAGTGGTTTACGTTCTTGTCCTCAGTCCTGCTTAGGCAACAAAATACTCACCACAGGTCTGGAGCACTTGCACTGCAAACCTGTGCCCATTCCTCTGTCCCCTCATTCCCACACACTCCCAACTCTCAGCTGCCCCAGAAGGACAAGGACTCCCAAGTTAACCTAAACACAGACAATCATCATCAACACTGACCTGTATCATTGAGCTCTTTGTACACATTCACCTCCTGAAGATCGATTGTAGGCGCAATGGGATAGAAGGTCTCCAGAACATGTTCTTTGGTGGCCAGTATCTCCTCCTTGGAGGCTACTGGTGGTATTGAGGTCATAGAGTTCATGAGTATTCCACTTAGGCCACGGACCTGAAGGAGGATGGATTCTGGGGAGGGAAATTAGGCTATGGTCAAACAGTGGCGAAACAACATCAGGGAAAGATGTACATTTACTTTTGCCAGTCTGTTCTGCAAGGCTCACTCCCTCCAACTCCAAACCCATCTTAAATAGCAGCTCAGCTGTAGGTTCTTCTTCTAAAATGCCAATGCTAATTGCTAGGGTTAAGTTCTTAACTAAACATCCTTAGAAAAACAACAGCACTGACTGAGGACACAAGAAAATAAACAATCAGGCCTAAGATACCGCTTCCCTTCTCCCACCATCTTGTCAGTATTGATCAACACCTGATAATCTCCTCAGAGACAGCATTCTGCCATCATCCAAGGCTGCCCATGCCAACAGCACTATTTAAACCAGAAAGTATTACCTGGTTCCAGAAATTGTTTAATTTTCTCCAAGTGCTCAGCCCTAAAGCCAGGAGCTTTGACTACCCCTCTTTACCTTACAGAGCTAAATGCTTCCACCACAGCAGCAACTGACCTCTTTCCCATGTTGCTGCTATCCTGCAGTTTCTAGCCAACATCCTTTTACTCAGAGAAGGGTACTTCCCAGACATTAACCTGCATATATGTATGAGGTTTTCAAACAGCACTGGGCTGTAAAACAAGAAAAGAAACACTCACATAAAGATGAGATCATAATGGCAGGCAGATGCTTCTGGGGCACAAATGCTGTAAAATTACTGTATGTACAACATATAATGGCATAACACTCCCAAACAGTTAACAGAGATTGCAGATTGGCATCATACACACCAGACCTGTTTCAAGTTGGCAGAGGTAATGCTAACAATTATTTTTAAAATTGATACTCTGCATCAGCTAGAAGTAGATCTTGAGTTGAAACAGAGACATTGGCCTAAAAGAAGGTTTGATCTAGCATAGTGTTTATGTCAGTGCTACTGTCAATATTCATACTGTCAATTAATTGGGTTTTATTTGCTGCTTTGGTTGTTGCTTCTTTTGGTTTGACAATCTGGTCTTGCACAGCAGACCTTCTTTCCACAAAAGGGTTCTGTATGAATTTTCTTTGTGGTGTTTAAAACTTCCCCTTCAGCTGAGGACTCACCAGTATTTTTCCCTCCTGGGAGCAGCCTCTGTCGTGTCCCAGAGCCTTGCGTGGAACACCACACGTTTCACCCTCTCCTCGAGCTCCTGGAACCCGAGAGCCGGGTTATCCACGATGCCCTGCACGGCTGGGGGCAAACCTTCCACCAGCTTCGTCTTGGTGAGCCACTGCGCCTGTCGCACTCCTGCAAACACAACGCAACGCGACCTGTCACAGGTGACAGTGCTGATCCCTTCCAACCCAAGCCATTCTAGGTGTGACCGAGGCTGCCTGGTAGCTCATGGGGCTGAGCAGGCTCTTCACAGCCCGTGTTTTACACTCTGTGCGAGGAGAACCCTTGGCAGGAGGAGAAGGGCAAGGGCGAGTGCTCGGGGAGGGGGCAGCGCTGGGTGTGCGGTACCTTCCAGCATGCGGACACCCTGGTGGCAGATGTAGCACTCGCGCTCCTTGTACAGCGGCATCTCCTCGTACCGCGGCCCCGGCGAGTGCCAGGGGTCGCGCCAGCCGCGGTCCCAGGGCGGGAAGCGCGGCCGGGCCAGGCCGGGCACGTAGTGCAGCCGTTCCGCGTACGTGACGGTGTCCAGCTGCACCTGCTCCCGCACCGGCCGCGGCTCCACCATCTCCGCCAGCACCTCGGGCGGCGGCCCGCGCACGGTCCAGGGCGTGCGCGGAAGCGCCGCGCGGTGGCGGGGCCGCCCCGCGCGGGTGAGGATGCCGCGGGTGAGGCCCCGCGCCGCCGCCGCCGCCGCTACCCCCCGCCTCAGAGCCATCGGCCCCGCCGCCATCACCACCATCATCCTCCTCTACCCGCCGCCGCCTCAGCGCGCGCCCGCCGCCATCTTGGCGACGGCTCTCCCCCCCACCGTCACCCCCGTGACTGACGGCGGCGGCGGCCAATGGTGTGCGGGCGCGCCCCGCGGTAAGGGATTGTCGGCAAATTGCCTGGCGGGTGAGGGCAGGCGCTGGGTCGGTGAGTGGGGAGGTGCGCGGGGAGAGGCGCCTCATCGCCTGTGGGGCGGGGGGGCACTTGAGACACCGTCCCTGGGCGGGAGGCGGCAGGGCCAGCACTCGTGTCCCGGGGCTGGGGGCGCTCTGTCCCGGGCCGGCCCGGCCGAGCCCCCGGGCGCTCACAGTAAGTGCTCGAAGCTCTGTAAATCTGCGCAGCCCCGAGCCAGGGCGTCTCGGACTCACCCGCGGCCACGTCGGGTTACCTCCCATTCATAACCCGTGGGTGCTCCGAGCCCCTGGACAGCGGGCACGGTCGGCAGCCGGGCCAGTCGCCTTTGGTTCTCTCTTCCGTTCCCCGCCCTCCTCCTTAAAATAAGCGTGTTTCTGTGTTTCTGCTGGGGGGGGTGGAAGTGGAAGGTTAGTTCATTAATTGACCTTGGCAATGCGAGTGCTGGAAGCGCTAAATGTTCGCTTCCTCCGCTTCGTCACCCGCGGCTTCATAATTTCCTGCGGGCCGCTTTGTGTCCAAGGGGTGCGGACACAAGTGCGTCGTGAACAGCCTTAACTCAGCCCGTGTGTAAAAACAGCGGGGCCTGCAGCACGGTTCTGACCCGAGGAGTGTACAGCTCACTGGGGAACAGCGGGAGCGAGGGGTAAAATCCTCCGCTTCGTGGCCTCCCCTGCCTGTGTGTTTAAAGCCATATATTCAACGCCCGTAACCAAAGTGATTGTTTGCCCGAGACTTTGCCCTCAAGTCTCTTGGCTCTGCCCGCTGCTTTCAGCTCGCTGCCCTCCCCCGTTCCGGAGCTGCACGAAACTCGGGCCGCATCTGGTGGCTGGGTTTGTTACCCATTGTGCTGGTGCCTGGCTTTGTCACCCTTTCTCCTGGACACAGCCGCAGATTTTTAAGATGTTTCTGCTCCGGCCGACCAAGCGGCTCTTTTGTAGGAGATCACCCTGGCGGAACGAGCAGGATTAGAGGGTGTAGGTTTGGCTGGGCTGGCTGTCTGGGGAGGAGGGCCGGGTGAGGCTCTGCTCTGGGCTGGTGGCTGTGAGGTCTGGCATTTATGCACTCGAGCAAAAATGGGGTGTTGCAAACACAGATCAGCTCCGCGTTTTCGGTTTGATACACGTGCAAGATGCTCGAGAGACATTTTCTCAGTCCTTCTGCAAAAACACCCAGCTGACGAGCACCCGCTGCTTTTCAAGGTGCTGGGTTTGATGCAGGGCTTGTGTTTTGCAGGCAATGAGTGACAACGAGCGGGACTGGCTGGCTCTGAGGCCCCAGGAACCTTCTCCATCCCAGTGCTGCGGCAGCGGCTGCAAGCCCTGCATCTACGATGTGTACGAGAAGGAGCTCGCACAGTGGGAGAGAGCCAAAGCACTGCAAGACAAAAGCCTTCTCATGGGAAAGAGGGAGCAGGTCCATTTATCTTCATCTCATCCTGGAGCCTGTGCTTTGATCGCACTTGTTCGGGTGTGCGGTTGAGGTGATGGGTGAGGGATGCAGGGATAAATTCAAGTGGTGCCTTAAGAGAGGGCTGTAAATGCAATTCCCCAAACTCGGCCTTCACCCTCCCCCTTGGCCACTCTCTCCCTGCTGTAATGTGATTTTCCAAGTGTAGAGTTCTCCCTGGTGTCGCATTACAGCTCTGGCTCTGCAGCTTCTCTCCCAGTTTTCTCGGAGAAGCTTTGTTTTCCTCACCTTTCTGATCTTTGCCCGATTTTTAGATTTGTATTTTGATGCTGAGAAAAAGCTGTGTTACGTGTGGTGGAGCAGTTGTCTTCAGAGTGTAATTTTTAAGCCTGTCAGTGCCCTTTTGCATAAGATTAACTATGCTGGGTCAAGCAAAAAAGATCAGCTGAAACAACTGACAATATTTTCTGTTCACTGTGGCCGTCAGCAGGCTGCAAAGTTGCCCCCAAAGCAGCTCTTGGCTCTTTTAGCAGAATTATTTCTGTTTGTTACCAGACATGAGAAAATGATCGCAGTGAGTCATAATAGGATGACCTTGCTGTAAGGTGTAAAAAAAGGTAATTTGAAAAAATGGTGGTGGGGAGAAATGCAAGATCCCAAAGTGCATGCTGCAGAACATGATAATGAATCAGCAGAGGGCTGGAATTTGCACCGGGCTTCAGTGTTTAATACACGTCCTGAGGATCTCTGGCACTAAATTAGCACACGCGTTTGCTTCCAGAGAAAAATGAAATAATGAAAGACACCATCTAACCAAGTAATTATTTATTGTTGTTCTTGCAGAGCAATAATTCAGAGCTGAATCCAGATGCATTCACTGCATTCTGCGTGAGCTCGGTGGAGCAGCTGACAGAGGACACCTACCAGTACAAATTTGAATTACCGGGAAGGAGCAGCCTGCGATTGAGTTTAGGACAACATATCGTGTTAAGGTATTGTTCTCTGGGCTAGTTAAACAGTCTGCATTATGTAACCTAACATGTAGGGTTTTGTCAATAGACAAAGGCTTCATAGCAGGCAAATCATGATTTCTGTACCTCCACAGTGACACAGATGAACGAGCTCGTGAGCTCGCTGCCTCTACTAATTCTATGGTAGAAGCTGTAGTTTTCTTCAGCATTATCCCTGCGTTGGTGGCTCAGAAAGAACTAGGTGTGATTAAGAAAATACATTTGCAGAAAGAACGATTTAAAAGAATAGATGTTACAACAGATTATTTACTCCGGCGTGTTGGAATGAAGACAGAGAGCTGCTTTTGCCCCAGAACTCAATATTTTTGGCCCTGTATCTCGGGGTAACTCAGCACCCCAGTACCCAGACATTGCTTGACTGATTTCTAGCAAAACGACCCTCCTATGTAGTTTGCTGCTTGCCAGAAAGGGGCCACTTGGGGAAAGTTTCTGTCTCTGAGCCATCTGTGGTGATCATTGCCAGACAGAGAAAGTCCTGTTAGGATGCCATTGATGTGCATCTGTTGACGTCCCTGGTACGCTCAGGGCTGGTGTGTGCAGCTGGCTCTGCTGACAGCACATGCTCCTCCCTCCAGCCCTGGCTCATCACACAGCACAGAAAAAAGGTTTGGTCATTTCAATCAATTCCCGTGGTCAGTAGCAAAGAGCAGGGTGGATAATTCCAAGGAAAGGGAAGACTTACAGGAAAATACAGTCTATATTGACAAGGCCCAAGGTCAAGGCTTTGCCTTGGCTTTTGTTATTTGATTACGAGATGCTGACTGGATGCAGAAAGTGACCCCAGCTCAAAAGGAGCATCAAACTTCAGTGTTTTCTCTCCCCTTTGCCACTTTTGCATGTCTTTACAAAATCCCTTTTAGGGGTGTGTCCAGGAGCTGGATGTGGTACAGCTGAGGCCATCACTGGGAGAACAAAAGGTGCTGTTAGCCGTTGTGTTCCCCTTGGATTTCTGCCTCTGGAAGGGAAATGTTTTACATTTGTGTGCAGGCTGGGCCACTGGGAAGAGGACCTCTGTCCCAGAGAGCTGCAGGAGCTCCCCAGATGACCCAAGTCACAGAGGTTTCCTGTTTCTCTTCTCAGAGGAGTGGTGAATGGTTTGGAGGTCCAGAGAGCCTATACTCCAATTAGCCCCAGGAATGCAGAAGGTTACTTTGAAGTTCTAATTAAAGTAAGTAAGCCTGGGCAATATGGATGAGAGTATAAGGTGTTTTCTCTAGGAATCAAGCATGCTGTCAGTGCTTCAACTGCGACTCTTTCAAATCCCTCATGGACTGTTTCTCTGTGGTTTTGAAGCATTTGTGCTTTGCTGATAAAAACAGCAGTTTTTCCCACAAAACTGAAAGCAGAAGAAGTTGACACACCAACAAGTGCTTTGCAGCAGAAGCCCTGGGATCACTTGGGAGAGCCCCTCAGATGGAAAGATGTGTCCGTTCCACTTCTTTCCTTTCATTTTGCTTTTTCAGGCTGTCTTTGAAATCACAGCCATTTGTCAACCCAGCTGAACCACTGATTTTGGGAAATGTTTGCCCTTATCCTCCCCTCTGTATTTCACTTGAAGAACACCCCTCTGTCAGTGGGCAGCTGCTCCTGGTGTGCAAACAGGGCTCTGGAGAGGAGCTTTGTGGCCCACAGGGCAGAGAGGTGTCCCATAGGCACAGGCTGCATCTATTGAGGTGGACATGGTGTTAGAGCCCATTTTGGACAAGCGTCCTCACCTATGTGGAGTCAACCACAAAATGCTGGTTGAATTCAAAAGGAGAATTTATAGGAGATTTGGCTGGAAAACTGTCTCATATAAGTTGTCAGAGTGCTCATAAATGATTATTTTGCGTGGCAAATACTGACTTGAACATTTTTCCAATACTGCATCTGTATGTCACTAGGGACTCCTCAAGGCAGACACAGACTTTAGTACAGGTGTGAAATTCAGAATGCTGGGTATCCCAGGTGGCTTGCAGAGAAGGGCCCCTTGTCCTCTGCCTGTCTTGCAGGATTTCATGTTTCTGGGGTTTATTATGCATTGTATGTTCAAACACAAACCCTGCTCTTTAGAAAAGTGAACAGCTTCTCTAGGACACCTGTGGGAGGGTCATTTCCCCATTCTTGTGGCAATTGGTGTGTGGTAGGGGAGAGAAATGTTGCATTTGAGTTGCATTAATAGGATACATTCACAGGATGACTGTGAAATTTCATGTATAGCAGCTCATTACTCACAGGTTTTGCATTTCAATAATAATAGTAATGATTGTAATGATACCTTTCCTTTATATAGAACCTTTCATCCCAAAAGGAGCTATAGTTACTCTCTAGCAGTGACAAAAGAGGTTGGTAACACCCAGTGTAAAGAAGCCATTTTATATAACTCACTCTGTAGGTTGTGGTATATTTCACACTATTGAGGCAATTTTGGGAAGTAGTATATTATTATTACTATGCAATCCAAGCACTGTTCAAACCCTTCTGTCTCCTGTTATTACAGCATTGCATTTGTGATACTACAGTTAAGAGTGAGGGAGTTGCCATTTACAGAGCATAACCCTCTTTTTGAGTGATTTTATAATGTTAGGGTTTCTCTCCATGTAAAACGGGGTGTGAAAGTTTTCCTCCAGGAGATAATTTTTTCTTTTTTATTTAGAAAAACTAATTTTAAACCCACTCAATCACTTTTCACTTCATTTTTTTTTTAAATAATTTTCATGAAAGAAGGATTGTTTTAGTTTCCATTACTCCAGTCCTTTAGGAATAGGCAGTAAGTGGGCCTGACTTTTCTGTTCTTGGGTTTCCAGATGTATTTGAAGAAGGGAGGTAAAAAATTTGCTTCTTTGAAGCAAGTGCACGCTCTTTGCACGAGACTTAGCACCTGCCCAGAGCCCTCTGAACATAAAAGAATCCTGACAATAACTCAGAGGCTGGATGTGTGTGTGATTTACCTTTTGAATGTAACAACTGGTGCTAATACTTCTTAATATTTCAGGTTTAAGTGAGAGGCTGGGAGGGGAGGAGCATCTGTGTTCTTTCTTAGCTAACACTGCTTGCAAGTACAAGCACAGGCTCCCTCACTCGCTTTTTCTGAGCTGCTTTGTGGTTCACCAATTTTGTTTGCCTGCAGTGCAGCTTGGTGGCCAGCCAAGGCACTGGGGTGTGGAGCCGGGCTTCTCTCCAATTCCTGTGCAGGAAATACCCCCAAATACACTTCTTTTGTGTGGGCTGGAGTTGCCAAAGGCTTGTATCACATCTTCTGACCCGTGGTTGTGTTGCTCTTCCCCAGGCTTATCCTTGTGAGACCCATTTTGTGCTTCAGCTTTAGGCTTTTCAGCTCTTGCTGCTTGTGCAGTCCTGGTTCTCTGGCCCCATCCCAGACCATGGCTGCTCTTTTGCTCACATTTTTCTCTTAAAACATTAAATGGTCACACATTTAAGGCATGGATAGAAACATGACTGCTTGGACAAACGCTTCATTTTCCAGCCTCTCGTCCCTTCTCTGTTTCCAGCAAGTACTGAGCCCTTCTCCTCAGTCATGAGTGAGATCAGCATTCCTGCAGGCAACAGCCTGGATAATAATGTTGTTTGTGCCTGGTAGAAAGTGAGGCAGGTTTTTTGCTCGTGTTTTTCTTCCATGGGGCCAATGTTAACATATTCCTCTGGAACTGTGGAGGCATCCCTCAGCATCCAGATGATGTGTTCTGAAAACAAAGAGTTTTACAAATGAGAAACCCGACTTTGGGTCACTAATTGTATCAGTGCAGCATCTGAGAGACTGAAACAATGCAAGAGCTATGCGGTGTTTATATAACTAACAGTACCCAGAGGGCATTTCCAGACCCAATACCCTGAGATTTGGAGAACACTTGAAGGCCTGCACTGTGCTTTGCATTCAAGACACTCTTGTCTGTGTGCTTTGTAAGCAAGACCTCTGATAAGCTTTTTCCAGTTTTGGAAATTCAGGCTGCGTGAGAGGGGGGTTGTGTTTACATTATAGTCAAGCTGGAGTGGTTCCAATATGATTTAATTTAAGTGTCTTTGTTTTGGGTGTAACTTTGAGTTATTTTTCAAACAGAAATATCTTTCTTTTTTAAATACACAAAATGTTTTTTGTCCCCTTTTCATTTAAATGTAGATAGCTTTATAATCGACTTTAAGCTGGGAAACTTTCCAATGGAGTAAAATTATTCTTTTCTTTTGTGCAATGTTTTTTATTAGTGCTATGAAGCTGGGCTAATGTCACAATACATAAAAACATGGAAAAGAGGAGATGTGGTCTTTTGGCGTGGGCCATTTGGAGGATTCCCATATCAGCCTAATAAGGTTAGTTCCTAAGGTACTTCAGCCTGTGGCAGCAAGCTTTGTTCAGTACTCTGAAGGGAAGACATCAATTTGATTACTGTTTTCATTATTATTGTAGAGACTTCCTGGGTTACTGAACAGTGTGATAGCATTAGCAGTCAGTTGGAGCACCTTCTTGAACTGCAGAATATTTAAGAGGGAAGAGGAGGTGGATGGGAGACAGGAAAATATTAGCAAGGCTCTGTGTTCATCACTCGCATTAGGAGTTCCTGGTGTGCCTAACAAAGGGAACTTTGCACCAACAATGAGTGTGGATGGGTTTTTGCCTGTTTTGACCCACATCTCTGTGTTGTGACTGAGCAGGGGGGAAGGGGAGGTGTTAATCTTCTCCTCTCTCGGGTATTCCCTGAGCTGTTGAGGTGTCAGGTCGCTCCCCAAACACTGATCCCACCTGCCAATACCAGGCTGGCTGCAGGGAAAGGCAGATCTGGTTTCAGGGGGAGGCTTCTCACACACACTAATTCAGTTACTTAATTCTGACCTTTCAAATGAGGAGCAAATTTGAAACACTGGTCATTAAGATCCCAAAGCTTTTTGGGATTTTTGGTGGATTTTTTTTTTTTTTTACCCCAACAAAAATAAGTAAATTTTGAGTGGCCAAGCTCTATGCAGAGCAGTTGTTTCCTGACACACTCATTTCCTCCAGAGGACATTCAAGATTTTAGTTTGCAGCATCCAAGAGAAACCCAGGGAGCATTTCCAGTGGAAGAAAGCACACAGTGGGTCAGCATAGCGTGCTTCAGAATTGAAACTGAAATATGAATTAATTGAAATCAAGGCTAAAGTTAGGATAAATTATTATATTTTGGTTAAATGCAGTTTTGTTAGATTTGGCATGTAAACTCTTTAAGTACTATATGTAATCTTTCGCAAAAAATACATTTTGGGATCTGAATTTACCAGTTCATGACCTTCTGGTGTGTTGTTTCTCAAGAGACCCTTTACAAGGGTGGCAGCAAGAGGAGCTCCCCATGAGCATACCCATTTCCAGCTACCACAGCTCATTCCAAATTCTCTGTTTTGTTGTTAGCATGGAGAACTCCTCATTCTGGCCTCAGGCACTGGCCTTACACCAATGATTTCCATCCTCCAGTCCATAACAGATGATGAAGAGGATGAAACCTTTGTAACTCTTGTTGGCTGCTTCCCTACCTTTGACAAAATTTACTTAAAACCTCTTCTGCAGGATTTGGCTCGGTACTGGAATATCAGAATATTTTATGTCCTAAGCCAGGTAAATAAATGGATAAAAAGTGTGTTTGTGTGAGGGTTCTGTGTGCTGGATGAGCCTCTGCCTCTTCCACTTTTCCATAAGCATGATCTTAGTTATTTCCCAGTCATCCAGCCTAATTTGTGATCCAGTAGCTGCTGTTCTTAAATCTACTACATGTACTCACACTGCTACTAGTCTGGAGAATTTTGGGGAAGTGGCCATCACTGTTCCCCTCTGCCTCCCTGTTCTGTTGGGATGGACCTGCTGTTCCATAGTCACTGTTGTTTATTTCCACCCGCCCCCCCCCCTTTTCAGATAGTGTTGCTGCACCTAAACAGCAAATAAGTTGGTTTTTTTTCTTCCTAATACCAGTGCCTTAATCTGTCCTTATCTTCCATTCTTTGCTCATAGAATTGCTTCATTCTTTGCTCATAGCTCTCCTCTGGTGTGCTAGCACCAACTTCCCAGCAATTATTTTTCCTTGCTGACCCATTTTTAAACTTCTACAAGAGTTGTTTCCCCCTCTGTAAAATTACTTTTCTGCCACATTCATGGGATGAGGGCATACCTCTCAATGGTCTTACATTTTGAGCAGTCTTTTTCATTTCCATTTAGTCCCAAAGTTGCCTGTGTTCTGCATGGATTTGGTGGTTAAAAATTATTTCCGTCAGAAATGAGGATTCATTGCTAGGAGGATATAGAAAGAATTATTTATGCTAAGGGAATGATTCCCATTGCATTTTTAGTTTCTCAGATGAATCATTTCTTGTATCTCTCACAGTGGCACTGCCTCATACATTCTGTTCCACATGTGGCCTCAACAAGATGAGATTTGGTAGAGGGGAAGGTGCTGGTGACTTGGACACCCCCTCAGCTGCTCTGTAGGAGCATAACCATAATTGTCTCTGGTGACATGGCTTAAATACCCTTTTCTGGGTGTTTAAACTCTTTGACTGCTGTCTCAAGAGCATGAGGAGGTCTTGAAATTCAATCAGCAAAGGGCACGAAGCCCACCTGACCCCTGTCAGCACTGTCTGCCCCTCCTCTCTCCCTTTTTCCTCCTCTCTTAGCTGGCTTGTGGTAGTCCAAAGCTGGTTCATGCATCCTCCCTCTTGGGATTATGTATCTGTCTGTATTTCATTGTGCTGCCTGTCACCACCACATCTGAGCACCTTCTGCTCCTGATTAATTGCAGCAGGGGAGTCCCTGCTGGATCCAGCACCACAGGATCTGACACTTCTCATGGGATCAGAGCTGTATTTGGAGCAGAGATGGCTTCTTTCAGTTTTGGTCGAGAGAGCTGGGACTGAAAGAGACTTGGGAATGGGAGAGGCAATAGAGAGGAATAGACCTGGTACTTGGGAGTAGGAAAGGTGCCCTGGGAGATGGTTCTCGATGGAGAAGGTTCTGCAGCATTTGTTGCAGAACAAATTGTCTGGCTTTGTTTAGTCCTCTCTGAGCGAGTGGCCAAGTCCTGTGGCAGGGAAAGATTTTATCTGATCTTGAGAAGAGGAACACAGCTCTCAGGAAGGGTCAGTGTCAGCCACATGGTGTCAAAAAGGTGAAAATCATCCTGTGCACTACTCTGAGGGGAGGAGGGAGATTCAGCTCTAAGCAGTGTTGTCCTTTTTAACATCACACACACCAAACCTTTTTCCTTTCCAGGAATCTTCGCTGGAAAAACTTCCTCAGAGCTATCAGGAAAACACCTATACTGGTCATCTCAATGAAGACTTGATGAAGACAATAGTAAATTCCTGTCGAAGAAAGCCATTTGTATTAATTTGTGGCTCTTCTGCATTCAATGAAGATATGAGTAGATACTTGAAAGCTGCAGGAATTGAAGAAAATTCCTGTTTTGTCTTTTAGCAGTACATTCCTGACCTGAGCAACCTCAGGCTGCGCCTTGGATGTCCTTATTTCTTTGCAGACATTGCAGAAAATAGGCCTGCTCAGAAGGCTGAGCTCCTTGGAGCAACTGTTTGTTGATCCTCACTCCAGGGTGCTTTAAGGAACAGGTGCCATTCCAGAGTGGCTGGTACATGGTGTGCCACCCATACCTCAAGGACCAACGAGGTAATTTTAATGGAAGTCTTCAACTGCAGTTTTAAGAGAGAGATCTCCTAAGGGGGTACTAGAAAGCATCCATGCACACAGCTCTGCTGGAATATGAAGATTGGTGACTTGCTTTGCAATCTGTGTTATTCTGCAGTGGTGGTGTGCCCTGTTAGGTGTCCAGAGGAGGGAGATAATCCTCAGGGATCCTTGCCAGGCCAAGGGGACAGCAGAGTCGGGATCATTTTGGTTTTGTCACATGCAGGCTGGTTTCAGGCAAGTCCCTTCAGCCTCAGTTGCCCCTTGTACACTAATACAGAGAAGGTGGCACTGGTCTCTGAGAACAGCCTTTCCAACTATATATGGAAAAAGCATCCATAAGGATGGAATGATGCATTCTGTCTAGGGAGATCTGAGACAGGCTGATCTTCTGCCCTGGCACAGCCTGTGTTACCTACCCTGTGCTTAGCCCTTGAAATGCTACCTGGGGAGACAAAGAGCACATCCTAAAACTGGGAGAGTATGTCTGGGTTGTGGCTGCTGTCTGTCAGGGAGGATGGTTGTTTGCTTTCCATGTGCCCTAAGTGTTGTATCATAGCCCTGGCTCATTAGATTGAACCTCTTTACAAATAAACAGCTGTTTGGTGTTGTCACAGGACTCTCTCAGGTACCTGAGGAGGTTCCCTAAGCATACAGGAGCACCACCTGAGGAGGGAAATCTGCATGGGGTCTGTTGGGGTGCTTCCCTGTGGGACGGAGCACAGCCTCAGGGATGGCAGCCTGGCACAGCACCCAGCCTGGGCACCTGGTCCCCTTTCTCTTTTTACAGTCCAAAATGCTGCTGCTTTTCTTCTGAGGTATCTGCTGTTAATTCTTTTAGCTTCTCAGACGGCTGTGTTTAGCATCTACACCTGGAAATACAACTTTCTGCACACCTTGTGTTTTTCTGTTCATTCCCAGTTCATCCTGTGTTGGGGTTTTCCAGTCTGTGTCAGATGATTATTGCATTATCATTAATGCTTCCCGTGTCTTATCATTCACGTACCTGTGTCTAACACTACACCTTACACAAAGGAAATGTAGTCTGTTACACAAAAAACACAGTGTGCACTAAAGTGGTGGCTTGATTCACACATTTGGGAGAGAGTGTAAGTTCCCTTTGCACTGCTGAGATTTACAAAATGCCTGGAATTAATCAAGTGTAGCTGCAGCTTTTATGTTAACTTCCTTGGAGAAAGGGCTGACAAGAAAGTCATCTTCCTAACCCAAATTGGGGTTCTGGTTTCAAAGGCATGGAGATCCAGGGAAGTTGTCCATGGTCAGTTCAAGGCAAGCTCTCGTCACCAATCCAGGTTGTGCTTCAGCCTCCCTGAGTCACTGTGTAGTGAAGATGCTTCTGGCATTTATAGGCTGATAAAATAATGAGATGCTTTCTCCAGCTCTCCCTACTTTGGCCTGCACTAGGAATACAGAGAATATATATTTTTTTTTTTGTCAGATATTAAGTATTTGAAAACCTTACTTCTAGTCCTCTAGCTTTAAATATTATGTCTCTCTGAGATTTTGCTACAACCACACCCCACCTTTTTGCAAAGGCCCAAGGTAAAAAACTTCACACTCGCCTTGGAAAAGCGCCGGCTTTCAGCGTGAAAGCTGGGACTGTTCCTTTAAACACAACCCCAATATGTCTGGGTATTTCAGCACATATGGGCCACGATGCTTAAACCCTACCCAGCTGGTCCGGCCGTTCTGCCGAGCAGCTCCGTCTTTGTTCGTGGCTCAAAGGGAGGGTGGTGAGAGACGGAGCAAGCTGTGAGTGCTGCGGGTTTTCATCCTGCAAGGGCGAGCGGGAGGAGCGGGGCTTGTCCCGCCCGCGGGGACAGGGGCTTTGCGAGACATTCTCCACGGGGGACACGATGTCCTTGGAAGCAGGAGCTCGAAGGAGGACTTTAAACCGCCCGCAGGCACTTTGTTCTCTATTTTCTGCCCTTCTCTCCCTTCCCCCTACCGCTTTTTGTTGTTTCTCAGGCTGGCTCTAACACGAGTCCCCTCATCCCCACCATCCCCCATGGGCTCAGCCCCTTTCAGGGGTTGGCGTGGATTCCTGCAAACGCAGGGATGTGGAGTGGAAAGGCTCTGGTGCAGAATATTCCTTGCCGGGGGAAAATGAGAGGTTTCCTTCCCTTTGGAGGCCCAGAACCACCCCGTGGTGGCAGTTCCATAGGGAATCCGTGTTGGTGCTGTTGGTGACTGAGGCATCTGTGGAGCTGGAGCTTTGGAGCTCGGGTGGGTGGCCAATGTTCAGCCAGGGCAGGGGCTCACGTCCTGCCTCTCCTGCCATCCATCTTCCCTCCATCCTGCTGGGATGCTCCTGATCTCTGGCTGCCCCCAGGAAGCCCCTGCCACCCGTGCAGCACTGTGCAGGGGAGAGGGGCTTTGCTTCCTTTCTTATTCCTTATATGCAGCCTAAATACCTTCTTAATTTCATCTCATTATTTCCTGCCTAAATAATTCCCGTTTCTCCTGGGGACCGTTTTTAAACCTCTGATCTTCTCTGAAGTCTCACAGTCCTGATCAAGTCCTTTCTGTTTAAATGAATCAAATGCATTTTTGACTCATGATTTATAAATTTGCCCACAGAGGAACAGAGGCACACCTTGAAATCACCCACCATGCCTGTGGCTGGAGCAGAAGTACCCTGGGCGGTGCAGAGCATCTTCTGTGCCTGGCTCCTCTGCTTCCCTGCTGCATGTCACTCTCCCCCTGCCTCCCTCCACCTTCCTGCCCCACTCTTCAGCCGCCAGCCGGGTTGCCTAGGCTCAGACCCAGCCTGGGAATGGCCATCCCCAGGTCAGGAGAAGGGTGAATGTGCCGGGGGTTGATGGATGCTGTCTCCCGGGAGCAGGGCACAGCTGCTGTGCTGCACAGCCCTGGCCCCCCATCTCCTGGGGATCGCTGATGCAGAGCACAGCTAAAGGGAGAGAGAGGAGCAGCTGTGCAGGTACTGGTGTCCCGGGCACTGGCTTGGTGCTGAGGCAGTGGTGGAAAGGCTGGAAGACGGTGTTGTCCAGGATGGATGTGATGGGGATAAACATGTTGCTCCATAGGGCAGCAATGCAGAAGTTGGGGAGCACTTTGTTCCTGAGCACAAGGGATGGTGGCTGGGAGGGCTGAGCACTCCTGGGTGAACCAGGGTTGTGGCAATGGAAAATACCCAGGAAAGGCCCCTGTGCCATGGCCAGACCTCACCTGCATCTTTGCTGTGTGGGCCCACACTTGTTGACGAGGACAGACCTCCTCTCCAAGCTGCTAGGGAAGCAGTTAATTAAACTCTGTAATATTCCTGGGAGGTCAGCAGGAGATGTGCCAGTGTTGCAGCATCTCCCAGAGCCTGCACTGGGGCAGGATCTTCACACAGTTCCCAGGACAGGGGGAGCTGCCCTGCTCCTCCTCATTCCATGTGCTCTTAGTCCTGGTGCTGGTGGGGTGACAGTGCTCCATGCCCCAGGACAGAACCCAATGTTCCCTGCCTCAGCTGGGCTTAGGATAGAGGGCTCCTGACTGGGATGTCCCAATGCTCCCAGCAGCCCTCGGCATGGCTCCAGCAAGGCTGGGTAGTGGGGAGAGAGCCTGTACAAATATTATTGTTGTTGTTATTCCCCATAAATATATGCAGGCACTTAATGACCTTGGCATGGAGCATTTCCTGGGGATTCATGACCAGTTGGTGTTAATGGTCTTTAGCTGCACCTCAGGCCATCAGCTCCTCCCAGCCTATCATTAATCTACAGGAAATGTCTCGGGCATCGATCCTCATTGCTTAATTAATAAATGCAACTTGTCTCCTGCCTGAGATTTAGAGATACTCACTGCTTCTCTCCCTGCTGCTTTGAAGGTGACTTTTTTAGCACAGGTCCCTCACGCTGGGAGGCCCTCGTGGGATTTTGTTTCCTGGCATTCATGTGGGTGTGGGCTGTGGCAGCAGGAAAGTCTTTTCTCTCCTGGGCGGGAGGGAAGGAACTGAGCTGCTGTTAGGTTTGGGGTTTCTCCAGCTAATGTGGCACAGCACAAGGAGCACATCATTCCCACCAAACCCAAAGGCTTGATTACCTTCAGCTGAGTGCATCCAAGAGCCTGGGTGAGAAGTAGCATGAGCCAGTGTGGAAGAACATGGCAATTCTCCAAGGCCTTAGCAGGTTCTATAATAATCAATGCTTTTTGCCCATGAGTCACAATTCATCTCTAATCTTTCTAGGGGGAGGTGGGATTTGCTATCTTTAGTGCTCACGGCTTCTGCTTTCTCGGGCTGAGCATCCCGCTGAGCCTGGACTCGTGCTGCAGGGATGCTGACCTGGCAGCCACGTTTCAATCCTGCTCCCTGTTCCTCTAGCCTTCACCACCAGCTGGCTTTGTGCAGTGGGTGCCGCAGTATAAATCATGTTAATTCCTGAGATGCTTTTCCACGGTAAGTCTGAAATTCCCATTTTGGTTCGCTGGCGTGCCTGGCGAACTAAATTATTTTCATAGCCCCTTAAGGGCACATTGTCGGTCCAGACTTACTGCCGTTATACACCATTTCTGAAACATTAATATCTCTTCTAAATATAGTGTATTGACAAGGTATCTGGTATAGTGTAAATCCTTGGGACATTTGATCCAGATCATTAAAACTGAGTGAAGGAAGGGAGGAATAGATCAAGTTACCTTGCTGCTCTTAATTCAAACAAGCGATGAATTATTCATTCAGCTATTAATTTTACAGTCCTCCTGCTTTTTATTTATTTCTCTCTTTATTTATTTTTTTCCTCCCAGATAGACAGCTCCAAAAGGATGCTCAGGCACTGGTGAGGGGAGATTTGCCTGCTGAAGGATGGGGTGCACAGGGCTGGGCTGTCTGGCAGCACTGGCCGTGCTCTGTGGGGCTCTCGGGGATGCTCCCAGCAGAGGTAAGAGCCTGGTCCCAGCTCCTGGTGGGCTGGATGGGCGTCCATGGTTCCTGAGGAGGGGAGGGCAGTTTGCAGGTGCCACAGTGGCTCTGGGGTATGAGTGGGTTCCAGCTGTCCTGCAGGGAGAGGGGCTGGCTCAGGCCAGGGGCAAGAAGCTGGGATCTGGAGTCACTGTTGTGGTGGCAGCAAGTGTGGGACACTGCTCTGTGCTTGGGTTTCTGCTTCATGCTTACCTTACTGAGGACTACAGGTAAGGGTTGTCCTGTTGTGGTGTGCAGATGCTTTGGTGAAGGGTTTGTTAGTTTCTGGAGTTGACTTGCCTATATAAATCTATGTACACATGTACATTTATATGTGACTGTATGCATGTATGTGTATGCGGCAGGCGTGCAATAAATCTCTCACCTTACCCAGATAAAAGATTCCCCCAGGATGCAGGGCAGGGTTAGCAGATGACACAGTAATTCAGGGCATAGGGTGGCTCAAGCAATCCCCCATCCCAAAACAGCAGGGCCTTTCTCACAGAAGGTCTGAGCCAGAAATCAAAACCCATCCCTGGCCCTGGTGCTCCTGAGGCCACACTACTGCCCTGTGGTCTGCTCATCCACCACATATACCCACCTGGGCTTCCCAGATCACCCCAAGGCTCCCAGCCCTTCATCCATCCTTCATTGTGGCTACTCACCTCTCCCACAGGCTCCCCTCTTGAGTATTTATTTCAACAACATTATTCCTTCAGTACCAGCCCCATATTACTTCACTGCTTTTCCCCAGTACTTAGCAAAGGGATTTTAGATCTGGCCAGACACACACTCATGGTGCTGCATCCCACACATCCCAGGATCCTCGTTGCTGGGAGGTCACTGTGCCAGTGAGCACAATGAAAAGCAATGTGCACAGGCTGACTATTGATTTGCAATATACTTGGCCCAGATTGATGGCAGTGAGTGCCCAGCCTTGTTTGGGAACCCACACATGTCTCCTGGGGGCTGTGCAGGGTCTGCATCCCTCCCAGACATGATGTATGTTCCCCCTGTATCAGGCTCTTCACCCCAGCCCTAATCAGACCCAGGGGCAGGTGACAGCCAGCCCCCTCTCAGCCTTATTTTATCATAACCGTGTCTCAGTATAAAGATTTCATGAGGAAATCGATCTCTACATGCATAACTCATTGTTCAGCATATCAAGCCCTTTGCCCCTGTTTCCCCCAGCTCAAATGCACTGATACCACCATTATACAGAGGGATTGTGGTCAGTGGGAGGCACAAAGCTGGAGGCCTTGGGCACTGGTGAGCCTGGTACCACTGAGCTTTTAAAACTCCCTCTCAACTTCCTCTTTCCCAGCCATAAACAGGGATGCTGTGCTGTCACTGGCAGGACAAGCTCAAGGGCAAACCTGAGCCCTGCTGCAGCCCCCACAGGGCAGCATGGGGAAAAGGGGCTACACAGAGGGATGAAAGGTGATGGGGGCACACATGTCCTCCAGGGAGAGTAGGTGGACAAGCCCAGTGAAGTTCTGCAGGATCCTAGTGTTTTGGTACTCTGGTGGTGGGATGGAGCTGGCGTTGTGCATCCTGTCTTCATTCTTTTAGGCTTCCCCTGGAAAGGGGACATCACACCCACTTCTGTGTCCCCCAGGCATCAAATGTGGGGGAGTACTTTCAGCACCCTCTGGCAATTTCTCCAGCCCCAACTTCCCAGGGCTGTATCCCTATGAGACAGAGTGCACATGGCTCATCGTGGTGGCCGAGGGCTCCTCCGTCCTGCTCTCCTTCAGCCACTTCGAGCTGGAGTACCACGACACCTGCGCCTACGACTACCTCCAGGTCTACAACGGGGCTGCCCGGGACCGGGGCAACCTGCTGGGCACCTTCTGTGGGCACAGCCCTCCTCCACCCTTCTCCTCTGCCTGGCACGTCATGGCCGTGGTCTTCCGCTCCGACCGGCACGTGGCCAAGCACGGCTTTGCCGCTGCCTACAGGAAAGGTAGCAGGGAGGTGTGGTGGTCACTAAGCATCCATCCATCCATCTCTCCTCTTCCACTGCCCTCATCATCCTTGCCTCCTTGCAGACGCCTGCGGTGGGCAGCTGACAGGGCTCTCTGGGGAGATCACCAGCCCCCGCTACCCCGAGAGTTATCCCAACGATGCCGAGTGCCGCTGGAGCATCGGGGGGGCCAGCGGTGGTGGCCCCCTCACCCTGGTGTTTGCTGACTTCCAGATGGAGGGGGGCCAAGGCTGTGGCTTTGACTACGTGGCCCTTTTTGATGGCCCCACCGTCTCTGCCCCCCAGCTGGGACGTTACTGCGGCAGCGCCCGCCCACCTCGCACCATCTCCTCCACCCCACATCTCCTCATCATCTTCAAGTCGGACTTCAACATCGGTGGCAGGGGCTTCAAGGCCCATTTCTACTCGGGTGCGGGGGTCTCAGGGTGGTGGGGCAGTGGGAAGGACGTGGGGTCAGGCACTGGGTTGGGGTGGTGATCCTCTCCCTCCCATGATCAGGAGATGATCATGGGGGGGTTCCACTGGGGAGAGCCCATGAGATGATGGTGTGGAGTGTAAACTACCACACAATGCAAATGGCATCACTGTGGCTATTCCAGGCCCTGGGCTTCCCTCTTGAGCAGGAGTCACCATTGCTCATGCCATTCCCTTGGGATATGGGTTATAGGTTGATCCTGTAGTACTCTTATTGTCTTGGGAGTTTCCATCCCCCAAAACTGCTGACTGTCCACTAGCCAAACACCAGGCTGGGAGCAGTGAGGTGAAGGGCAGAGCATCTTTTAGCAGTAAAGCAAGTGATCACTCATCCACACCCAGGAGGCTTCAGGTTTGCTTTTGATTTTTCCTTTCCCCTTTTTCCTTGAGCAGGTGAGTGCCAGGAGGTGTTCACCACCATCAAAGGGAACTTCTCCAGCCCTCAGTACCCCAACTTCTACCCCAACAACCTCAAGTGCCAGTGGAGCATCCAGCTGCCCCCGGGCTACCGGGTCAAGGTCTTCTTCCTGGACATGGAGCTGGAGGGCCGGAGCAGCCTGACGGGTGGCTGTGACTATGATCACTTGTCTGCCTTTGATGGTGGGACTGAGAATGGATCTCTGCTGGGACAGTGGTGTGGGCGGGAGAGCCTGGCACCCATCACCTCCCGCAGCAACCAGCTGCTCCTGGTCCTCCACACTGACCGCAACACAGCCAAGAGGGGCTTCTCCATCTCCTATGTGGGAGGTAAGGTCCCACTTGGGTGCTCCTCGGTGCTGTAGTTTCATTGGGACGTGCCTGAGACCATGTAAATTCAGAAGGATCATCAGTGAAGGTTCCTGTCTGCAGGAGCAGAGCCCGTGGCTCCTTAGGGATGGGGCGGAGGGAGACACAGCAAGTGAGCTGCACGTTGTGTTTAGTATTCAGGAGATGCTTTTTTAGCATTCAGGAGATGATTTTTTAGTATTCAGGAGATGCTTTCCAGCTTCAAATTCCTGCGTGTCTGCCACTGCCATGCTCCTGTTCCTCTCAGGGTGTGAGAGAAAGAAAACCCGGGGGTTTTTAATGGGCCAAAATCCCAAAGCAGGTGATCAGGTCAAGCATCACAACCTTGTTCCCTGCTCCTCTGGATGCTCCAGCCTTGCCAGCACATGGCTGAGCAGGCAGACATAAACTGTGTCCCCTCCTCCACTGGCAGCAGCAGGGAGGGCAGGAGCCCCGGGGCACAGCATTCCCAAATCCACCTGGCCAGCCCTGCCTGGCACAGCCCTGCTGCTGGCATGCCATGTCCCAGCCAGCATGTCTGGCATGTCCGCCGCTGGTGGGAGGAGCAGTGTGTAACCTTCCTGCTCCATTTGCCAACCTTTGCACCTTAAACGCCAGCAAATTTACAGCGTTTGTTGTATTTCAGTATAATTACATCCGAGCTGACCTGTGTGTCAGGGATGATTCAGTCAGGGGCAGCCTTTCCAGAGGGCTGGAGCCAGAGCAGGGCTGCTGGACTGGCTGCACAGGCGCTGGGAAGGCTGGCCCTGGGTTTTATCCCTCAGCTGCAAAATTGTTCTTTGCTTCCAGCATAGCAGAAGGGATTTGGAGGTATGTGGGTCTTGGAGTTAGAGATGGGATATAGTTTTGTCCTGAGCCTCTGCAGCCTCTGGAGGGAGAGAGGTAGTACTGAACGTTTAGTAGGGCTGTACTGTGCACAGCAGGTCTGTCCCTGTCCTTGTCCCGCTGATATCTCACTGGTTTACAGCTGTGTGCAGAGAGAGAATCTTGGTGTCACTGCTTCAGAGGGAGGAGCCTGCAAACAGATAGATGGGGTGCTGCTGAAGAGTGGGGGATGTCTCATCACAGAGAGAGAGGGGTGTGACATCTCCCAACTGCCCAAGGTTCCTGCATCCCCTGGTACATGCTGCCAGATGCATACTAGGGGAGGACAAAGGCTTGGATGTGAAACTGAGCCTCCCTCCACAGAGCTGAGCCTGCTGGCTGTGTTTGCCCAGTGATTCCAGCATCTGTTTGTGATTAACGTCCTGCATGTCACATCCAGCTGCCAGCACTGCCGGGAGAGTGGCTGTTCCCACCAGGCACACCAGCCTCTCCCTGCCACCAGCTTCCTCAGGAGCCCACAGAGGCAAAGGGGCACCTCAGTCTCTGCATCCACACCCACAGCCCTTCAGCCATGCAGATATTTCCCTTTCAGGCCCACCAAAAGGTATGGCTTGGGTGGGGCATGTGTGATTTATGGCTGTTGAAATGAAAGCCTTCATGCCAGGAGAGAGGATCCACTTTCTCCTCCTCTTGATCTAATGCACTTTAGTTATTTGGTAAATCTTCTAATGGTTTTATAATGCACTAAGTGAAGCAAAGTGACACTGTTTTTTCATATTGATTTTATTGTGTCTTCCCAGTTTCATAAGGCTGAGATTCAGAGGGAGCTGGAATAATTCAATAATTCATATTGCCCAAGTGGTTAGTTCAAGCTGAGCAAGGATTCACTTTAAAGAGGGGGGGGTATTCTTCCTCTCATTTCTTTCCCTGTGTGGATGCTTTCTACATCCAGAGAGGCCAAACATGGTGCCAGAAGGAGAGATGGAGAGGGGCTGGAGTCACCATTGCCTTGCTTTTCATCTTGGCATCATGGGCAGCCCAACAGCAGCTCCCTCCACACACTGCTCACCAGCTCCCCATCAAAATTAGCATTCTGAGAACAGTGGAGATCTGGTGATGCTTGAAACTATGCCTGGGCTGGACCATTCCCCAGGAGGATGCCCCAGGGTCATGGACCCAGCTCAGCTTTTCAGGAGGGCCATGTGACAGCTACAAAGCTGCATGACTCCAGGAGGTGCAGGGCGTCCAAGATGTGTCTCCTCTGTTTCATCAATGTAGTATCACTTGCAGGGGTATTATAGGATGCAGGGGAGCTCTGTGCTCATGACAAGCCATCCATAAAGCTCCCATGGTGTGGTCCTGGGCAGTAACTCAAATGTCCTGCTGGCTTTGCAGTGGTGGAGGTTGGCAGTAACAGCAGGATGGTGTTGCCTGTAATTGCACTTGTGTGTTACTTGGAGACCCAAGAAGGAGGATGAGATTCAAGAGGGTTGATGGTGAGATCTCTCCCTTGGGCAGAAAGCAGAGCAGTGCCTGGGAGCCATCCATGTCTGCTCTTGGCATGGGACAGGGCTAAAATACTGATATTGATTGCTCTCTGAATTCTGGAGGTAGCTTTTTTCACGAGTCCTACACATGCACCCTCTTTTCTGTCCCAATAGTTGTGCCCATGAACGTCAGCTGCACCCGGACAGAATTCCACATCCAGATCCCCGTGCAGTCCCTGGCACAGCTGGAGAGGAATAGCATTTATTTGGGGACCCCATCCTGTGCAGCCCAGGTGGTTGGCAGGAGCTTTAAAATACACACCAGGTTCGACACCTGTGGCACTGAATCCCAGGTAAATGATCAGCAAACCCTCCTTTAAAGCCAGCTGCATAAATGATTAGCCCTGTGCTGGCTGCAGAGAAGAATTCCCAGTCCCTCCTACATTTTCCCAGTAGATACTGGCCTGGTTCTTGGCCAACCCCTCCAAATCCCTTGGGAAGGAGCTGTACAAAGCCCTGATGAGCCATGTCCCTTGTCTTGCAGAGACGCAACAACACGTCTGTCATTGTCAGCACCCTCTACATTGATTTTTCAGTGGGAGGCCAGGAGGACATCCACCAGTACGAGGTGCAGTGTGAGCCAAAGAGGAAGGAAGCCTCAGTGACCCTTATTGCTGGCCCTGATCCATCCAGGCTGAGCCAGGCAGAAAACCTGGTGGATGCCCAGCAGTGGGAGGGGGAAGTGATTGATGCCCATGAAATCAAGAGCCAGGACACCAGCGACATCGTCTTCATCAGCATCTGCATCCTGGCTGGGCTTCTCATGGTCATTGCAGTGGTGGGGCTGGTGCTTCTGTAGGATGCTCTTCCCAGACTCCAGGGATTGCAGTCCCAGTCCTGACCAGGGCAGAAAGGCACCCCAAAATCCATCCTTTCCCCAGGCAGAACCCTAACACAGCTCGCAAGCCCTGAAACTGAGCCTGAACCCAACCTCCACCTTCTCTTAGTGCCTGAAAAATCTGGGCAATAGGCAGCCGTTTCCCTTCCCAATTTGTTTTCCTCTGTCTCAATCTGTCCATTTGGCTCAGGAATGCAATTCTTGTGCTCCCTAACTCTTCCCGCACCTGCTTCAATTTGTTTTCCCTGTAGTGCTGCTGCTTTCAGGAAAGTAACGTTGTTTGCCGATGGCTGCAAATCTTCCTGTCAATTATTTCTAGCTGAATTCTTGGAGGTACAAACCATCCCCAAATGTAGCTATATTCCCAGCAAATGTTCTCCGTGCTCCTGGCCTGTGCTTGGGGGGGACTGTGGAGCTGTGTTACAGAGATCTCCACCTGGCACACACAGATGGAGCTCATGTAGGTGCTCCCAGGTGATGTTTCTGGGTGTCTGTAGGTGATGTGATGAGATGCATTTGCTGTGCCCTGGAGCTCCTCATTTGATCTTCTCATGTTGTCTCACCTTCTCGCAGGACTCACCTGAGCGCCTCAGCCACCAATAGCTGGAGGGGAGGAGAACAATCCTCTTCTCTGTGTTTTCCTCCTTTCCAGCATATCCAGTTGTCCATGGCTGTGAACTCTCTACCAGCATTACTCCTGGAGTTTGAAAATGTGGGCAAATCCTGCTATGGCTTGGGGAGATGTTGGAGTGCAGAGGTTTTGGTAACTCTGTAAAGACAACCTTGGCAGGAGGGGCTGGCTCCCCTGGGACCTCAGTGACACCAGATCTCCGCTCGTGGTCCTTTCAGAAGGTGAGCTCCATACCTGAGAGCATGAAGAGACTTGTGATCATCTCCCCCTCCAGAAAACTGGGGATCCTCGCCAAGAGCCCTTGATGGATGGCTGAATGACCTCTGCCTGCCTCTGTGCCTCCCCAGCACAAAGGACATTCTCCTTTGGCATCAAAGAGGGGCGACTGTCACAGAGCAGCCTGCGCTCATCTCTGTGGGTCACAGCCAGCGTGTGTCAAAGCCACATGAAATCTATGGAAAGAGGCCAGCCCTCCTCCTCCAGCCTTTGTGAAACATGCTGCAGTGCAGGCAGAGAAGTATCCCAGTGTGGTCATTTGGGGCACAGCAAACCCCTCGTTCTGTTGAATCCAGCATTTAGCAGGGACTGGTGGGAGAGTCCCATCAGTGCAAGGCTGCCCTGACTGATGTCCTGCTTCCCTCTGGGACAGCTCTGTTCATCAGTGCATCAGAGGAAGCAGCAGCAAAGGAATAGGATGATGATTGAGCAACTTTCCCTCCTGGATTGCACCGAGAGAGTGTCTGGGGAGGGAAGAGGGCACAGGGCTGCGCATGCCTCCTAATGAGGAGCCTTCGTTATCCGAGCCCGGATTGATTTGGCGTTTGTTGGTGCAACACATTGGCAAATGGGAGATTTCCGAGGGAAATATTTGCCAGCACCGTTAAGCTCCTTTAAGGGAATGTTTTGAGAGCCTGTTGTGTGCAGAGATGGTAAACAAGGCCAGCCTCCCCCGCTGCCTGCAAAGCCTCGCTGCTGGTTAATTGCTGGGTATAGAACTGTCAGCTTGAGACCATAGTTATAAGATTTGACAACTGAAAGAAACTTAAAGATATAATTAACCTGCTTGATGGCCCAGATTTTGCTGAAACAGGTGAGCACTGTGGCTGCTCGTGCCTGGCAGGGAGCCCACAGCACCCAGCAGCATCCAGCCCTTACCTGCAGGACAGGCACTCCTTGCCCAGCTGGAGCCTCCAGAGCCCTGTGATTTTCAGGGAAAAAGGCTTTTCTGGATAACTCTTGGTGTTGCACTCAAATAAGGAGTTGGACCTGGTCACCCCAGGGAGGGTTTCCAGCTCTGGTTCCAGTTCACCACCATGGAAGCATCCCTGGGTGAAGTGCTCCCCCTGCACACATCCCTTTGGATGCAGGACTGGTGCTGTGGGAGCAGCTCTGCTCCTGAGACAAGGGGATCCCCAGCAACCCAGGCTGCAGGGTGTTATCCGGGGATTGTGGACAGGGTCATTAATGCAACTTGAATGGCTCCAAAAGCCCTTTACCCACTTGTTTCTGATGGCATTCACAGATGCATCTGCCATCAGCAGTGAACAACTCGAGCCAGTCATCTCACTTGGAGTGAGGAAAGCCTCTGGTGCCCACCAAACACCAGCCCCCCCTCAACCTCCGGTCCTCCTCCACCATGTCTCAGCCTCTCCACTAGATTTAGGCATCCAGTCTCTCCCTGCCCTGCAGGAATTTGTCCACTGGCATCCCCTATTAAAACAGGTCTTCCCTGATGTACTGCCCCGGCTGGGGATGGAGCCCAGCAGGGGAGGGGGACTGCCCAGGTAATTTCATGAAACAAACCTTTCTTCTCATGTAAAAGCTGCTCAGATGAGTGGCAAACACATATCAGAAATCCATCACCAGTACTCCTTCCCTAACCATGCCAGTGGTCCCAGCACATCAGGCCTCAGTTCCCTTCCATAGCATTTGCCTGCTGCTTCCCGAGCAAGCAGGAGAGCAGCGGGCACAGGCAGTGCTCCCCTTGCTCATCTGATTATTTATTGATGATAAATAAATCCATGAAGGCTGGATTGAGCTGGGCTGGATGCTGCCTCCCCGTTTCCTGGCTTTGCTTATGGACGTGGAGTCGTGTCTCTCTGGAGCAGACAAAGGCTTGGCTGTTGTGCAGGAGGGAGAGGCTCTGTTATCCCTCTGCAAACGACTGCGTGCAAATCCAGTGAAGAATTGTTGGAAAATTGTAGATCATAGAAAACAGGACTGCAAGAGCCCCCAGGGGACCAATTGGTTTATTCCTCTTCTTCCCTGGGGAGATCTCTCCTACTGGAGAGAAGCTGTGCTAAAATATCTGAAAAATCTCAGCCATGCTCTCTGCGTTTTCTCTATTTACCAGGAAGGTTTTCCTGATGTGTCACACTGTGAGGGTGTGCTGCTGGGGGATGTGCTTTTGTGCTGCTGCACTGGACAAGAGAATGATGCTGGAAATGCCCCAAAATGGGCACTGCTGCTGGCACAAGACCCTGCTCCCTCTGTCCAGAGACCCTGGGCACTGGGCAGGACTGGGCATTCCACTGGGGAGCCCAGCAAGCACAGGGTGTCATAATCCACCCCTTCCCAGGCAATTTATTCTATGTAATGTTCACTGTAAGTTTTCTGTGGTGACACCCACGGTCCTCCATGGGTGGACCTTCCCCCACTGCTCTGCTCAGAGGGTTTATTTGTGTCTTTTCAGTTTTTATACTCTAATCCCAGCCTGGAAATGGGGTGCTTGTGATGGCCAGGGAGCCAGTGCTGGAGCTGAGCCCAGGATTGAAGATGCTGGTGGTGTGCATCCTCTGCATCCCCTCCTCAAACATTTTTGGGTAATTTAACAGGGACTGGCCCTTGGGCAAGCACAAGGGCAATTCATGGGCTGGAGCAGGGGCAGGTTTGCTGCTCCTCAGGGTGGTTTTCTTGGGGATTAGTGTGTAAGGCCAGGAGGCCACCAGCCACTTTTGCCATCGAGCCAGTCACAGCTCCCTAGGAGCTTGGCACGGAGGGATCAGTGGGTGTGGTTTTGTGCTGGGAAGGATGGAGCTCACAGGTACCTACTGAAGACCCTGGCCAGAGTGACACACAGCCTGCCACAAGGGTGTTTCTGCCTTGGGGATCCAGGTACCTGCTGGAAACCCTGGCCACAGTGACACAGAGCCTGCCATGACAGTGTCCCTGCCCTGGGGATCCAGGTACGTGCTGGAGACCCTGGCCATAGTGGCACAGATGAGGAAGCAGTAGTCAGGCAGCCCAGCCATCTGGGAAAACATAATGGATCAAGCATATGGACAATTAAAAATGCAATGACGGCATTTACCAGGAGCTGTTTTCCAGGCTTATTTTAAGCCCAGTTTCCTGATCACCTTGGCCCCAGGGACAGTGAGGGCCCTGCTCGTGGGGATTTTGGTGTGTGGAGGCTGCGGGCTCCTTGATGGGTGGGAGAATTCACAGCTGGATTTTGAGTTTACAGTCATGCCTTTGTGACAGCTTTGGGGATAATAGATTTGATCCTGCCTTTTCCCTCTGGCTGGCTTTGCATGTTGCAGCCCTCCTTCTCCTCCTCCTCCTCCTCCTCTTCCCTCTGTCTGGGACAGGAGTGCAGTATTTGCAATGTGAGTATTCCAGCTCAGGAAAATATTTGCCACAGCAGAAATTTTGGCTTTTGTATTTTTCTTGCCATTGGGGCTGGCTGTGCTAGAGGAAGTGTTTGTCCATTAGAGGAGCACCCTTTTTAACGAGGTAACTGCTTGCCAGATAATAATATATAATTAGCAAGGATCATTCCATAATCTAGTTTGACAGAGACCATGGATGTTGTTAAGGGGACTGCCAGCACAAGAATTGGAGCATCATTAATTGCGGTGTAACCCTGGCATGGACTTCCCTTTTTTTTTGCTTACTGTGACATGTCAGAGTTCCTTTGTGCCTCAGTTACCCCTCCTCTGAGGTGCCACCTTCACCCATCTGAATGTTGCCATGCCCTGCATGGAGGAGCAAGACTTTGCTGGTTGTAGTCAGCTGGGCTGGGGAATTGCCTCAGGTGTTTCCCTCCCTCTACCTTCTCCTTTTCTGCTTCCCTCTGTCCCTCCACTGCTCTAGTCCCCTATTTCTGCTCCATAACATACCCTGGATGTTCCTGGAGTGTCCTTTGGGCTCCAAGGATTTTTTTTGGCTGCTCCTTGCCTTAATGTCTCTTAATCCAGGGCCAGTTTAGCCAACCCTTCATATTACAGGGCTGCCAGGGAAGCAAATGAGATCTAAAAGTTTGGGTTCTTTGTGAAGAAACCTTTGAAGAGCCTCTTGAAAGATGAAAACTGGCGAGCTGCTGAGCTCTCTCTTTTCCAAAGAACAGGGAGGGTCTTGTCTACTCCCATCTTCTTTCACCCAAGTAATTTGCAGCAGGACAAAGCTCTCCTGAGCTGTGCCTGCTGATGGGGAACAGAGCAAGCTGTCACCTACTGCCTTCCCAAAACTGCTCTTCAAAGCCAGGGTCAGAAGTCAGCTGTTGCAGGAGTGAATTCCCTCTTCCATCCCTCCTGGTGCTGCCCTGAGCCCAGGCTGTATTCCCCAAGCATGGGGAGGGGGATGACACCTCCAGAAGGTGCTTCCCTCCTCTCTTTGCGGGGTGTAGCAGGTCTCTAGAGGTCTGCCAGCATTGTGCATGTACTCCTTTGCTGAAAGGAATCTGTGGGATGGGCTTAATCTGGAAGGAAAAAGGGAAAAATAAGTTTTCTCTAGACTGGGTGCCTCCCTCATTTAACATTTCCCGTGTTAAAAGGGAACCAGTGATTTCAGTCTGCATGCCAGAGAAACTGAGCACAAGGGAGCCACTGCTCAGCCCTTCCATCCTCCCTTTTAATCTAGAGGGATTTCCCCAGCATGAAGACTGGGCTGCATCACCCGCGGCAGGGAAGGAAGACCCAAGGAGCAAAAATTGATTCAGCAGGTAACCCAAAGCATAAATAACACAGAGTGCAGGTGAGGCTGCTCCATGGAGGGAATCTGGTTTTTATAGACTAATTAAAAACTTAATTAGTGCCAGGTATCAAGTATCCTGTTGTCACATTCAGCATCACCGTTTGGGAGAACGAAGCCTTTTTTGGCCTATTGCTTTCCCATCTCTGTTTTTGTTTTCTTTCCCCACCTTCCTTTCTGTTTTTGTCCTGAAAACATTCACTGGTTCCCTGAATTCCTCCTGCTGTGGGTCTTGAGTCCAGTTCTCCAGACTCTTTTCCAGTTCCTCCAGTCAGCTTTCTGCAAAGCTGAGTCTGTAAATCCTCAGCCCAAATGCTACTGGCCAGCTTGAAACAAGTTGGTCAAAAACATCAACCATTAAATAGAGGAAATTTATAGGAGTTTTCTGCTCATGTATAGAAGCTCTGCATCCCTGAAGTTACTTTCTAAATGAAAAATATTTGCCACATAATGACTATATCTGACCTGTGTGGGAAACTTATTTAGCCTGGCTTCATTAGACCAGAAGTTCCTCATTTTCAGGAATTCTGCTTGTCACATTACCCAAATAAAAAAACACAGCCTGGCACCAGGAACAGGAAGCTGAAAATAAATACTGCAGGTCTTGGCATTGCAACTCTGAGCTGATTGCTTGTAAGAAATTGAGGGTTTTCCCATTTTTTGCTGTAGCCTGGTCAACAAGTGTTACATCTTACTGAATATTACCCACTGATCTGCCAGTTTCTGCCTCCAACACACCTGAACTTAACTTCTTACAAATGAAACCTGTGTTCAGCTGCTTGAGGATACCTTCAATGTGTACAGGCAAAACTGGTCTTGCATCAGCCTAAGCAAACAAAACAGGGCATAAGATATTCTTAAGAAAACCTGCAATTATCTAATTAAATTTATGGAGTTCAACACCTCAGGTAAGTTTTGGGTGTTTCTGCTAAGGGTCTACAGATGAAAAATGTGTCTAGCAGGTCCAAGTAATGACAGCCACTCATTTTTAGGTGAAGATATCAACACCATGCCTGGAATAGTCTTAGTAATAGCTTATAAAGAACAAGACAACTTGTGGCACAAAAGAAATCAGAGCAAATACAGAGGCAAGAATTCCAACTTTCAATAACTAGAAAGAATTTAAACAGGTTTGTGGCTTAGATTTGTCCACACAATCATTCTGAACCTTGTTCCTTTTAGAGAAAGGAAAAAAAAAAAAACGTTCTAAAAGAGCATTTAGTTTTATTTAGAAAATTCATGATGAGTTTTTTTTTTCACATTACAGTAAAAACAAGCACCATGTTTACATCATGAGTGAGGTTTGGAAGGCTGAGTGAGCTGCTCCTTGAACAGCAGAGGCATTAGACAGCACCTTTACCCTGGGGCTTTAGAAAACGCCCCAAATCACAGGATGACTGAGATTATGGAAGTTACTGAAATCCATTTTGCATCCAGCTCTGGAATGCAGTAAAGGGAAACCATCTATGGCAAAACAGCTCTTGCCACAGGCAGGGTCCAGCTGCAGCAGACTTGGCCGATTTTGGGCTAACTAGAGTTTGCAATTATCCCCCAGGAATCCCCTCCCATGGACCAATTACCCATAATCTCCAGTACTTCCAGGCAGCACAGCACAGAGGCTGCTCCTTTAAAGGCTTATTCTGCTGATCACACCTGAAGATCTACATCAGGGATGGAACAAATGGGCAGAAGAGAGAAACAGATGAGTCAGTTAGGATGGAAAATACACAGAAGAGTAGGATAAACTCCTTGCAACAAGCCCACATGGATTTCTACCAAGTCAGATTTACAGCACCCATTCCATCATTAGTTGTCCCCTCCAGCAGCCCTGTTCATGGAGTGATGCCAGGGAGTCACCCAGACAGCCCTCCTGCACTCCCCTCACCGCAGCAAGGGCTCCCAGTTCCACAGAGATGCAGGCACAGGAAGTTCTCCCCCGGGATCAAGCACACCACCTCACTTTTTATGGCTCTGTACAAAGGCAGGGACAGTGAGTGTGCCATCCTTGACTCCTGCTCGGGTCTCAGGTTTGTGCTTTAATGAGAAGACAAGGGCTCGCACGGCCCTGCGATACGGAGCGCTAATGAGGCGGGAGCAGAGATGAAAAGCTTCGCGCTCAATATTTTCAGCCAGTGGGTGATCAATCTGAAAACAGCAAAGTATAAAATTAGATCTTTACATTTAATAAGGAGGCCAGCTGATTGAAATTGGAGTTTGGTGCCTTTCGGTGTTTCTTCATTAATCAGCTTAGACTCAAAGAAATCTGCTTCCCATCACAAGTGTAACAGGAAGAGCAATTTAATTCCACCCTAGCAATTAAGGGATGAGGCAACGTGGTCAATGGCAGGGAACAGATCCCCACCTCCAGCTGGGTGGCAGTACTTTGCCACCACAACGGGAAACTAATCCGTGACAAGCTTTGGGTATCAAGCTCAACTACAATTATAAGCTATGCTGTAGTGTCTCCATAAAGCTCACTTTTGATCTTGCTGATATAAGGTACCTTGGATACTATTTTAACCTTGATTCCAACAGCAACTCTAAGACATGCCAAACACTTGGCAACTCTCTGCCTGGTGCTATAAAGGGAAATGTGGGCTCTCTGTGTGTAGAAGGAGGTGTAATTAAGAATGCAGAAAGGGATTTGCTAAATGTTAATTATGTAGTTATTGCTTCAACATGTGCCAAAACCTGTAATTCAGCACAGTTTAGGAAAAAATCCCTCACCCTTCAAGAACTGGTTTTAATTTCACTTCTGTCTTTTTTGATGGGGAATCTCCCATGCTTTGCATGCAGGAGATTACAGTGAACTAAATGGTATTCCTCTAAGTGCTTCACCACACAGGTTTTATTACCCATCACTAAAATGCCCCTTGGATCCACTCAATCCCACCTTCCCTTCTCCTTTTTGTCAGCCTCTCAGGTGTCAGTGCAGCAGCTGTGGGCTCCCCTTGCCTTTATAACCAGTTCAGCTGCTGTGATCTCTGCTTGCACATGTGGTGACTGCAGGTGTTTTCAGGTGAGTCCTGTTCAGAAGCAATTCTGCTCGTTTTAAGGTCATACCAGAGTCTTTATGTCACACAGATTTAGACTTTGCTGCCACTGTAATCACCATGCACAACTGTGCTTTCTAAGAATTAAGCTTGACCCACCAAAGGTAAGCTCCCACCTTTCTGAGGCATTCCTACAACAAACCATCCTCCTGTGCTGCCCCAGACTGGAAGCTGGAGAGGTTGTTCTCACAGCTAGCAAACACACAACTTTGCAACTCTTGAATGTTTATCACTTCACTTATCATTTAAAGGATAATTAATTAATAAGTTGAAAATTATAATTATTATGGTATTTCATAGACCAAGCAAACTAGGTCTTACAGCAAAGCCTTGTTCATTTAGTTAAACATACCTGTGGGATCTGGTATTAATCACCACTTTATATACTGTCAACCTTCCTCTCTGTTTTTGCTATAGATTCAAATTTACAAATATTTAACTAGAAAACACCCAGTAAGTTCTACTGTTGCTTTCATAGCTGATTAGTGGGGAAAAACTTAATGTTCTATTAATTCCCTCCTTCTACAGCCCAACTGCAGTGGCCAAAAAAGTAAACAGGTTATGGAAATGACAGCAAATAACACCTCGCTTATAATTAGCAGGTTCACTTGGTTAATGACCAAAAAACATTAGCTACCTTGCAAATGAAGTTACTCATAAATAGGGATGTGCTGGGAATCTCTAAAAATAGGAACAGATCACCTGATCTTGTCCCCATTCTGCAGGCAGGACCAGCTTGGCAGTAGCTCCAGGTGGAAAAGATTTAACTTGCTACTACAAGAATTTTTCGAGCCACAGAAAAGTGGCTGTGAACTGTACCTCTAATTCCAGGGCTTCACAGAGCAGCTTCCGAGCCTTCTTCCTGAAAGCCTCAGTCTTGGGATCACTCCTGACCTCAATGGGGGGCCTGTTGGAGTGCTCCTTGATGAAGGTTTTCCACTCCCTGTAAATGTCCCCAGCGAGGCCGGACACGTCTGGGTCACCGTGTTTGCGCATCGAGTTCACGGTGTGACCTGGAAAACAGACACAGCTCCTTTGGGACTGTTGGAAAAATACAACCTGTCAAATCATATCGGTGCTAAAGCAGCCATACACCTTGCTCTTCAGCAAAACTACCAAGCATAGACACAAACTTAAACAGAAAATGACTAGGATTTAAGCATGGAGCTTGAGAAATTAGCAAGGAATTGTGAAAATCACCTTCCAAGTCACCATGGTGTGGAGCGACACTTATTTAAGACAGGGCTACACTAGTTTTTTACATTGATCCTGGATCTGGTGAAGGCTTTTAAGCTTGGCCTACAAAAAGTGCTGTTTTTTAACTGGGAACCCCTTTAAGGAAGCAGATGTTGCTGGTGCTGGCTGTAACATTTTAGCATGGGAACACCATGGTGACTCCAAGCACAATCCTTGCCACTGAGAGGGCCTGGCAGTGCAGAAGAGGCTTTCCCTGCTAGGAGACAAGAGGGACCTTCCTGCTTCCAGAGGGGTGTTTTTCCCTGGCCAGGAGCTCCGTCGGCCAGGAGATGTCACTGTTAGGCTTCAGTGGCTCTCCCAGGCAGGCAGAGCGAAAAATCCCGGGAAAAGCCTGAATAAGCTGAAAATGGCAAATGACAGGGGAAAGGGGCGGATCGCAGCTCCTTTTCCAGAGCTCTGTCAACACAGATCCGGCTGCTCTGATGGCAAACAAAGGCCAGGATGCTCTCCCTGTTCAGGAAAGCCAGGGACCGTGTCATCACACGTTATCCCTCCCCCAAGTCCTGTGGAGAAGAGGCAGGCTGTGCCATTTGCTCGGAGCTGCCAAGCTGCTGGGGATTCCTCAGTGGGAGGATGCAGGAAGCAGTTCTGGGCCAGTCTGAAAGGAGATTTTTCTTACACCTTCAGAGGATTCAGCCAAATGAGCACTGATGGACAGCAGAAGGAATAAAACACAGTTACCAAGGAGAGCTCTTCAAAACTCTGACCACAAAAGGGGTGATGCAGTATTTCCTGGGAGGAAAATCAGAGGACAGCTGACTTTTTCAGTACAAGCTGTGAAAACTGCAAGCTTGATATCAACAATATTCCGTTGGCAGCAATTTCCTCTTTTCCTAAAAAGCTTCCAGACTAATCTCTAGTGTACTGACAAGCCAAGCAGACACAAGACAGCTAATATTCACAGTTTAGATAGACCAGATGTACCTATTTTAGTGGAAAGTAACACTTCCTTGGAAGGTATCTTCTTCTTCAGTTCCTGTAAAGCTTCCATCAGGTTCTCCTTTGGTTGCCCAGGAAGCTCAAGAATAGACTTCCATCGTTTTATGTCTTCCACAACCACAACTCTCTGGGAAAGAGAAAAGCCATTAGGAAAGTGGAATATTATTACAATAAATAAGGACACCGCCTTCATCTCAGCTAATGCGGCTGTTATCAATGCATGAATTATTGATCATGACACAGAATACATGATGGGTACTTGCTTGGAATTAGAAAGCTGCAAATCAAGACTGAAGTAACCAGTAAACAAAGTGAGAGGCTTCACCCTAGTCTGCCAAAGTCTGGGGATGTAGCAAACATCTCCTAGAAATGTTCTGGATTTAAGGAATCCATTGTATAAATGTCTCTAAATAGGAAAAGGGATTAAGAGGGAGATGGCTGATTATCCTTAGAATCCAGCTCAGAGTGACTTCAGAAGTAAAACAATGCCAGCAAGGTGAGGAAAACAAAGCATTAGGGAACATGAATGGAGTTGCACAGTTGCAGTGTTTTTCACTGGTTTTGCCACAGACCTCGACAGAACAGACTGCAAACAGTGTAAGTCCCGCGTTTTGGATGTGAGACATCTTACCCAGCAGTGGTCAGACAACTGCAGTGCTTTTATGCACCATTCTTTTTATTTTTTCACACTCGGTGAACTTTTTGGTGCAGCAAATGTTTTGTTGCCGTGTTTCTAAAGCACGTGACCAAGAGGGGTTCAGCTCTTGTGCAGGTGTCACGCAGGACATCCATGCAATGAACTGAAGGGTTTTCCTTTCCTTGCTGGAGAGGGATGAGAGCCAGCTGGAAATAGTGAGGCTGGCGGTGTCACCGGGCCGTCCCCGAATCGTGTGCCCAGCCTGACGCCGCACCACGCGGAGTTATAACCCATGGAACCCCCTCCAAGGCAGCAGAGCCCTCTACACCTGTACAATCACGACCCTGTTCGGATCCCACCTAAACGCTGCAAAGATTTCGGTGCAGAACCGGTGTTCACACACCGCTGCTCCCGCGCTGCCCCGCCCGTGCCACAGCCGGTGCCGCGGCGGGCCGGGCCGTGCCGTGCCCCTGCTCCCTCCCGCCGGTGACCTGCCTTGAGGGACTCGAGGGTGACCTGCCGGCAGACGCGGGGTCCGGGCGCGGCCCGGCGGGGGCTCTCCGGGCCGCGGGCGCGGCGCACCACGAACCGATCCATGTTCGACCCGCCGCCCTCCCTCGCGGAAGCCTCCACTGCGTCCCCGCCATTTCCGCCCGGTAGTTCCCACCAGGGGCGAGGCCCTATGGGACGGCCGGGGATACCCCGCGGTGCGGACTACATTTCCCAGCAGGCCTCGTGAGGGAGACGGTGCCGCTGCCTCGCCCTTTCCGCAGGGTAGTTCCTGCCGGGGGCGAGGCTCTACGGAATGGGCGGGGATGCCTCGCGGCGCGGACTACATCTCCCAGCAGGCTCCGTGAGAGGCACATCTCGCGAGAGGCTGCCGGTGCCGGTGCCGAGGAACGAAGATGGCGGTGAGGCGGGGAGGCCTCGGCGTCCTCCTCTTGCTCCTACCGTTGTTCCTGGTGATCCAGGCAGGAACCGCCTCGGGGCCGCTCCCCGCCGCCTCCTCCGAGGCCTTCGACTCTGTGCTGGGCAACACGGCATCGTGTCACCGCGCCTGCCAGCTGACCTACCCCCTGCACACCTACCCCAAGGTACGGGCGGGCCCTTCCCGGCACCTGCGCCGCTTCCCTCCGCCTCCCCCGGGGCTGGCAGGGCCCTTCCTTTGCCCCTCTCCCCCTGCAGCTCCGTCTCTTCTCTGAAGACGGATACTTCGTTATGTAAATAGATGGGTAGGCTGCCGCTTGCCAGTGAAGCGCTGTTGGCAAACTACAGCTTTGTCGGTGCTGGGGCTTTTGTGGGTTTAGGGCGTTTGGCTGCTCTTTTTTTCCCTTTCCGTTCCTAAAAAAGCAGCTGTAATTTGGCTTGGGCTGCTCCACGTTTTGGGCACTGAAACAGTGCCGTGTTAGTGGCAGGGCAGAGATCCTGAGTCAGGGCGCCAGTGTGGCACTTGGATATTGAAGTATGAAGCATAAAATGATGACAAACAAGTAGCTCGTCAGAGCCTTCATGGGCATTTTTTATGTCATTATAAAATACTGAAATTGTGTCTGACAGGAATTTGATTTCATCCCCCAGAGTTTGCTGTTCATGCTTGCATGCCTTTGAACTACAGGCTTAAATTTGGAAAATCCGAGATCAAAAATGTCATGTTTCCTTGTTCTTTGCTGGCAATGAACTTTGTTATCAGCTGCGGCTGTGTAGCAGGTGGAACTCTTACCCCATATTTGGGATTTCACAGGAAGGCAGCAGGCAAATGGAGCAGTGCCAGGATCAGGTAACAGGGCTATATCTGCTTCCCCATGGAATTTAGTTAGGTTTTCTTAGCTAGAAAGAAGTAACAGGGAATTGTGTGAAATATGAGTAAATTTACATGAGTATGTAAACGTATGCTTGTTTTTGCTTGTATTGCTCTTGTTTATCTTGCAAGACCTTTGAGGTTCAAGGAGGATTGATGCTTCTGGATTTTTACTGCACTTTTGAATTTTGTCACTTTACTTTTTGGATAAGAGTTTTGTCATGTGTTGTTGGAGCTGTTCACTAATACAGTCACATCTTTTACATGTAGTGCTTGTTCTGTGTGTCACAAAACTGCTGGTGAAATTGAAAGAAACTTGTTTTAGCTGTGAGTGGAAAATAAGACAAACTTAATTGAGACTACGGTGGAAATACATCTGTACAGCTTATTTATCTGGGTACCAAATTACAAAACATTTTCTGCTACAGCACCACCCACCTTGTCAATGTTAGATTTTAGTTTATAATTTCCTTCTCTTGTGCCTTTAAAGCTCGTGGTCTCTGTTACAATAGCCAGGTCATTTTACAACAGGTTGTACAAGAGGTGTGGTGTGTTTGGTTGTTGTTAAATTAATTCAGAGCCTGTTTTGCACCTGTGCAGTTTGAGTTGCTGCTGGCTTTGAAGTTCTGATTCATGGGTCAGTGGCAGGGTGTGGTCAGTGAGACACTCCTGTGACAGAGGCTTTAGTTCAAATCCATCCCCATGGGGCTGTGGACAGAATACTACGTGTAGGATTTCTATATTTGCCTAATTTTAATAGTTGGCAGTGGGGAAGCACTTTTTCCCTTCTGTTCAGTATAATAAATAAACGTTTGTGTTTGTGGAGCAGGCAGATAACCAGGATGTTGTGTAGGTCATCAGAAAATAATCTCTTTTTCTGATAGTTCTGTTGTAGCTCTGATTAGAGCCATTAATCTGTTTAGATACATTGTATTCCACTGTCAAAATTAGAGGATTTCTGTCCTTTCCTGCTGAGTTATACCATTTAAGTTTTGAGAATGGAGATTTTCTACTCTTTGTAGAGTTAAGCATCAATAAATGCTTTACAGCACAGTCTCTTTATCTTATACACAACACTTTCTAAAACATTCATTTTGCTTGTGAGTTGTGGAATTACAAAATACCTTTTGCTGTTCCAGGTTTGCCCAGTGCAGAAGGAAAAGCTCTGTTTGAAATAAATCCATAGGTTGTTAGTGCTGCTTGGTGTGGGTTTATTCCAGTTCATCCCCTTTCACTTTGAGCTGGCTTGCGCGTCTGGTGGAGGGAAGGAGGACCAAAACACCCAACCAAACAAAAAAAAAAAAAAAAAAAAAAAAAGCTTGTTTTCTGACAATTTGTTGTGGACTGGAGGGATGCAAGCCTTTCCTTGTGCCTCCCCAGGAAGAGGAGCTGTTTGCCTGCCAGCGTGGCTGCCGACTCTTCTCCATCTGTCAGTTCGTGGACGATGGCGCCGATTTGAATCGGACCAAACAGGAATGTGACTCTGGTGAGCCCTCAGAGCCCCCTCAGCATCCCATCAGCTGAAGGCATAGTGGAGGGGAGAGCTGCAATGCCTGAAAGGCTGGTGTTGAATTGGTGGCATTCTTTCAGTTGCTTTGAGTTTAACAGCTTCTTAAAATCTATGTACAGGAGATATATAAAAAGAAAAAATCTGAAGGGAGAGTTGTTCTCTGAGTTTCTCCTCAGTGTTGTTGTTTTCCTGGATTTCTCAAGTATCATCAGTCTCTGTGAATAAATTAGAAATACTGCATTTTGCTATAAACAGTTTGTCATAGAAAACACAAAATGCCTGGGGGGAAATCCAGGCAAAAGAACACTTGTCTTTTAATAATTCCCTGTGACAATCGGTCCCATTTGCCATTCCTGACAAATCTGTATATGGAAGTGATTGTCCAGTGGAGCAAGAGCACAGATCTTAATGTGCCTTGTAACTTGTAGTCTAGCCTACATCCTAAGCTTTCCCTGCAGCTAAACCCTTGGGAGTGAGGTACGTGTTTTGTTTGGAATAGGCCTTTAAGTACTGGTTACTAATCCTCTCAAGCTGTCTGTGTTAGAACAAAGATTTAACAGTGGAGATGAAATACAGAATCATTTAAGTTGGAGGAGACCTTTAAGATCATTAAGTCCAACCATTCCCCCAGCACTGCCAAGCCTACCACTGAACCATGTCCCTAAGTGCCACACCTTTATGTCCCTCCAGAAATGGTGTGTGATACAGGCCAGTAGTGGCTTTGCATTGTATTGAACTTTCTTCCAGTAATATTGAGGAAGCTGATTGACAGTTTTATTCAGAAAGGAAAGGTAGGAACTCTCCACCTTTACTACCCATAAAATTAAGCACCAGGCCAGCACTCGTGCAAGGCTTTTGTTCTCTCAGTAGCTCCTGAAAGCAAGAGAGCTTGTGGCCAGCTCAGGTAGGGAAGCAGAAAGCCTGGCATGCAAAGATGCTAATGCTACAAAAGTGCAGTAAATACTCCAGAAATGGGCTAATGCTGCAGTCTGTCACACTGTAAGTAGCTGTGATACAGCCTGTCAGTATAGTTGTCAAACCACACACGGGAGAGTGCCATAAAGCAGGGTAATGTAGCAATAGAGCACATGTAGAGTAATGGAACAGTTGCTTCTTTCTGGTTTAACTCTCCTTTCTGGGGCTGTTGTCTTTGCTGGCTTTCATTCTGTAATCTGCTGGTGGGTGCCCTGAGTGAGTGTTCTGTGCTTGGCAGATCCATCTTGGCTGCTCTGCTCAGTTCTGTTTCTGGTGCTTCCTGCAAACACTGACTTGGTGGCAGTTGTAGCATGGAATGGCTGCTCAGGTGCCATGAGCTGAACATTCAAATGTTTAGCTACTGCTGCCACGCTTCCTGCCAGCTTCTTAATCCTTGTGATGGTCCATTTTGTTCCTCTGGAAAACTGGGGGAGTTGCTGTCCTCTGTATTGCTTTTTGGTTTGATTCTTTAGATCAGGTACTACTGCAACACTGTCCACCTGAGCTTTAGAATTGTGCAGGAAAGCTGTGCCTATGTATCATCTGCCTGATTTGTCCATGAGCAGAATAAACTAAATTATTCTCTCCAAATAATTTTGATTTCTTGGTCTTTATGATCTCTAGTGAGCAATTAATAGAAGCTCTCTCTAAAACAAAGAGTTAGCTTCATTTTTCATCAGAAATTCTTCCATAATACTTTCAGTACAGTTTCTGTATTAGCAGGAAATGCTCCTTTGATTTTCCTGTGATGCCATGGATTCTGCTGTTACCTCAAAGGGATTTAATGGCCTCTGTTCTCTTTGGGGTTCCATCTCTGTTCTCTGATGTTTTATGTGATATGTAGAGGAAAGCTATATTGCTGGTGGGAGGATCAATGAGAACTTGCATCCCTGAGCTCAGCCAGGGTAACACTGGTGATCATTTGCTCTGCTTGCAGCCAGATTTCAACTCCCTGCTCTGTTGAAGCTCTGATTCTGTCATTAAACCTCAGAGCAAATGCTACCTTGGGATTACCATAGCTTCCCCTGCAAATGGGATTGTCAACTGCTGCTTTGTTTCTGATCCAACTTATACTGAGAATGTTTTCTTAACTAAAATGCAGAATTTATCATCTCATTTGGGGAACTTCTCCCTTGCAGCCTGTACTGAAGCATACTCCCAATCTGATGAACAATATGCTTGCCATCTTGGATGCCAGAACCAGTTGCCATTTGCTGAGTTAAGGCAAGAGCAAGTAAGTAGGTGACATGTTTTTCAAATACCACCTACTTGTTTCTGTTCAGTCTGTCTTTTTAAAATTTCTTCAAATGGAAAATAAGTCCTCCTAAGGACTGAAATCTAGACATGAGGTGAGAGGTGAGCAAGAGCATAATTTCTGTCCTTTTCATATGAAAACAAATGAAAAAAATGTTAATGTTGTTCTTGCAGTTAATGTCCCTGATGCCAAGAATTCATCTCCTCTTTCCTCTGACACTGGTGAGATCATTCTGGAGTGACATGATGGACTCAGCTCAGAGCTTCATAACATCCTCATGGACTTTCTACCTTCAAGCAGATGATGGCAAAATTGTCATATTCCAGGTGCTTCCTTTTTCCTTTGAGGTTAAGGTGTCCTGGCTGCTGATTTCAACTGTGCTCCTTCCAGACAGAGAGATGACTGTAGAGCACAGTAAAAAGTGTTTAGCTTTTCCTAGTATTTCACTGCCTTTAGGGCCATTTTAAAATTCAAACTTGAAAGAATGGAACATGTCTTAAGAGCATGTCTTAATTTCTGTATTAGTTCTGAAAATGTAAATTATCAAAATCAGTGAAAGCTTTCTAGCAGGATCTCCTAACTCCTTATTTTGTTTCAGTCAAAGCCAGAAGTGCAGTATGTTCCACAGCTTGATCAGGAAACTGGAGATACAAAAGGATCCTTGTCACTGAGTAAAACATCCTGTAAGTTGTTCTTTGTGCTTTGGAAGAGTAAATGCAAATATTCCCCGTCATGCAAGTTTTAAAAATGACATTACAGGTGGCATATGAAAGCAAATTTTTAGAAAGCTTCAATATAATTATTTACTGTGCAGAGTGCACTGCACACACTTGGCAAAGTGTGGTAGAAACCAAGCTCTGCTGGAAATGGAAGCCTGCAAGCTGGGGCTGTTTTGAAAGCTTCCTTTTATGCTATGTGTACAGACAAAGTGTGTGGGGTTTGGATTTTCCCTTGGCTTGCTCTCCTGACCTCTGTCTGTGCTGCTGTGCCTCAGCAGATGGACGTCCAGGGAGCTCGCAGCCATTCCGAGGACTCTTTGAGGAGCGAGCCAATGACAGCTTCTTCAAGTGTCTGTCCATGTACGTATGTCCTGGGGTGTCTGTGCCCACTGAGGAGGGCAAAGGCCTTTCCTCTGTGTGTGCAGCACTGTTGGGAGGTCTCAAGGTCTCCAGGTCTCTAGGCTCAGGATGCACAGCATCACAGTTCTGCATCTGGCCATTAGGGTTGCTTGCTGTGCTGGCCCTGTATCTTCTGCAGGCTGTCCTCCTAAATTTGATTTTTCCTTTCCATTTCGAGTGAACAACATATTGATAATTTCCTGCTCTGTTTTTAGAGTGTGTTCTGGGAACTGTTTAATCAATACTGTGTTTTGCCTGTTCATTAGCTCTGGATGTGTTTTAGGGCAAAGCACTTTGTTTTGGGATTGTGTTGTGTAGCACACTGGTGTGTCTTGTTTACAGGCTGAAAATACTCAGTATGTATTAGTTAAAGCTTTTTTACATTCTCTTCAAAAGTTCACACATGAAGGATCAGTGAGTTGCCCTGCAGATGCATAACAGAAAAATCTGGTTTGAAATCTGTAAACAGGAGGATTCTTAGGGCACCATAACAGAATCCAGCAAGTCTTTTGTGGTATCAGTACCCAGGAGTCTGCAGTGGGCTGTGTAGGTGGAGGAGCCAGAGACTAATGAATTGGCAGGAAAGCCAGTCAGAAATGAGCCAAACTTTTCAGAGGTCCATTGTCTTGTATTCAGTCTATGAAATCTACCAACATTGCTCTCATTTCAGAAATTCCAGTTGGATTTTAACCACTACGCTCGTCCTGTCAGTGCTGGTGCTGCTCTGGATTTGTTGTGCCACTGTAGCTACAGCTGTAGAGCAGTATGTTCCATCTGAGGTACTGCATTTCAGAACTATAGTATTTGGAATTTATTCATTATATTGCTTTTATGTTACAGCTCTCTAGAGACCAAGAAATATTTGGGGGAGGTTCAGTCAAGGAGGGCTTTTTATATTGCAGCTGTGGATGGCAAACCAATTTTGTTTATTTAAATGATGGTTTTATAGCTGAGCATTCTTGCTCATTCCTGTGGCTCACAGGAGCTCTGAGCCTTATTCAGACATGCCTTTCGGTTTGTGGTGCTATACTCTCAACAACCTTCAGATTGTTCAGAACAAATGGAGGCTGATTCTCATTTCTCTGGGAATGAAGCTGTTCTGAGGATTGGGTGGGGTGGGGGGGACCCAGTATGGGTTTAATGCAGGAGGATCAGTAGTGAGAACAGGGAGACAGCACAGTTACTGGTGAGTGCAAGCTTCATCGAGGGGAGCAGGCACTTCCCAGTGCCCAGAGAGTCCTGACTTGGTGTTTGCACACCAAAGTTGCTGTTACACAAACATTGCGTCCACCCTTGTTCTGGCAGATTTCATACATTTCTTCTGCATACAAGTCTAGTTCTAGCTGTGAATTTCAGATGTTACAGAAAGCCTTGTGTTGCAGGGCTGCAGCCATCAGAACCTGGAATGCAGCTGCATAATGAAATTAATTTTATTCACAGTATGGAGAGTCTTTGTCTTAAAGTACCATGTTTAAATGTTTCAGAAGCTGAGCATCTATGGAGATTTGGAATACATGAATGAGCATAAACTCAACAGATACCCACCCTCTGCACTTGTTGTGGTTAGATGCAAGACTGAGGAACATGAAGAAGCAGGACCTCTTCCTACAAAAGTCAATCTGGATCAATCTGCAATTTAAGTCCGTTGGATCCAATAGACTTAATTCTATCAGAGCTAGAAACTCCTGATTGATTGTGGTGGTTCTTCAGATGAGAAGTTTAGCAGCCAGTCTTTAAATGCAAATAAAGTTGCAGAATCAACAGATGTCATGGGATTTTGTTTTCAGCTAGTAGAGAAGATTCAGACATTCAGACATGAATTTGTTTGTTTTCAGGCATAATCACTTTTCACTGGTGTTTGCTATTGTGTCTTTTTGCTTACAAAAGTTGTAAGCATGCTTTCCATACTTCGGCCAGGACACTTTCAAACTTACTTGTATGTTCTAGGATGTAATGTGTACAGTCAGAGTTAGCTTTGTAAAGGTATACGACATTTTAAGTAGGCAGGAGATGCCTTTCTAGTGTTGCACTTTCTGTTGTAGTTAAGAGAAAATATTATAAAATTATCTGCTGAATTTTTTTTGTACTTGGTAATGTCCATGCACAAACAACCCTGTCTTCAAAAATAGGAATCTATTTTTTCTACAGTGTGGCAATATTCAAGGTGGAAAGCATTTGTGAGGTACTGTAAGCTAAAACTCAGCTTGTGAAAGATGGGAAACTTTGTTTAAATTTAGAATATTATCTACTTAAATGTGGAATATTACATGGTCAATTATTTTGTCAAACTTTAGCCTTTAAGTCTTAAGTTGCTTGTAAAGTTAGCACCTGTGTTTTCTGAAAACTTCTTTCTGTTCTTGATTAACTATTCTGGTCTTGTAATTTCATTTACAGAAAAAAGTTGATTCCTGAGAAATGAGAGCAGACAAATAAAATTGACTGTATAGAAAATGTTGACTGTATAGCTTTTTTCTATGGTTAATTATTGAGCCACAACAGGCTCAGTGTGAAAGCCTGTCTGTAACCTTCCTCTCATGGGCAACATTGACAGCAACAACAACTAACAATGTCCCTCATGTCTAACCTATTTTTTGGGGATTTATTATATGCTGGTTCCCCCAGTGTGGGCAAGTTGGGGGTCTTGGTGGTTTATTTTAAGGTGTCTAAGTGAATGCTGGCTAGAATGCAGAGTCTTCAATTCACTGACATTTCTTTGTTGATTAGACAGAATTCCCTCAAAGGTTTTAAAAAATGTAATGAAGAACTGTGGAGATTCTGGGGGATCCAGTGATGTATTCCCTTACTTAAACCTGGCTCTGTAGTAGTTCCCAACTTGTCTGTGAGCAGGTGTGACTGCAGCTGATGGAGCCTTGCAGGGGCCATCAGGCAGGAAGGTGCGGGCACCAGCAGTGTGTGGCTGTCACAAGCTTTCAGATCATTGAGGGTGTTTGTTCTAAGCAGGTTTCTGTCAGCCTGCAGGAGCTGCAAGCTGAAGTCTTTCATTGTCTGTACCTCTTCATGCTGAACTCTTTGATGGGACAGCCCAGAAATTTGGGTGCCAGCAGCTGTTACCCTCTGTGTAGGTGTCATTGCAGAGGCCTGCTGTGAGAAGGGACAGGGTAATGTTTGGGGACACTGCTCACTTGGCAGGGACAGGAGCTGCCTCTGTCAGAGATGCTGCAGCAGCACAAAGCCCAGCACTGCCCTGCTCTGCTGGGGATGCCAGAGCTCGGATGTGACGTGTACAGCTCTGCTCAGCAATTACTCTGCCAGTGCTGGCTTTACTTCAGGGATTAGTGCCCATCTTCTTAGCACTGTGGTGGTTGGGATTTCCAGAAGAGACTTCAGCAGTCCTCATTTTTCTAACTGAATAGCTTATGGAAATGTTTACAGGGCTGTTAAAATGTTTTCCTGTACCATTACACGTGGTTGCAGAGGGAGCAGCTCAGTGCATACGTGGCTCTTTGCCTGTTCCAGCGTGGACAGCACAACCTCTCTTAGGCTGATAACTTGATTTTGCAAAATTTTCTCTTCAAAACTCCATTGCTTACAGCCCTGGGCCCGAGTTAAGCAAACAACTTATACTTTCATTGGCTGTTTTGTCTTTTGTTCGCTGTTTAATGACATTTCAGCTGAGTGATCTGTGCAGTGCAGCCAGTGATTCAGCAGTGTGCTCTTGGGTCACAGAGAGCTCTGTGCCTGTGGCACTCTGGCACTTGGCACTGCTGTATCCAGAGCCAGCCAGAGCCTGAGGAATCTGGTGAGTGTTGTACTTGTAAACCTGTCAAAAGACCTTCCCTCAGTAAAATCAGATACTAGCGAGTAATGGAACTGTTTCTCAAGATTTCTAATCTAAATAGACTCTTTAAGCTATTTTGGCATTTGGCTTTGCAAAATGTAATTTGTTACTCATTTTTTGTTAAATGTTTGACTTACTGCCATCTCCATTTTCAGAGGCTGCAATTCAGGTTTGATCTCTGCTCAAAACCACTGTTTAAATGAAGGGCCTTAAATTATTGAAATTGCAGGAGGAAAGCATTTTATATTCTCTTTAGGCATGAGTCTAACTGAACCTGTACCAGATTTAGAATGGAATCATCTGGACACAAATGAGGTGACCCTTGTAAGTGTGTGCAATTCATTCACTGCTGGCAGAAATAGCCAAGCTACATTTGGGGAAATTGGGGGGGGGAGGGTCAGGTGCTAAAAATAACAATAACCTTATCATACTGGGTACCTTGCTATTTGTTGCCTCTTCAGCTTTTCTGATATTAGTAAAGTTTGGTTGGTTGTTTTTTGTGGGTTTTTTTGTTTGGTTGGTTGGTTGGTTTTGGGTTTTTTTTTTTGTTTTGTTTTGCTCTCAGAAGAGCTTGTTTGTGTTTCTTACATTTCTGTCATAAACTCATTTTTCTGAACTCTAAGCAGTCTTTGATGTAGGGTAACTGCTTTAAAATCCAACAGCCTGGTTAGCTACAGCTGAGCTTGGTAATCCTGGAGCAGGAAACATAGTGGTAGATGTCATGTTGTAGAATCATAGAAGTTTTTGCTCAGAAAAGACCTCCAAGAATGAGTCCAACTATTTCCCCAGTACTGCCAATGCCACCAGTAACCCATGTCCCCAAGTGCCACATCCCCATGGCTTTAGGGGTAGTTCCTGCCTGCCCTGGGCAGCCTGATCCAATGCCTGACAACTCTTCCAGTGAAGAATTTTGTTTCTGCTATCCAATCTAAACCTTCTCTAGTGCAACTTGAGGCTGTTTCCTCTTGTCCTGTTGCTTGTTAATTGGGAGGAGAAGAGCCTGGCTCCAGCCTCTTTTCAGGGAGTCACAGAGAGCAAGAAGGTTCCCCCTGAGCCTCCTTTTGTCCAGGCTGAACTCCCTCAGCTGTTTCTCATTACACTTGTTCTCCAGAGGCTTCTCCAGCTCTGTTGTCCTTCTCTGGACATCTCTTCCAGGCGTTTTTCTCCAAGGGTGGCTTGACTTCACATTTTAAGCTCTTCATTGTAGATAGTTTTGCAGGGTATGCACAGCTGGCCTGCATGACCTGTCTCTTACATAGGGCTCTTAGCAAACTCCCAGTCGCCTAATAAGCTTTATGAAAGCTCAAAATAGTCCTGTATCAAGTCTGATAAGAAACTGAAACTTCCTCTTTAAAGAGCAAGAGATCCAGAATTTAAGATCTGCTTAGTCTGACGTTTTTCCACGTTGCAGCAGTTGCCCAGACTTGCAGACTGTTTGCCATTTGGTGTTGGATGTTCTCACCCAAAATCCTTCTTGAAACAGGAGAGTTCTCTAGTACCACTTTTAGTAGTGATGTATTCCTGTGAGAAGCTTCTGTTTTGGACAAATTGGTGCTGCTGTACTGAAGGAGGAGCTCCTACAAGGCTGTGTTTAATTCTGGCTGGTCTGTGAGGACAGGGTTGGAGATGCCCCGGTCATGAAGAGCATATTAACTCAGTATAACTGGGGGTGAGTTTTTGTGTGGGGATGGAGAGGGAAGTTGGAGCTATAGTTGTTGTTCCATGTCAGGCATTATGTGGTGCTTTGAATCAATCCAAGGCAGTGTCTGAGAGCCAGCTTAGAGACAATCAGGCTGCCAGCCTCTCTTCCACAGCCCTGGTGAGACTGTCTTGCTTGGGGAGGAGTTTCCTGTGGGGTGGCAACAATTTGGAAGCACTTGAATGCTGTGGACCCTCTTGCAAGAACACAGGCTCCTCAAAAACTTTATGCTGGTGCTTTTTTTCCCCCCACTACCCCTAGAGAAAAGCTACCTGCTCATAAAATTTCATCCTTTAAGCTGTAAAACTCCCCTCTGTGGGAGCTGTGCCGAGATCTGTGGCCAGTTTAGAAGGCTCCAAGTGTATTTATAAGTTTGTGTTTACCGCAGATTGAGCTGCGGTTATTTTCTAGAGATTCTGGAAACTCAAGCACACAAGTGAAAAAGGACCCTGGAGGATTTCCTGTGCCTGTGCTCATTGCCCAAGCAAGAAAGCTGTTCCAGATGGTTGTATCCTGCACAGCTCTCCTGAGATCTCATCATCTGGCAGGAGCCTGGGCTGGTTTTGCCACAAGGGCAGTGTGACAGCTCTGCTGTCTTGGGAAGGAAGTGTGGAGAAAGAAGACTTCCATGAAGAGGAGCAGACTCTCTTCTCTCAAGCTTTCATTGTGAAGGGGTTTTCTGTGACCAGCATGGGGTTAAATGCAGTTAGCATAAGCTAGAAGTGAGTGTTCATCTTTCAGCCTCAGCTTCCTGAATTTGCATTCTGAATTGTCTGATGCCATGTTGCAAAACCACATTCAAGAAACGAATAATGAAGAGAGTGTGTTGTTAGCTTTCAGAGGGGCCTGGAGCAGAGGCTCAGCACTGCCCTCCCAGTGCCCTCCTGTCTGTGCAGGGCTCTCCTTGCTCTCCTGCCTCTGTTGGGTTTGTATCCTGGTAACATCTCTGTGCCAGGCAGAGAACTCCCTGTGGACCCTGGAGCTCTGGGAAGCATGAACAAAACTCATCCCCAGGTACAGCCTTCAGAAAAACCCTACATACAGCTGTTCCCTGAAGTGCATGTGTTCTTGACAGTGCCGTTTGCCTGAGCTTTTTATCACTGCTTTCTCTGAGATTCCAGTTGTTTCTACTTACCTTGATACAAAAGAGAATAGTTTATATAAAGCGCTGGACTTGGTTAGTGTTTGTTTTACAAATGGGTAATGAGGGTTTAAAAGGTGATGTGATGGATTGTTTTGGGAATTAAAGCTGGGCCATGTTTTCACTGAGGCAGTTTTTGTTGTATGTAACAATAATGGAGTACAAGATGTATTCCTGGGTAAGATGGTGTGAGAACTAGAAAGGTGAAGTTTGTGTGGCTGTGGGGTTCTGTAAATCTATTTTATCCCTTTGTTTCTAGAGAAACGGTGATGTAGCTACTTCTGGTTCAACAGAGTCCTTCTCTGGAGAAAGAGGTAATGAATAAAATGCAGAGTTCTATTATTAAAGCATAAATCAATTGAAACTATCAATGTAATATAAAACACAGCCACCATTTATGGTCTGTTTGGACTGATTTTCCCTCTTTTCTGTGTAGTGAAATGTCCAGACTATAAAATTAATAAACTTCAGCTGTTCTGTGTTGGCCTGGAGCTGGCAGTCATATGTATAGTGGTATGATAGGTGATCCTTGTCTGTCACAGAAAGGCTCATAATGAGCTTGCTGTGGCCTTTCCATATGTCTTGATAGCCAAACTTCAGCAAATTTTGCCTGTACTCTGAAGGACGAGGTGAGCTCAAACAGAACCAAAGAGCAAGCAGGATCAGCTTGCAAAATTTCATCACCACCATTATTTTGTACTCAAGTCTGTTTGTAACTGTTGTGCTTTGTAGTCAGAGGTGTTTTGTAGACACAGACATGCTGTAATTCACAATTTCTCTTTTGAGCTGAAATCTGTGTTTGGCTCCTGCTTGAGCATGGCAGAGGGGGAGGTTGCTGGAATCAGGATCCTTTTGCTCTTGAGCAAAGGCTGTGCCTTCCCTTGAGTTTGAACACTAAAACAAGTAAGTAAACACAAAGCACCGCTAAGACAAATTCTAACTTAAAAGTTAAGTTCCTGAAAACTTTTCAAAATTCTAATTAAAGATTTTTAAGTTCAGATAAATCAAAACAAATTATACAGGCAGGATTGTCTTAAGTGACTGGTTACATGTTTCTGAGATTACCAAAATATTTTTTTGCTATTGGGAATATGAAGGAATGGAGGAAAATACCCTGCTGGTTTAGAGGCAAAGCTCCAGGTTCAGGTTGCTGAGGTGAGGGTGGGTGCCTGGCATCGCTCCTTCACATGCTACCATTGTGTTGAGTGACTGTGGGTTTGGCCTTTAGCTTCTGCAGTTGGTTTGATTTATGTACCTGACTTTCTGAGAGCTGCAGTCCCTGGAAGGTTGCTGTGGCCTGGAGATGTTGTTAGGGAGGGAAAGGGCAGCTCTTCAATTCCTTCTCACCGTTTTTTGCTGATAGTCCAGCCTCATTCCATGGGCCTGGTTTGGGCTGAAAGCCTGAAGTGCTGGAAAATGAAATCTTAGCTCTTGGGGAGTTTTGTTATGGGCTCTGGGAGGGCACATTCCCCAGCCTTACCCATCTTCCTTGTGTTTCAGTGTCACTGCTGCCCCACAGGGTTGGGCAGGAGCTTGGCCTTCATCCTTCTGCATCTGAGTCCACAGGGTGAGCTCTGATGGAGATGTGGTGCTTGTGCCATTCAACCCCAGTGCTCTGCAACAGCAGCACAAGTTCTTCCCCACTGCAAGCAGCAAAATTCACAATGAGGAGGTTGTACTGGTTTGAAAGCAAAACCAGTAAGAGATTCCAAGTCAGAAATACAATTTAATAGGGAAAAAATAAAATACATGCAATAGTACAAAAGAAAACCACTGACAGAGTCAGAATACAACCTGACACCCTGCTAGGTAGGTTGATGAAGTGGTCTTGTTGAAGTAGTGATCCTGTAGAAAGGTCTGGTAGCTCTTGTCCTCTAGAATCCACTGGGAAAAGGCTGCCTTGGTGTTCCAAATCTCAGTTTTTATCTAGGTAGGAAATGTCTGCCTCCTCCCCCTGGGTGGAGCATCTCACACTGGGGTGATGTAATTTTATCAGTCATGCACTGGGACTCAATGGCCATTAACAGGACATATCTTCCTGGAGGAAGGGTGGGTTGTGGAAAAGATAAAGAGCACTGTCCCACCTGGTTTTTAACAGATGGTGATAGAATACCTGGGACAGAGGTGTTTAATGTTGGAGTTTGGGCTCTTTAAACTCAACTACCAACCCCTAACCCCCAGCAGCCCATACCAGTCTCACATGGAGGGACCCCAAGACATCAGCCTCGTGTCCCTGCACTGCTCCCCTCTGAAACATCCCAGACCCTTCCTTAGTCCCTCACCTCTCTCTCTCTTGCCTCCCCCAGGCCGCTGCCATCCCTGTGGTGCCCACACTGGCTGCACACAGAGACCCCTCTGCATCTCTGCCGTGGCACTGCTCATCCTCGCGGCTGCCCTGGCCTCAGGGCTGGCTCTGGCACTCCTGCCACGGGCACCAGGTTGTATCCCAGGAGTGGTTATATTTTTGGAAAAGGAGGCAGAAATAGTGCTGCATGAGCACAGCTCTCGTGCCCGTCACTGTGTGTTTAACGGTGCTCTCCAGCACGAACCTGGAGGAAGGGAAGGGATGAGCAGGGTGGTGGGGGCTGTACCAGCTTTGCTCAGCCCAAATGGCCACCAGCCATTCCCTGGCTCTGCTGTCCTGCTCCATAGGGCTGGGACAACTCTGGGTAGCACTACCATATTTAAACCTACTGATGTGGTTTTCAGACTCTGCCATGAACCTATCAGAAATTAATCCTGGCCCCTGGTTATTTCCAGAACAACAAATTAATTTCAGAAACCCCCACTTTACTCCCTTTGATTTATTCCTCCTATCACAAAAATGCTGGAAAATTAAGGTTTTCTTGCTTTCCCCTCAGTGAACCACCTCTGCACAGCCCCTAACAACAAGACAGGCTTCTTGTGTGATGACAGAGTGACCTGTATCCCAGCCAGCTGGGTCTGTGACAGGGTCAGCAACTGCAGGAATGGAGAGGATGAGCAGGAGCAGCTCTGTGGTGAGTGGTTTTGTTGTGAGCATCCTCCCTGCACTGGTCTTTGAGTGGTGGGACAGCAGCCAGGGTTCCTCTAACCCTGCTCCATGCTTCTGGCTGTCTACAAGAGCAGATAAACCTGGCAGAGCTTTGTAGGGCAGATGCTGAGAGATGGCACTGCCCAAAACACAGCAGGAATGCCAGGAACTAAAGACTCCAAGTTCGTCTGATCTTCCTAGGATTTTTTTAAACCATGATGCAGTTTTCCTCCCTCAGTGAAGCTGTATGCCAACATGGGTAATTTACTGTTCAGTCACCCCGGGGAAAAAAAACTAAATAAAGCAGACACCTGGGGCAGACTTCCTATGTCCAACAACAGAGCTTCCCCATTTGTTCATGTTCATTTGATACTGCAGGAGAAGTGTCCTGGCAGCAGCCTTTGGTGTGTGCCATCCCTGTTTTAGCCAGTGTGGCTGTGCCTGGGGGAATTCACCATGTCCTGTGTGTGTGCCCTTGCAGGTGACTTGCCCCACAGCCTCCCAGGATACCTGGTTTTCTACTGCAGCAACCCCAGCTCCTGGGTTTATGCTGACCAGAGGTGTAACGGGATGAACGACTGTGGGGACTGCTCTGATGAGACAGGGAGCTGTAAGTCTGTCTGCTGGCTCCTGTCCTTTCTGCTGATGGATTGCTACAGGCTGTACAGGTGTGGTGCTCGTGGATGGTGCTGAAAATGCCTGGAGGCTGGCATCCACCATTAAAACACAGAATATCTGGGATAGGGTGTGAGTATAAGCCAAGCAGGCTCAGTCCCCCTGGCTGCCGAGGCTTCTGTGTCAAAGTCTGGTGGCAGCTGAGAAGGGAATGGCTCTCTGCTTTGTTCCCAGTCCCAAAAATTGCTCTTCCTCCATGGCTTGCTGATGTGGAGCAGTTTAATCGAGGTTTGTGGCTGTATTTAGTAGTAACCATTCAAACTGGCCTTTGGTAGCTGGTCAGCAGATGGGTGGATCTCCAAGCTGGGTGGGAGCTGTCTTGCTAAAATGAGCAGCAGATTTGTTCCTGTCACTGCCACAGTTTTGGGGAGAAAATAAATAAAAATGGAGGGGAGGGGCAGAAGCTTCAGTTAGTTGCTCCCCCCATGACCCCCAGCCTCTCTGCCATGAAGGTCACTGCAATGTCACACTCTGGCTGTCTCCCACAGATTGCACCCAGCCAGTGTCTGCTTTGGTGGGCTCACAGTCACAGGGGTGTCACCAGCAGCTTTTCTGCTGGGGGATGAAAAGATTTGACCCATGTAAGGACGGAAGGAGGGGGTCAGTGCAGAAGAAGCATTTCAGTTCCCTGTTTTCTGTCCTTCCCAGTGGCTGCCTGCCCCCCATGTGGGCAGGAGTGGTGGAGCTGCAGCCCTGTGCACTACGAATTCTGCTCCTGCATCCCCAGGAGGCTGTGCCGGGATGGCATCCAGCACTGCCTGGGCTGGTCCGACGAGTTCCTCTGCACAGCCTGAATCCTGGCACCCATCCCTGATGGGGAGACAGCAGGGTGCTTCCAACACGTCACCCTGGAGCCTTGGGGTCCTGCCCTGCCACCTGCTTGGGAAGCTCCAGCCCAAGCAAATCCTCCCCAGCAGCGCAGTGACACTGAGCAGGGAGCAAAGGCGTGTGACAGCCCTTGGCTGGACACTGGGACAGCTGCCAGGAGTCTGCTGCCATGGGAAGGTGACACTTCCTTCATGGGCAGCACTGCCTGGATGCTGTGCTGGAGATGCTTCACCAGCCATTGCTGGCACAGCCCTGGCCCAGGGGTTTCTCCTCTATGGACATACAGGCAGCCCACATCAGGGACACTGGGAACTGCCCCGAGGAGCAGGAGCTGAGTGAGGTGAGCCTCCTACACATCTTCATGGTCCTGATCTTCACTGGCAGGAGGAGAAGCTTCTATTTGTGTTCAAAACAAATTTCAGCAGTGACTTTGAGGGCTCTGTGTTGATGCTCCTCAGAATGATGCTCCTGACACTTCCTTGGGAATGCTGTGCAGGCCACCTCCTGCTCTCTTCTCAAACCATGAAGGCCAATACAGAGAGTGTAATGGCATGGAAAACTGGAGAAGTTTAAGGGTTTTGGGGGATAAATCATGTCCCTGTGACAGAGTAGCTGTCCCTGACAACCAGGGCAGGGAACCAGCATGTAAATAACCTGTTCTTCACTCAGGACTGTGTAGGTTTGCAGCAGAAGGTTGAGAACAGCCATGGATCTGGGATAAGTCTCGCTGAATTTGGCAAAGAAAAGAGGAAAAAGAAGTCTCAGCCTTGGTGCAGAGAGCAGCAGAAAATCAAGTGCTGCTCCCAGGGTGGTGTGGGATGACACTGGATCTGTTTGCTGCTTGTTTTGTTCCTCTGCCAGCAAGGCAGGATCAGGCAGCCAAGCCTTCAAAGCAGTCCTCAGGATATAGGTATGGGCATGACACTGAAATTTGAGAAATATGAGATTTCCTCTGCTCCTTTGAAATTCTCATCTGTGTCTAAAACATCGAGGAAACCCCCACATTTACAGTGAGTACTCTTACTTTTCTGGGCCCAAAATAAACATGACGCGATCTTTTTTTCCCATTGCCACCCCAGCTCGTAGATATTTAAAAATAACCCCCTGTTCACTCATATCTTCTCTGTCCTGTGATCTGCAGCTCTGCCTGTCACTGTAACTCAGATCAATGGTGAATGTTACTTCTAATTTGTCACTGGGATACAGCTGGAAATCTGAGAGGTCTTATTTATAAATAGCTTTACAGTATTGTGACTCACACTTCACCTGGAATGAGATGGCAGAACTCTGCATGGGGGGATGTTAAAGCTACTTTTACTCACCTGTCCCTCTCCAGGCCTGGCCAGGGAGCTTGTTTTCTCTGTGCCTGTAAAATGTCATCCCATTGCAGTAAGGGTTGAACTAATCAGCTGTTAAGGAGAAAATACAGGAACCCTTATGCTCAGCACATGGCTCAGGTAATGGGATTGGTTAAAATAGTATTGGTAAAAAAATGTGCATCTCTTCATGGTCACATCAGCCTATCTCCAGTGGTAGAAGGGGTGGCCAAAAATTCCATGGTGGCAATTGCACCAGAAGCATCTTGACGGGGAAGATTGCACATGTTCCTCCCTACTGAGCTGCTGTTTTGAGTCACAATTTGTGCCATTATTTGTCTCAGCAGAGAGCTGATGTAGTTGTCAGGAGAAGGTATTAATAGCCTTGAGTTTCTGGGAAAAGAAAGTAGGATTTGAATGCAAGTGTGCCTGTTTTGTTTATGCATAGTCCTTCTTTGAGGAAAATTCAACAGTAAGGAAAAGACAAAGGGGTTTTGCTCATTATGCATTTTTTAGCTGAAGTTTATTTTCTTGGCCTCTTCCTGGTTTCCAAGGATGTGCTGCTTTTCTTGGTGATGAATTATGGTTAACAACTGTGTAAAAGGAAGATACCCTCTAAAGAAGCAATAGCAGGGAGAAAATTCTTGGCCTCATGAGGTCTGAGAGGAGACTGATAAGCCCTGTGTACCTCAGCCAGTTCTGATGAAAACAGGGCAGGAATTCAATGTTAAACACTTACCTGCAGCATTCCAGCTGCACAGACCAACACAGAACAGGTCTGAGTGTCCAGGAGATTAACAGATGATCTACATAATTAATACTTGAATGATAAATTCCCCTCAGTGTTTTCAGATGGAGAAGCACAGTTAATGTATTGCAGGCACACTAAAAATGGGTTTTAAACCACAGATCTCAAATGCAATGCATTTGCTTGTAAGGGAAAATATATTACAACTGCAGAACATAATCTCTACAGTAACCACATTCCAGCTCTCATTGCCTGGGTGAAAATGAGAAAGGGGACTTGTGTTCCACTTTAGTCTTCTGCAATGGCTGTTGGTGAGGTGTTACTGCCTCTGCCTCCCTTCCCAGAGGTCTGTGCTTATCCTTTGTGCTCCCTCCCTCTGCCACAGCCCCATCAGCACAGTCTAGTGCTTTCAGGCTGAGGTTTCTGTTCCAGCAGCACTGTAAACATCCCATGGCACTTGACAAGCCCAGTGCAGCTTCATTTCAGATAAGCTGCAGTGATTTGTGTCCTGCCCCTCGAGAGGCAGGAGAGGAACAGGGATAGGACCAAATCTTTTGGTGAAAAAATACCTTCATCAGAGAGTCAGTTAAGGATGACAACAAAAACTTTATTTGAAAAATTATTATGTATTGAAAATAGACAGTAGCATTACCAACCTTCTTGCCTCTATCCCTCCCCCAGCACAGGTTACCCCACAGGCATGTCACAGCAAACAGATTTAACAGAACTTGTCTCCTTTGTCACTCCCTCTCAGTATGTCCAAATCCTGTCATCAGCAACAGCAAACAAAAGACCCACTTCTTTCTGACTCAGTAGGTATTTAACAAATCCCAGTCCTCCACAGTGAGGCATAGATGCTTCTGTTTGGAAGTCCTTTCTCTCTCTTGTTCAGCCAAAGCTCTTTTTTTATTGCTCTTTGATTCGTGGCTGCCTGCAACCTCCTTTTTCAAGGGTAAATGGCAATTTTGAACATTTTCCTTATAGAACTGCAAGTTTCCAGATGCTTTAGTTTCTGGCTCCACCAGTGTGCATTTGACTACTTCCTCTATTCTGCGTGTCTTGCCATCTACAAGGGAAAAAAAAAATCAAGTTTAGATTTTGGGAAAAACAGAATTATGCTGTAAAATGCATAACTTCATGGTACAAATTGTTTTGACCAAGCCAACTTGGAAATGTGCAGAGGAAAAAAATACCATTTGTATTTTGGACTCAGAATTTTAAGGAAAAGACTCAGTTGTTATATGTGCTGTACTTGAATTATCTATCAGTCTAGCAAATGAAAAAACTTGAGTACATCGTAATGCAGTTACACAGAAGGCTGAAATTGCACACCTGAGATGCTCTTTGTACTATAACCCCAAAAAGTATGGAAATACTCTCTGTAGGAAAGAAAATAAATCAACTCTGTGCTGTCCATGCAGATACATACAGAAGTGAAGAGCTGCTACTCTGGATCTCAAGTTGTCCTGGGGCTTCCTGGCCTCCATAACTGCCTGCTCCCACTGCAGAACTGTCTGAAAGAACAGATGAAGCAGCTAAAACGTGTCTTGTAAAATTTACAGAAATATCATTGGAAGCAACTCCATCCCTTGCTCTTTCCTACTTAGCGATTTTCTATTCTATAGGGCACATTTTTAGAGAGTAAAACAGGTTTAACCTCTCTTACCTGTTCTGCCCATCCCTCTGTTTTGCAGTTACTGTGATCAAATTCTTTCAGAGGCACTTTTGAGTGAACCAGGCCTATCTGCATTTGGAGCCGCTGTATGACAGCATCAACATCCTGGAAAAAAGGGAAGTAATGCAGTCAGAGGGCAAGAAGTCTTATTACCCTTGCCCAGTAAACTTTTTCTGATGATTTTTACCTTGAGACCTGTCCCAGAAATATCCAAACAATTCAATTTCTTGAAAGAAAGAAGGTATCCAATTCCCACATCTGTTATTTTAGGGTTACCTAAAGGTAAGGCAAAGTAAAGTTAATTACATTACATGATGGAGAGAAAGATGATCAAAATACCAGAAGTATTTGTTCCAAAAGCTAATACTAGAACGGAATTTCCCCCTCTGATTATCAAAATACAAATACTTACAATACCAATTCTCAAATTACTAAAAATATTTATGTAAGTAACAAATGCCTGAGACTTCAGGTCTGCCCTATGCCTCCTGGGAAGCTGCTGGTGAAATCTAGGGTTGAGCACTTGGCTCATGGGAATCAACAAATTAATTGTATTCCTTCAGTACTAAGGAGGATAAATTCTTTATCAGAAAGGACAGAGGTTCTTTCTGTTATGAAACCATGGAGCACTTACAGGACAAGTCCAGCACCAGCAGATTCTCAAGGCCCTTTTTCAGCACACGGACGGGCGCTGTCATCCTGCGCAGGCCAGCATCTGACAGGGAGTTGTCCTTCAGGAGAAGCCTTTTCACACTGGCAGGAGAGATACAAACACGTAGTTTATGGTCATTATTTCTGACAGTTTTGCAAAATGTCCTAAAGCTCTGTGTCAGAAGGCTCATCCTGTGCCAACCCCTACAGGCTCACTGTAAAAAGCAGTGAGAAAGGAGCTGGGTTAGCAGGATTAACAAATATCTTTATATTTCCCTGCTAGCTCAACAGAAGCACTACTTGATTAGCTATTCCCACAGCTCCAGTGACAAACTGATCCTAGAGCCAAACATTTGCCAACAGAGACAATAAGCTTCTTTATACCCTGAAGTTCTTTATATCAAGGTTGCCAAACTGAAATGCACTCAAAAATAAGAAAAAATGCTTGGCAAAATGAGAGAGGGTTGATTTGATAAGTGATACAGCGATGATTTTAAGAAAATAATGAGGTATTATAACAGATTAGTAAAACTCAGGAGAAAGCATCACACTAAAGTGCTCTCATCAGAGCACTTCAGGACAAAACCTTGATGCAAAAATGCACCAAAATATTACAGCAACATAATATCCTTGATTAGCAGTCATCCTTCCTGTTGTTTTGAAAATTTTCAACTTGTCATTCTTTGGTACCAAACAAAAATCACAAAATCTACTGTTTTAAGATGCTAACTAACCAAGTATTCAAGTTCCTGCTAGCAGATATGTTTATCTAGAACCCTAGCTTCGTTAAAAATTTGGCTGATAAAGTTCCCCCTTAAAAATAAGAAATGTAAAACTGTTCCAAATGTTATAGATGCATTTTTTACCCAGACAATGAGAATTATAAAAAGTTGATACAAAACACGAGACAGTAAGTTATTTTGCATACTTTTAGTACTTCTTATGATTCAGTATGTGCTTTGTGTACAATAAATTCTGTATTTTGTTTACCTCCTGAATAGGTTTTATGAACAACCAAAATCTTCAACCTTACACTCTGCAGGCTGTGAAACTTCCCTTTAAAGTCTCAGCCACCTGATTCTTTGAACTGCTTAGTGGTAGGAAAGAAAGTGTCATTTTTAGCTCAAGAAATTGGTACCTAGACAGGGCCTCTTTGGTGAGGTGTTCCAGCAGCTCATGTTCATCTCCAAGTTTACAGCAGGAGAGATCCAAACACGTCAGCTCCCGGAAAGACTTAATTTCTTCAAGCTTTTCAGAGATAAGCAGGTATCTGCAAAGCCCCACCACCCCCCCCAAAAAAAAGAAAAGCTCTCAGTGCTCAGGCATGTAAGGAAGTGTCTACATCCCCAAGTGTCATAAGCACAATGAACTTATTTCTGCTAAGTACCAATGTGAAAATTGACAGAAATTACCCAGCTGCACTAAGTACCTCTTTATGTGCAGCTGGCACACAACATGTCTGAATTCCCAGTCTTCTCCTTAAATCACTATCATGGTTTCAATTTGATGCAAAATATTGGACTAACAAGACTTCAACTTGAAAATATTGCTACTAGGAGCTTCTTTACAGACTATTGCTGTATTATGTCAGGATAATGCAAAATATCCCAGTTTATCATAAGTCAGCTTCCCAAACTGCTCTTCCTCAGTGTCTAGGAAGGGTATAGACAAACCCACATTCATCCAGGTTTAAAATCCATCTCAAATGTGGATTTTAAACAAAACAGGACAGCTTGTCAGTGGCAAAATTTTATTTTTCATATATGTCAATAAAATACTTGACTAAGAGTAAAAGCCCAGGACTGGCCAGAGCTGTGGCTACACCCTGGGCAGCAGTTACTCAGTGGTTTGTTTTTTTTTTTTTTTTAGCTGTGCTGGTTCCCTGCTCTGATTCACTCAGCAGCCACGCAAACATCTGTGCTGGAGCTATTCAGTAGGAGGTTTAGAGATGGGAACAAACCACTGAAGAATGGCAGGCATGAGTATGCAGTAACGAGCACGTAGCCCTCAATACCTCCCCTGCAGTCACCTCTTGCTGTCCCTGTGGCAAGACAAGCTCCAAATTCACTGATCTCTCCTGAATTTACCTCATGTTCCCCATGGCAAGACAACCCTGAGGTCAGCATCTTCACTGCATAAACTGGGGGTGATTGTTAATTTGATCCCTCCAGGAACACCTCTTTGTCCATGCAAATAAGAGGATCTTAATATCCTCCCAGTGTAATTTTACCCATCAAACCAACCCTCACACCCTTTTCCTGTGCAATTTGGCTCTGCAAAAAGCACAACATAGAGAAAGGAACACAAGCCAGTTCTTGAGAGATATTATTAACTCATGGGGGTTCTGAAGAGGTGAGTGGGGTCTTTTAGAAATAAAATTCATAAGAAAATGCCTTAATGCCTTACTTCCTGGATTTCAAAGACTTGATACTTAACTCAGCTTTCTGTAATGGCAGAAGTGCCAGAAGTAGCTTAATTTCTAAATTAAACCCATAAAATCATTTGTGCTAGAGAAAAAGAGGGAGAAGGTTTAAAGGATAAAACAAAGGATAATTGACTTCTACTCAAACATTCCTGCTGTGCTCAGAACACCCATGGCACTTCAGATGAATATACCAGCACTTTGATTTCAAACTGGATAAACCATCCTTTTTTCAAGTGTAGAGACAGAAGAGACAGGTTCTATTACTGGGAAAGACTTCAGTAGGAGCAAGGCTTTAAAAACATAATCCAGTTTTAAACTTGGCAAGACTCTTTCAGTGAAAGATGCAGGCACTGAGAAGTTGGGAAAAACTAGTGCTGGACTGTAATCAGGACCTTGCTAAAGAACATTCAATATGGGAGTGGCAACAACAATAAATTAAGGTAAAACTTGCCTGATTTCAAAGCCTGCAACTTACCCACAAGTCTGTATTTTCTTCTGGGCCCCCAAAATGACACAACAGCAAGCTTATAGTTAGTAAAACTGAACAATTTACAAGGGTGTATTTTATCTGTACAGTCAGCTAAGTGTGTCAAAAAGCCTTTAAACAGCAATTACAGAAGCATCCCGTGAAATGCCTGAGAAGGCACTAAACACATGGATTTCCACAGGAGTGCTGATTATTACTGTTCAAAAATAGTTGCAGGTTTTATCCTTCACATAAGATCCCCTGTTGGTTAAAACAGATGCACCCTGTTACCTCTATTATGATTTGTATCTTAAGATGAAACCTGCAGCTGTACTTGTAGGAAGGAGATGGGATAAAAGGCAGCAAGCACAAGAATCAGGTAAGGCTCAAGGCATTTCATTAAAATTAGGTGGTGTTATATGCCCAAAATGTATTTTTATTTAATTTAATTTAGGGGAAGCTTGAAGTGTGCTAGCAGAAACCCCTAGCAGATGACAAGATTTGTTAGGGGACACTCTTACCTGTTCCGCAAGCACAGTGAGCACAGCACCAAACTGCCATAGGCTTCAGTGAACTTCTGCAGAGCTCTCAGTCCTGTCACTGGCTCTGTGAACTTTTGTCTCGCTTCTGCTGCTGAAAAGAGTTTTTCAGCAATCTGCTCAGGGAAACCAATCAACGAGTCAATGTGATCAACATTGTCAGAAATGTAACCCAGCACTAGGCTGAACAGAGACTTGGCTGAGTAGCGGAGGTTCCCCTCCTTAGTGTATGTGAAGATGAAATGATCAGTCCTCTGCCTCCTTGCCCTATCATCCTCCCTGTTCATGCAAAGCTCCACTGAAAAACTTCTGGAAAACAGACTAAAAGGTCTTGCTTTGGGAGTGACATTCTGTACGCCGCCTGCACCCTGCTTTACCACGTGCAGCTTCCCATTTTCACGCACGTATATTGGCCCAGTATCCAAATGGCGTTCTGAGTGGAGACAGTACGACATTCCCCTCGATCAGCTCTGCAAAAACAAATCACAGACAGGTAAAGAACAGCCACGGAGGAAAACATGACCCAGGGAAGCCCCCAAAGCTGGCAGCTCCCCTTAGAGCCCTGAGCATGGCCACGTAGCCCTGTGATGCAAGGAGGGCAGGCTGTGTGGAGCAGGGGTGTGAGCTGCCTGCCACCAAACCACACACCCCATCCGAGTGGGAACTGAAGCCCGGGCTGGCTGAGAGCCCCGGGATGGATCCCAGGCCCGGGATGGAGATAGAGGCAGCGGGAAAGGGGCTGGGGTTGAGTGGGAAGTGCCCCCACAACCAGGCCTGGCTCTGCTGCAGACAGAAGAAGGAGGAGGAAGAGGAGGGCACATGTCTGACTGCAGCTGGTCAATGGAGCCTGCTGGAACCTCCCTCCCTGGGAGGGTGTGCATCTCCCGGTGCCCCTTCCCCAGCCGGTGCCGGGGGGCTCTGGTTCGTGATCGAGGGCAGGAGAGCTCAGGGCTGCCATGGCGAAGGGCAGGGCAGGGACGGGATCCCCTCAGCTCCTGCCCCGGAGGGCTGGGGATCGGGCCCTGCCCGAGGGGGGCCGGGGGGACCGAAGGGATGGGGAGGCGGGTGCGAAGGGATCGCTTCTAACCCGGAGCGGGATCAGGGGCTCCGCTGGGAAGGCTCTGTGAAAGGACCGGGCTGTGCCCGGGGGTGAGCGCGCCGTGAGCGGGCACAGCCCCGGAGGGCTCCGAGCCCAGGGGACACTGGGGAAGGGGCAGAAGGGCAGGGGACACAGGGGGAAGGGTCCCCTGCCGCGCACAGAGGCCACAATCCCGCTCGTTCCCCGATTCTCACCCCCCCCCCCCCCCCCCGACTCCCACCTACCTGCCCCGGGAGGGGCCGCGCCGTCAGCCGGGCCGGGGCTCGGCGCTCCCGCCGCCCGTCCCGCAGCGCCCGCGGGCGGCGGGCGGGGCCGCGCGGGGGGCGGGCGGCGGGCGGGGCGGAGCGGGGCACGGCGGGAGCGGCGGGTCCCGCCCCGCTCGGCTCTCCCTGCCTGGGGCGAATCCCGCAGCTCCGGTACCGGGAGCGGCCGTGGGGGGCGGGGAAGCTGCTGGCTTTGCCCGGGAGGGGCGGCCCCGCCGCGAGCGATGGGAGCCACCGACTGGTGCCGGAGCTCGGCGGGGGCCGCCCTGGTCCTGGCCACGTCCAGCGATGCTGAACACCCCGCCGAGAGCGTGGCGGACGGGTGAGGGCCGGGCGGGGGCGGCGGGAGCGGCCCCGGGCTCGGAGCCCGCCGGGGCTGGCCCGGGCTCGGCCCTTGGCCCTCACGCCGGAGCCGCCTCAGGGTGGGAGTGCTCGGGGCCCGCCGCCATTGCTCGCTGCTCTGTGGTGCCGCCCGGGCACAGAGCCTGCACGGCGAGCTCTGCCTCCGGAGAGCTGCCCCGTCGCTGTACGGGGCACTGCTGAAAGTACCCCAAATAAAAATGCTTCCCCCTTCCTTTTCCTCCCCCCTTTCCCCTCCTCCGTCTCTCCCCTTCCTCATCATCCCCGTTTTTCCACCTTTCTTGTTTCCCCGCTGTGCTTTCCCCCTTCCTTTCCCCTCCACATTTTTCTGTGATAAATTTCATTCCAGGTGGTTATAGATGGAAAGCTGCGCTTGAGGGTTTTGTCCTGTTCTTTCTACAGAAGTTCCAAAACATTTTGGACAACGACAGGCATGTTCCCGCAGGAATTGATAATTGGTTTTCCCAAACGTGTAAAAATCAGCAAAGTCTCCATCCAGTGTTATTTGGGTAAGACCTTGTAGTAGGCAAGTAGGCAAGTTGTCTTGCAGTAGGCAATGTGTGCTATATTAAAATGTGTGTCTGTGCCTTAATGAAAGTTCCCACACAAGTGTCACAGTCTGTACATAGCCACTTTTAACAGATTCATAAACGTTTAACTTCACGTAAAGATTTAATTTTGCATAAAGATTCATTTTCACAAAGCAATCATCCTTCATGTCCGCAATCCCCATAGCTTAGAGAAAAAGTAAATTAGTTAATGCTTTGAAAGTGCTTTGTTGGATGTAAAGTGATGGAATAAATACCAGTGTCAATAAAGAATCAGAACTTGGGTTGATATTCTGAATTTATATGTATTTTAGTGCGGACCTTAAGGATTGAAAGAAGCACATCTAAAGAACCTGTGGGCTTTGAACAGTGTTTTGAAAAAGGTAAGACTGAATTTGTGGGGTTTTGTGGGAACAATGTTGTTCTTTTTCAGTGAATCACTGTAACCCCTCATCTATTTGTTGAGTAAAGTGTGGTGTGATTATCATTTTATTAGACATTAATGTGACAGTCACGTTTAAGTGAATTTTGTTAACACTGCTGGTCTTGCTGCAGTTTGGAGAGTAAAATGCTGTATAAGGGCTAAAAGCACTACTTGTGCACTTTATGTTCCAAAAACTAAAAACAGGCTTACATAGTGTAATGGAGTGCTATTTCCTGCATTGTTTGGTTTGGGGATTGGCTTTTTTTAGTGTCTCTTGGGTGACCTTTTATAACACTGTAATGAGTGGGACATATATACATACACAGGGATATTGCAAAAAAGCATTCTCCTAAATCAGCTGTAAAAGTAAAAAAGAACAACATCTATATGCAGTGTAAATTCATAGTCCTTAAACTCACTTGAACTCTGAGTCCAGTGAAAACTTCACAGCACTGCATTATTCTTCTTTATTTACCTTAAAATATGTTTTCTAGATTTGCAGCACAGAGAAGGACAGCTCCAAATGGAAGAATTTCCAGTGAGTATATACAGTTTATATCAATAGTGGTTCATGAAGTGGGTTGTCTGGACTAAGTGGGGAGAAACCATAAAAAAACCAAACATGTATTTATTTACAATTACTGCTCAGTTGGTGTTAAAGACAGGAATTTGTAGATTGTGGTGTGAAATTGCACTTCCCAGCTGCTCCTCTGTAGATTATGCCATGAAATTGCACCTGCCTTGTGCTTCTAACGAGGTGCAAGGGCCCTTTCCAGAAGTGTGGCAATCTTCCCTCCTTCAATTGCTGCCTTTAAAGCTGCAGATTTCAGGAGGTGATGGGAATTTTTTGAGTTGCAGGTCAAACAACTTGATTTATGTGCGGTTCAAAAACAGACACTGGCATATCCTGATCCTTGTGTTTAACAAACTTCTGCAAACGTGGTTTGGTAGTTTTGTTACCACAGAGAATGTAATAACATTATTTTTATTCCTTCTGCAGCTTCCTGAGTTCGAAGCCACTTACTTGCGTTTCATCATCAAATCTGCCTTTGATCATTTTGTGTCAGTGCACCGGGTGATGGCAGAGGGCATGGCAGAGCACACTTGAGCCCAGCTGAAACTTGGGCCTCCATTTTATTTTTTTTTATAAGGAAGCTTCACTTTGATAGCTGCACTGCAGAAAATGTTTATTATTAGAACTTTGTATTAAAGTGGTTTTTGAAGGTCTGGATGTGGTATGTATTCTCTGCTGGTTTAATGTATGGAATAGAACAGGAGACTATAGAATCATTTAGGTTGGAAAAGACTTTCAAGATCATCAAGTCCAATCACAACATAGTGCTGTTGTTAATTGTAGTAACAGCTTTCTCATTTTGTAACCTAAACTGTCAGCCTAGAACACCGGAGCATAACTGAGCCCATTTAAGGTAGTATGTTTATATCAGGCTTACATAATACATGAATTAAAACTCAATTTTCTGTAAAATGTTTCCCTCACACTCTGAGTTAAATAGAAAAAGTGTGAGCTACTTAAGAGGGATGTATTACTTCCTACTGTCAAACAAGTCCTTCAGAAGTCCTTAAATTGGTAACTTTCAGATCAGCTCAAACTCGGAGATTATTAGAATGAATATAAATGTCTGGTAATGCTTAACAGTACCCCAGAGGAGAGCAGCAGGGCAGGAAGGGAGATAATCTGAAGCCAAATGAAGTGCTTTGACAGGCTTTTAATAATTGTAGATCAATCCCTTGTTTCTGTAAATATTTTCTAGAATCAGGTCACAGCAGCCAGTGCTTTATGCTGGGACCATCATAACAAATACTCCTGGAAACAGATGTTGATAGAGATTGTCTTGCTCAGAAGCCTCCTGAAGTCAGTGAAAGGAAACATTTTATATATACAAGTGCAATGTGTATAGTAATGGGAAATCAGTTGCTTTGCATGCTAGTGGACACGTGCAAATGTCACCACCCTGAAGTTTATCCTGCAGGATATTCCTTACAGGTGCAAATGTTGGTATCCAGAGCTCGGTGGACCCAGCTCCCACACTGTTCATGTGGTATAAGAGTAGTAAGTTACTACAGAACAGAAGTTGGTGTTGTAGGGAGGACACCTGAAAGCTTCTAGACAAACAGAGTGAACCTCATTCCAGATGCTCCTTACATGCACATACAACATTCCTCTTATCTCTGTGGCTCTTTTTAAATTCTCTTTCTGTTCCTTAGACTTAGGTCTGTGACAATTATTTTTGAGCTTCTTTATCCAAATAGTTTTTACTTCAAAGTCCTCTTCATTTTCTGTTCCAGTTTTTCCAGGATGGCACGTATTTCCTGGGGGTGGTAATTCCAAGGCCCCACTCCTCCCTGCAAAGGCAATAAAATGACACAGCGATGCTCAAGCTGGCAGAGCTGAAATCCTTCAGAGCACAGCAGCTGCAGCAGCACTGTGGGTGGGTGTGCCTTGGGCTCCCTTTCCACTGGAGCCATCCAGTGGGGAGATGGTCATGCACTGGTTACACCCTGCTGTGTCACTGGGACAGAACCAATGTCTGGATGCTGGAGGTGGGAATTGTTCCTGGATCAAACAGCTTAGATGTACTTCAGGTTACTAGTGAGCCAAAAGATAAATATTTGAGCAGGACTGAGGTGTACATCAAATATGTACATTATAAAGGCCCAGCCTGGTTTTGCTGCATGTTCATTTCTCTCCACGTTTACAGTGCATTGTGAAATGTTTAGCTCTCGAACAGAATTAAAGACTGACTGTTAAATGTAGTCTTAAGTTACCTTGAAATTTCAAGATCTCTGTATGCTGTGGTCATTGCTACTGATATTTTTTACCTTGTAGATAACCTTCCCTCCTTGAAGCAGGTAGAGTCGTTCCGGCAGTGCAGCGTATTTTGAACTGCTCAGGTTTTCCATAGTGTCTAAAACCACTGGACAGAGAGGGTGATTTTTCTGAAGAAATTGTGCTGCAATTTTTCGATCTTCAAGACTTCTGTGATTTTTAATAAGGACATTGTTTTTAAAAGCCCATCCATCTAAAACAAATGAGGAAGGGATTTAGCAATGAAGGTTTTGAATAGGTGCAAGGGTGGATATGTACTGTGTGTCAGATCCCAAAACTAGGTTAAAAGAATCTTGCAGTTTATTCCTAAAATCAAAACCTGCCATGAAATGAAAGCCCCCCCTCAACTATGGCAGCATTAGAGCTTTCCAATAAATGATTGTTTTTTTCCCCTTTAATTTCATTGAACGGCATTTTCCTCTTGCTGTGGATTCAGCAATATTTGATGGATTTTAGCTGAAATTTTCCCACACAAACTGACCCTAGAAAGAATACATGTTCTCCACCTGGTGTCTATTTGGGTAAGGTTTGCCAGTGCTGTTCATTCTGCTTGGTTGTATTCATTAAGCCTATAAACCAAAATTACAGGTCTGTGAGAAGCAAAATGTGAGCCAGGACACACCTTTGTTGTTCAGAACCATGCAAACAAACATTTGCACACAACTCCCAGTAAAGCAGTAACTAGTAAAAGGGTTTGATGACTTAGTCATTATCTGATTCTCAGTTGCTGAAAATGACATAATTGCTAGAAAAATATAAATGTTAGGTTTTAGAAAAATCTTTAATCCTGGGACAAAACCTGTGCCAATGTGTTGTTTAGAATCCAGTGGAGATAAACAAGTGTGGTTTGCTTGCCAAATTTTTCAGATTGGAGTCTGCATCCTGTTCTTGGAAAATGTTAAAAACTAATTATATTTTTCTGTTAATGCATAGCACAACTTTTGTTCTATGAAATGCCTTTCGTTCCTCTTTCTAAAAGGAGCTGTACTAACATTGAGAAGCAAATTTTAAAAGAAAACAACTCTGTCCTTCACATGAGTAACTCAATTTAAAGTCAGAAGTGTTAAGTAGAATCTTAGGAGAATTAGGGACACAAACTGCTGCCTAGATGTGGTGTTGCCACTTGATTTGAAGATTTCTCTCCTGTTTGCAGCCCCCTCCTTTACTAGCACAGTTTTTTTTCCCCTGAAGGAAGTGACACATTTGCAGCTGTGGTTGGCATCACCGTGGTGTTTGTACTGTACCTACTGCGTGAGCTTCCTCAATGTAGATGATAAGGAAATCTGCTATTGAGCTGAAATCTTTGATGAGCTTGTTGAACTCATCAAATTTTAGCATAAATGAAGGTCAGGTGCAACTTCCAAAATTCAGGATTAAAGGTCGGTTATCTGGGAAAAAAAAAAAAATTGTGGTTAATGGAAGAGAGGAAGGACGGAATTAAATACACTGAACTGTGCAGAGATTCCTGGAGTCACTTCATAAACTTCTCCTAGGTTAGTAAAATCAGCAGAACCTCTGCATCTCTGCAAAGCAGGCATAAAGGTGTTTTTCCTAGTTGGCTCTGATCTGTACTGCATCCAGCAAGGATTTTACCTGAGGGAACCCCTGCAGTCACACACCTTCTCTTCCTCATCATTAGAGCTGATCGCCAAGTTCCCAACATTTTTGGGATAGGGAACTGGTCCAAAATAGGCATCTCAGCCTCCCTTAGTTCCTTAGTATGGAGCAACTTCAAAAATACTAAACATGGCTTTCTGCAATGTTATCCAGGGGCAGAGGTTCAGGGGGGTGGGCATTGAGGACACAGTCCTAGTGCCTTTTCATGTCCAGACTTTTTTTTAGATGTGTCAGTACAAGATGAGCTGAGGGGAAACTGCAGACTTTTCAGTCATGCATCACAGGCTTTCATGCTTTCACTGTATTTCTGCAATTTCCTGTTCAAACAGAACTCTGGTTATATATTATTATTAAACTAACCTTACACTGGCAAAAGTATTCGCAGTTGCTTACAAATTAACACAGTATTGTGTTGGTGTTGGCATCTGTTTGCAAGGCCTTGATTTAAGAGAGCTTGCAGGATTTTTTAAGCACCTGCTTTAGTCTGGTTATGCTAAATGCCATGAAATTTGTTCAAGATCTTTCTGGCATGGTTTAACTTAAAAGCTGCTGCTGATACAGATCCACAACCTAAAGAATTAAATAACAATGGTACCTTCCTGTAGATACTGTGTATCTCTTCTACAAATTTGCAGCCCATTTTCTACATAAATATCTATATATAATTAGGAATGCAGAGTGAGAGATGAATATAATCCCTCCCGTAGGGATGGAGGCTGCAGCTTAATGATTAATTCTACATTCTGCTGAGATCTCAGTGGGAGGCAGCGGATAAAGTACAAAGCAGCTACATCTGCTTTATTCCAGCCACTTTGGATCTGGAAAAACCCACCGTGTGCTTTCTAGGCTTTAGGCTAGCTAGGAGAGCTGGTGTGGAATTTTCTGTATGGACAGGGAACGACAGCAAACACTCAGGACTCGTTGTACATGGTTCAGTTCTAGACCTTCTCTCCCTAAAACAAATTACTACCTTGGCTTTCAGCAAAAAGTGTTTCCAGGCAGAGCCAGCTCTTGGAAAAGCTCAGTGCTGTGGGGGGATAGCACAGACAGGGTGATAAATGCAGGTTATTTTAGAAAATCAAGAAGCAGCTGGAGTAAATGTGCTGCATCTTGTCCAGCAGGTGAGTGCTGGTGCTCTGTACATGATGCACTCCCGTGCTGGCTGCCTGTCCTTGTTCCTTCAGCAGCATCTCCTCATTTATGCTCTCAGCAAACCTAACCCAGCTACATGGCTGCATTACTGACCTTCCATGAAATCCAGGAGGTGACAAACTTCCCCATCGAGGGTCACCACCGGCGTGTTGGGAGCAGGGTGTCCCTCGTAGGCTTCATCCTCCAGCCTCTTCCACTTCACCTTCAGCACAAACTGCAAATACTTGAAGCTGAAAAAAGTCGGGCCCCAGTTTTCATAGCTGAACTTTGGATTCTGGTTCATTCTGCTCTTTTCACCCATCTTTAAGATGTACCTTTTCATGGCATTGGGGAACAGTATCATCAGTGTTTTGCCAACAACAACAGACAGAGTAACCTGCAGAAGAATCAGGATTTTCTGTAGGAATACCCTGGTGCCCAGCATTGTGCTGGACAGATCTGACTGCTCACGATGGGAGCACAATGCAAGGCAGGGGCAAAGGTAGTGGGTGAGGGGGAGGGAAAAAGTTCACGTGCTTGATTGAATATCTGCCTTGCCTTGCACACTGTCCTCTCCCTGCACTTCAGCTGCTGTGTGAGCAAGGATCCTGTCACCCATGCTCCCTGCAGCTGCACCAAAGGCATCGAGTGCAGGCAGGGTGTGTGCATGGTGCTCACTGCAGAGCTGTGGGGCTTATCCACAAATGTGGTCCGTGTTTTACAAATGAGGGGAGCTGGATCAGGGTGTTCTTCCTGAATCCCAGAGTAAAGACTAAGGTGCTGGTGCTTGGGGCCTTGGGGTGATGCATATGCTGTGCAGACAGTTCCCTGTTCGTCCTGCTCTGGGGCTCTGCTGCACTACAGGGCTTGGCATTTTGGGGCTGAAGGATTAAAAAAAAAAACCAAAACAACCAAAAACCAAAAAACCCCCATATATATAAACACTCCAGTGTATATAATATCCAGCTGGTCCCCAGTACAGAAAGGACGTGGATCTGTTGGAGTGAGGCTTCAAGAGGCCACCAAGATGAGAGGGATGGAGCAGCTCTGCTGTGAGAATTGGGATTGTTCAGCCTGGAGAAGGCGCTGCCGTGACCTAACTGTGGCCTTCCAGCACCTGAAGGGAGACAAGACGGATGGAGAGAGGCTATGGACATAATGATAGGATCTGCAGCGACAGGACAACGGCTTCAAACCAACAGACGGCAGGTTTAGAGTAGGTACGAGAAAAACATTCTCTCCCGTGAGGGAGGTGAGACCCTGGCACAGGTTGCCCAGAGGAGCTTCCCCATCCCGGGAAGTTTCCAGGGCCAGGCTGGACGGGACTTGGAGCAACCTGGGATAGTGAAAGCTGTCCTTGCCCATAGCAGGGAGTGGAAATGAGATGGGCTTCAATGTCCCTTCCAACCCACACCGTTCTGTGATTCTCTGATAAAACTCTCAGTTCCCAAAACATGTACTGTACACGTATAACAGTTTATCTATAGTCCGGGTATATTCGCGCACCGACGGCCACAGGCGGCAGCCGCCGCCACACCTGCCCAGTCGCGCTCGGGCTGCCGCGGGCCCTTTAAGGGGGCGGGCGGGCGCGCACGCGGAAGTGCCGCGCGGGCTCTGATTGGTCGGTGCCCGGCGCGTCGCCGGAGGGGCTGTTGCGCCCCGAGGGGCGGGGGGCAGGGGGACCCGGCGGCGGCGCTGATTGGCTGCGGGCGCGCGGCGGCCGCGGCGCCTTTAAGGGAGCGACGCTGAGGTGCGGGGTACGGGCGGGCTGCGGAGTTCGGGGGCGCGGCCGCGGCCACAGCAGCGCTGGCACGGGGCGGACACCGGCTCCCTCCCAGCGCTGCTCCTGTCCTCCTGCAGGAGGGTCGAGCCCCGGGGAGCTGATCCTCAGCCAGGCGGATGAATGGCGACGGCGGACGACCTCAAATTCCAAGGTAAAGGCGATGTCGCAGGTGCGGACGCGGGGCTGGGCCCCAGCTGCGGAGCCGCCAGGTGCTGGAGGCTTTGGGAGCGTTTCTGAGCGTTCGCGGAATAAAAACGTCTTGGGAGTTTTACTTTTGGGGTCGGGGTAGGGTCAGGTATCCTGAATTTTCTGAGATTAAATTGTGTTGCTGGCGAGCTAAAACATGCAACCGGTGTGGACTGAAATCGTGGACTGAAATCCTTCGCGATAGCAAGTGACAGATGCAAAAGGGCAGAGCGTTCTGTAATCTGTAAAGGCCCCGGTTTCAGACTTTTTTAGTTCTTCGATAAAAATTTCATGTCAAGTTTTGGAGGATATCGAAAGTACCCGTTTCTCCAGCGAGGCAGCTTTCCCCTCCCGTTGCAGAGATCTGCTGGCCCTGGGCTCGGGGCTGCTGGCAGGGCAGGAGGGCAGGCTCCAGTCCTGTAACGTCCTGCAGGCAGATCGGCAGGAAAAGCAGACTCACTTTATTGGCTGACTGAATGTTCAGCTTGATCCCTGTCAGTTCGGGCTTCAGGAAACAGATCATACCCAACGTGCCCAAGCTAGTGGTTATCCGGTCTTTATGTGTTTAATTGAGCCATGAGGGAAAAAAACCAAAACTTGAGTGTCTTGATCATCACCTGTCTTGTAATGTACTTATTTGCAGAATTTGATGATGCAGCTAATTTGCTTGCAGCAAATCCTGATGCCACCACCATAAGCATCGACGAGCCAGTGGAAATCCCCAAGAATCAGCACAGCCGCCTGCAGGAGCCAGGGAGGGAAGAGGATGATGAGTTACTGGGCACTGACGACTCTGATAAAACAGAGGTAATGCTCACAGCCCTGCTGGTGGAGAAAGATGGAGAGGGACTTCTTACAAGAGCATGCAGAGAGCAGGACAAGGGGGAATTGATTCAAACTAGAAGAGAAGGGGTTTAGATTGGATATTAGGAAGAAATTCTTTTCTGTGAGATCGGTGAGCCCCTGGCACAAGTTGCCCAGAGGCTGCCCCATTCCTGGAAGTGTTCAAGGCCAGGCTGGGTGGGGTTTGGAGCAGCCTGGGATAGTGGAAGGTATCCTTCCCCGTGGCAGGGGATGGAATGAAATGGGCTTTGAGGTCCTTCAATCACAGGCCATTCTGTGGTTCTGACAGCAAAGGGAACTTGTCATGGTGATGAGGGTGTGTGTTCAGGACTATGTGACAGCAGGTGCTAACAGCTGCCCTTTAGAACCTCAGGCCATGATTCTGCCTCCAGGGAGATAAGAGACTGGCTGCCAACAGCTATTGGAGGGGGAAAGAGAAACCATTACATAATCCATAGGAAGCACTACCCTGTTAAGCTTGTTTTCAGTTTGGGTACCCAAATCACGTGACTACTGTATAAATGAGCTAGTAATCCATAAATTATGTGCTTGTAACACTTTCCATTTTGTCTTTCCAACCATCCAGCTGCTTGCAGGACAGAAGAAAAGTGCCCCTTTCTGGACTTTTGAATACTACCAGACCTTCTTTGATGTGGATACATACCAGGTTAAATACTCTGCTCCACAGGAGAACTGTTGTCTGAAGTATGCCTAACCACTTGAGTTTTTTTTTCTTCTTGCATTGTCAGTCAGACAAATCCTTTGTTTCATAGGTCCTGGACAGAATCAAAGGGTCAGTGTTCCCAGTCCCTGGGAAGAACTTTGTAAGGCTGTATATCCGCAGCAATCCTGACCTTTATGGTAGGTACGAGGTGGGAAAAGTTATTTTCTGTGCTAAGTCTTTCGAGTCTGTATTTCATTTTACTTGCTGGCCTGAGAAAGCAAGAGAGCAGAGGAGGTACTGTTGATTTTGTCTCCTTTTAAGGTCCGTTTTGGATATGTGCTACACTCGTATTCACCATTGCTGTTAGTGGCAATCTCTCAAATTTCTTCATCCATCTGGGCAAACCAACGTACCACTACGTGCCCGAGTTCAGAAAAGGTTTGTAAGTAGTAATTTGTGTGTTTTTTGGGGGTTTTTTGTGTCTTTTTTTTTTTTTTTAACGTGCAAATGAAGTAATATAAAACCAGGTCATGGTTTTGATTTAGCACAGTCTTTTGATTGATTGCTGTCTTTAAATTTTTAGACATGTAAAACAAGCCCTTAAAATGGGCTGTGACTGGCAGAACCCTGTTTCTTCAGAGCATGAACTAGTTTCAGAGTTGTAGAAGAGCAAGCAGGAGTAATCAGTTATTTTATAGCCTTAGTGGATGTCTCCTTGTATAGAAAGTGAAAGCCCAGCACTGGCCTTAGTGGTGCTTTGGTGGGGCCTTCCTGGGTCTGTGGTCTCCCAGGAACCTGCAGGCCTCAGGCAGAAAATCCCAGATCAGATTGTCACTCATATCACCTACCAAGGGCTGGAAGTTGTTACCTTGTGGCAAATTAAAAAATAAGCTAAAGGTGGTCAACTGATCCCCAAAGAACTAGAGTGAGGATCCAGTTTGTCTACATCTCTCTTTGTATTATGAGGGAGGCTGCTGTCCCTGCAGAGGAGTACAGCTTCTCTTTGTTTCCAAAATCCTTAGTGTACTGGGAAGAATGTTGCCACTTGGGAATGCAGTCACTTGAATAATTTCAGATTTGACACTAGCTATTAGTAGCTGAATTTCTATTTTTAACTAAGTTTTTCCTGCCTCTGTGGCTTTTCCTTTCCAACTGAAACCAACAGCATTTTGTACGTGGGTGTAATAATAAAACTGAAATTACCTAGAGATTTTTTTCAGAAATCTTTACTTTTAAACTAACTTGAAGTGCTGGCAGAGTACCAGGTGTAAACTAGATACACATTCAAAATTCTCAGTTTAATAATAAGTCAAACTTCATCTTTTGGAAATACCTTCCCAGGTAGCTTTTCAGTTTTCATACTGAATGCTTCTGCATATTTGATTGTGGCAGGATTCAAAGTCAAACATTAAACCTTTTGTTGTGTTTTCAGTGTCCATAGCAGCTACAACGATTTATGCCTATGCTTGGCTTGTTCCCCTTGCTCTCTGGGGATTCCTAATGTGGAGGAACAGTAAAGTCATGAACATTGTTTCCTACTCATTCCTGGAGATCGTGTGTGTATATGGCTACTCCCTCTTCATTTACATTCCCACAGCGGTATGTATGGCTAAGGAGTGCCCCTCTCAGATGTCCTACTTGAGATTTGCTGCTTTCTTATGATATTGTTGATAGAGATTGTGGAGACTGGGAGAATCTTTGGCTCTTCTTCTTGAAGCTTGTCTAGTGTAAAGGTGTCTTGTGGGTGCTGGAAAAGCCCAGGGCACATAATTTCCCCAGAGCCAGCAAAACCAAGCAAGGTGCTCCTGGTGAGCCTGGCAGGCAGCCCGAGGCAGCCTCAGGAATCAAGATGTTTGTGTCCCCAGGAAACAGATATCTCTGCAGGATGGCAAGGCTGATGGATCCCAGGACAAGTTTCCCTGGCAGGGGACCCTCCTCTGGTTGGGGACAGGCCCTGGAGGGAGTGCCATAACTTGGGATTCACTCTTGTGTCGGGGAGTAAAGCTCATCACTGCTCTTACTCTTTCCTCCAGTAACAAGAGATGTGTCAGACAAAGCCTTTTCCTGCCTTTTGCAGATGTTGTGGATCATCCCACAGAAGGTGGTGCGCTGGGTGCTGGTGGTGTTCTCTCTGTGCCTCTCGGGCTCTGTGCTGGTGATGACTTTCTGGCCCGCTGTCCGTGATGACAACCGCAGGATCGCGGTGGCCACCGTGGCCACCATCCTGCTCCTGCACGCCCTGCTGGCTGTTGGCTGTTTGGTGGGACACTGCCATTCCTTCTCCCTAATTTCTTATTTCCTAGGACAGTTGGCATGTTTCAG